>NW_024386949.1:1749082-2387468 GCF_900408965.1 Simochromis diagramma
GAAGAGATATATGAAAAGAAGTGAAGCTGTGAAAACAATTGTAATATATTGTGCACAAAACATTCTGTTAGTGCTAAAAAGTTTTCAGATCCTACATAATATGACTGTCAAAGTACTACACATCACACGTGAGAATCCTGCACTAAAACTGCAGCCTAAGTTAATGTTTTTAAATATGATAATAAATGGTTTAAAGTAGTAAAAATGAAAAATGCTCAATTTAAACAAGATTTTTAAATGTGAAGTTCACCTGTATTTTTCATAGATGAGACCTAGATTAGATCAGTTCAATTTAAAGTCTGTCAAATGGCTTATAAATTAATTGACTTGTCACTTTAGTTTTACATGTATTTATTCTCAAGTGGTTTTAAATAATAACAGAAATATTTAAGGTCTGTTAAATGTAGGGGGTTTAAAAATGCATTTATTTCACAGTGAAATGTAGAAGCTTGGATTAAGTGAAAATATATAATATAATGTAATATAATATAATATAATATAATATAAAGAATTTTATCCCCTCTAATGCTTATTTAAGTGAAATTCTTGCAGTATGTGATGCATTACGGTCTCTCTCTCTCTTTCAGAAAAGTTGCTGAGGAACATTGGGTATTACTGGGTCAAGCAGAAGAGGAGAAAAAGGAAATAAAAATCTCAGAAAGACAAAAACATTAAAATGAACTGCAATGACAAGCAATTACGCTTTTGAGCTGAAATGTTTTTCTGTTTGTGTGGGTTCTCAGTTTAGCCACTTGACTGCTTTTGCTACTATGTGCATCTTTGTCCATCAGTTTTTATCATTATACACTAAAACACTGTGTAAACACTGGAAACCTGCAAAACCACAAAAATTGTAGTATCACAAAAATCTAGCTCGTTGTACTAAACTAAACACTTTCAGACAGCGAGTAGTGAGTTGTTTTTAAAATAAATTTCTGACTGGCTGCCATGACTCACTGCAACCATGCCAACCCACAGAAACCACAGCAAGCGAAACATTACAGGAGATCATTTACAGCCCAAAATTTTTAAGCTACTACCAGGGGTTTGAATGATTAAGGGTTAAAAACAACTCTTACTTGTCTGTTAAGGGTAAAGTAGAATTTGGCAGATGGGGGAACTTAAAGGCAAAGCTGATAAATGATTGACCTTAAAAAATACTTTGTCTTGAGAACTCCAGTGGACTTGCTCTGATTGAGAAAGGCGATCAGCTCATTTACTGCTTATGGCTCTGATGTTTCCAAGTCTTTGTGGATTTAGGCAACTGTATTCTACGGAATACATTTAAAGTTGGGAAGGGGTGCTTTATTTACTGCTCAATCCAGAGTGCCGACATTAAAAGTGTCTCGGCTTCTCCCACAAAAACAACAACTGTGATCAAATACCATGCTTATGTTTAAGGATACAGCAAGCTGATGAAAATTAATGAACACTACAGTTACCTACAGCTTTACTACAGTAATCATATTTAAAGATGTAGAAATGTGCCAGCTACCAAACAGCTGTAACGATCTGCTTTGCGCATGTATCGGTGTAGCAAGAAAATTAGCCAATATGTTTCCCATTTGACGCTTGATTGCCTTTTTGGGGGGGCAGGGGTGAGGCAACAGCCACTCAGAATTGTCCCATGGATTTTTATTCAGGATTCTTTGAGCCATGTCTCCTCCTCATACATTGTCTCAGATAAAGTATATCAACAGCTTGCGCTGTGCATGCCATTACAATCTGAAGTATCCGGGAGCTGCTGCTAATTCAAATGACAGAACAACAACGTTGCCAGGCAGTCGCTGTAGGTGGCAATAGTTTGCTGTGCTCATGTGAAGTAAAGCTTGCATTGTGAGAGACAAAAGCATCTGATTGGCATATAAAGAAGAGGAGGCTATAAAGGTCCCCAGATAAGCACATTCAAAATCTACTTTGGTCTGCTACTTTTTTGTTGTATAAGGTTTTACAAACACACACACACAAAATGCATGGAGTGCTCTGATGGCGCCCAGATTTTCTAGACACTAGGTTAAAATTTGCTCTACAGTTCGAAGCGAAATTTGTTCTTGGCTTTACTTAAGTCAAGAGTAAGGGGTGGGTTAAAGCAACCGTGATTCAACACACAGTAGTCGTTTGAGACCAATTTGTGTAACACAGAAGTGCCTGGGGATGAGGTTATAATGTTACATTCAACAGATCGGGTGCAGTGCAGAATATTGAGTGCATACATTTAGAGAGAGAAGCTTTCGGTTGCGTTCGGTCGATAATGCACGGTCAAGAAAAAGCCCTGAAAACAGAGAAGAGAGGGGAAGGCGTGCAGAGAGTCAGCAGGGGGATCTGATAATGAAAACCTACTGAGAGTATAGACAGCAGGGGAATGAGATGATAAAAAACCTGTTGAGAGCAAACACAGTGGGAGAATCAGATACAAACACTCAACATTAGCATCGGACACCTTGCTGGCCTGTGGACATACCGCACACAGAGAAAACAGCTGCTGCTTAATGTTTAAATCAGACCAGTGAGAGGTTTTCAAACTATGTCAATGTGAGACGTGCAGAAAATGCAGAGACAGAAAACAGCAGGCTTTTGGTGGCAGAGGTCAAACTGAGAGTGACACACAGCAAGAAAGTTACAGTAGATTGATAAGGTGAGACAGAAAATCTAAAATAACATTTTAGAAGCAGGTAAAGGGATAATGAACGCACTTTTTATTCTCTTTCAACTAGCTCTGAACATCAAAAAATACTCAAAGAGTAAACTATGGGGAAGGAAAGACAGACAAATCTTAGGTTTTGTAGAGTCTGAAAAGAAAAACAACAACTTCACAACACGGGTGTAGTTTCGACTTTGTGAAAGGAAGATTAGTTTTTGCCTTATCTGACAGGTTTGACAGAATCACTTGGCAGTTCTCAGTGAAAGCCTACAATGGGACACTGGGGAAAACCAATTTGCTTCTTTTCAAATAGAAAAACTTTCAAAGAATTGTGTGTAAAAAGTGACCAGATTTTCATTTACAGGTTAAAGAAAGAAAATAAGACTCTTTGTGTCCACTTGGTTTGGCACTAGTGAATACAGTACAGATGAAAGCAGAGCAAGGGAGTTAATTGTGACCCAGACGTTACCCATCAACGAACACTTTAATATCCCTCCATCCTCCATAGCAGAATTTGGTCTCTCTGGAGTTAGTCAGTTAAACCTGGATGGAGCTCATTTATCAGACTGTAACATCTCATCTTGTCTGGTTGGAGATTTTGGCAGCAGAAGGAAATCCACCCAAATTGTGATGACAGCACATCGTGACAGGCCTGTGGAGAAGTGCTCGTATGATGAGCATGAAAGGCCACTGTCAATTAAATGTTAACTTTTGCTTCAATATATCTCTAATAAGATAGTCCCTTCAGCCACCCATGTGAAAAAAACTGCCTTACTTTTGAATTAGCAAATTGTTTGAGCGTACCCTTTGTGGCCTGGGGGGATTTTATAGTCTGGTAGTGTAATAATGCTCATAACAGTGTGATGGGACACTGTTAGAATAATCAATCCTCTATTTTAAAATTGGGACACTGAACAAAGCTCAGCAAAGTTTCCATTCTGCCAGAGCTGGCAGGGAAATGAGACCAAAACAGGAAGCACACCCATGAATTTGTCATTCACACAGACTGCAAATTTTGCACTTGTTGGTGGTTTTTTCTTTACTTTTACATTTAAATCGTACTAAAACCTTCTCAGGCGGGTTAAGGTCAGTGAGCTGATACAGGAATCTGTCACGCTTCTCTGTCAAGAATCCTTTAAGATCCTTGAGGTGTGTTTTGGGTCACTGTCTCAGATGTTGTGGCGTACATGGTGGTTAAGTCTTGTTTGATGATAAAAGAGTCACTCAGTCTCCATCCAGCTGATTTTGAGATGTATGTGCTGCTTGGACTGATGCAGTTTCTAATGGAGTGAATCAATCCTTTGCAGCAGTGGCTGTCATGAAACAGCTGTTTAGCAGGCAGGATGTCCACCCAGATGCAAGATTTGGGAGACCTGAGTAAACTCAAAAAGCAGCTTTTAAATGTAAGCTCTCACAAAATATAAAACAATTGCAAGTCAAGAAGAAGAAATACAAAACTACAAGTCTTTTATAAAAACACAGAACATCGAGAAACACAACTGAAGGTAAAGACTTGTGGAAAAGTTAAAAAAAATGAAACAAGAAAGAACTATTACCAAGACAATAACTCTGACTCACAAGCCTGAAACAGAAAAACAAAAATACAGAGAGCAAAACCAAAAATCCACACGAGCCAACAAAAAGATGAAAGCCTGGCTCCAAGGCCCAGACACATGACGATGGCCACCTTTGGTATTCCTTTCCAGAATTTCATCACAGCATTTCATGGTTCTTGTGACTGAACTTGGTGTCTTTTGGTGATTAAGTGCTGCTTTGCTTTTCTTAGCTGAGCGGGGAAAACAATTACCCAATGAATTACCAACGTAGGCAGATAGGACTGTTTTTATGTATACCAGCAGTAGCTCAACACAGCACAACTGATGGTCTCATTAGAGGGTGAGAAATCCCACAAACTTTTGACAAGTTGTCTGTTAATTAAAAGGCACCCCGCATTGATGCTGGCAAGGATACTGGCAAGGATACTGCCTTTCTTTTGTAAAGTTGTGATCACAGCAAACACTTTGATGGATCTAAAATCTGATACATATTCATGAAATTATATACAAGTTTTATTTGTCTTCAGTACCTTATTAATTTTGTGTTTAGTCTATATATTCTTACTGGATTTATTATGTGACTCATATCTCTCTTCGGTTTTCTCATATTTTATTGTAATTTATTATCAGAGTATTTTATTTCCATGTTTACTTTTATCTTTGCTGGGCTTTATTAGAAATGACATCACTTCCTTGGTGTTTCTAAACAAGAATAAAAAGCTGATGAAAGCTGAACTTTTGAGATCTCAGACTAATTGATGACACTAGATTGCTTCACTCCCACTTTGCAGAATAAACCAAACCACAGAAGTAAAAGGTTTAGTGATTGAATAAATGCAAGAAAACTTGCTTTTATTTGAGCACTCATTCAACCATCAGCTCCCAATGGATCCTTCACTGCACTAAACCATCTCCTCTTCTGTCAAACGCAGAGGAATTTCTTTCTCTGATCTGCCAAGTTGGTCGGTAAAAGCTTTCAGCAGATTTTGAACCTGATCCCCGACCAGCAACTTGTTACTTCTGCACCACATAGCAATTAATGAAATATTTTTCCTTTACCATGGTAACTTCCTGCACAGCTAAACAGAGATGCTGAATGGACTTCTGAAAAATAGAACGAGGAGCTGCATGAGAATGAGCACAGAGGGAGAGGGAGGCCAGTGTAGATGTAACTACAACTGAAAGTAAGTAATATAGATGGTTTTTAATTATGGCTTCATCTATGATTGGTATTTTTTAATCTAAATTCATTTCATTATACTTCATGAGCAGAGCTGAAAATTCCTCCTGACAGAGTGTGAAAATAGGTGAAAGGATCAACTTGGGATCTGTTAGTATTTCTGTGCATGTCTTTGGATAAATATTGATAAGAGAGAGAAGCTTTTCATTTGAGACCATTCACTAATGTGCTGTCTGAGCCACTTTACAGTCATATCATGTTTGTTTCTACAAATCAGGACCTTTTTCTAACAGAGCATGGAGACAAATCTTACTATAATATACCAACTCTTACTGGGAGCTACCAAACCTTCATACGATTTGATTTGATTTGAATCAAATCAAACCTGGCACGCAGGTACATCTTAGGCCTCTGAAGGTTTTATCTATATCACATTATCATGTTGTAATGCTGCCTAGCAACCAGAGGATTTTTTTTCTCTGTTTTGTTTATAAATAGTCCCAAAGAACGACTGTTAAGAGACGACTATTCATAAAGTTTGGGAAAGTTGCAGTCAGCTGAGAAGGAAGAAGTCATGTGGATGAGTGATGAAAGGTTTCTCTCAGTGAAAACGCTGCATCCAAATGAACAGAATCAACTTTCTGCAAACAGACTTCACAGTTTCTGAGGAGAAAACAGCAGAAAAGAGAGAGGGAGGGAGGGTGGGGGGTTAGGGGAAATATTCGACACAGAGTTAATGAAATGCTGCAGGTTAGATGGTGCAGAGATAATGTTTGTGGTCGATCTCATTAGAGATGCTCACATCTCCAACCCAATGCACACACACAAAAAAAAAAAAAAAAGATTAAAGTTTAGCTTTTTTTCCCCCACAAGATTCAGCAGCAAAATTACCAGCATGATGAATAAACATTATCAAATAAATACAACAGCTTTCAGCATGTGAATGGGCTACTGCACAGGTAGGTCTGAGCTTCCAAGCATTTTGAAAGCAACTTTTAAAGCATACTTTAAACTTTATTCATCTCCATGGGGATCAAATGCTGGGAACAGCCCAACTGATATCACTGTGCATTCTATGACCATTATCAGCGACTATGATTATGGGCATTTGGGAATAAACTATGATAAATTTTGACATTTGAAGTTTTGCATTTGTCCAACAGGGAAGCGCGTATTGGTGCTGTCACTCACCGGTTGCCTCAACAGTTAGACGGCTCATGTAAATGCTTACAGATCTCCTGGAGTTACATTTGAACATGCTGGGTACCCTTTAGCATCATTTTGCTTGTAGGGTTTCTTTGAATGAGGTGTATTTGAACCAAAACCAACCTCTTTTCCTAAAGTTGAACCAAATGTTGGTGCCTAGACCTAACTGAACAGAAATGAAAGCAAAAGTAAAGATAAAGAGAGAAAGAAAAGAAAACTAATCAAATAAGCAGCACTTAAGCAAACCTCCATATGACACCACACTCTTTGGGCAGTATTTACTTTAAAGGGACTAATATTGTATTTTGTTTTTTTGTTCTTTTTAAATAAGTTTGTAGTAAAGATAAAGGTAATATGACAGGTGTTTACTTTGAAGTTAGTAATGGATAAAAAGTATAGATTTGTAAATTAGTGAACATATAAAACTTGAGCTTATTATATAATAACTAACTACTTTCTCTTAGCAACACATTCGTTAAAGATATAACACATTTTGTGGGTCAACTTGAAAGAAAGGAAGACGTGAATGTAATAAAATTGAGATTATATTTTAAGTCTTCATAAGTTGCTTTGTAAATGTTGACACCTCATAGTTTCTAAGTTCAAAGACTGTTCTGGTAATTTTCGAATTAACCTTGACTGTGGTGGATTTAAGCCAAATTTTAACGGGTTGTTAAAATGACTCTACTCTACAGCCTTACAAAGTTTTATTGGAATTCATTAAAAACAAATTATGATGTTTACAAGCAGAAAAAAGTACACAAATGCACACAAACACTACCAACAAACATGACCTAATGTCTAAACAGGAATGAACCATGGCCTAATGGTAGATTGTCTGTCACAGATCAAAATGGCATTTTTTGATGCCCTGAGGTAAGAGCAGTTTGACTGCGCCAACCTCTGAGGAAACAAAAAGCTGGAAAGTCCAACAAAGAAGCTGTTATAACTTCTTTGCAGTTTTGCACTTTCTATTTAACTTCCTGAGTATAAACACTCTAAAAGAGGAGTGTTTTTCAGGCAGTCCTGCCAGAAACGCAATTAATTAGGTTCCAAACTCACAGTTAGCAATTGCTCATAGTTTTACACAGCTAATTTAAACTCTTCATCAAATTAAATGATGTACAGTCTATAGAACAAGACTCCCAGAAAGCTAAAGTGACTGACTAGTGCTGCCACGAACCAATCCAGCTATTAATGAACTCACTGCCAGTAGAGTATCTCACAAGTTAAACTTGCAAATCGTCCCTATGCCATCAAACATCTCGAAGCACATTTCTTTCCAAGATGAAATTCTCTGACTCAAAGCAGTGGATTCATCCAGCATTATGAAATGTAAGGGAGAAGCACATTTATTAGTAGATAATGGAGTAAAGTGAGGCATTAAAGGCTCAAAATGTCTCTAACATGATGAGTCAGATTGCAGCTGAATGATGTGAGCCCGGGCTACTGCTTCGCCTTTTGTCCACGGTTGTATTTGTGTTGAATAGCAGATGGAGAGAGCTGGTGATCAGTGCATTCTGCCTCTGCTTTATATTCACAGCAGCAGCTGCAGGCTGTTGGAGGCCTGCTGCCTGACCGGCTGGCCAGTTGGCTGAAGCAGAAAAGACACTCAGAGTTTCTTTGAGAGCAGAGCAGAGATCAAGCTGCTGGGAGCCAGAAAAGAGGGAGCGAAATTAACGAGTTCTACAAAGAAGTTCAGTCTTCTGTGTACTGTAAACTCTCTACTGCATTCTAGGTACTAAGAGCTGGAATGAGAGTTCCTCTGTTGGAAATTAAAGAGCCATTTAAGTCAAATAGCACAATGAGTTACCCGCTGTTGTATCTGGTGCTTTGTAGAAATAGCCAAAATATAAGGTATTACAGCTACAATAGATATCGGTGTATTACATGAGAATCGGGGCCGGATTAACTGGATAGTGTTATATGTGTATAATTCAGGAAACCTCAAGTTTTCTGTGTGGTTGAATTGGTAGCTATAGATATTCACTTTAATTTCATTTCATTTATATAGCACCAAATCACAACCGCTGCTTCAATGTGCAGGATTTTACCAACATGGAACTGCCACAGAATCCTAACAGGACTCCAGCTTCATTGTAGCTGCAGGAGTTTGTCTACAGGGAACTGTGTACATTCATGCCTTGAAATGGTTTACATTGTTACATCTGATGCAGGTGTGTCACGATACACTGAAACTGATGAACTGATGAGTGATATTTAAAAATTAAATATTGATGATAATAATAATAATAATAATAATAATAATAATAATAATAATCTTCTATCCTCTTCTGCTTATCCAGTTCAGGGTCAAGGGGAGTCTATCCCAGCTACTGTCAGGTGAGCCAAGATACAACACAGTCAAGTCGCCAGTCTATCACAGGGCTAACACACAAGCATTCGCACTCGCATTCACACCTATAGGCAATCTCTTGGGCTGTGGGAGGAAGCCGGAGTTCCCAAAGACACGTGAAAAACGTGCACACTCAACATAGAAAGGCCAGGTGGTAGATTTGAACCCAGAGCCGTCTTGCTGTGAGGCAAAAGTCCTAACCACATTATAATAATATTAATCCAGCAGCAGTAACTATTGAAGCTTGAGGCTTGGCAAAAACGACTCTATTTGTTCTGTCTGACCAGTTACCTTGCAATGACCAACTTTGTCTCCGCTGCTACTGCAGTATCAGTGAGAGTTAAAGAGACAGGATTAAAGAGACAGTTGGGGATGTGGATAATTTCCTTATTGATTAACATCAATCTCACTGACTAGTTTAAAAGTAAGAAAACACTTAAAACTGTCAAATCTGAGCAGTGTAATGGACAAGGTTAAATTCAGTCTGTAGAAGTACTTTGGATATACTGTGGGGGGAATCAATCTGCAGTTTCTGTAGCTTCTCACCATCTTACAGCTGGAGCGTACCTTAGCCAAAACTAGCATAACAGTTTCTATCTCACAACAAGGGCGTGCATAAATATAAGCAACAGATGAAGGACAGAAAATAAGTAAATTGATTAAAGTTGTCATCTCTGGTCCTTCTGATTTGACCCGTTTTTTTTACAGTGTTGTTAGAGTGCAGTTGTAAGTCAGTAGAGCACTCTTACTGCACTCTTAATATGTTTAATGTGTCACTGGGAAGATGAAATTTTGATTAACATCTCAGTGCAGGAGTAAATGAATCACCAGTCAACTGGTTACCAAACAGCATTGAGAGCACATTGCAAGGTTGCTTATCCATAAACATCCATTTGCATGTAGATAATAGCTGCGCAGGATTTCAAATTAAAATTCTGATATTAAAAACTTCTATTACCAAGTATCATATTACCGTGCATGTTACATTTCCCCCCAAATAGACTGATGCATCCTTTTCAGTTTTAAGCTGAATGAATGAGTTATTTTCATAACTTTCAGAAACCCTGGAAAAAAAAAAATCTCTGCAACCCCGTCAACAACACATCAAGGTGCAGTCTCGGAGAATGCGGGGTAGAGGGTGGGTGTGGGGTGAGGGGGTGAAGGTGTGCAGAGAGGCATCCCAAGGCCAATTTCAGTGTACCATCACATGTTTGAGTACCCCTGTAATAAATAATGAAAGCAAATATATATATCTTAAAAATTCCTGTTTAACTGGAAAGCTTTAAGTACACGATACTACACCAAGTGATACAAATAATGCTGGCATTGTACATAGTCAGAAGAGGTTTAGATGAAACAAATAGAAAAGCATAATGTCAGTCTTGTGTAACAGGTGCATGTCATTACGCTGCTACTTACACACATGCATATCCTGGACATTTAACTCTCACAATCACTTTATTCATGCTGGGTTGGGAACACATTTGCCTTCAATTCTTTGTGTAATAGATTTAATAAGGTGTTACCGGCACTCGTCATAGATTTAGCTTCATATAGACGGGATATGATCACACAGTTGCTGCAGATTTGTCAGCTGTCCATCCAAATTTTGTATTTGATTACAGATCTGGTATGTGGAGGCCATTCGAGTACAAGATTTTTCCAATCTTCTGTGGGACAGTTTGAATTGTGGTCTCAATTTCTTGTTCTTAACTGACTGGAGTGGCAACTGGTGTGGTCTCGTGCTGCCGTAGCCCATTTGCATCAAACTCCGATGTTTTGTGGGAGATGCTCTTCTGCATACCTTGTTTGTACAGAGTGGTGAACTGAGTTACTTTCAGTCCTATGAGTTTGTTAGTAGTGTGGCCATTCTCCTCTCACATCTGACATCAACAAGGTACTTTCACTCAGAAGTGATGCTGGATATGTTCTCTTCTTCGGACCTTTCTCTGTAAATCCTGGAGAAGGCTGTGCAGGAAGAGTCCAGTAAATAAACAATGTCTGAAATACTAGGGACTGGGTATCATCACTGTTTTCTATTATTGATTTGATCCCCGATCCGATTGGATTCGATTCAATTTTGACTAAGACAGTCAGAAATATTATGATTTTGATCATTTATCAGTACTGAAACTTGTGAGACTTCATCAGAGGTGTAAGCACCACCTGTAAAACACCACATACACAACTCACAAGTTCCTGGCTCTCTCGACTCCCCTGTAGAAATGTTTCTCCGAGAAGGGGCAGGCAGTGAGGCACGGCCCCCGTCCTCCGGCACCCCGCCTGGAACTTGTAAGTTGTGGATGTCCACTCAGGCATCATTGATACCTTCTCTGAGATAAACCAAAGAAGAAGAAGCAGAACTGGCTGCTTTGGCTTTTCACCTAATTGGCGTCAACATCATGTCCTAAAAATCATATTTATATACAACTAAACTGTCAGTGCAGCAAATATGTAAATAGATTATTCATCATCTAGTGAGGAATCATCCATTTTTAACATATTCGGGAGTCAAATGTAGTTGTATATAAAAACATATTATTTAATTTTATGTTCAAGTTCAATTTTAAAACTTTAAAATATAATAAAGTCTATTTTTAGTTTACTTTGTTAATAAAGACGTTTCTTAGGATTTTCAGAAACACAAACATTATACATTGCAGATTGCTTCATATTTAACTTTTTCAGCTGAGGCGTTCAAAATAGATAACAGTCCCGTTACACTGTGACAGTCACAGTGTAATGTGGGCAGCTGCCTGCCTAATATAATGTAACATCATCACAATATTTTACATAAAGTGAGCAAATGTACCTTTGTTCCCTCAGCTAAGACAGCTGGGCTGCAGTAGCTTGTGTTGAGAGTGACATCTGTTTTAAAAGCAGGGAACAAAAGACACTGAGCAGCACATCAGTCAGCATAGAAACAGGTCAAATTCTTCATGTGTGTTCATGCACAGACTACATGTGCATGCTGTTGTGCACATAAACTCACAGATGTATATGATAACTCAAGTTTGTGGCATTAAATTTGTATTCTTATTCTAAAAATGTAATACAATACTCACACCAGGCCATCTGCCAAAACCAGCAATGCGACATTCATTCATCGTTCTTCCTTATTCGGAGGCTCGGTTTGGTTTCAGCAGGCTGTTTCGACCATGTTTACATGCCTAAGTGCTTTGAGTTGCTGCTGATGTAAAAGGATGATTATATATGTGGTTTGCTGTAATGAACAGTGGAACAGATGTAACTAATAAAGTGGTTGCTAAAGGTATGTAGCATGACTTTACTGGACTATACATTCACGCTTTGTTCTTAGAATGTACGTAATTTCTTTTTCTGTTTTCTGATGATTTTTTTTCCATTTTGTTGTTCTCAATTTTATAAAGTAAAAAAAACCAAAAAAAACAATCTACTCTACATTAGGCCGTCATTTTTGCAGAACCATTTTTTAAAGGGTGGTGAAATGTTTTTAGTCATTTATCAGAGTTGATGTGATTGACTATTCATGTTTTAACACTCATCTATAAGGTTTGCTACAGTGTCTTTTGCACGGGTGAGTCTGGAGTATAAAAATGCCTTAACTGTTTTGAGAACTGCATTAAGAGTGATGAGAATGACATACCTGATGTGAGAACTGCACCAAAGTGATTGAGAAAACCTGTAAACTCTGAACACACACTTTGTGAATTTACATATTTCTATCAAATACCAGTGATGTTAAAAAAAAAAGGTTCATCGAGTTTCCCAGGCCTCAAATAAGGACAGTTTCTCCATCACAGGGTCTTTGACTACGAGTGACCTGGGTTAAATTTAAAGTCCTGTTCTGCTTTTTGTAGCATTCATGCTGACTAACTTGTCATTTAGTTTACATTTCTGAATAAAAAGACATGAACATTATCCTTTTGGTGTCTCAATACCATAACACATGCTGTAAATGTGCATTTACCGCTCGAGCAGCCAGCTACTTGCTTTTATGTTGAGGTTTTTAACCATTAGTAGAACACATTACATTCACTCTTTAGTTCCATAACCGTCATTTCCTATTAGGGTCCACGCTTTGCTCGGCCACACTTCCTTACAAAGCTACTCAAATATTCACATCTTGAACCATTTGTGGTGATGTTGTGTGCATTTCTCTGGATTATATTTCTCGTAGTCGGGGTTTCTTTTGAAATCAATTTTCATTTCTTACATTTTGCTATAAGTAGATTTAACTGTGGAAAATATCGGCTCATTCCACCCAGTCTTGTATTGTCTAGATGTTTTTTGTGTTTTTCTTTTTAAATTTCTGCTCTTCAGTGAAGCAACAAAATCATTGTTTTTTCTTACGTATTTAACTCAGGCTAAGAAGGGCTGAAACCAATCCCGGCTAACACTGGGCAAATGGCAGGGTATAAACTCAACAGGCTGACAGTCCATCATGGGGCAAATGGTGCAAGTGTTTTATTCACACAGAATAAATACATAACCCAAAGTTCACTACTGGAGACAGCATGGTAGGCAGATTAATATGGCCTCTTCACTGCAAAAGGTCCTGGGTTCAAACCTGTCTGGAGTCTTTCTGGAGATTACATGTTGTCCCTGTGCCTGTGGAATTTTCTCCAGCTACTCTGGTTTCTTCCCACATTTCAAAGACAGACTCATTTGGTTAATCGGCCATTCAATATTGGACATAGGTTGATGTGAGCTTGGTTCCCCTGTGATGACCTGGCAAGCTGTCCAAAGTGTAGCTTACCTCTCACTTTATGTTATGTGGATCCACGGGCTGGTGCCTAATCTGGATCACCAGTAAGGAGATGGATAGAAAATGTTTATTTGGTACCTTTTACAGTATCACTTGTGCAGAGAGTATAATCTATGTTTTTGTGGTTAGTGTTTAAAGAAGAGTCACAAGACTTAAGTTTTCATAAGAACAAAATTCTTTTTTGTAATTTGAACTTTCGTATTTTTTTTTGTCATCATGAAATAAGGGAGCAGGGCCACCTGACCATGAAACTGCTTGATATCAACTGTCCAATTAATTTTCAGACTCAAAAAAAAAAGTGGGCGATTGTGTATGAAAATGGTTGTTATTCCTAAAGGCTTTGTGAATTTTTTTTTTTTTTTTTTTTTAAAACCCCTCGAAACAAAGCTGAGAATCTGCTTTTTACAGCCACGATAATTGATTTAAAGCTTGCAGAACGTTTTGTCCAGCCCTCATATATTTTTTCAAATCCACATTTTTTTCCCCTCCCAGATCGGTTTCAGGGTTACAACTTTATTTTAGTATCTGAATTGGGTTTCGGTAGACTACAGTTGTAGCACTGAAATACAAATAATGTCAGTTATGATCCTTACAAAGACTGTGCACCCTTTTCCCCAAACCCAGCATTGAGCAGGTAGTGCCAAGCAGTCACGGGAAACACTTTGACTGAGCACTACACTTACTCTTGTCCCGAGCAATACATTGGCTAAGTCAAAAAAAAAAGGACCAATTGACAGATTTCTTGAAGTATTCGGAAGATTCAAGACAAACTTTTGTGACTTTATAATGCTCTGCAGCTCAATATTGTTCAGAGTCTGTATTGAGTGGGTACATCAGTAAGGTTTAAGGTTAAAAGTTACCTGGAAGGAGGTGAAGAAAATGTACTTCGACTGTTCTATACAAAAAGAAAGTTTGTGTCTACTATGTAGACATGATGTACAAAAGTAGTCAGGTCACCCTTTAGTAAGAAGAGGCTCTGTTATGTGATAACAGAGTCAGAATTTCTGTTTTCCTTATCTGCTTTCCTTTTGGGTTTCTAAGCAGCACAAACCTTTGAGTCGAGTCATGTAACCTTTCTAAAAGCACCGAACTGCAGCAACATTTGAACAAAAGTCATTAAAATGTCATTTCACCTTTGCCAATTTCAACAACATATGCCAGACATAATTAAAACTACACAGCAAAGAGGAAGTCGTAATTAGCCGCTGACAAAATGTTTCTACACAAAGTAGTTAGACTGACGTGATGAAATAAACTTCATCTGGGACAAAGTTAACAAACAAGTATCACTCAGATCACCTTCACATCATCCTGCTGTCCTCGTAACAATCTGTGATCAATCAAGTCCCAATGAGAAGATTAAATTTAAGAATATATAATATTAATCAGGGGCATAAACACCAACTAGACAAGTATCCATTTAATTATCTCTGCTGTCTGGATTTAATGAAGTTCACCAAGACTTAATGATTAAAAAAAAGAAAAAAAGTGTACGATGTTCACTGCTAACTAGATCCAGACTTGTCTGTTTTTCTTGGGGTTTTGTGTAAGAAGGTGAATTGTTAGCGAGCGTTAGAGAGCCTCAGGTGTCGATAGTTCTGCTTTGTTTAATCCTTACCTGACAGGTGGTGAGAAATGCCTTCAGGCTGGCAGTCCGATGAGGGCGGTGGCAGGTTTCACCAGAGAGGTTTTTCCTGCCTTTGCTGGGTGGACTGCAGGTTAGCTGCATTTCATCAGATCTTTTAGAGGAGAGTAATGAGGGTTTGTTGATCTGACAGTCTTTAGTCTGTCTGCAGCTATATGTCTTTATCACTACAGGTCCAGGGAAAGTATACTTAGTATTGTAAGACTCATGCTTTGTGTATCTGATATAGTTTAAGGCTGCTGCATTATCCATTTGCACTTATTACTAAAATCCACTTACTTTGTATTAAAAAAAAGAGACCATAATAAGAATGCACTACTTGATTTGAAGTTAATATTAAAATTTTGTTTTTTTCCAGGTCCATTTTTTATATTCTGGAACTATAAGGTAGCTTTCTACAGGGAGTGCAGAATTATTAGGCAAGTTGTATTTTTGAGGAATAATTTTATTATTGAACAACAACCATGTTCTCAATGAACCCAAAAAACTCATTAATATCAAAGCTGAATGTTTTTGGAAGAAGTTTTTAGTTTGTTTTTAGTTTTAGCTATTTTAGGGGGATAATTGTGTGTGCAGGTGACTATTACTGTGCATAATTATTAGACAACTTAACAAAAAACAAATATATACCCATTTCAATTATTTATTTTTACCAGTGACACCAATATAACATCTCCACATTCACAAATATACATTTCTGACATTCAAAAACAAAAACAAATCAGCGACCAATATAGCCACCTTTCTTTGCAAGGACACTCAAAAGCCTGCCATCCATGGATTCTGTCAGTGTTTTGATCTGTTCACCATCAACATTGCGTGCAGCAGCAACCACAGCCTCCCAAACACTGTTCAGAGAGGTGTACTGTTTTCCCTCCTTGTAAATCTCACATTTGATGATGGATCACAGGTTCTCAATGGGGTTCAGATCAGGTGAACAAGGAGGCCATGTCATTAGTTTTTCTTCTTTTATACCCTTTCTTGCCAGCCACGCTGTGGAGTACTTGGACGCGTGTGATGGAGCATTGTCCTGCATGAAAATCATGTTTTTCTTGAAGGATGCAGACTTCTTCCTGTACCACTGCTTGAAGAAGGTGTCTTCCAGAAACTGGCAGTAGGACTGGGAGTTGAGCTTGACTCCATCCTCAACCCGAAAAGGCCCCACAAGCTCATCTTTGATGATACCAGCCCAAACCAGTACTCCACCTCCACCTTGCTGGCGTCTGAGTCGGACTGGAGCTCTCTGCCCTTTACCAATCCAGCCACGGGCCCATCCATCTGGCCCATCAAGACTCACTCTCATTTCATCAGTCCATAAAACCTTAGAAAAACCAGTCTTGAGATATTTCTTGGCCCAGTCTTGACGTTTCAGCTTGTGTGTCTTGTTCAGTGGTGGTCGTCTTTCAGCCTTTCTTACCTTGGCCATGTCTCTGAGTATTGCACACCTTGTGCTTTTGGGCACTCCAGTGATGTTGCAGCTCTGAAATATGGCCAAACTGGTGGCAAGTGGCATCTTGGCAGCTGCACGCTTGACTTTTCTCAGTTCATGGGCAGTTATTTTGCGCCTTGGTTTTTCCACACGGTTCTTGCGACCCTGTTGACTATCTTGAATGAAACGCTTGATTGTTCGATGATCACGCTTCAGAAGCTTTGCAATTTTGAGACTGCTGCATCCCTCTGCAAGATATCTCACTATTTTTGACTTTTCTGAGCCTGTCAAGTCCTTCTTTTGACCCATTTTGCCAAAGGAAAGGACGTTGCCTAATAATTATGCACACCTGATATAGGGTGTTGATGTCATTAGACCACACCCCTTCTCATTACAGAGATGCACATCACCTAATATGCTTAATTGGTAGTAGGCTTTCGAGCCTATACAGCTTGGAGTAAGACAACATGCATGAAGAGGATGATGTGGACAAAATACTCATTTGCCTAATAATTCTGCACTCCCTGTATGAATCTGACAGGGTGACATGCAGCGAAGGTCCCCTGCAACACAAACATTTATCTTAACCACCCAGCCAATTAATTTGTATTTTGCAGGGGAAAAAGAAGTTCAAATCTACTATTGTAGATTTCTGAGAATACATTTAGTACCAGTAGCAGCACCAGTGAAATCTGATAATATCTTATAAAAAGCACTGAGTGTTACAAAATCAATGGCTGCTTAAAATGAGTTTCCTGGCAACTTGCTGCATTTTAGAAAACAGGCCCCTTTGCCTTCTTTGTAAAATTAAAACAAGGGCATTTGTCAGCACGTGCAAGCTATTTCTGCATTGCTGAAATCTTGCAACCTGGAGCATTTTGCATATCAGAAACTCTTACAATGCATGCACTTTAAGTCAGTGCCACTGTCAAAATCAACAGGACACAAAATCTAGAACTGATAGCTTAGGTTTGAATTATGTAACACGATTTCACTTGAAACCCAGATGAAAGTTATACTAATCAGTGTCCAGGTGCTTTTTTGTTCTCATCTCACTCTTGGAGAAAAATATTTAATTATTTAATAAAACATCAAATTTGCCAGTGAAGAAAAAAAATATAGTAACACCAGCAAACATGACTGGGGCTCAGAAAAAAAGTTCCAATCAAAATAAAGTAGGTGAGCAGGAGATATTTAGTCGGCTTAAAAGATTTTCTTCTGCACCACTGTGGGGGTCTTGAACCCCTTCTGCTCTGGCTCACACTGCCTGATTCAATTCAATTCAATTTTATTTATACAGCACCAAATCACAACAACTCGCCTCAAAGCGCTTGTAAGGTAGACCCTACAATAATACATACAGATGCAAATGATTGCAGGGACTCCTGTCTGAGGCTATATATATGAAAGTGTATTAAGACAACATCCTTGATTTACTAACATTAAAAATAGCCTCAAGGTGTTTCATAGACTAAGCCTGGATTTACAGTATAAAACCAGGGCAGAGAAGAAAACAGCATTAAAAGCAAACTCTGAATAATTTTATGTTTTATCTCTGAAACACTGGTGTTAAGACAACAACAGACAGCAACTTCTCTAATCCTGTTGGTCTCCCTTTCAGGGCATTTCAGGTTTCGATTGTTTTGGAACAAAGCTGATCAGACCGGCAGCAGCCTCCTCGAAGCGCCAGACGTCTGAGCTGTTGGCCGGTTCACTGCAGCTCATCTCTTCCAGGAATTAACATGCTTGCTGCTGGATTACACAACAGCTCTACTGTTGCAAAGCTCAGACAATTAAACATCAGCATAACAGCTGAAAAAGAAATAAGTCTATGACATGCTTACATCGAACTTCTTATTTTGTTGCCCTCTCTATGAGAGCCCAATGAACATGTGGCTTTTTGTGGCTAACGCTGATTTTAAAGAGTAAAACAATGACAGATCCCATTCGAAGTGAACGCAGGCTGACTAAATAATCATTTCAGCATGAAAATCCTTAAAATAACTCATCTGTGCACCAGATCGAGATTGGTTAACCACTGTGGGAGATTTTGGACTGATGGGTTCAACAGCTCTTCCACCACCAAAGCACCAAATGAGTAAAAATCTTTTGAAAGTTGTTTTCATCCCTCCAGTAGAGTTCAAACACAAAATCAGAGCCAAAGGACACAGAAGCTGTGCTACTGACACATTGTGGCCTATGCTGGTTTTTCTTTAAACTGGCGATCCTTTTGGTATACACATTTGTTATATTGAAAGAGGACTTCAATATCCTTAACTCTTACCACCTTTGCATTTATTTTAAATACATGTTTACTACTTACCATGAAGACAGCACCAAAATCTTTACCGAATGCTGCGGACAAAAGCAGAGTGCATAATCACTCACTATAATCAGTATCACTATAATGCTGTGATATTTATAAAATTATTATAGTCAAAGAATGATTCGAGTAAGTGTTGCAGCACAAGGACTGAGCAGTGGGAAACTAGAGGACTGCCAGCATGGAGGTTGCTTTCATGAGAGTATTTAGACAGAATTATTCCTTCAGATTTTTACTGGATGCACACAGCTAGCTTTACTTTTTAGGTAGGTCCTTGCTTTACCGATGAACCTGCTGGAGATTTCTTGATTTTGCTGGTTTACTCTTGGTTAAGTCAAAGCATGGATCAGGAAGAAAACTAGGAAAGAAGATGAGGTCACATAATTAGAACCTCCCAGGTAAGTAAATCACAAGTTACTACAACAACCTGGCATAGATTGAAGATTTCAGATGGCTGTTTAAGTCTTTGGATAATGAGTAAGCAGATGTAACAGGATATATCAGAACTATTCCCAAACTCCACCGGAGAGCAAAGAGAAAGGAAGAGAGTAAAAGAAGGCAAAGAAATAGCAGGAGCCAACCAAAACCCAGACAGTTAAAGGGATGTTCTATTACTACTGCATCCAATGAAGCAATGATGCTTAATCAAAACCCATTTAGTACAGTAGGATGATCCTCGCGGCTAATCCATTGTTCAAGAGTAGCGTTAAATGGAACACAAGGATTTGCTTCTGGATGAAAATACACCATTGCTAATTCTACATATATATATATAATTCTTGATGTTCAACTATTTGAATCTGGATGTCCAAGCTGCCCGATACTCTCAAAAAAAAGTAAAGCTTTAACATGAAGACAGCTGACAAGATATTAATCAACATGTCAGTCAGCTGAGTGTAAATTGATTCCACCAGAGCTTCTCTATTTTTGTGCATTAATGGATTAATTAAGGAACGGAGGAGAAGGGGTTTCATTAAACCTGAAAATAGCATTTCAATTTGCCTCCTTCATTAAGAATGTTTTTGGGAGGAAATTTGTCTGAGCCCAGATCATCAGCTCAATTATAGTGCGGAAATTAATCATGTAGTTCATAAATTACTTATGCACTGGGGTTTAATGTGGATTTACTTGGATTGTATTTTTGTTGTAATTTGAAGTTACTGAACGGTAGATACGTTTACTCTTCTCATACAGCTGCCAATGTACAGCTCTTACTCAGCGTCTGTGTTGCATGTAAGTGCAGAGTTGAAGAAAAGCTTTATCCAGATAGCTCAATTACCCTGACTCTGGGCTGCTGAACATGGCGTGAAGACAACAGGCTCACCAGTTATCTGTCAGTCAGAATAACAAAAAGATGAAGTTGACATCATCCATTGGTTCTGGGCTAAAAATTCTAGAGTCAAAGCATTGTTTTAGCATATATACACAAGCTTTTTTTAATATATTTAGATATTTAGGGAAGAGGGTGGATTGCCAAGTTATCAGGTAACACTGACAAGCTTAGTTAATGAGCTGCATCCATGAACTGTAAAGAAAGCAGACTTTCTGTCTGCCACAGATTACCTCCAAGATGCCTGGAGAGCTATAAAAAACAAACAAAAAAAAAAAACCTGCAGAGGTTAGAGCACAAGCTTTATCAGTTTGTGTTCTTTTTCAGGGTGCAAAGAAGAGTTATTATAGTTTAAATTTTCTCATTAGCTTTCGTTTTCACTTTTTGTTTTTAATTCAGCTTCGTTTCAGTTAGTTTCCAGAGTGGATTTCCTTGTCAGCCGATTTCCCCCATTCAAATTTTAAACTGTTCTGATCTTTTTATGCTTTTTATGCCATTTTTTGGCCCATTTTGCTGAATGGGACCACATTATCAGTGTGATCACCAGTTTAGCTTGCAGGCTGGGCCATGTTTTAGCTCAGTGAGATGAGCAGCCGTTCTCAGAGCAGGAGGGTCAGGTTCAAATCCCGCTTATGGCAATTTTTTTTTTCAGTTAGCAGTTTAAATTTTTTAACTCTTTTCAACACAAATTTCACCTTCTTCACCTCTTTTCAGCAGGAATTTTTAGTTTTTTCACCTCTTTTCAGCGCAAATTCCAGATTCTTCAGCTCTTTTCAGCAGAAATTTCAGCCTCTTCTCCTTTCAGCACAAATTTCAGTTTCTTCACCTCTTTTCAGCACAATTTAGCTTCTTCTGCACAGTGCACATTTTTTCTCTCATCATATGTTTGCTTGAGACCAGAATTGGTTTTGGCTCAGTGGGATGAGCAGCCGCCGTAAGACCTGGTGGCAAAGGTTTGAATCCTACCTGCGGCGTTTGCTGCACATCTTCCCTGCTTGCATGTACTCTGCTTTATTGACACTATTCAATGTACCCTTTTAAATACAGAAGTTTTCAGCAAATAGTTCAGCTTCTACACAGTGTTTTCAGCAGATAGTTCTCCTTCTGCTGTTTTCAGATTCCACTACACGGCAACTTTTTCTAGTTTCAGTTTAGCTTTCATCCCTTAACTGCAAAAGCCTGATGTGGCATTGTTATCGCCTCACCGGGTGTGCAGGTGGCTTGGACACCCAAGTTTGTGAATGCAATAACTCGGGAACAAGATGACATAGGATTCTGAAATCCATACCATAGATGCATCTACTAAAAATCTTGCAAGAGTTCAAAACCTGGTCACCTTGACCTGAAGGTCCAGCAGTGATAGAGATTAGGACAAGACACCCTGGAATCTGCGCTGCTGTCTCGGTGCAGTTTAATAAACTCAGCTGTCTGCTCCTTGCTATCTAAAATATAACAGGACACTGGTGTAAATTCTCGACCATCTCACACTTCTGTTTAATCAGTTTTCTGTCTGACGTTTATTCAGCTGTGTGAAAACCAAGGAGGAACCCACCCGGGGGATTAATAAAGTTTCATTTTATCTAATCTATTCTAATAACTTTAATCTCAGCCAAACCGATTTACTCACGAACAAATAAAACACTGAAAAAGCCAAACAATAACATTTTTAGGTTATCTAAGTGACTTATATATTACGTTTAACCTGAGTAGTGAAAGACTGCGGTGATCTGAAAATGATGTGCCGGGAGTTTGATATTCTCGGCATCTCTAGTGACCCTCGAGCTCCTGACTAGCTATCGAGCTGGTGGATAACAGACGTCTCTGAAAACGTCAGAGCACTTTTGCAAATATGTGATATCTTGATAAACCGAGCAGATACTTGAAGTTTACATAGCTACATTCTCGCCTGAAAATATGTTAAAAATTTATTTTGTGACCCAGAAAGAGTAATAAGAGTAATATTAAAAACTAACGGCCGCCATTGTTGAAAACTGGAATTGACTGGGCCGCGCTATGAATTCTGGGATATGGTGGGCCACGAAGGACACACCCGACCCATCCTTCAAATTCGGGGAAAAGGAGGAAGCATTTGTCAGCTGCATTCGGAGGAGTTTACGAATTTGGACAGCCTTCGTCGCGGCGCTGTGACATAATCGCGGCCTCAGGAGGATGCAGCCCATGAATTTGGACACCCCTTTAAAGTACACAGAGTGGAGGCTGATTGGCCTGAAAAAGGCAGGCAGATAGATGATTAGACTAGACCAGTGACGATGCAATAAGCTTGACAGCGTGGGAAAGTGGAAGTGGTGTAAAAATTAGATTAGCCACAACTGTTGTTTGTGAGGGTATAGAAGAGGAGCTGAGATGTCCCAAGAGCAGAGCTTTCCTGACTGTATAACTGTGATGATTGATGTCTGTTTTGCTCTCCTGCATGCAGTAATTAAAAAGCTTGGCCACAGCTGATTGTATTGCAGACTGTATTAACAGAAAATTCCACCACAAGTAACACAGGGTTAAATTAGCTATAGGCAAGGCAAATTTATTTGTATAGCACAATTCAACAACAAGGTGATTCAAAGTGCTTTACAGAGACATTAGAAACAAAAACAAATAAAAAGCATGATTTAAAATTGATTAAAACAAGCAAACAAACAAACTAACTAAACACACAAAAACCTTATTTGTAGCAGGCTTTAAAGAAGTCAGACCTAAAGTATTTGGACATTTTTAGATGGAAGTCTTTTAGCATTAACTTGAGGAACTGACTTCCATCCCTGGGGGTTTCTGCAAGTTAGTTTTGTGATGGACTGGGGCCTGTCCAGGGAATACTCCGCATTTTGCCATCTGACTGCTGGGACAAGCTCCAGCTCCAAATATGATAAGCACTACAGAAAAATGGATGGATAAGAAGAAAAACTGACACAAAAGATAGTAGTTAATAAGGAAAGAGGTTGCCATCCCCTTTGTCAAACCAGCTGAATGACTGCAGCATCCACCGGAGCAACAGAATTTATAACCACCTGAAAGGGCCTCGTTTCCAGAGCTTCACGATGTCCTATACCCAGACAGACAAAAATCTCAGAGCCCTCAAATCATGTTGCTTTGCACGTAAGAATGCACTTCTACTTTTTGTGAAGACCTGAGTGGCTTTTGTAAAAATGACACAAAAGAGAGTTTAAATGTCCCAGAGGGACAGCTTAGGTTGTCAGAGTTTTCTACTACGCACCACTTCAAAAGGCAAAACAAGCTGTTTCTTTCCCTTCAACGGTTTTAACCTCTACAGTTTGAGAACCACTGGGTAACACACAGAAATTGGACAAATCTAGATTTGAGTTCACACAGGTTCATCCTGTCACACAAGAAAACAAAACCCCCCAAAACAAAACAAATATATGTTCACACTTTACAAACCAACATGATAAAAGCTCGCTGACTCAGCTTTCGTGAGGTTGCACCCAAACCACCTGCCTTAGAAAAAAAACAAAAAACCAAAAACGTACAGAACTGTAAAAAGCTTGCAGTGCAAGGTGGTAACTGATTTATGTTTTCCCCTCTGGACTTACTGTAGTTGCATCTGCTCCCTGCTGTGGGGAGTTGGGGGCCCTCTACTACAAGCCTGTTGTGCTCAGCAGATGCTGATACCCATATAGAATCAGCAGAACTATACTGTAGTATGAACACAGCCAGGGGGCTACCTAAGGAGGAGGCAGGCTGAGAGCTTTTTGATAAAGTGCTCTAGAAGTAAAGTTACTGTAGATGGACCCAGCATACATCATCAGCAGAGTGAGACAATTTCAGAAAGGGTGGAATAGAAATTGTGGTATGATAAGATCCACCTCTTTACAGACCCTTAGCTCACAAAGTAATCATTTACATGAAACCAGTGGAGACAGATAATTTTGCATTCATTTTCTTACTAATGAAAGTTTTTTGGCTGTAGAGTCTGTAGGACAATTCGCTGAAAGTTTCCGGCATTAAATAAGCTACTTGTGCTTAAGTTCAGTCAGCAACACAGACGGTGAGGTCATCAACAATTTATAATAAGCAAAGCGGATCAGTGATGCAAGGCACACATTCCGGTTTTATAGCTTTATGCCGCAAAGACCCAGAGTTTCCAGATTTCCAAAGTTATCACTGTGTGATACAACAGCATCCACTCACTAGTGAAGTTGCAGGTTTTTCCTCATATTGCTTGTTGTAAAAATCGTTAACTCCAAAAGGAAAGCAGCAGAGACTGTTCACAAATCCTTCTTGGACGAGGTGGGCACTGAACATGAGGACTTGCTCTTGCATGCTGAGGCTGATAAAGTTGCGGTGAAGTGCTACAGTGATATGTTGAACTCCTCCCACAGATTCAAGCATTTTGGGAAGCAAGAAATAAAAATCATGAAGAACTGATGCACGGCTTCTTGATTTGGGCTTTCTCAAAGACTTAATGACTAAATTAAACGAGCTCTGAGCTGCAAGGCAAAGACAAAGATTTGGCAGATATGATAAACACTCTCAAAGCATTCAAAGCCAAGATGGGTCTGTGGACCATACAGCTGAGAAAGGGGAGACTGTCACACTTCCCAAATTTAAAAAGACTGGCAGAGAATGTAAGAGAGGCTGACCGTTTGTTGACAAAAGACGCAATATTTTTCAGTATGTATGCATTTGTAAAATTTTATTTGTTAGAATTTCAATTGGTAGATTCTAGCCTTCATCTAAATGTATAAAGTGATCTTGGCTTGGAAAAGGTTGATGACTAGTGATGTGATGTTCTGTATCGAGGCTTCGAAGCGTGTGTCGAGTAATGGAGGGGGCGTTTCCGCGAAGCGCGTATCGAGGCTTGTTTCATTTATGGGAGGAGCTGAAAATGATGACGTCCGAAGCCTCGCTGCCCGGCTGTACCACGTGACTGGTTCAGGAAGCGGTTCGAACTTTGCCGCGAGCTATGACAGCGATATAAACCCCTCAGACCCCATTCAAAATGTGGGTGTTTGATGGAGAGTTGCGGTTAGTGAGAGTTAGAGACAGTTTGGAGAGAGTTTGGAGGTTTAGGAGAGTCAGGAGAGAAAGTCAGGAGAGAATGAAGCCAGCTACGAAGAGAAGGATATCCTCCCCTGTGTGGGAACATTTTGAGCTTATATCTCCTAACAAGGTATGTAAATTTCCACAGAAGATGTATTTTCATAATACTGATGGTGCAATAAAACCTATGTTAAGCTGTCTGTACTTTTGTACAAGGTGAAGTGTTTGCTATGTGCCAGGGAGCTGGGATATAACAACAACACCTCATCCATGCTTAGGCACTACAGAGCTTTGCATGAGAATAAGGGGAACACCGATTGTGGAGCAAGACCAGGTGAGCCATCAAATGCAATGATAATATAGCATGCAGTAATGTTACTAAATGATATAACAATATCATACAATGCAATAAGTGACGTGTGTGATATTTATATTTGTGCTTTGTTTTTATTGTCTTTCCATACTGCCAGCATAAATATACACAGTATACTGCCATCACTACAATATAGATGTTTTACACACTCCTTTTGTTGTTGACATTTACAGGCTGTGTGCAAAATGCCACACTCTTCAAATTCGTGCCAACTAATATTTTTACGTCCAGTAGGTGTCCTACTAGAGCAAATGAAGCTTCAAGAAGCTTCGCGTTGGGGTGAACCAATTGGATGAAAAGCTTCAGTGCTTCATGAGGCTTCATCTGCCCATCACTATTGATGACAATACAGAATATTGTATCAAAACAAAAAAGGAAAAATTCAAAAATCTTGTAAAAACAAGGTCTACAGTTTAAAAAACAGCTACTGTGGGGAACTCAGTCAGCTAACTTTGTCAAATGACTGTGTTAGCTCATTAGCTGTTAGCTAACGGTACCACTGTGTGAGAATTGCTTTGCTGAAATGGTATTAAAATGTCTTGGAAAACAGAAATCTAAAGAAAAGCAGAATACTTACTGTGACACAATGCTGTTAATGGTCAACAGTGATGAATGCAGAGCCACCTAATGGCTGGTGTCTCTGGCCTTTTAATGAGTCTTTAATCCCACCTTCTCACATTTCAAAAGCTACTGCAGACAAGTGGGCGGAGCTCCATATTAAACAGGAAATTACCTCACTAAGGGATCTTCAAAATAATAAAAGCAGCTGACTCTTTTTAAGGCTTGCAGTTCATACACATTTTTCTAAATGCCCCAATAAACTCCTAAATTCATATGAATATATAAATAACAAATGTTTTTTTTTAATTTAAAATTTTTTATGTGTTGTTTCAAAATGAAATAAAAGCAACCAAAAAAAAACAACCCCCACAACAAACAAACAAAAAATACATTTAAAAAAATCCAGTGTAAATGCAAGAACATGTGAGCAACATGTGAGGACATTTTACTTTTACTTCACTCTTTTCTCAGAATCTAAATCAGTCCAGTAATTATCTCAGACTAAAGACATATCATTTATGTACGTTATCAAAACCTTCCAAAAATGACTGCAATATAATTTTTTTTAAAAATACATAAAATTAAATGATATTTTTAAGTAGCAGGTCCTTAATGTGCAAAATAGTTAAAGTTAGTTCAACTTAATATTTTTGACCAACTCAAATAGAAGCAAATGTTAGATGAACTTAACCTAGTCGAGTTAGGAGTGTTTTTTTTTTCCCAACAACACATGGACAACCGGGTTAAAGAAATGCAAGAGGAGAAAACTCAAGTAGAGGAGAAGTACAGAGAAATACAGTGCAAGTTCAAAAACATGAAGGCAACACACCAAGAGATGCAGAGCAAGCTCTACGACATTGAGAAGAAAAAAAAATGAAGGCCTGCAAGTGATGTTTGATGAACCCCTCCAAAGAAATACACACGTGCTAAAAGAGAAAGAAGAGCAGGAGGCAACAAACACAGAATTGCAGTGCAAACTCCAAGAAAAATATCAAGCGATGCAGTGCAAGCTCCAGCATATGGAGAAGAAAAATGAAGGCTTAAGTGTAATGTTTTATGAAGCGCTGAGAAGAAGAGATAAGATAAGATAAAACTTTATTAATCCCTCGGGTGGGTTCCTCTGGGAAATTCGGTTTCCAAAAGCACAGCACCGACAGAAGTTACAGAGTTACAGAATATTATAACACACACACACACACACACACACACACACACACACACACACACACACACACACACACACACACACATATAAATACAGAGACATATATAAATAAAATATACGAAGGGGATAAATAGAATAAATAGGAATAAAAATAAAAATACAAGTGAATTGCACATTTCAAGTATTGAGGTCTATTGCACTATTGACTATTAACAAAAGTATTGCACAGTGAAGTGAAGAGGCACTACAGCTTAGTTGTTCCCCCCTCCTTTGTCCTCCTGTTTCCCCTCCCTCTCCCCTCCAGAGGGGAGTTAAACAGTCTGATGGCGTGTGGGACAAAGGAGTTTTTAAGTCTGTTAGTTCTTGTCTTGGGGAGAAGCAACCTGTCACTGAACAGACTCTTCTGGTTGTTAATGGCCGTGTGCAGAGGATGCCCAGCATTGTCCATAATGTCCAGCAGTTTTTTTAGTGTCCTTTTCTCTGCCACTGTCACCAGAGTGTCCAGCTTCATGCCGACCACAGAGCTAGCCTTCCTGATCAGTTTCTCCAGCCTGGATGAGTCCTTCTTTGCTGTGCTGCTCCCCCCAGCACACCACAGCATAGAAAAGTACTCCAGCAACCACTGACTGGTAAAACATCCTCAGGAGCTTCCTGCAGATGTTAAAAGACCTCAGCCTCCTGAGGAAGTACAGTCGGCTTTGGGCTTTTTTATACAGGTGCTCTGTGTTGCATGACCAGTCCAGTTTGTTGTCCACCCACAGCCCGAGGTACTTGTACTTGTTGACCACCTCCTCCCCCTCTATCTGAACCGGCAGTGGACCTTCTCTGGACCTCCCGAAGTCCACAACCAGTTCCTTAGTCTTTGAGGTGTTGAGTTGCAGGTGGTTTGTGTGACTCCATGCGACAAAGTTCCTCACCAGACTTCTGTACTCCTCTTCCTGATCATCCCAGATACACCCCATGATGGCTATGTCATCTGCAAACTTCTGAATATGGCATAATTCAGAGTTGTAGCAGAAGTCAGAGGTGTACAGGGTGAAGAGAAGAGGGGACAGCACAGTTCCCTGTGGTGCTCCTGTGCTGCTGACCACTGTGTCAGACGTGATGTCCTTCAGCCTGTGGTCTGTCATTGAGGTAGTGACAGACCACAGTACGTCAGAATACACAAAGAATACACAAATGCTGAAAGAGAAGGAATAACGTGAGGCAACAAACAATGAAATACAGTGCAGACTCCAAGACACAGAAAAAGAGGATGAAGCATTGCAAGAAAAATGTTACATAAAGCACTCCAAAAGAATGCAGACAAGAAACAACTTTAAGAGACACAGAAAGAAATGCAACATGTTCTCCACAACGTTGAGGAGAACAATTTTAAATTACGAGTATTTTACAACAAAGCAAAGGACAAAAACAAGGAAACTGAGGAAAGAAACAACAACTGAAGGAAATATGCACAGAATGGCAGTCTAAAATTCAAGTAATGCTGCCGAAAAATATTCATCTGCAAGGACTGTATAACCAAGCACTGTACAGAAACACTCAAATGCAGGAGGAGGAGCAACAACAGGAGAAAACACACAAAGACATGCACTGTTGGGTTCAAGAACTGCAGAGGACACATCACAAGTGTTCTGCGACCAGGGCCAAAAACAGATTGTTGCTCCGCAGAAATAGTTGCTGTGTAGCTATTCTAAATTTGGACTATAGGGAGGTAACTCAAGCTTCACTCACCTCACATTATATACCAAACATACCCACCCCAATGTGGTGGTTTATTTAGCCTCTAAATTTTTTCTAGATTTTTCTTGAAAGGCTGAAAAGCTGTAAAGTTCACAGAGTAGTAACTTTATGAAAAGTTTAAAGGGAATCTGACATTATTATTTTAAATTTAAAGTGCGGAGAAATTGTCACACTTTCTATTTACGTACTAAAATGTCTTTCACATCACTCTCTATCTCCATAGAACATCAGTCACATGTTACATTTTTGATATACAGGTATGAACTGACTTTCATATTTAAATATCGTTACGAACAGTGCACCTAAGATGAAACATGAAGAGAAAGACATGCTCAAATCAAATCAAACTTTACGGCAGGAGAGGATTTATTTTTCTTTGATTTATTAAAAAAAAGCTCTTAAGTCCCACTTTAATTTTTTGAGACAAGCTGCAGGCTTAAACGGAAAAGAGAAAAGATGAAAATGTGAAATGGCTGAACTTTGTGAAGGATATGTAATCAGAGCTGAAGAAACTAAATTGTTCTTTCAATCTTATTATTAGTATTTGTCTATTCGCTTTGTTCAAATGATATTTATTCATACAATGTCTGACAGAAGCAAAAATTTAAATGAAAATAGTGCAAAGTGAACCTCAAAAGCTATGTTTGGCTTTCCTCGCCTCAGAAGTCAAAATGTCTATTTAAAGATAAGAGACAGCAGAGCTCCTTAAGCCTTCTCAAACATATGGAGGGTATGCAATTACTGTTATAGTTTTATCTCAAATCAGCTGTGAAAGAGAGAGTGGTAAATATCTTTCAGTTGAAGGTTATCTCTTACTGTGCATATTCCTTTCATTTGTCCTGCTTGAAAAGAAAGAAAGAAAGATCCTGAACTGAGGTCTAACTGAGATAAACTTAACAAATTTCCTCACTTATTTCAAGTGACTATGACTTTTAGTTTTCTTTTGCTGAGATAACCAACCTCAATAGATCTGCGAACACTCTGTGAATTTATCCAGGTCTTATCACATCAAGTTCAGGATCAGACCACTATCTTGTATTGCCGAAAGAGATACAAAGAAAAGCAGAGTCAGCAAAGCAGTGTTTGCATTTTCCACAGATAAGGAGACGGTGCAGTACTTCACTGAGGACGATGGGACAGGAGTTAATAAAGAACTGTTTACATGCCATCCAGTAGAGAGCTCCTTTGAATGTTCAAGGAAAGATCAACAGAAACCACCTTAGATATAGAGCTGTAATTATGTTTCTGTTCACACAGTTTTTACGCCTCTTTTGCTTTAGTTTTTTTCATTATTTTCCATTAAAACTGAGCACCACCTCACATGAATGGGGTCATTATAGCATTGCAGTCGAAAGCCCAATGAGGTCATTTGTATGCGACACAAAACAACAATGGGAGACATCGAAGCTATGGTATACCTACTGCTCGACCTATGGCCTTTTATCAGGCTCAGTGACAACGGCTTTGGTTTTTATGAAGTTATTTCCCTCATTCCCGGGTCTCTAAAGCGGCGGTTTTGATTTGTGTGAAGGAGCCGCACCACTGACTGGCCAACAGGTGTCATACAGTCTGCTGATGTCACATTTTCATTTAAAAACTGAGTTGAGCCGAGCCAAGTAGGTACTAATGGATAAGGGTTATTAGAGAGTGTGTAGGGTGCAGTTCCACCAGTGGCCACTTGAGGCTTAAATTGCGATTCAGTCTCCACAGACGTTAAAATGTACTATTATTAAAGGAGAAATAAAAAAAAAAAAAAAAGTACAGCCTGGTGCAAAGCAATTTTGTTCCTATCTAATTTTATACCTCACAGCAATGATACAGGTGTTGAATTTTTGTGTAGCTCACCATGTTGTTGCTAAACAAGCTACCTGGCAGTAGTTGATATTGTAGTTCTCCATCCCTTTACTGAAATATGGTCTTGTTTGCCTCCACGAAATGAAAAGCTTGTACTTTGTTCCTTCAAAAGATGTCAGAAATGGCCATGATCGGTGGCAGTTTAGCTCAGTGGGTGAGCCGGCTACATGCCACATGGCCAGAGGGCAGTAGCCTGAGTTCGAGTCTGATCTTCTGTCTCCCCCTCTCTCTCTTCACTGTCTCATGATACTCTAAGTGTTAAAGGCCAAAAAATAAGCAAAATAATATCTATTAAAAATCGTAATTTTTCACTTTTACTAAAAATAAAATTATAAGTTAACTTACAGTGCATACACTCCAATCAGATAAAAAAAAAAAATCAGTAATTATTAATCATATGCGGTGAGTTAATCCGTTAATCTGTGACTGTTTTTATTTGATTTGTGTCCAAACAACCAGCAGTGGAGGAGCAATGAAAAAAAAAAGATAGCAAAGTCTACATTCATATTTTCTGAACCCACAGTAAGAAGAGCTTCTGCAAATTTTCAAAGTGAGCGAATGAGCGAGCAAGCAAAATTTATTACTACAGCACTTTTCAAAGTGTTTTGTTGAAAACCCAGGACATTTCAGTCTGGGGTCCAGAGGAGAGACCTGCAGCACACTTACTGTAGAGTTTAGAGCTGCAGCTTTTCCTTCATCAAAGGCTCCTCAGAGAGATGCCAGCATTACAATTCAAAAAGCATTTATTCTTTACAGCTCAACCTGAGTGACCTTCACCAAATTTTCACCATATGATGGTTTAATGAGAAAAAAGTGATGCAGCTGGATGATGAATTACTGTGGTAAAAGGTTGGTCTAATAGTTCATACAAACAACAAAAGCCTGAGTAGGAAATCATGAATGGTGCAAACCCTTTGGGACGCTACAGTGAGCATAGTGCCTTTGTACTACAAATTGCATTCACACAGTGCTTATCTACACCTAAGTACTTTTTATCTAAGATTCACACACACTCCATGGATACATCAGAAACAACTCAGGGTTCAGCATCTTGCCTAAGGATACTTCAACGCATGGACTGGAGCAGCCAGGGATTGATCCACTGACCTGATTGCTTTACCTGCTGTTTTACCTGAGCCACAGCAACCTGTAGAAGAATCAGCTCCATCTGCAGTCATTTATAAATGATTGGGCAGTATCGCTCTGCTCTGGGAGAGCAGCAGCAAGATCAGATAAAGTATTGTTTAAGTTAGACACATCAAAAGAGAAGCTAGGTTTGAGGTGGGCTGCAAAGTGGTTTGCAGTGTGGAGGCACTACAGGCAGGCTAAAGAAATGTTAACAGCTCACCATATGTCAGATTTTCAATTGGATTGAAGGTTATCAGTCGAGCTATGTAGGCTTTCACTGAGATAAGCAGTTAGACCTGAGTGCTTAACTTTCATATGCGCACCTCATGTGAATTCATCTTTATGTGTTTGTAAACACTGCTTTACAGTCTGAAGTGCAACGTGTTGCCAACAAAATTTTAGTGTTAACTTCAACACTGTCAACAGGCATTTTGAGGAGTTAGTTGTCAGGACATTTTGAGCGAGATGTGAGATCAAAAAAGGAAGAGCCTCTCAATTACTGACATAAAACAGCAAACTGAGAGCCTGAAGCTGCCACCTGAGTCGTCTGTCAAGTCTGCTGAGACTTATCTGCAGCAAACTGCAGCAGGAATTAATCCCTGCATGTTCATTAACGGCAGTGAATCCTGCAGCATGTGAAGGAGCATGTGGGAACATCACAGTAGATTCACAAGAGGGCATTTATGAGCTCTAATGAAATCCTAGAGAAAAGGACTTCAATATTTATGAAATTATAGAACATCATTTATCACATTTAAGAGATCTGTGTTTTAATATTCAGGTTTTAGTTTAAAGCAGACAAGCCAAATGACTGTCAGTGCTGATTACTGTGTGAATGATAATATACATTTACAGAAGTGTGACATAATTCCTAGATGAGATCCCAGTATCACCGCAGTAGAGAAAGTATAACAGAACAAAAGAAAAGAGCCAGAGGGAAGCAGTGATTGAACTGTCACAGCAAGGCACTTTCACTCACTACTTAAAACATACTCACCATAGCTCTGATTTGGTAAAATAGAAACAGTCACTTATAAGCTCCAATTAATGCCACCCCTGCCTACCTACCTCTTAGTAGTGCTCCTGCCCCCAAAGGTCCTACGTGTATAGTAACATGTTGTGATATTATGCCTATGGTGTAATTAAAAAGGAAGAAACCGATTGCTGCACAGCACACCCAGCAAAGCCACATGAATGGCAGTACCAACTGTGACCTATGCAGCTCCTGTCCACCCCCCAAGACGCAAGGTGTGTAAGAGAGGAAACAGGCCGAGGAGATGATTAAGACCGGGAGCAAGAGGACAAGAAGTTTTTTGTACTTCTTGCTGACTGCCTGCTTGAGTGACTGCTCCTTGAGGTTCGTATCCAGCTGCGGAGCCCTCAAGAGTGTTGTGAAGCGTGATATTAGATGCTGAACTTCACAGCAGGAAGCTTCCTAACAATCTCTGAGCGCCTATGACCCGTCAGCTATGACTGACAGCTGGAACAAAATGCTGCTTAAAGCTGTCTCTGTGCCATGAAATGAGGGGGAGAGGGTCAACATACTATACTAACTGAACACAGTAGTGCAATTTTTAACCAGGTCTTCCCATTAACACCTGACCTGCCCAGAGGGTCAGTCAATGAGCTCGTCAATAGCTTCAATGCTAAAATGTTAAATGTAATGGACACTATTGCTCCCATTAAGGTGAAGGTTATCTCTGGAAGGAAAAAGTCTCCATGGAGAAACTCCACACTGGTGAAAAATGAAAAAAGAGAGTGTAGGAAAGCTGAGCGCAGATGGAGAAAAACAAACCTCCAGGTTCATTATGGCATTTATAAAGAGAAACTTCACAATTATAATTTACAACTGAGGAATGCAAGGAGGTCCTACTTCTCTGACATCATCACTAAAAACAGCCATAATGCTCGGGTCTTATTTTCTACAGTTGACAGGCTAACAAACCCTCCTGTGTCAGTGGCAGCTGAACTTCATTCGACCATGGCCTGCAATGACTTTGCCAAATTCTTCACTGAAAAAATCCAAAAAATTAGACAAGCAATTGGTACATCAACAGCAGATCCAGGATATGTACTGTGTCCACCAAAAAACTGTTTAAACACCATGAAACAGTTTCACCCGATTAACAGCAAAGACCTGGAGGACATCTTAGGTCAACTGAACTCCTCCTCCTGCTGTTTAGATGTCCTGCCAACAAGTTTTTTCAAAAAGGTCTCAAAGACTTTAGAGTCAGACCTGTTACAGATCGTCAAATTTTCTTTATTATCAGGTGTGTTTCCAGAATCACTAAAAACTGCTGTAATCAAACCTATACTGAAAAAGGACAATCTTGACAAGACACAAATGAACAACTACAGGCCGATCTCAAATCTCCCGTTTTTAAGTAAGATCATTGAAAAAGCAGTTTCTCAACAGCTCAGTTACTTCTTAAAACAGAATAATTGCTACGATGCCTTCCAGTCAGGTTTTAGACAGAACCACAGCACTGAAACCGCTCTGACCAAAGTGTTTAATGACATATGTCTGAATACAGACAGTGGAAAAATGTCAGTCCTAGTTTTACTGGATCTCAGTGCAGCATTTGATACAGTTGACCACAACATATTACTCAAACGACTGGAGAACTGGACAGGTCTTTCAGGAACTGTACTAAACTGGTTCAAAACATACTTAGAAAACAGGAAATACTTTGTATCAATAGGTAACTTCACATCTGAGCAGACAAGTATCACATGTGGAGTTCCCCAAGGTTCCATCTTGGGACCCCTTCTGTTTAACATCTACATGCTCCCACTGGCACAGATTATAAACAACAACAAAATAAACTATCACAGCTATGCAGATGACACACAAATATATATCACAATGTCACCAGGAGACCGAGGCCCTGTACAGGCTCTTGGTAAATGCATTGAGGAAATCAATGACTGGTTGTGCCACAATTTTCTCCAGCTAAACAAAAACAAAACTGAGGTAATAGTCTTTGGCGCCAAAGAAAAACGATTACAGGTCACCAGAGAACTTCAATCTATACATCTAAAAACCACAAACCAGGCGAGAAATTTGGGTGTAGTGATGGATGCAGACCTAAACTTAGAAAAACACATTAAGACAATAACAAAGTCAGCTTACTATCACCTCAAGAATATTTCAAGGATAAAAGATCTGATGTCTCAACAGGACCTGGAAAAACTAGTCCATGCATTCATCTTTAGTAGGCTTGATTACTGTAACAGCATCTTTACAGGTCTACCTAAAAAATCAGTCAGACAACTACAGCTCATTCAGAACTCTGCTGCTCGAGTCCTCACTAAGACCAAAAAAGTGGACCACATCAGTCCAGCTCTGAGGTCCTTACACTGGCTGCCTGTCCGTCAGAGGATAGACTTTAAAGTTCTGATGCTGGCCTATAAAGCTCTGAATGGTTTAGGACCAAAATACATCAATGACCTCCTGACCCAGTATGAACCATCCAGATCCCTCAGGTCATCTGGATCCGGTCTTTTATCAGTCCCCAGAGTCAGAACCAGACACGGAGAAGCTGCATTCAGCTTTTATGCTCCTTATATCTGGAACAAACTCCCAGAAAGCCTCAGATCAGCTGAAACACTCAGTTTATTTAAATCCAGGTTGAAGACTCACCTGTTCTCAGCTGCATTTGAATAAAGCACCAAATCCACACTTTAAGCTTAAATTTCAAAACTTACATTTAACTACTGATTTTATCTACTGTTCTGATTTTATCTGTTTTGATTTTATATACTGTTGTTTGTTTGTTTGTTTGTTTGTTTGTTAATTAGTTAGTTAGTTTATTTGCTTGTTTTAATCAATTTTAAATCATGCTTTTTATTTGTTCTTGTTTCTAATGTCTCTGTAAAGCACTTTGAATCACCTTGTTGTTGAATTGTGCTATACAAATAAACTTGCCTTGCCTTGCCTTGCCTTACCCCCTGTTAGGGCAGAGTCACTGTCTACAGATTAGTGAACACCTTGCAAACACTGATAGGTTTGGATGAGACTGAATGACAGATTACTAGACAATACGATTTCTCTGCCGCAACCCCAGTGACATGAAGGCATTGTTTCATAAAAAAAAAGGAAACAGGTGAGATGTGTAAAAAAATACATCATACAACACATTTAACCAAGTTGAAATAAAAGGAAAGATGAGAAAATGTGCTTTAAAATACAGACTAATGGTTGAACTCTATTATTTAACGGTAAAAAGACTGATTTCTATGTCTAAGTGCTTTTTATCTAACATTCCTGCACTGATAGACGAATCAGAGAGCAACTTGTTGCTCAGTATCTTGCTCAAAGATACTTTGACGTGCAGACTGTAGCAGCCAGGGGTTGAACCACCAACCTTTCAGTTAGTGAACGACCTACTCTACCTCATGAGCTACATACTGATATGTTACCCTTCTAAGATAAGATGAGCTAAGATAGGCTTATTAGTCCCACAGTTGAGAAATTAACATTATTACTGCAGCAGAGTGGTCAGAGCAGGAATAAATAGAAGCAACCTGTGAGATGGTAAAGTCTAAAGTGGTCCCAGTGGTAACAGGAACATTAGAGATGTCTGTCCAGAAAAGTACAGTGCTAGGAACTATTTAAAAGGTGGGTGGTCTGAACACCTGCATCTGCATCTTAAAATGTCCTACGGCAAAATGCTGAAGCATCCATTTGGGATTGCGTGAGCTCTGAAAATGTGTCTGTGGATGCAGCTTGCAGTGGAAGCAGGGGTTATGCTGAAAGAGTCGGCAAACTGATGCTTGATGTGCTTTGAGTTTTAGGTGAGTACATTGGTGGTATATGAATTTCAGTCCATTTACAATGAATTAAACTAGGGGAAAACACTGATCTTATGAACTGGATGGTGTGGTTAGTTACATTGGTGAGTAAGGAAAATAGCAAATATCTGGGCAGCACAGTGGTGCCTCAGTTGCCTCGCATCAAGAAGGTTCTTGGGTTAACCGGATTCAAAGACCTGATTGTCAGCTTGTTGGGGACTCTTAAGTGGCTGTTGGTGTGAGGGTAAACTGTCATCTGTCTCTCTGTGTTAGAAAAAGGCGAAGACGTCCCCAAAAAAAGAATTCGTTTTCATGCATTGAATGCATGAAATACTTTGAAGTGAACACTAAAATACAGTGGGACCTCATCTAAGTTAAAACCTAGTTTTATGCAACATAGTGCTGTGAAAGGGTAATCCCTCGACCTGCACTGACTCTGCAGCTGTAACTGTAATCAGACCACAGGAGCAACATGTATGTGTCAGCCTAATTATTTGGTTTTACAAAATAAATAAAAATGACTTACTGGTAGTCAAAAAGTGTGAAACCCCTTTCCAGTGGTTAAAATTCTTTAGTAAAACAGCTGCTTCCTAGTATGGAAAATGTTTCATTTTAAATTTTTTAAAACTCAAATGTCTAATTGTTTTTGCTTTGTTTTTTTAATTGATGGGAGTTTTTAATATGCCAACTGAGGCCTGTAGTACCCAAGATGGGTTTTCTTTGCAATTTCTGAGCATTGCAGTTCACAGTCTGACCTTGGAGTGGAAGTCCCCTCCAGTAAAGATTGCGACTTTGTGTTAATGCACGCCTGAACGCTCCACACCAGGAAACTGTCAAAAATTCTGCTTTTACAGACATTCCTGATGATCAGCTAATCAGGTGCATTTGATTAGCAGCACCTGGTTGGTATTTAGCCTCTAAATTCCTATGGAAACAGTAAAGGTATTTTCATAGAACTGCATAGAGTCCTGTTAAATCTGCATCAAAGATTGTGCTGTGCTTCAGTGCCTATCTACCCATCCAAGAATTTATTATGCATGCTTGTTTATGTTATTTATCATTTATTACTAAATATCCTCAAAAGACAAGCTCAAGACCTTTCAGTTAAAATGTCAGAGGTTCTATTCTTTATACTCTAATCACACTGTTTACAAAGGTTTACAAGCTACCCTTATGACCAATAAAGTGACTTTGACATTTGCAAAACCAGTGAGGTTCCACTTTAAAAGTAAAATGTGAGATGAAAGTGGCCTGTTATCTAACTGGTTTGCAGGTTCGTATGTAGCTGAAGTCATATTATAAAACTGCACTGGTTTGGGGCTTAAACCTATAAAAAGGAAATTGCCCACATATACATTCGGACAATTACTCATTTCTAATAACCTGCTTCACACTCTTTGGAAAATAACATAATTTCCTTCTCTTCACTAACTCTTAATGCATTTAGAGCCGCCTTAGGCTACACTCTCCATTCAGATTAAATTTCTGCTTCACGTATGTAATTTCCTCCCGTGCCTCTCCGCCTGTCTCACTCTCTGTCCATGTCACAGCAGCTCTTTCTCTTCCTCCTCCTCTGTCTTTCTTCCTGTTAGTCTCGGACAGTTTCTTCTCTGCAGGGCTTCTTCCTGTCACAATAGACATTTGTTTCCCCTCCACCAGATCTGACAGCAGCACAGATCTGAGCAAACTATTTCTCCCTTCTTGTAAACATCCATTACTGACCACTGAAGGAGAGAGGGGGGAGTGCGTGTCTGTGTATGTGTGGGGGGGGGGGGGGGGGGGGGTGTAAGATGCCACAAGGTGTTTCTTTTAGTATGAAAAAACCTTGAGAAAGCTTTGACCTCCAATCCCCAACAATATGCCACATTTTCATGCTGCAGTTTGCTTCCATTACAAAACCTCGGGCCATTAGTTGTTTCCAACAGTGGTTCACTTAAAAAGAAGACATTAGCAACGCGCGCGGTGGCAGCCTGTGAAGTAAGATGACAAATCTCTGAATGCAATACAGACTTCTTGGCTGTATTGCATCCAGTATGTCACGTAGGCTTTTAATGACTGAATATTGACATTATGAAATCCTCATCATTAAAGAAATTACATTTGAAGCTGCATTAATTGATTTATTGGCAAGAGGGGGAAGAAGAATGCCACAATCTGCTGAAAGAATCAATACAATCGTGTTATTGCTTGATGAAGCTATTATAGCCGACATGCTTGCAAACCAGTGCCTATTTACTACAGATGTTCCTGGCAACTAATAGATTTAATACATTTAACAAGCAAAAAGAAAAACATGAAGACAGGAGTACAGGTGTAAGAAAATACTAAGATAACTATAAATCAGCACTAAGCACTGAATATTTGAACATAATAATAATTGTCTAGTGTAACAACCCTTATTGTGTTATAGGACACAGTGGGGGGGTTGCAGCCGTTACATGCTGCTCGTGTGTTCAGAGAGAGACCTCATCATTGTAATGGGCTGTATGTACGGACAAAGTAGACCCAAGGAATCTAGCTTGTATGGTCTTATGTTGCTAACAACGAATAAAGGTTTGTTGTTCGATTTAACTGACTGGCTTCGAGTTATCTGGCTGGACTTGCTAGCAGCTTTTTCCTCGCCAGACTGCCATTACACAAGTCAACTAATTGCACACATTGAGCTGACGTGTATCACAATTATTTGATGTAATGTTTCTGATAACTGATGCTTTCCCTCGAAGCTCTGTTTGACTGCTGACTGCTAGCTGCACTGTTCTAGCAGAAGATGTTGAATTGAATTTGCAGGATGCACGATCAAAAACATTTAAGAGCTGCAGAGTTTGTTAAACCTCAGTTAATGCAGCTGCAAATAATGTCTTCCATGTTAAAGGACTGCATAGTGCCACATGTCCTCATTGTACCTGAATGGCGGTTGAATTTTTGCAGCAAGATGTTAAAATGCGTTGGCCGTTGACACGCCCACATTAGAGATTATAGCAACGATGGTGTTTTCTTCACTCTAGTGTCAAGTGTTCACTGCTGTGGTCAAAAAAAGACTGTAACTCTCGAACGAAGGAAACCACGTATAACTTTAAAGCAGTGAAATCCATCACATCCTGCTCAGTTTCATCAAACTTCTGACTTTTTCGTGACACTAATGCTCTGAGTGACAAAGGACAAATTAAAACACCTCATTTCCCCATCAGCACTTTCCCACAAAAGGTCAAGCAATCATTGAACAATTCAGCAATTTTATGGCCAAGCTGTATCATTCCTCAGAGCTCTGAACTGTCCCAGCGCTCGCCCTCAAAATGTCACCAATCATCTGTTGATTCAGTATCGTGATGTTTGACCTGAACTACTATATGTGAACTGTGACTTTTCCTCTGGGCACAAATATTCTGCTGTAACGATCCACTGCAAACCTGCTCGCTCCGTCCTTCGGCTGTTTGAATTGTCTTCTGCGGGAGCTGAACTGCATTGAATTAAAGGAGATACTAATGACTCCGCTGAATTAAAGCAAAGCCGTTTGCTGCTTCAGTAGCTGCAGGTTCAAAGGGTTAATGGATTATTTCTTCTTTAGGGCCAAAAAGGCAAATAACGTGAAGACATTTTAATCTGAGTAGAAGATATCTTGCTCCTCTTTTATCACTCTCTCTTCATGAGAAAGTAGAACCTTCAAACTTTTAAATCCCCTCAAAGGAGTAGCAGCAGAGATTCAGCAGGTCATTTTTATCACAGTAACACTCTTTTATGTTGTACCAAGACTAATTAATAGCTTAATATTTGCTGTTTTGTCATAGCACAATTAATTAGCTAATGCTCCCTGATCTAAATGAGGAAAGGAAAATATCACTTTATATCAAGGTTCTGCTTTTCAGTAATGGATGAAAACTAAAATGAAAACTGACAGTTATGTTGACATTCATTAGAACTTTTATTCTGATTAAAATAAATAGTGCTTACAATAATTAGTGGGTCTAGACAATTTATCAAATGTTATTTTCAATCAAAATTTCAGCTTTCAATGAATATGAAACAAGATAATAAAAATAAAATGTCTGAGCTGCTTTCTGTTTTACAATGATGCTCTCTTTTTATGTTGTGTTATCCATCCATCCATCTAATACTAATATTTCCTACTGTTCATCCAGTCTCTGCTTGCAGTATTGTAAGCAGAGACAGCAAGACCTCTCTCCCAGACACCTCCTCCAACTCATCTGTGGGGACAAAGATGTGTTCCCAAGCCAGCAAAGAGATTTCTCCATCATGTCCTGGGTCTTCTCTGGGGCTTTCACCTGCTAGATCAGGCCCTAAATCCTTCATCGATGAGATGCAGAGGCATCCTAGTCAGATTCCCAAACCCCCTCAAATGGGTCCTTTTGACGTAAATGACTAATAACTCTGCCCTGACCCTTACCTGAATGACCACGTGCCAAGCGAGACCTAGCACCACTGCGAAAACCTTTAGCTATGACTTTACACTTAGGCATGAAGGTAAAATTCATGCTTCATTATTACTCGGATGTGAATTTTCTATTTTTGTATTACAAAGTCACACGTTGCTGTAATCACAACAGGATTTCAGCTACAATTTTGTCATTACTTGGGCTACAAAGGTACTTCAATTATCTGCACGACTGACAGATAACTGATAATTGACAAGGAAAGAAAAAATGTTTCTTTCTTCCTACGCGTTTGCACTGGAATCAGGGGATTTCAGCTTATGTGCAATGAGATGGAAAATGATGTAGTGTTTTACAACATTAGAAGAATTGTCACATTATCATTACTTTTTATTTAATTCCATTAAAGCAGGGGTGGGGGACTCCTGGCCTCAAGAGCCGGTTTTAGGTTTTAGATATCACCCTGGGGCAGCACACCTGAATCAAATGATTAGTTCATTAGCAGGCATCTAGAGAACTTCAAGACATGTTGAGGAGTTCATTTAGCCATTTAAATCAGATGTGTTGGGTCAAGGTCACATCTAAAACCTGCAGGACACCGGCCCTTGAGCCCTGGAGTTCCCCACCCCTGCATTAAAGGATACGAGTGCCATGGTAAAGTGCAAATTATGCCCAAGGACCGACAGACTTGGATTACACTGCTAACACTACATCCACTCTTTAAAAACTTCAGTATGTGACGCAGCATGCTACTGTATGACAAAGCTAGCGAAGAACGATGTTAAAGTTGAATGCATGCCCACCCAAGCCCAGCAGCCAGCACCTGGTAACAAACAGGTAATAAAGACAGTGATGAGCAGTCAGGCTTGTATCCGCTGCAGTAGCAGTCACTTTAAAGTCTCTTTGGATTGGTTTTCAACTTTGCTTTGTGTTGTCAGCTTTATGTTCACACTTCAACGCTAAAAGAAAGCTCGCCGTCATTACGATGGGGATTTGTGTCAGTGTGTGGGACTGTGGCCTAAGGTTCACATCGTTAACTGCTGTTAGCTAACAGTGAATCTCAGGCCACGTTACACAGTAATGTGAAAGTAAAGCAATGAATGGTGTAATTAATGTAATAATAATGCATTACTTCTAAAATAGTAGCAGGTAACGTGTAAACTACTTTTTCTTTTTAAAAGATATGTATTAAAAATTTTTGTTCCAGCACTTGTAGATTTAACCCACATCTCGGTTGTTAAATCTCTTGTTTGCGAAAAGAATATAATGTTAAAATAATCAGCATTTTTTCGGTGGAAGTTTTCCTCCAGACTAGATCTTGATGTAAACTAAAATAAGCAGTTTATGTCTTAACCACGACAAGTACTGTGACACTAAGATTTCAGTAAGTCCCTGTTCCTGGCAAAGAACTGGTCCCATTTTTTGCTAACGTTGTGATATACTTTCATCAGTCAGTTATTGGTCATAAAACTCTGTCACAGCTGTTTTCACCAAGTCACCAGTGCTTGCAGTTCACAGTACAGCTCTGTCCATTTCTGTATAATTTTTTACCTATTTGGTATACCCAAAGAGAAAGCTTAAAAGAATCAAAATATTAAAATCAGTTGGAAAGACATGATTTGAAAAGTAACATCTTCTAGTCTTTCACATCTTCTGAAAGTACGGTAAGTCCCATGTGACTAAAATGTCAACATGAATGAATATTGATGGATATAAATATTATATGAAGTGGACAGGCAACCAGCTTTGACACGGGACATTAGTCTTTTATAAATCTTTGCTAAGTCTTCTAATGCAGTGTAAGCATGAGTCTACAGTTTGTTTTATTGCTTGGGAAAAAGTTTTAGCAAATTGAGGCTCAACAAAACTATAAAGTGATTCTCTGTGTTGGACATAAAAAAAGAATCACAAAGATGACCAACTCCCAACTTCATCTGAAACCAGCCAATCACAGGATGCCGCTGTAATGGTGTTGAGCGATGGATTGTGATCTGATGGTATTCAGCCCTTCCTACAATCACAAGAGCCAGTCTGGCCTTGGTCACATCACATTGGCTGTCTAAGTGGGACTCTCTCCGCTCTTTGCAATTATCAACCATTTGACACAGTCTGAGCGTCTCGTGTGGAATATGAATGAGGAAGATAAAAATACAGAGATCACAGCGAACCGGAGCCTCGTACCTGAAAGAATTATCAACGGCTCGACTCCCATCATTGTCCTCACCGAGCGTTTTCTAACACACAACAATTATCTCATTTGTGGCCACTTTGCTTTTGTCCATCTTCAGTCAGGTCATTTATTTCCTTTGAGAGGCGAATTCCTGCTGTAAATCCTAAATATCAGCCAGTGTTGCAGTTTTTTAGAAGATGTATGGCATAAAGCCCAGACTTACTATTGATGTGAAAAGCTTTTAGTGATGCCACTAATAAGAGCTTAATGATTTGTGTGTGTTTTGTGTGTATGTGCTGTGTCTCATGGGAGTCTGCTCCACTGATTAAAGGTCAGGTCCAGGCAGTTTTTCACCGCATCCTGTTTACTAACCTTTGACTAAAAGGGGAAAACAGGACTTTCAAATGTCCTCTTTTGACTTGACCGTCCTAAAATATGCTAATCCAAAAGACGTGTGTAAATTAAATCCAGTTATACCCAGTTATGATATGTGACAGAAGAATTGCTTTTGAAATAACCTAAGGGAAGCGTGTTAATCACAGAGGCTGTTTTAAGACAGGTTGATGGACATTTAACTGGTTTTGCTGCTATTTTCAGACAATTTAAAGAACTGCTTTGTACTGTATACAGCTTGATCCACAACGTGTTGGGCAAAGGCACAATCTTATAGTTTTATAATCTAACAAAGTAGATTTTAAACTAAACAATAAATATGTGATTGAAGTGCAGACTCTCAGCTTTAATTCAAGGGACGCTACTACTATGAAAACTGTTTAGGAATTACAGCTATTTATATCCATAAAGGTGATATGGTGACATTCAGTCACAAATATTCAGGTGTTTAGTCAAACGTAACCACAACATAGGAGCATTTAAACTGGATCTCCACCTCAAAATTACCTGTTAATTTGTGTCATTTTTATGGTTCAAAGCAGCAGCGGCTCAAAAGCCTGGTTTACATATGAATGTTAGCAATTTATGATCCTGCATGACAGTGAAATCTCTTCCCAGCGAGGTTAATATGGCTCCATTCAGGATATCAAAGACCTCAAAAAGATGATGCAGAAATTCAGTGCTTTCAACCTGTCAGGTACAGAATTGGATTTCAGTGGAGGAGATTCAGGAAAGCAAAGCAACAGACCACCGAGTACAACATCATAAGTGAAGAAGAGACGACAGTGAAAGGGAACTAAGATAAAAAAAAACATGTTTGGATATTTTTCCAGCTTTCATGTGAAGTATTGGGCCGAGTGAAAGACTGGCAGAGGGGGGAGGGGGGATATCCAGCTGTCTGTGGAAATAAAAGACACTGGGACACCATTATACACTCACACACACTGACTTTCTCTCATACTGGTCAAGGTCACTCTCAGTTATCTGATCTATGAGTTCTTTGATGAGCTTCTCTAGACTCCATGAGCAAAGCAGTCAAGACAACGTTGTGGGTTTTATGGTTTTTACTGGTTCAAAACAGACCTTCAGGCACTAACTAAGCAAGGGTACGCTGCACACAGGAACAGTATTAAGCCTGTTATTTGACGAAAACTGTGGATTTTTATTTATTTAACTGACAAAAACAACACCCAAATAATAAATTTGTCGTAAGCAATGCAGAACTGGTAAATCAATTTTTTCACTCACAATCTGTTAATAGACCTCTCTGCATTGAATCATACTTGTTATTAATCTCTGTCTCTCTTCCACAGCATGTCTTTTTTCCTGTCTTCCTCTCCTCACTCCCAACCAATCACAGCAGATGGCCCCGCCCCTCCCTGAGCCTGGTTCTGCTGGAGGTTTCTTCCTGTTAAAAGTAAGTTTTTCCTTCCCACTGTTGCCAAAGTGCTTGCTCATAGGGGGTCATATGATCATTGGGGTTTTCTCTGTTGTATTATTGTAGGAACTGCCTTACAATATAAAGTGCCTTGAGGCGACTGTTGTTGTGTATAAATAAAATAAATTGAATTAAATGACATTTAAAGTCTAATTGAATTGACACAACATTTTTTTCTTGGCAGTGGAGGCATGGAATGACGGTGAGTGAGCTGCCAGTTAGGTCTTCATGTGAGTGGTTTTCAGAGTGAAGGTAGATTTATAGGTGAACTAAGTTCCTAGAATGAGGCTGACTGACACACAAGTGGAATTTAGGGAACAAGAAGGGCGAGAAGTGAGCATAAAGGCCACAAAGTGACATAAAATTCAGATTTTTTTAAATGTAAAGATAGAAAGACTTGCGATTTTTGCAGAAATTTCCCCCTTAAAAAATGAAGTCTTTAAAAGAGTAAAATAACATCAAGTGATAATGAACTGGTCCTGATGTGGAAGAAACAGAGATTCTAGGTTCATACAACAAGAGAAGACGGCAGCAGACAAAATTTCATGGTTTGATCTAAGAGTTGAAAATTTATCACAGGCACTTTCGTACATGTTTCAGGATGTCAGTGGGTAAAATAGTGCTATATTACTGTATAGACAGAGAGTGAGAGTGGAGAGCATATAAACACAGTGCTGCAGCTGAGGGCAGTAGAAAAGTGACCCTGTTAAAGACAGTCGACACATAAAATCCTTGCAAATATTTTGTGGGTTTTTCAAACTCATCCATTCTTATCGCGACTGTTCACGCTGACTGCCAAATTTCACTGGATGATATTGTGACAGATATTTTTTCAAACCAACCAAATAAACAGATCTGGCCAATCAGATCCCTGCATTTGGGTACAACTGAATTTTTTGCTAAAAAAATTGTACTGAACACACAGTGATATACAAATAATAAAATAATAGTATTTTACCTCAGACACACAGTAAGATGCTGCTCAGGTTCAGTCGGCTAGGATCCGGAAAATTTGTAATTTTTGCAATACCCTTGGTGTGCAATGTCCTTTAGGATGCTCTTTAGTTTTCGTTCCCTTGTTTTCCACTGAGTTATCAGTTCTTTTACTAGTTAGCTAAAAATATACTAATTCAACTCAAATAGCAACAACCAACCCACTGATGTCATATCCTGTACTGGAACAGGATGTCATTATACAGGCTCTAAAAACATGTACTTCAAACACTTGTACAGCTTCAATACAGCTTCACAGACAGCATAAAGTCAAGTGTGGAAGTTTTTAGAGTAGGACTCCATGGTGTAAATTAGCCTAATATAAGATGCAGTGTTTCATGTCCACTTTAAGGATCTTGCAATGAGTCTGCACACTCAGAATCACATGCACACAAAGCAACGAGCGAGAAAGAGAGAAAGTGGTGGATGACACTAAAGGCAAGCAGAGACCATCCATCCATCACAACTGTCACCGGGCAACAGACGGGGCTCATCGTTGACAGATCACCAATCTTTTACAGCGCCGACACGCACAGACATCTTAAAATCATTAATTATCTTTGAATAATTTGAATCATCTTCCTCCATTTAAAATTACATAATATCACAGGATCTTTACCTTACAGTATAAATCACCTTGAGGCAGCTGTCGTTGTGATTTGGTGCTATATGAATAAAATGTAATTTAAGAAATTGAATTGAATTGAAGACTTTGAATATCTCCTCACTCACAGTGCATAATATCAGAGATTCAGAGAATCTAGAGAAATCTCGGCACAACAGACAAGACTGAGTATCAGTGTGGGATGTCTGTGATCTTCAGGCCCTCAGGCAGCACTGCATTAAACACAGACATGATTCTGTCCTGGAAATCACCGTGAGCTCATTTAATATGTACTGAGGCAAAGAGAAAAACTGTTCTTGAAATTTTTTTAGGAAAATGTGGACACCACATCCTAAGGACAGAGGAGGAGCGGGACCATCCGGCCATATCAGCACTCATTTTAAACACCTCCATTCCCAGATGTTTGTGGACTGTCAAGAAGAGGGGATGCTACCCAGTGCTTAACAGGATGCTGCCCCAACTTTTGAGCTGCTTTCTATGACCCTAGCCCATCAAATTCTAAATTAACCAATATTTTAAATAAAAGTATTATATTTTAAGAAAAATACTGTAAATGTACCTCTTACATTTTACACAGCGTCCTGACCTTTTTGGAACCTGTATGTAATGATTGTATGGTAATGTTATTTTTATTTTTTACTTCAGCTGCATCCATTAATCTCCATTTCTTCCCATTTCATCAGCAAGCTGTGACAAAGCTCTCACATTAGAAGCAGACTCCCCCATCAACACTCCAAACATGAGTCCCCCCACACACACACACATTTTATATGGTCGCTTACAAAAACTAGGAGATGTGGACTTGTTCCCAGTGGTATGTGAGATTATTTCCTTCTATCTCTTCATCCTCCTTCCCCTGAGTGGCTGCCGGAGTCCTTCGAAGGCAGTTTAACATTCAGTTCCTGTCCTTGGAGAAAGAAGAGCCTCTGTGCTCGTCCAATCAAAGCTCTTCAAGCGCGGCTCTGATTACATTTTATAAACAAAAATCTTCAGTTTGACTCACAGAGGAGATGCTTTGAGTAACGGTTGGAGAGTCTTCTATAAAGACTCTGATTGGGAAGATGTTCTCTTCATCATCATCTCCTTCTTTTCTAGCACACACTCACACATACAGTGCACATAAGTAAATCCCCACATCCCTACATCTACATCCATTTATTATGGAGAAATGGAAAGTGACAGCCTGAGACTGTGAAATATGCCTGATAATGTTAACTATGATAAAGTAATAAAAGTATAGCTGTGCACACTTGTTTCCTTTAATAACTTGATGTACTTGATTAATCTAAGTACAGAAAACTTCTGGGCGGGTAAGCACAAAGACTCCGAGGCTGTTTTAACAAGAACACTTCAATTTAGTAGCTTTTTGATCATTTTGGGGTAGATTAGGATTATTGTGATGTGGATGGGATGAGTTATTACTGTCACGTTTGCTGGTACTGGACTCAGAAGGCAGGACTGTACTGTGCAGGCAAACAAGTGCGTTCATTTACAACACCAGTGATATTTACATATATATAGTGAGACACGGAGAAGAAGGCTTCCAAGGATACGTCCAGGGCTGGGACACATGCTCACACTCCACTTCATACAGTCCAAATCCAGAGTCTCTTCCTATCCTTGGATTGGATAATTGGATAATCACCTCCAGTTTTTAACTACCAGATGACAGCCACCTGGCCCCCTCTCTCCTAGCCGCCACCATCCAACAAAGAACCTGTGTTTTGATTTGTTGCTGTGTAGAGTTTCTTTGACAAAGTGATTTGCAAGTATAACCGTGTGTGTATGTGTCTGGTGTTGGTATCTTAATTTTGTAAATAGCTGTAAATAGATTTGTAAAGTAGCAATTGAGTATTTTGTTCACCTTGTATATATTGTTCACTGCAGCAGCCTAGTAGGCATGAGAAGCCATTTTTGTTGATTAAGTTTTCTCCTGTTTTTCATGTAGAAAGTTAGGTAAGTGAATTGTCTTTTGTTTGGTTTTCATTCTGTGTAGGAAAGCGTAGGGACCATTAGGGAGTTTTGTTTGTTATTTTTGGCACTGCTCACTGCTGAAGCGAATAAATGGCTGCTTAGCATTTTAGAAGATACTATTGTTTGGGTTCTTGCTTTGGTGGAGCGGGAGTGGGCCTTTTTTTTTTTTTTTTTTTTTTGCGTTCAAGACACGCCTAGACTAAGAACGTAACAACACATAAAAGCATTTTTTGTTTCTATGCCTTAAAACAGTGAAAAAATGATTTTATTCACTGGTCACAAAGTGAGAATTTACATGACTGACCCTGCATGTTTGGACATGCTATGGAGATTTTCATTGTTTTAGTGAGGTATGACAAAGGCCTTGACTGTTTTGAGAACTGAGTTAATGATGACAATGTCTGTGAGTTAAGAATTGCATCAAAGCCATGAAGGAAAACAACGATTACTGACTATAGTTCAGGGTTTGTGTTCAACGGTTGTTCAGTTTTAATAAAAAACAGTGTTTCTATAACAGTGCAGTGAATGGGGCACAGGAATGTAACAAATGAAGATCTCTGGGGACAGATTTCCAGCACCAGGGAACTGATATTGAATTAGTATGTTTGTTTGTTTTTTCTTAAGGCAATAAAGAGACTTGTTGTTACCACTTAAGTCTCTGTTAGATTGTATTGAATGTACTGCATAAACATCAGTTTTTGCATATGCTAATTTCTGTTGTGGAACACTGACATTCATTATTAAAGCCATTACCCACCATTTGTTATTGGATGGTCTGCTTTGTCCCTCCTTAGGCTCCATTAATAGTCTATTCTTATTTGGAAGGCCACTTTTAGTCAGCTTCCAACTTCTATACCAACTTGTACTGCTCTTTATAACTTGTATCCTCTGTGTTATTCTCACTACTCACTTTTAGTAATATGCAGCCAGACTAGACAAATGACCATAAATGACCATTTTTTCCCCGAGGCACCATGTCTGTGTACATTTTTAAAATAAATCAACTTTTACCAAATTTTTCAGGGTCCAGTAACATGAAGAGAAAATAACTTATCCATCACACTCTGTATATTGAATCTCCGTCACTGTAAGGGTATATCTAAGCAAAGCCACAAGGACAACTGTAAAAGAGTGACAGGATGACCTTTTACAGACTGATGAATGTATTTCAAAGATAAAGGAACAAACTGTTATTGACGATGTGTTTCAGTTCAGTACAATTCTAGAAAAGGAAATGTTCAATCTCTGCATGTAATTGTAATCAAGTAATTTTTTTTTTTACTTTTAATGGAGACGTGGGATGCCGTGTTGTGTTTAATTTAGTGGTAACTCTAATAAAATTTCCCTGTGGAGAAGTTAACACCATTGACAACATGATGACTTTGCGTCTTCATATTTGCATTCAAAAGGCGGCAGGGTAGCACTGCTTGCCTGCAGACCCCTCACTCTCTCACATACACATGCGCGCACACACACACAGGCGCACACACACAATGTGGGCTCTGTGGGAGTAGATTTGAAGCATGCTTAATTAATGATTTGATAACTGCTGAGGCGTTAAACTGAGCGCAGGGAAAGGAGAGAATCTCAGATGAGGAGTGAGAGCAGAGCTTAACAGACTTTTAATACAAAGTGAAGGGTTTCTCTCAGCCTGCTGCAACACATTGTTTTTCTATTCTTCCTCTGTCTGGATCACTCTTTCTCTGCCTCAGTCTTTCCATCCCCTGCCTTCTCTGCCTTGATCTCTGGCTCAGATTAGTTCAGCAGGATGCCTGCAGCACGCCGCTGGTGATACTGTAAATGTGGAGGAGGAGAGCTCTTGTCTCTGCACACTCTGAGCTCTCTGTGGTTCCCGTTTCATTCGAAAGCAGTGGTGGTTCTTTTACCTGGCCAGAGTCAGGTTTTTAATGAAATGTGCGAAACTTCAAAGAAAAGGTAACCTTGTAATTTCAAAAGAACCGACCCAGACTAAAGTTTGTTCCAGCTTAAACTTTTCTCAGAGAGGAATTCCTGCAGGTTAAAGATGTGAATTTAAGCAGTCGGCACACAAAACTATCTCTAAGTCCTTCAGTTTGATAACAGTTATAGGTCTAAACACTGCTTGTGAGCTTCAACTGAAATGAAAATCAAACTCAAAGCTGCCTTGATCAAAAATACTTTACTAGATTGTGAGAATAAAAGTTGTCAAGAATTACCAGTCGACAAAGGCTGGCTTCAGTGTTTTATTCTTAATTTAGTTTTACAGTTTTCAGTAACTTAGTTCCCAACTGTTCTATAACATTTAGCATGACAGGTGACAGACAAATGTACCATCTCTCCTGTGAAAATCGTGAAGCATTTAGTTAAACCACAGAGCCAGAAATACATGAGCTACATGTCTAATTATGTACATCCCTAATACTTTTCCTCATCGTGCGTCTCCATGTGTTAAATCGACACCATCATAACCACAAGCGCCATTGAAACCCCAAACTGCAACCCACACCATAACACATGCCATAGATTGATGTGCAACTGCCTGGATATGGTAAGTGTGCAATGCTTTGATGCAGTCTATTTAGTACCACCAATCCCTCCTATGCAAGTTTTCACAGAGTTTTCTAATTTGTCAGTGAAAGAATAATCATCATCATTTAAACACGAGGACTGAAAGATGTCCTCTGGTGGGAAAAAAGTCCCAGCATTTTTTGTTTCTGTCATGGACTGCATCTAAAACACAAGACATTGCCACTTATGTAGGTTTATTCATAGGGGCTACAATGTCAATTTTTTCTATGTAGTGTATTTTATTAAATGTAAATTACTACTACTTTACAAGGAAATAAAATACAAGTTCATATTCACAGACACACACACACACACACACACACACACACACATACAGACTCAAACATTCACTGCAGGAGTTTAAATCAGCCATTACAGCCTTCTTGGATTCGCTTTGATCTGAGTGTCGTATGCTTTACCAACAAATGGTGAGAATGAGGTTCAGTGCAAACATTCATGTGCTTTATAACGCTAAGCTACAATACACCAAATACCCATGTTGGTGTGGACTTCACTGGAAAATAATTCCAAAGAGATGAAAGAGGATGAGGCTGGGAAGAAACGATGATTGATGGAATTTAAAGCCAGAAAAATACACGTACATCTTCAACAGAACAGGAGCAGCTGTGGGGCGGAAAACAAGTCAACAACAAATGTGAAAAAAACAACAACAAAAAAAAAACCAAAAGCTCACACACTGTGGGACTCCAATTTTCCCTCTTTTGTCCATCTAATGAATAGCAGGTATGCTCAAAATGATACAGTTTCCATGGTGCGACAGAAAAGACAAAACTGGCTTCTGGCAGAGTGCAAGCGCATTTTTTTAAATTATTTTTTTGTTTACATGGAATTAAAATGCACACCGTAGCATAATTTGAAAAGCCCAAGACCCCAGTAGCATTCATGCACAAGCCTTGTGTATTCATGTATAAATGCTGTTGGGATCTTGGGCTTTTCAACATATGTATCTGTCAAAATTTAATATAGTGTTATATATTTAGTTTGTCATTTGTTTCTGAGTTTCTAGTTTTGCTCTCACCTTAAAAGAGTAGATATTTGTCATGGTCCTCCATCGTCAGACCAGTGTTTGAGTTTGTTATCGTCTTGAGATTCATTCATTTGGATTTAAGAGATTTTTATGTTTTAGTCTCTTTATTAGTTGGTCTTGAGTTTTGTATTCTGTAGTGCATCTGAGTTATTATCTGGTCTTGTTCCCAGATCTGTCTGCTCTCTCTGTGTTCTGTCTGTTTTCCCTGTTGTTTCATGTTATTTTGTACTTGTTGTCCCTAGCCATTTCTCAAACATGCGTATTTACTGTGTACTCCTGAATTTGTGATATGTCGCATTCCAAGTACTGTTCCAATTCAAGATACGCATCAAGTCCGAAACACAAAATCAGTAAAGGAAAGTGGCTAAAACTGTAAGTAAAGTTTGAAATATTACTCTTTCTGTGAAACAAAATAAACTTTTAAGATATTTCCAGGCAACAATGTGGGCATGTAAACTTCAAATATCGGCTTGAATTATCGAGACATCGCCTATGTGCAGCTCCGACATTTTCTGAGATGTCTGTTGAAATGAGTCTTTTGTTCGTCTTTATTCCCTGATGTAAAAAATGTGCTGTTCTTATTTTAATGGCTTACTCTGAAATAAATCTATTTTAGTCCAGGAGCAAACATTTTCACGGGGAGCGGAAACATCTGGAGTGGCATGTTGATACCTGCAGATTCTGAATTCTTTTCCAAACACCAGCTGTCCATCGTAAATTTAAAGTGTCTACTAAAATATAAATAAAAGCAGTTTAACATCTGACCTGTTTGTTTTTATTCAATAAGCAGCATGAGCAGTGTATACGTGTATATTTTTTTGTTAAGAGAGATGAAGTTTGTGTTTCAGTCATGTGCTGATTGTTGGTGCTTTACTGTATTAAGCTGATTAGACACAGTGAAACAGATCATATGTATCTATTTTTTTTTCTTAAAGAAATCTGGTAATTACATGTATTATCTGCAATTTCCATAGCAAATATTTATCACATTTGTAGTAAGAGCGGTTAGTAGTAGTAAAAACACTGAGTTGCGATGTCATCAAAGGCACTCAAGCACACTCATGTGCTGCGTTCTCCCGTCTCGGGAAGTCCGGACTCCTGCGTGAACTTGTGAAGTGCGAAATAGCAAGAACACAAGTACGGACTTGAGTATTGAGAAACAGCCCCCAAGTCTAGTTCAAGTGTCTCAGTCTGAGGCTCAACGTGTGTTATTTCCTGTTTTATTTTGAAAGTCTCCTGTCTGTGTGTATGATGTTCAGTTTTGCTTCCCCTGTCTTGTCAGATTCTGTTCAGCTGTGTTTCCCAGGTGTGTCCACTTTGCCTCATCTCCTCTGTGTATATGTTGTCGGCAGCTCCCTCCCTGGTTGGTCAGCTGTTTTTCCCTGATGTTTTTCCAGCATTAAATAAATCTGTGACTTTTAGTTCACTTCTGTTGGTTCAGTCTTGCACTTTGCACCCTCTACCTGCCACACACTCACCTCACACGACAATATTTGTTTTAACCCTGTTTTAATCCAGGGTGTTGTTGTGGACATTGTGGAGAACTACAAATGCCTCTCCCTGTACAACTCCTCCATCTGAGGCACAGTACAAAGTGCAATAGTTACACCCTTTTGCACATGCTTCACAGTAAATTAACAAATAACCAATAATAGTTTTACAGTTGACATTTTAGAGTAAAATGTCTATCATATAATCATAATCATTGTAACATACTGGATATTTATAATCGAGCTATTTGTACATATTTCTTATAGTTTGGAACTTTGTATTATATTGTGTTTTTTAATTTAGTTCAGCCTGTTACTGTTCTTGCCCTGCAACAGACTGGCGACCTGTCCAGGGTGTACCCTGCCTCTCGCCCTATGACAGCTGGGATAGGCTCCAGCGCCCCCCGCGACCCTGAAAAGGATAAGCGGAAGCGAATGGATGGATGGATGGATGTTACTGTTCTTATTGTCTTAAAGCAACTGTAACCACATCATTTCCTTGGGGATTAATACAGTTTTCTGAGTATTCTGATTTTTAGGACAGTTTATGAATTCATCTTGGCATCTGGGATTGTTTGTTTTCTGCTTCTCTTATAGAGCAACAGATTATGAAAATAGATTAAATGACAAACCTTAATACTTAAACACACACTGCTGCTTGCTGCATCTATTTTCTGTTTCAGCAAGACATTTATATTCTTAACTCCTGTGTTTTTCTTTCACTAACAGGTGATGTGTCCATTTTTGTAATTTTATACTTTGTGGCATCACAAAATACATGGATCCATGTCAAAGATGACAGCACTGTGACATTTTTATTTAAAGATACTGCCAGTGCTGTGAAGGAAGCATTTGTCTTTGACATCATCAGCGAACCAGGTACAGTAACAGCAATTTGTCTCCTGAACCTTCGGTCTGTGGCTCTCCTCCGCCTTCATTAACCACCCAGCTGCAGCTCTGTTTTTCTCTCTGAGCTGCAGGCAAAGTCAGCCAATAAAGAAACAGGACAATTACACACATAATGAACAGTGCCAAGAGGAGAAATAAAAATTTAAACTAAGCCAGGTGAACTGATGAATGAGACAGGGGGAAAAGAGTCAAATGTGTTGCCAGGTTTATGAAATTAAACAGAAGGATGTGAAAGGGGTCATATTGGATAAATAATCAAACTGAAGCTAGGTGGGAATTAGTCCAAGTTTTTATGAATTTCAGTTTCTCCTCATCAGCAACTGGTTCCAGATCAGATAGCAGAGGTGATACAAAGAGGGGCAAAGGCTCCTTTTGATATAAGACAGTCTTTACATTTGTAAGTATGTAGCTCCAGACTAAATCTAAATCTCACTGTTGGAAGATAAAAGCGTTTTTATTCAAGAGCAGAAAGTTGTGCTCACTGCAGAAAGAGAACTACCTCGTAACTCTCGGCCTCTGTCTCTGATGACCTTATTTTCTCTAAACTATAATTCAGAGGTCTTGAGTTAAGCGGCATTTTGATCTAAATGATGTTATTAATCAGCAGCCGGAGGAGGGGAACCACTAATGACCTTTATAATGAGAGGGCGGGAGTCAACACGCTGCTTCTTCTCTTCCTCGACACCTCCTGCTGTGCACTTTTTACCCCCTCGAGTGTCATTTTCTCTCTTTGTCCTCATTTCTATTCTACTTATTCCTCTCGCTTCTTGCCCTCCTCTCCCTTTTCTTTTCACGTGCTTTAATTATTTGTTCGTGTTTTAAATCTCCTTCAGGGAAAATTAAGAGCATGAATTAGGAAATGGTGCTGAAGGAGAATAAAGAACAAAAGCTTTTGTTCAGTTTCTTAACGTACTCGGTGTGCATACATTTAGTAGAACATGTATTCCCAGTAGGAAGCAAAACCCCACAGAGAGCCGCTTCGACTCACTGAACTTCTACAAGTCTGTGTGGCTGCCAGTGATAAAACTCTCATTGACTATGTGACTGTCGTTACTGTAAAGTTGAGCATTTCTTATAAGAGAAAGCTTAATACATTTTCTGGCAAACGTTGTTGGTTTTCTGCATGTTTTTAATAATTTATCTGCCTTAAAGGGGACCTCTTACTGTGTTAATTAACAACTCCTCATTTTTATTCTTGAAATGTACTAGAGTGGGTTTGCATGATCCAGAAGTCAGCAGAGTCTTTACTTAACTTCCACAGTCTGACTGGAGCGCTTCAGCTCACCCACCGTCATTTTTGTTACTCTGTTTTTTAAGCCGACGCTTGGAAGAAATCTTACACAGAAAATTAAGATAATAAAAACAATGACTCTAAGTCTGCACAGTGCAATGGCACAGTGGTTAACACAGCAGTGACAGCTGCGTTTGAATCCACCAGTCGGCTGGGAACCCTCTGTCTTCTGTCTCGTCTGCCATTAACATCAGCACAGATATTTTTGCGCTGGGAGCTTCGTGGCATGGGTTTGTATGGCCAAGCAGCTCCTACAAGTGGACGGTGTCACAGTTATTCATTTATACTGCAGAAACAAAACAGTACCTAGAAAGCTCCACCATCCAGAGCGCTAATCCTGCCAATCCTCCTGCTGGAGAGTTTATCCTGTCTGTTTGGTGGAGAGTGATGGCATCTGGTGTTATTTGTCAGTGCACCTCTGATGTCTGGCACTGATAATCCAAAGCGTTTCCTCTCAGATAATTTCTTCACGGATAATAAAGAGTGTGGTCACAGTGAATATAGTCTGTTGTTTATGACCTCCTGTAGGCGTCGTCGTGCCTGGATCAGTTCAGGCTCCTTACTATGTCAAACTGTATTACCTTCCCCCCTTCGCTGGCTCCCAGTTGACTTCAGGATCCAGTTTAAAATTCTTCCCCTTACACGCTGAGCATTTCATAGTCGGGTTCCTGCATACGTGGCTGATCTCCTTCATAATCACTCTTCATCTTGCTTGCTTAAGTCTAATAAACTTACTGTCAGTCCCAGAGATTTTTACACACGCCTAAGGTCTCAGTGTGATTGGGCTTTTCAGTCCCCTGAACTGTGTAATACTCTGCCTGCATCTCTAAGATTTGCCAATCCCGTGGATGTTTTTGAAGACGGTTAAAAGCCTCTGATTGAACACAGATTTGGGTGACACTAGTTGCAGCAGCCCTGCTTTTAGGTGTGCTGAATTATTCTTTTTTTCTACTCCAGTCTTACTATTTTGTCCGCAATTACTTATTTTCAATTCTTCAGTTAGTTTATTGATTTACATCCTAGCATTGTTTCATTCATTTCTTTTTTTTATTGCTTTCAATTTGCATGCTGTTTTAAATTTTTGCGTTTTAAGTCCATTATAATATGTTTTTTAGGTATTTTTTTGTGACAAATCCCTTTAAAAAGTCCAATATAAAGACATTTTGCTTGTTTGATCAGTGTTGACAACAGATAAATCACATGGGTGGCACTTCATGCTACAGGCCCACATTTCTAAACTGTCCTTGAATAAATTGTTATTTAGTAATAACAAAGGGAAAGGTTTTAGCAGGTTTTAAGCCCTTTAGTTAGCTGTTCAGCCGGTCTTGTTGAATTTTGTTCTAATTCCCAAAAAATGTGCTCACAAGGATTAATGAATTTAAGCCATGAGAAAAGATTTATATGACTCATGACTGGAAATGTTGTTTATGTTGAATAGCGTGTTTGCTTGCAGACATCTGCATGTTCTGCAGACCAACTGTGCACTGACTATGAAGGGTTACACCAGCAATTAGCTGGAGTTAATTAACTGGAACTGAGTGCTGTGTAAATGTTTTCAATAACAAATATCTCCCCCCCCACCCACACAGGAACTATGCTGCGAATTCACAGTTAAAGATCAATTCCTTCATGGGGAAAGATGTACAACTGGTGGTATGAAATAAAGCATTAATATCTGGTGATCGTAAACTAACTTTAAGTGTTCAGTTTATGTTGGGTGGGTAATGTAACTGTGCAGGTTAATGGCTTTATTCTGTTTTCCTATTTGAGGGGATTTCTGCTGTTTCCCCCAAAAAGGCTTTAGTCTGAGGAAAATGAAAATTGTAATTGTACAAAAGGTTGTAAGATGGGCACAGGAAGGAATAGACAACACTGATGTTAACACACGAAAACTCCTTGCAATCCGGGGAGCTCTCCACCTGAAGTCCAGCACCCTGAGGCTCTATGAGCAGCAGGAAGACGGAGAGTGGGGATTAGTGAGTGTCAGAACCACAGTTCAGGGTGAAACATGAAGCATCCACGAATACATCAGGAAGACGGCTCCCCCTCGGGCAGCTGAAGACAGACAGTGATGAGGAACAGTAAGAGGAACTATGACCAAACCTCTGCACGGGATTGGTCATCCAGTAGACTGCAACATCAGGAAGAAGGAGCACAAAGTAGAGAAGTACAACGAGCTGAAGGAACAACTGTAGCAGATGTGGAATAAAAAAAACAAAGTGGACCCAGTGGTAAAAGCAGCGTTAGAAGCTGGTCTTTGACCGGAATAGGAGCAGCTAAGATACTGTACAGAACCCTAAAAAGGTCTCTGTGTTGTTAGTGTGAGTGTCATGTTGCTATTATCTGTACTGTCTTCTGTTTACTCTGAGAGCAAAGAAAAAGCTTATTCTGATTCTGAAAAGGGTGAAGATGCCATCAAATAAGAGTTACAGAAGATGGAAATAAAAATATTCCTTTGGCTGTAAAGGTGTGACTGAAATGCATAGTGTTACAGAATGCAGCTATAAATATTATGTAATAATAAGTTGATGATTTCCAACTGCGGTAAACAGTGACATGCCTCCAGCTTCCTTCAGGCAGACATCGGGTCTGGGACGTGTTGGCGTCCTTCTGTTCCTCAAAGTTACAGATTCAGTCTGCTGCAGCTGAAATGTGAAGAGACTGATTTCACTGCTCCTAAAAGACATTCAGTATAGATGAAAGTGATCTGAAATTATGAGGATTTTTGAATTATTATTAACTACAGTTACAGCAACACAAGGCACATATAAATCCTGACAATCTCTGGAGACTTTTTATCCACCCAGAGTTTTCACAGCTTTGCTGCTCATCCTCTCTGCTCAGACACTGAAGCTGGAGTTTAGCCAAGGACGTCCATTCACCTCGATAAGTTCCAGTCACTGAACAAATCCTTGTCCCACTGGACAGAAACACCTTCTCATCTTATTGTTGCTGCTGCGATGAAATGACCTTGGACTTTTGGGTGTTGGGAAAATGTTAACAAAACCTTTTGAGGAGTTTTGTTTTGTTTTGTTTGTTTTCTCTCAATATTCAGCTCCAGGAGATAAAGAGTCCTCGGGGAGACGGACGTCCACAGTCACAGCAAGTTCATTTGGAGCTTTCCTTTTTATGCGTGAAGCTGCTGCACTTCAATTGTTTAGTGCACAGATGGTCCATTAGTCACTGATTATTTTACTTGATGATAGTTATGAGATTAATATGAAATGAGAGTCATTTGCTTTTGTGCTGGTCCTTGTTTGTCACCTTGCCTTGTTCTTACTGTCTTAACAGAAGTGAACAAGCAGGAAAGCACATAACAGCTTTAAATTCATTTAAGCTGCATTTTCATGGACTTGGTTTTGTGACCACAAAAAGTATTTTATTTATCCTTTCGTTAGTATAATGCTGCAAGTAAAATAAAGGATTCTTACTTAAACACCGAGAGTCTGAATTTTTATTTTTAAAGGTGCTGCTTTTGCTTCACTGAATGTCTTTTTACAGTCCTGAAGAGTAATTACCAATTTTCACCCTGAGTGGCTGAAAGTCATCAAACGGCTCTGTCCTCTGCTCTACGGCTGAGCAAACAGAAAGGAGAGGAAGTCATTTAGAGAGCAGGATTTTCCTTCAAAACTGCTGATTAAAGCACATTGGATTAAAAATGACAGAGGATGGTTCACTGTAGTGAATTTAGGAACCTTTATTTATAATCGTTGTTTTTTAACACACTTTCTAACTAATTAATCTTTTAGTGAATATATAGAACACATAAGGCTGGTATGTGTGTCTTCCTCAAGCTCAGGGCAAATCCTGATGTATGCATCCTGGATGGACACTCACTAACCTCTCCTTTTTTCTTGTCGATGCTCAAAGTGCTTCAGCATGCCTCAGCTGGACTTTGGGTGGAACCCTCTGCTGTGAGGAGCTTTCACATCTCGACATCAGTGGGATCGTTCACCTGATGAAGCTGTCTTATTATTTCAGCTGGGTATTTGATGACTGGTAGGGCATAGCTGTTGATGATGAAGGCTTGAATTTTAATGCTACTACTGAACTGGTTTCTCCTTACATGTCTTACCCTCTGGCAGTATTTGACTACAGCTGACCTCCTTGTGCTTTTATCATTGAACTGTGGGATATGCAGGTACTTGTAACTGTCCTATATGTCTGTATGTATCCTATCCTGCCACTCCTTCGCTCCAGATTGTCTTTGCCACCAGAGTGCCACAGATAGCAAGTCTAATTTCCATCCTGATGTCTGTACTGTAGGTCCAGGTGAGTTGATGTCTCACTTGCTGTTTGTGTACAGGTTCTTGTCTTACCCATGTACAGGATGTAGCTAATGCCCACTTTAATCTTGAGTCTTTGACCAGATCTGACATTGAGATGAGTTGGCTGAAGAGTTTCAGGTCCATGGAGAACAACAGTTTCTTAAAACTGATAGTCTTGGAGTCTTCCAGTACTAGACTGAGCTTTGAGCCATCGTTATACTTGCACCAAGGATTACTTCCTGCTCTGTTTGTGTACTGCTCTAAACCAGTAGCTGGTGCTTTGAGCCTCTGGTTGTGGTGTGCTCATGTTTTGACCCAGGCACCTATTCAGCTTGGTTGCACTGATGTCTGAGAGGAACTTCCACAGTGCTGAGAGGCAGATGAATCGACAGTAGTTCAATGGTGATCTTTCGTGATCAGGCTTGTCCTGCCAGCCAATTAAGCTGTTCATTTATTTCTGCTGTGAAGTGCACACGGAGTGCTTTTTCAGCTAGAATGGATCATGCTAGGCCCTGGTGCTCTCCAGTTCTCTGTGTCTGAGGCTCATTGTTGGGTGTCTGCCTTCATGATGTTGACCGGTTCTTATTCCAGCAACAAGTCACCTGTCATTGGTGTTGTGTGACAGCTCTTTCCTCCAGATGTTTTTGCTTAGCGTCACCTCTGGATGGGTCTAGCTTTATGCCATTGCTGAAGGTACACCCTAAATGGGTGTTTTGAGAAGAAGCCATGTATTTTCCTAGCTTCTGCTTCTGAGGTGTATCTCTTAATGCACGCTTTACCAGGCAATGTAATAGGTGCAAGAGAATGTTATTTCTGTTTTAGGACAGAAGTACAAGTTGGTCATTTTTGCACCTTTCCCTAATCCTCGAATATTTGGTATGTCAGAGTCCAATCCAGTCCCCAATGCTGTTTTTGAAATAACCAGCCAATTAAATATTAAGTTGGAATTAATTAAAGTGTGTTTAAATGAATACCTTTATTTCTGAATGAATTTCAGTGTTGTGGCATTGCTGTGTATGATATTCAGAACTGTTCCTGACTCACATAGTGGTCACATCCCTCACACAACAGTCAAATATATGAACCTAGAAATATTCCAGGTAAAAAATAACCATCTATATACACACACACACACACACACACACACACACACACACACACACACACACACACACACACACACACACACACACATACATATACATATATAAATATACATATAACTCTTTTCAGCACTGCCTCTGTAAAGAATTTTAGTGGTGAAATTTTAAATGGCTGTGGAGGAAACTGAAAAGTTTTTGATGGTCCACTGACACAAACAAAATCCTGATTAGTTCTTCAGTCAGTGGTTTTTATTTCCACTTGGACCATCAAAACTAAGAGGCTGTGTACTCTCTGCACCACCAGCTGCTGCAGATAAGAACTCCAAACGAGCTGCATGTACGTATGATGACAACAAGGTGTCGATATCCCTCTCTGCCTGTTACTTCTGTCTTCTCTTTGCGTGTTGTCAGTGTTGGGACAAAGAAGAAAAACTACTGCTACTGTGGCAAAAACCCCTCCTGGTTCCTGGTGGAGCCAAGACTTTCTGTCTGACACCCTCCTGATAGAATCCAATGGAGACTGGACTCTTCCAAAGGTTTATCAGCAGCAAAACAGCAGCACAATTACACCACAATCTACAATGGAAATGATTACTGGGAACAGCTTCTGGAAATTTACATAACTTAGAGTGAATGCCTCTCTCTCTCTCTGCATCTCTGCTTTTTTCCCTCCTATCTCTTCAATCCTGCAGCATCCCAGCATTGTTCTCATCTCCACAGTTAAACCTGTTAACTTGTATTACATGGAGGTAAAGGATTCCCTCACTGTAATTCACATTGCAGTGATGTCCAGGACTGTTGTTTTGCTTTCTGGCAGGTTTGAGTTAAGCAGTGATTAGTGGTGGAAAAGGGAAGAAAAACACTGTCCTTTCCTTCTAAAGAAGCTCAGCTCACATAAACATCTATTGTCTCTACCATCATGGCTCCTCCGTCCTAACAGATAAACAACTTGTCGCCTTATCTGGCTTCACCAACACAATTTTTGTCTTACTGGAAAAAAAAGTGAAACACTGTAACAACCTTACAACAGTTTGTGACATACACACAAACACACAAAATCTACTAATTCACGATTATTATATAAAGTACTACACAAATACTGAGCTACTTCTCACTTTTTATATTTTGCTTTCAAGCAGCCAGACTTTGGTCTTGACCGGTCTCCCCAGGCTTTCTGAAGCTCTTTCAAAGTTTTCTTTGGATATTGTCACTCATTTTCATTCCAGTCCACGTACTTGATCATTTTCAGAGGGCTTTTTTTTTTGTTTGTCCGTTTAAGACATTTAACACTGACCTATGAATTATTCAAGCACAGAAAAGGCACCTAACTCAAGTGCTGAACCAGTGTTATCGCTACACATAACAGACAGCTCATCAAAGGACCAGTTTTAAATTCTGTCTGCTGGCACTTTGCTGCTCACATCCTGTCAAGAGAAACATATCACTTGTTCCCTTTTTTTGTTTTTGTTGAATCCACAAAATATGCCAACAACAACAACACGTTTTTACAGGCATAAAATAGTATTTTTGAATCAACGAGGTGATTCCCAAAGAGTTTTCAGTGGAAACCTTGTCATACCTCAGTCCTTAAAAATGTGAGGAGAGTGGAGATATCAGAGGACAAAAGAAGTGGCAGGCCTAAATCTACATTTATATTTATCTATAAAATCTACAGCACATGAACAGTATCTGACACTCATGTCCTTAATGGGCAGAAACTACGTTACAGGACCTGAGAGATTCGTCTGGCCCTTTCAGTTGATCGAACTACTGTTTGCTGAAGCCTCATCAGTAGTGGTCTCGATGGAAAAGTGGCTGTCAAGTTGATTTCTCTTCCCATAAGAAAGGAAAATCAGGAGCCCTGGAGAACTACTCCTGAGAACTGCTGCAAGAAGTTTACATAAGAGAGTTGTTGTGTTTAAGAAATATCAACTTTCAAGCTTGTTACAATTGTGCAAACTCTGTTTTTGCCTTAAATATTGTGTTCCCAGTTACATGTTTGCACATGTTTCAAACTCATGCTGATTGTAACAGAAACCAGGACAAGTGCTCATACAAACAGATCCATTTTTAAAGTTTGGTTGAGTTTTTCTCCTTTGCAAGGTCCTCACAGATATTCCTCAACAGGTCCTTCACGACAGAGAGATCAGCCATTATGCAAATACGTCCAGAAATCAAAGCGTGTGATGCTTTCCACTGGAACTTGTCAACATCAAATGACTGGAGAAGTGGAACTTGTTGAAAGCAATCAGGCATAGCAGTGAATCTCGACTCTGACACGGTGGACAAACTCAACCGAGCATGTAACAAATCACACCGTGACATTCGTCCTGCTTTTGCTCGACAGTGTCCCCGTGGAACAGGAAGCTCACTGATCCAACCAAGCATGGTGTGTGCCGGGATGCTGCTGCGATCGACAGCTTTTATTTAATCAACATGTTTTACACACGTGGATGTTTGACTGAGGCACCTGGGGACCTCGAGAATAATTTACAGTAAGAAGCAATTATAGTAACAAAATAATAAAAACAACAAAAAGTATTTCTTTTTAAAGTATTGTTAGTTGTGAAAGTAATGTCCACAGAGTCATTTTTTCAGTTACTACCTGGAGCTTGTGAGCACAGGCGAGTGTCAGCACGTAGATCGACTTATAAATCGACACCTTCGGGGTCAGCTCTCTTCACCGCAACAGACCGATACTTAAGCTCCTCCATGCCTTCACTGACCTGGACTGGCCACTCCATCCTACTCCAGCTGAGAACCACAGATTCAGACTTGGAGGTGCTAATTCTCATCCCATCTGCACCACAATCAGCTGCAAACCACTTCAGTCCAAGCTGGAGGTCACGATGGAGGCCAATGAAAAAGCAGAGATGACACCTAGACAGCACCTAGAAATATTATGTAAATATTATGAACAGCATTAGTGACAAAGGCTCGGCCTGTCTGCCCAGACTGACTTACAGCTGGTAATGTGAACCAAGCTCTCACCGTGGCTGTGCAGAGACCAGCAATGATTAAAAACAACTAAGACGTGGCAGGGCGTGCCTCAGCTGTCTCAGGTGCAGAAGATCAATAACGATAACGTCCCGTGCAGATGATAAAAGCAACACTGGAGTCCTTTGCATTTGCAATGACAGAGAGAGTAGCCCCACTGGATTCTGTGTGTTATCTTAATTTAGGAACAATGGCAAATATTAAGTGAACAAATAATTCAGTTTATTAAAACTGCAGAAGGCAGAATTGTGTACATGAGTCCCCAAAACATTTAGATTGTGAAAAAAAAATCATATCATAAGGAACAAACTGATAAAATGATTTAAAAGAATTACGGGTTAAACATTTCAAAAGGAGGTGTCGTTGCTCCTACTGTCTCTGAAAAGCAAAATAAAACAAAAACAAACGTTCAGCCTTGAAGACCTAAGTTTGGGAGGAGTGTTTTTTTATGCAGTGAATATTTGCCAGGAGAAGTGTGCAGGAGCAGTCTGGAGACAAATCCCTGAGCTGAGTCTTGACACTTTATGCTAATCTGCTCTATTATTTGCCTCTATTTGCCCTTGATGGAGACAGCTGCACCCTCAGGCAAGTTGGAGAAACAGTTTTTGGATTAATGCCTGCCACGACAAACGCGCGCGCACACACACAGAGCGAGCCGATGCTGATGTGAGTCTGACTTTCAGCACTGATCTGTGTCACGGCTCCAGCCAGCAGACATTTATAACATTTGCCATCTGAAACACCACGACACATTCTCTGTATACGAGCAGCTGTTGAAATCTCTAAACAGTTCATTTTTTCACGCCACATTTCTTCTCTAAACAGCAATGTCGCTCTCTGATAGACCCCTGTGCCGTTTTAACACAGAACTTAATGTTGGGCGCTGCTAAGAGCCGTGGAGAAGAGGCTGCAGCCAAAAGATGACAGCGGTGTCAACATTCACGCCCACCTCTTCAGCCCCGGTCAGCTTGACAAAGAGAACCTCAGGGGTGAAACGAAGAGGAGAAAGCACTAATGTTTCAGCGCTCGAGCCAGCCAGAACAGTGGAAGAAGCTCTCATATTCAACTCTTCAGCCACTGATGTGCGAACTAGAAATATTTAAGGAGGAATTAAATGTGTTGGGGAACAGGGCAAAAGGAAAATCCTAATTGGAATATACTATTTAAAACTCTAAGGTATGTGCAGAGCTGTGCCCCTCACTGAAATATTAATACAATGCAAGCGCGTATAATGAGAACTTTTATTTTAGGCAGTATGTCTTCAGCCTATTTAAATATTTAAATATGAAGCAATTTAAATAGTTGTTTTGCCAGTTTTCAAAAAGAGATATTAACTGAAAAGTTATGTTTAAACTCTTGTGCATTTTCATACTTAATGTGAAACATCTATGAGTCCCTGAAAATTACTCCCAGCGTTTTCTACACTGTTTAATTCTGATCAAATATTCTGGTGTCAAATTTATTCCTGCTGACAAAAAATTTTGAAGGTGCCCCTGAGTACAGCAGACAAGACACAGGCAGCTTAACAGACTTTCAGCCAGAAACTACACAAGGGATTACTGTAAGTCAGGGGTGGGACACTCCAGGCCTCGAGGGCCGGTGTCCTGCAGGTTTTAGATCTCACCCTGGGTCAACACACCTGAATCAAATCAGTAGTTCATTAGCAGGCATCTAGAGAACTTCAAGACATGTTGAGGAGTTAATTTAGCCATTTAAATCAGCTGTGTTGGATCAAGGACACATCGAAAGCCTCCAGGACACCATCCCTTGAGGCCTGGAGTTCCCCACACCCCTGCTGTAAGTCATCAAGATCCACTTTCTGTAAATTTGCAAATGCAAATTTTAAATTTAAAGATGCAAAATCAGAGGGATGCCAATGGCTGTGCAGGAGAGATATACACTTGTGTTTTTTACCTCACACAATATATTAATAATGAGTAAAAAGACAAACAAAGTGGCATAAACTAAGAATAACTGTAACACAGTCGACCCAAGCAAATGAAAAACGGTCTTCTAGGAGGAGAGAGACGTCCTGGGAGGAAACCGTCTCGTATCTCAGGTGAAATCGTTTTCCTTGGAAAATGGGAAAACAAAAAGCAGACAACAACAACAACAAATACTAACATGAGGTCGTGGGTTGTCATAACTCTAATGTCACACCAGCCATCTGCATGTCCTCCTTCACTATCCATAAATCTTCTCTGCATCTTCCTATTTTCCTCCTGCCTGACAGCTCTATATTCAACATGCTTCATCCAATATATCCACTATCCCTCCTCTGCACATGTCTCAACGGTTTCTCTAACTCTGTCTCCAAACTGCTCAGACTGGGCTGTCCATGCTGGTCACTCTCAACAAAACCTTACTATGGAGTGAAAATTAATAAGTGCATTTTTAAAGCTGTGTATAAAAAAGGACATCCCAGAGGGTGCTGCACTAGTAGAAAACAGCAAATGTGGTTCTGGTTGTCTGTATGTTGTATATCTACTATGTGTAAGTGTGTAGAGTGTCATACTGCTGTCTGCAAAGCTAACTGCCCCAAAGATTTACTCTAAAACCCAATCAAATATGTACAAGAACATCACAATTAATTTGTTTTTAGTTTGTTAATAATAGTGAAGCTTTTTTTGAGTGTGAAAGAAAATGAAAATGCAGTGAACAAGCAGATCGTTTCTATTTTTTCATGTGCTGCGTCTGCTAGCTAGCATATAGAAGATATCTGCACAGCTGGCTCTCGTTGAGCAAACAAGTATACAGCCTCTGTGTGCATATTAAATCTGCTCATATGCATAATATTAATAAAACACTTAAATACTCCTCGCACTATTTAAATTCAATGAGAAGTTCAGCACAGCAGCTCAATTTTACGTAGGAGACAATTCAGTAGTTTAAAATGTTTTTATCTTTTTCATCTGATACAGCTCCACACTGATTTGGAAGAACAACACACAGCAGACCTCAGATTATAATAGAGCATTTTACATTTGCATTTTAATTTTTGTGAATATTTCAAGCATTTAACCCAGTCTGTTGGGAGGAAGAGGAGAAAAAAGGTTGTTTTGATCCAGTGAGCAGTTTCATCTAAAGTCAACATTTGCTGTGTTTTCGTTTTAATGTTTAGCCTTTAGGGGAAGGTCTGGCCACTTATCGATCAATCTATAGTGAGAGAAATGCCACTGCATCGCTGCGGATCAGCAGATTGGCCTTTCTGGATAAATCTCATTAACTGGGCAACATTGCCAGTCTGCTGTCAGTCATCAAACCAAAATGTCAGGAGAATTCTGGCACCTTTGCTCCGTGTGCTGAGGGATTTTAAACAAGCCGATCAAACACGGAGGAGGCAGAAACCTCTCGCTCGAGTCTTGTCAGAGCGGGCTTCTAGCGCTCAGATTTCACTTTAACTACATAAATGTCATCCACAAAGGCCGTGGCCGGGCCAGATGTCCATGTGAAAAATAAAAGAAGCATAATTACACACCTATTCATTCTGCAGTATTAAAATCCCCAAATCTGCCTGGCAAAACTTACAAAACTTAAAGCTGTGAATAATCTTTTTACACTAAGTATCACGTTACCCCAAAGGCTAGATCTTTCATGTTTAAAACAAACTTATCAGTTAGTGTCAAATGACTCACACCACATGGCCAGTGACAGACCGTTCAGTAAAACTTAACATTCACAGGCAGGTCTGGTTTGGGATTAAATTAAAAGTCTGCCTTTAAGCATCGCATTTGGCTGCTGTTATTCTTTTTCTCTTCATACTTGCTTTAAAGAGATCCCTTCTTAAAGCAATGAAGCTGGAAGAGCTGTTAGGAAAAGCTAGTCTTTATTAAATGAAAGACGTAATGCCAGGTTTCAGTATTCAGTATTTCTTTGTGGAGCTGTGATGAGCATCCAGAAGAAAATGTGGCAATCTTGGAGGGGGAGACAGAGGACTGGAAGTTTGCTGCTTCTGTCTTTACACTAGTGGATTTTTTGTGGATGTATGCAAGGAAAAAAAACAGAAAGAAGAAAGAGAAGAAAATGCTGGTAAAGGATTATGTCCAATATTTAAAATGCTTGTCCTTTCCAACTAAGAAATGCATTTAGAAATGAGTGCTGTGAGATTTGTGTTGCTAAAAATATCAAACCTGATGCACATGCCAACATTTATTTATTTATTTGTCTGATTCAGACTACTGAAACCTCATTTCCATTGTGTTTGACATGAATATAAGACTGTGGATTTTGTCCAGCTGTCACACTGATGAGAAAAAGCCAAATTCATGCAGAAAACTATAAAAAGAATCAATGATTAACGACACAAAAGAACAAAACAAAGACAACAACGACAGAATCATGTGTAATATAAAGATCATGACACCACCATCATTTACGTTTGCATCGCTTAAACGTAATTAAATTTCACCAAGGCCTGTGTAGAGAAGAGGAAAATGTTCAATATGGACCAACATGGATTTTGATCCATATTTTGTCAGCTGCACATCCATGTGTGACTCTCCTGTTCCCACACATCCCCAAACATGCTCTACTGGATTAAGATCTGGAAGCTGACGGTGAACTCTGCGTCATGCTCAAGAAACCAGTTTGAGTTGTTTTGAGCGTGTCATCCTGCTGCAAGCAGCCGTCAAAGATGGGGACACTGTGTCCACAAAAGGATGGACGTGGTCAGCAACAATACTCAGGTGGGCTGTGGCGATTTCAAAACAAAGTTTAGACGGTACTAAGGGGCCTAAAGTGTGCCAAGAAAATACCAACCACACCATTACACCACCTATACCTGCCTGAACCATTGATACGGGGCAAAATGGATCCGTGCTTTAATGTAATATACCCCAAACTGTGACTCTACCATTTCTGCACAACCATCTCCATGGTTTCCAGGAAATTCCCAGTGTCTCATCCGCATGTGCATCTCTTTAGCTACTTGCTAGACTCATCAACTTGGTTTTTTCAAGTGACCTTTATAGCAGGCTCTTTCTGCATGAACTGCAGGGGGCAACTGCTGTGCTTTAAAAAGTAAGTCCAATTGCAAGGAAGTCTTTGGAAAAATGACCTTATTGTTCACTTTATTTATTACGGCTTTCCTGAAAGTTCACAGATTTTATGAAATGTGCTGTGTTTCGAAATGTTTTAGTGTCTTAAGTTATCTTGGTCCTTTATTCCAACTTGGACAAAAGGTATCCATCATTTCAACTTTCAGACATCCCACTTCATCAGAATCTCTGCTCGCACAACCTAAACTGCCTGGATGTCATTTCTCACTTGGGAAATATAGCTCCGTGATTTCTGTTTGAAGGTAGCAAAAGATATCGCCTCCGAGCAGCGCGCCATCTCACTCATCAACATTTTGGGCCTTTCTGCTAAAGAAGAGCAGATACAGGGAGAAAAATCTGGGTAGGAAAGAGCGGGTGTGTGAAATATATTTTGACAGTTTCCAGCTCATTCTGACAGATAAGGAGTGACTCTTCAGGGCTGTCTTGGATAAAAATATAGTGGAAATTCAGAGCAACGTTTCAAAAGGCTGAGCAGCTTCCCTGCAGATTTTTATCCTGCTGGTTAGCTTTTTTTTCTGTCCCCCTGTCACTAGTGAGTGGCTTACACCACACCATCACTGCCAACCAGCGGGGGATACAGAGAGATTGTTAGCTACCTGGAGCTCTTGTCACTCAGGTCTATCTTAATAGAGATCTCACAGTTTGGAGCAACCAGTGAAACCCAAAGCCTTATGAGGAGACAAAAACCAGCCCAGAGCTTTAACACCAGAAGCAGTTGTGACTGTTTTTCCTGTTGTTCGAGTAAACATGTTTAGCTGCACCAACACAGAGCTTCACATTCCCATACGTTATCAGTGCTTTCCATACCAAATCTGACTATTTCCAAAACAAGTCTTCTTTTCCCCAAGGTCTGATCAGGTTCCAGCAGTTTAACTAAGTGGTTACGATAAGAGGGGAAAACTTATGTTCCATTTTATACATTTCATACTATCAGCGACACATATGTGGGCAGTGTGGAGAAATTTTGTGTTAGACCTGGGTTATAAGGAAGTCTTACAGATGAACAAAGCAAAGGGGAAGAAGAAACGGCCTAGACAGACAGACAGACATCCCAACAGTACAAAGAATGTCAAAATGTCCATACCCTTACTGTAACTTTTTAAGGCTAGAAAGTGATAGCTCATAATATGAGCTGAGTGATGCTCAGAAGGTTAGAGTAGAAGTAGAATAGTAGAAAAATAAGTTATTGAAGTTTAGTGTATCAGTGCATCATACTGTGAATAGAGTGGAGATATACATAAAAGTTTTAAACTGATTTGAATGTAACTGAGAGAAACAAGTATTCCCGATCAAAACATGACTTAGTGCTTGGTGGCGAAACTCCTGTTGGCGAGCATAGCAGTAAGAAGTTTCATGTAGTTGGTCACCAGGTTTACACACATCTCAGGAGGGATTCTGGCCCACTCATCTTTACAGAAACTCTCTAAATCCTTTAGGTTTCTTGGCCGCTGCTTGGCAACTCAAAACTTCAACTCCATCCACAGATTTGCTACAGGATTGAGGTCTGGAGACTACCTAGGCTACTTTAATGTGTTTTCTTTTTTAAAAAATATATATTTATTCGCTTTACACAAATTGTGGTCACAATAGAATGAGAACATTGTGATTATACATAGAAATAAAGCACAAAAATAAGAAAAAAAGAACCGAGATTTGCCTCTTGCCAAAAGGATCTATTTCCGAAATAGTATCCACTTGATTTTTAGGAGATAGGTGCAGATTTTCTACAGGATTGAGGTCTGGAGACTGGCTAGGCTGCTCCATGACCTTAATTTTTTTTCTCTTTAGAGTCTCCTTTGTTGCCTTGGCGATATGTTTTGGGTCATCGTCATGGTGGAAGACCCATCCACAACCCGTCTTCAATGTTCTTGCTGAGGGAAGGAGGTTATCGTCTAAGATTTTACAGTACCTGGCTCTGTCCACTGACCCCTAAATGCTGATCCAAGCTCTAGGGTTTGATTTTGGTTTCAGCACTTTGTCCCAAGCCCTCTCTCACTTGAGATATTCACTGGCAAACTTAAGACAGGCCTGTGCGTGTGCCGTCTTGAGCAGGGTGACCTGGTGGGCGCTGCAAGGTTTCAATCCATTACAGCACAGTGTGTTACCAGTGGTGTTCTTGGTGACTGTAGTCCTAACTGCCTTCAGGTCATTAACTAGCGCCCCCTGTGTAGTTTTGGACTGATTCTCCACCTTTCTGATGACCATCCTCACCCCATGAGGCAAGATCCTGCACAGAGCTCCAGACTGAGGGCGGCTGACGGTCATTTTATACTTCTTTTATCCCTGAATAAGCACACCAACACAGAGCTTCTTGCTGAGGGTCTTGTAGCCCATTCTAATCTACAATCATGTCCCTGACATCATTTGCCCAAACTGATTCTGTGAACAGGTGCTTTATACAATAATCAGGAGTATCTGTAACTGATTTATTGATTGACTGTAGTCTGTGTACCACATGGACACAAAGACAAAACATTTAGAATTCATGCTGCAGAGACTTGCTGGATATGCGGCTGATTATAATGCTCTGTTTTGGGTGGTTTTGTTACTAAATACTTAGCAAATAACATATTTGTGCAATAGAAACTGTAGCAGTGGCACCACTATAGAAGTAACCAAATAACACAGTAGATAAGGTTTACAGCCTGTCTGTTTAAGTTTAAAACTGCAACACTGTAGCAGTCTTAAACCCACTTCATCCCCACAGACTATCATTAAAAAAAGGAGTTTATAAAAGTCTTGACAGGAACTTTAAAACACAGGAAGCTCGTATCCTCTGCACGTTTAAATTCATGTAAGTGTTGATGTCTGTAAAAGTTTTTACTGTGCCAAGGAAAGCAATTGGTAAGTCTTTGAGTTAAACTCGTTCCTATAAAGCATACACACACGTTTAACAGGTTCAAATGACTTTGAGTAAAATTCAATACTGCACGCTGTGAGGTAGCTGCACTGAAGTCTGCTCGTCTTCTTCGCTCTCTGGTTTCCATTCAGCAGAGCCTCAGAGTAAACGTGCAGTCTTAGTTTGCAACAAAAATCAGGAGTCTGAGGAGAACCCTGTCAACCAGTATGCGTGTGTTTTTAAATAACCAGGAAGAATGCAATTACCATGCAGAACCAGTAGCAGGAGACACAGAGGTAGGTTTGTCTACATTTGCATGTCTGTAGAAGGAAGGGGAGTTCCTCAGAGGTGGTCCCACACATACATAAGCATGAGAGATAAAAACTGTGTCAGCCTGCCATGTACACGTTTAAACCCTCTATCCTTGCTATCCGTCTTCAGCAGACGGCATCTCTTCATCCTGTGAGGCTAGCTGTCACTCAGCTGTTTAATGAGATGTAAATTAATGTTATACTGCTTTTAATTAATGTAGCAGATAGTCATAAGTCTTAATAAAAAAAAATACAGAGCTATTAAATTGAAGTGTCTGTGGGGAGACAAATGCTGGCCTAAATGAAAGAGCTGCATCTTGGGATCCTGTTCATGAATGAAGCGGAGACGAGAGCATCTGCGATGATGAGGGGTAGCATTACCAGCCTGAGCCAGTTGATCTGATTCCTACCCTCGGACGCGGTCATGACCTCTGGGTTACGACCAAAGGGAAAAAATTATGAATCCCAGCAACTGCCAGAAAACATCCACTGTAGGACCTGTGACTTTAGACTGAGGGAAAGGGTGAAGGCTATAATACAGCGGGGCAGAGAGAGATTTTGCTTTAGGGAGAGTAAATGCATCAGTTTGACTGGAGATTTAAGGCTCTGAGATTCTGACAGAGACGTGAGACTGGGAGGTCAGTTCTTTCATCGTAATTATGCAAATTCTCATGACCATTGATCAACAACCACTGATCAATGGTCATGAGTACCATTTACAGAGAGTTGGGGAATGGCTGCAATCACAGCATTGTAAGATGGTGACAGATTTATCCTCAGTCCCCCTCCTCGATTCAGAGATGGTCTTTCCCTTTTCATGTAAATGGCCTCCTTGACTCCGCGCTCAAACCAGCGTTCCTCCCTGTCCAGGATGTGTGCATCCTCATCATTGAAAGAGTGTCCACTGGCCTGTAGGTGTAAATAGACTGCATTTACCATACCTGACTTAAATTTGTTAGACTTCACCTTCAACATCTTCTGCGTTCTTGTGTCATGACGGCTGATCATTGGTTCTGTGCCTGCAGTGGCAGCACATCAGAGCATAATCAGGAGCACCTGCGCTGCTTTTTTTCTAAATTGTTTATCATCACTTTGCTTCCTGAGCAAAATTCAAGGGTTCAGAGATGCATGTAAAGCAGTTTCAAATGAAGTGAAAATGAATTTGTCAAAGTGAAGATAATCAAAGGTACCAAATGAAATATTTCAGTGTAAGTTAAAAACCACATATAAAGCTAAAAGTGCACTTTAGGTGTTAGACTTTGAGTTTTTATTGTCCCGGTGGAGTGGACAGCAGCTCAGTCTATGTTTATCATTTCCCATGCAGCCAGTGACTGAGCAGATATTAGCTTGGCCTTATCAGCACAGGCCACAAAGGGCTGAGGGTGAAGTGGAGCAGAAACAGCTCCTCAGGGATACAGCTAATGATGGTCCCCACTGATGGAGCCTGACACGGGGCCTGAGGTGTAGCCTCACTGTGGAGCTCAGCAGCAACAGCCACCACTGTGTAATTTCAAAGATAACAGAGAAATCTTCTTACTCTGTAAGGCTGGAGTTAAGAGTATTGATGTTAACTTTCTAATTTTAGCTGATTATAATTGAGAGGACAGACTGCAAGGTCAGTGTTAAAATCCTCAGAGGGGCCACAAAAGTCCAACTGAAGAGCACGAAACTCTCCGCTTCCACATCAGGACAAAGTCAACTACAATAATCCACCAATACTCAAAGAAACCTGTCCTCGATCGTTCAGTCTCAGTCAAATATATGTGGCTTAAATACCTGATGAAGATGTGTTTGCAGTCACAGCCTTTATATTATACTCCAACCAGACTGGGAGTCAGCTTTGTGAGATTATTTTATATCATATTTCTGCCATAAAAGCAGATCAATTATTTACCGCACACAACCAAAAATCATAAGATTGCTTTAAATGATTTTACTCGCTGTACAAGAGATAAGGAGGAGGAAACTGCTAAATTTGGAAAACCCTATTGTCACGGTACTGGGTCGTGTGACCCAGTGTTTGAGTTTTATGTATTTTTGTATTCATTTTCAATCTATTTAATTTCTAGGTTGCTGTTCAGACCTTATTTCCTAGTTATTACTGTCATCTCCCCTTGTCCCCAGTCTCCCTGGTTCCTGCGTCTATGTTTCATGTCTATGTGGTTATGTTAAGTTCATGTCATGTTTTATCTCCATGTCTATGTCCCCGTGTTTCCTGTTTTATTTTGTAAGAGTCTGGTGTTCTTTGTTCATTGTAGTTAGTGTTACTCTCCCCTGTGTTGTCATTATGTTTCATTTGAGTCAGCTGTGTTCTCATGTGTCTCCACTTCCTCTGATCACCTCATGTGTGTATTTAAGTCCTCTGTTTTCTGAATGTCGTTGTCAGGTCGTCTGTTATCTCCACCATTGTCTTAGTTATTGTCATTGTTATAGAACTTCATAGTATTTGTTTCTTAGTGTTTTTTAGTTTGCTTAGGGTTCCATGTTTAACTACTGCTATCATCCAAATAAAGGATCGCTTTCTGTTTAAACCTGCAAATCCTCGTCCACATCTGCTTTCGGGTCCTGTTTCAAATAACACACCGGCGCACCCCGCCGTGACACCTATATATCTTGACTGTGGTACTTTGGGCTCGACCCTTATTTGACCACAGTGGATGGATCTGCATGTTGATTTGACATATTTTTGACACGGGATGCCCTTCCTGACGCAAACCCTCCAATGTACTGCAAGGCTGCATTAAATACACCAGCTTTGTGACCCCTGAGGTTGATTTTGTGTCTTCTGGTCTCAAACCAGTGGACTTTCACAGCTAAGATGGACATGGGCGATTTTTTTTTTTTTTAAATCTGTGACGTAATTTGAGTCAATGTCATCTTTTAAAAAAGCTGTTTTTATTGAATTGGTGAATACAGCTTTAACCTCATCTCATGGGTATGAATGTGTAACTGAAGCAATTTAAAGTAGGACAGTCTTTAGAAAGAGAAAGAATGCAAGCTCAGCTAAACTGTTTTCCTGGAAGAATGAAGGTGTATTAATGTGGGGCTTGAGATAAGAGCAATTATAGAGAATTCAAAATTCTGAAGAACTATGTGCATACACAAGGGCGTAGATTTGGCATGGACGGAAGGGACATGTCCCCACCAATATCCAGCGATTATTGAATTGTCCCCACCAATAATTTGATCTCTTCGAGTAAAGAAAAACAAACCCGATAGAAAGAAAAAAACGATCTGTCAACGTCTCATTCACCCAGCGGTGCAGAAAGAGTTAAATTACATTCTCTACTGGAGTCCTACCTCATGTGACCTACCTCTGTTTAGTTTTAGCAGTGGCAAGCCTGCGCTGCAAGGACCTGCAAGGAGGAGAGGAGGATGGCAGCAACAAGGAAGAACCTGGATATAAGAAAGTATTTTTCAAAGAAACCTGTAAGTCACTTAAAGCCAAGTTCACTCATAAAATGTGTCCGTCTTAATAACGTTACAGGCTTTGGCCCACATCAGTCTAAAATTGTATGTAACCATGAATAACGTGTTTTGTAAACTAACTGCACAACAGGCAGCACTATTAGTTCTCTCAGTCCCAGAGTAGCATTTCTAATTTTGATTGAAGCTGTCAGAGAAAACGGCAGCCTCGAGCAAGCCCGGATATTAGTTTACAGAGGCTGTTAAAATTATATGTCTAACGTTAAAATGTTGGTGACACAATAATTTCATCCTAATGGTACTGACATATTCATAGGGTTGATTTTTGAGACAAAATATAATGAGGTAGTCATGATTTTGCAAATATTCCACCTTGTAGTGCAGTTTGCACAAATTGTTTTAAAAATGCACTCACGCTACAAACATTACTGATGAGTCAAGATCTGCACAAATTGACAGAAACACTGAAGCAGCTGCACATTTTATTCTTATTGTCATGTATGTCCTATTTGTCAGGCGACAGAGGCAGCTCTGCCATGTTGTAGCTCAGAGGTGAGGAGGCGAGGTCACAGGTGACTGGCTGATGTTTTGGTGCTATAGATTAACTAGTATTTATCATCATAACAATTGTTAGGCTGCTGGTGTAAATTGATTCATTAGTGTATATTTGACAAAGAATCTGAATTGACACGTCTCACTTTTTATATGGCACGAATCAATGTGTTATTTTATCAGGTAGCAATATGTCCTAGTGCAGTCGGAGGGGAAGAGCCAGGGCCAAAGGTGAGGCACATCAAGCACAGAATAATAATTTTAATCTGAGGATAAAATGCATGTACTGAGGCTGAAAGAAGCTTCAGTGCTCTCAGAAGACTAAAAAGATGGCTAAGGTTAACAATGACTCAAATGAGATTAAACAATGCTGCTGTATGTCCACCAGGAGAGACTGGACAGTATAGATGTAAAACAAATGTGCCAGCAGTTTATCTCAGTTAACGAGAGGAGCAGGCATGTGTTTGGCTCCTTCACATAGTGGACATTGAGTTGTTGTGTGGGGCACCAGTGGTCCATGTTTGTTGCTGTAACAGTAGTTCATGTTTAGAGTAAAAAATCTCAGCTCACTGATTTGATCGTGGCAATAGTGCCTAAAATGTTGCATAATTTTGCTGAGAGATCTTTTACTTTGTGGCAATCTTAGACGAGTAGTTTTATGGTCATTCAGTGTTCCCTTAGTGCTAATGTATCAGAGATGTTGGTGTACTATAACTGAAGTAATGTTGTTAAGTCCTTAAAGTCATATTCATGAAGCTATTTTTATTTTTGTATGATACCTGATTTATATGGAATATGGCTGAAGTAAACTAAAGCCTAAAATACTTAGTCATTTGTTTAATAGTAATTTAACATTATATAATTCACATATAAAACTATGAATTGTAATTTTAAATGGTTTAAAAGCATGCAGAATAGCATATGTAGGCAAGTATATTTCTCTTTTTTTTAAATCAAGAAGCAAAAACAAAAAGGAAAAAAAAAAAAAGAAACAGGGCAGGGTTCGGTGGTTGAATCATCCGTCCCACCAATGCCAAAACCAAATCTACGCTCTTGTGCATACATGTCCTTCATGCATGAGTTAACCTCTGGCTCATGCATGTTTTCATAAAAAAAATAACAAAATAAAAAAACCACGAGTCCATTTTGTTGCCCTTTTCATTTTTAGATCGTATTTATTTGCACGTGTCACATGGACAGTATCTTTTCCTTCTGTTTTCCAGCAAACAGTGGAGCAAGACGACTGCATCTGTGTGCATGTTGATCATTTTTTAAACACTGATTAGTGCGAACACAAATCATCCAATGTGTGACTACAAAGCAGAGGTGTCAGCCTCGATGACCTTGATATATTTCTAATTAAAACTTCTTATGTTTATTTCCCTGCTGAGTAGCACACAGACTGTACATGACCTACTCCTGGAATCATTTCTCTTGACAGTAAAGTAGCATATATAAAAATATCCGCTCAGTTTCTGTGGAAAACGTCTTATCAAGCGTTCTGTCTGAGCACTGGAGTTTCTGACATGAAATGCTCTCGCAGGTCGTGAGCTGGATGTCTGTACAAGCCTGCACATCATATCGGCAGAGTCACAGTTTCTGAGCTGCATGGATCTGTCTGATCTCCACGTTATTTCACACGTGTCTGCTTCCGTGAGTCCTGCGATGGGAGGTGTGACTACACCTCTGGCTTCTGGTAGATAACTTCCCCTCAGGGTTGCTGTCATTCAGAGGTTTTGAATTATAAAACTAATCAGCATGAAATCCTGAAGCCTGCAGAAGTGCAAAAAAAAAAAAAACCAAGACAACCTAAACTATTTGAAATAAAAAGGAAAATAAAGCAGCTCTGTGGCGCTTCACTCCTCTCCACCAGGTGTGTCTCATTAGCAGGAAATTCACGGGGGTGATTCATCACCTTAATTAAGGCTTTGTTGCAGTACAGTGCTCCGCTTCTATAACCCAACTGTGCACACTGCCTGCTGGCTCCATGATCAAAAAGCAGCCATTGTTGAACTCATTAGTTACCTATTGTTTTGCTGCAACAGAAAGTCAAAATCTCTCCTGTAAACAGCCCTGCCCTGGCCTATTTATGGGCTCAAATTGTGGTCATAAATATTTTGTACTTGTAAATCAGTTTTGTATTTGTAAAAAGAATTTGTGCGTGCGTAAAAAAGATTTGTGTGTGGACTTAGCCAAAAAATATGTGTGAAACTCTGCACTCAAGTTTCAAGTTACAAGTATGGATTTTGACCCTATTTTTCTTCCTTTCATCTGATTGGCCAATGTCATGTCAATCACAAATTTAACAATCCAATCACATACACATTACACGTTTACACATACAAATTTTTTTTATGCACACACAAATTCTTTTTACACATACAAAACTGATTTGGAAGTACAAAAATTTGAGCCCATACCTATTCTGACATTTTTATACGCAGAAAATGTGAGTTTAAATGTCACATTCTTGACACTGGAGGAATTAAAATCTATGATAAATAAAATATATGAACTTCTGAGAACAAAACTAATCTCACAGAAAATGAGATTGAATCAAATATAAAGAATAAATACAGACTGTTCATAAAAGATTATCAACTTTCTGGGTCTGAGAACTGACTCTGAAGTGGAAGTGTCTTAACCCTGCAGTTTTTCTAATGGCCTGCAGGGGGCAGAGCCAAAAGGCTGATTGGATAGAAGCCTACTGGGAAAACAACCCTTTGACTTCATTGGTCTGAGTGCTCAGGAAACAATTTCCTGATGAGTGTATGGTTTTTATTCAAATTTCTAAGTCTTATTTAATGCAACATGTGATTTATTTTGCAAATTATAGTCTACATTAGAGTAAAAAAGGACAATAAAGCCGGGTAGGTGTGCCTCATGACAGGCTTAACTGGTACAACCCCAATTCCAAAAAAGAAAAAGAAAAAAGGATCTTGTGTGAAATGTAAATAAGAGCTGAATGCAATGACTTGTAATGTTTAAACTTCGAACATTTCCAATTTTAAGACTAAAGAAAATGTTAACGCATTTTAAGTTCGATTGCAGCAACGTCTCAAAAAAGTTGGAATGGTGTCAACAAAGGTAATCAGAACCAAAAAGGAAACAGCTGGAAGAATATTCACAAGGTTAATTGGCAACAAGTCCCTAACATGATTGGGCTTAAAAAGAGCAACAAAGTTTCTCAACAGTACAGATGGGCAGACACCCATCATTCCACCAAAAATGGATCTACAAATTATGGAAAAGCTTCAGAATAATGCTCAACAAAAAAAAGTGGCGAGTTTGAACATCTCATCATCTATACGACATATCATCCAAAGATTCAGAGAATCTGGGGAAATCTCTGTGAGCAAGGAGATGCAAAATGGATCTTTGGGCCCTCGAGCCCCAGTGCATAAAAACAAGCATGAGTCTGTCATGGAAATCGGTGCATGTTTCAGGAAATCTTCCAGAAACTATGAGGGAAGTGGGAGGACAGGGGTAAAGACAGTTCATTGTGCCACCAAAAAAGAAGTTTCGAGCTTTACCGTGAAGAAAAAGAAGCCATATGTGAATATGATCCCACCGCTATCTTCCGTGGACTGTTACTCATTTGAAATGGACGTGTGACAAAGTAGAAAACTGTTCTGTGGTCAGAAAAACAAAACAAAACCCCCAAACAAGCCAAAATGTCAAATTCTTACAATTCATGGATGCTGCACCTTCTTGAGTGAAGATGAGGGACGAGGGTTCTCAGCTCTTGGTCCAAAAGAGGATGGGGTGCATATGTTAGTGTCTATGGAATTGGCAGCTTACACATCTTGCGAGACACAAACACTGCTGTACATTTTACAGAAACATATGCTCTCATCCAGATGTCTTTTTCAGGGAGAGGCTTTTATACTTCATGAAGTTAATGCTAAACCACATACTGCACCTTTATTACAACAGCATGACTTCACATAGAGGAGTCTGGGTATCTGCAGTCCAGACCTTTCATCAGCTGAACAAAATCTGAAACCATCATGAAACCAAATATTTGACGCAGCGACCGAGGACTGTCAGACAAGAATAGGACACCATTCCTCTCCCAAAGGTCAGCTGGTCTCCACAGTTCCCAGATGTTTACCGATCACTAAAAGAAGCTAGGAACACTACACTGTTATAAACATGTGACCTGTTGTTATTCCCATTTTAAAGAGCATTCCAGCCTTTCTGGATCGGGGTTGTAATCGACAGGTAGATGATTATGAGCATGCACCGTTTTCAGTTTCTCACTCACAGATCCAAACAGCAAAATAGCAATACTGAAAATCCTCAGCTAAGAGTATTTAATAACCAGCTGACGATGTCACAATGGCCATGTCCATCTGCTGCTGAGTTTTAAAAAATGGTCCTACCCAGCCCTCTGTGTTGTGATGCGGTGATATTAGTGGTCACTAAAATGCATGAACAAGTGCAAAATCAACAAAGAACGAAGCTTTAGAGTATCTCTTATTTGAGGTCTTTAATTCAGTTAGACGCCAACAGCACTGACTCAAAGGTAAACCTCCACATCCCAGTTCATAATTTTATTTCTCAGGTCTGTTGGTTACACAATGATCACACAATAGTGATTTCTCCCTTGCATCATATATATTTTTAACACTCCAGGCGTACTTATATTTACTATTTTTACAATATATTGCTATTTAATTCATTCATTCATGAATCCATCCACCCTCCCCATTCACATGCACACGCACAAACACTGTACAATATCGTTAATTTGTTTTGTCCCCCCCAAGATGATGTTCTGCCCACTGTTAGATGATTTATTCTAAAAACTAAGAAGGTGGCGTGCAGATGCAATACCGGAGGCGATAACCTTTATGTGTTCAGAGGACCTTGGTCCTGTTTCTCAGCAAGAAAATACAGAGAAGCAGATTCAAAGAGAGGGGGAACGATCCACTTAAACTAAATGTAAAAAAAGAAAAACTAAACAAACAAAATAAAAAAACAACAACAACAAAAAATATTCTTCCCTCCTCTTCTTGTTACAGCGTCAGCATGTTTCACCTTTTCTGTCTGAGGGTAAAGAGTCCACAGTTTGGTTTCCTTCTGTTGGTTCCTCAGTGTGGTTCATACAGGAGTGACTATACAAGTAATGAGATTTACAGTACAGTACATACAAGCTGCATCCAGCATCATAAACCCCCAATACTGCTGCCTCATCTGTAAATACAGCCTACTGGACCTGCTGCTGCTGCTTTGGCCTCAGTCAGTCTGTGCAGTAGTTCAGGCTTGCTTGGCCTAGTAAGTAATAATAGTTTTAGGAATCCAGTGATAGGACAGAAGGACGCCACCTTTGCAGTAAAGTGGCACAAATACAGCTGCGGGAGAAAACGAGACTGAAAAGTGCAAAGAGTCCAAACTTTTTGGTCGATAGTTATGGATGTTTTCATTGTATATTTTCGGTTGGCTTTGTTGGTCTAAGATTTTGAAGATCGGAGAAGTCAGCGACCAGAGAAGCCAGGTTGGTAAGAGTTCAGGATAAGCTGGCCCAGACCGGGGCAGGGCAAGGCTGGGCCGGGTTGACCCGAGGCCTGCCACACTAGGTTAGGAAGAGCTCTGCACTGGGAGAGGAAAAGAAGAAAAAAAAAAAAGAGAGAGAAGCTCATCCTGTGGCATCTACCTTCCAAAAATGCTCTCATACTCTAGCAGTATAAGCTCTACAATCTGGTTCTGATACACCATGTGGACCGCCATGTTCAGCGTCTCCGTTTCAGGCCGCAGCAGCGTGGGGCCGAATACGATGGCGACGCTCTGGGTCGTCATACGGTTCTCCTCGCCGTAGTCAATCACTCTGGAAAAAATAAATAAACCCATTGTCAGTTATTTACCGTGCAAGGTAATATGCAAGCCAAAGAGTGCTCAGTACTCATTTGTTAATTAACTGAGCAGTCATCAAGTAGATCAATCTTTTTTATTTTCTTCCATTATTTAACACCTTTGAGTTTGCTCATGTTGAGAATGAAGCCCTCTTATGATTGAATATGATTTTTTTTTAATATTTAACTTTTGTTTTCCTAGGAGGGGAAAAATCAATCAGGGAAAAATCAATAACATGGTGTGCTGCTCTTACTTCCTGAGGTGTTTGAAGAGAGCCTGCATGGTGTCGTGGTTGGGTTTGGGCAGCTGTCTGACCAGCTCTTTGATCGACTGAACTCGATGCTTGTGGTCAGATATTTCTGCAGAACAAAAGACAAAATCCATCAAAGTCTGGATCCATCACAAAGTTACACCAGCTCACCAGTACAACATCCAACATATTTTTTACTTTCAGTGAGACAATGATGAGAAAAAGTGCACTTCGGTTCACTGACACTCATTTTTAAAGCGTTTTCAGAGAGAGGTTTGGCGACTGCAGCTGACCCTGCCTGTCTTTTCAGACCCTTACAGTAAATACAGATGAGTCCCTGGATAAAAACCCAGGAGCTGTAGTCCTTGACTGAGTTTGGGTCTTTGCTGTTTGGGTGCTGTGAACCAGCTGTTTAAAAAGTTAACAGGATTCCACTTAAGGGATACTACAGTGACACTGCATTTGTTTACAGATACAGAGACACATACTGATGGCGCTGACAAAGTCGTGGAAGAGACTGTAGGTGAAGAGGGGCTCCGGCAGCTCTCTGAAGAACATCTTCAGGGCTCCTGTGGTCACGTGGATGTCCTCCCACTTCCCGTCTGACAGATTCACCTTCTCATCTGGTGACAAACACATGTGAACACCACTTAAGTATCTTATTGAGAATAAAAGAAAGGAATTCAAGTCAAAATATCTTGTATAACACTGTATGTAAAATATTATGCTCATCTATGACCTGAATGAAGCAGTTTTAGCTTTCTCTTCCTTTCTGTTTAGCTTTTGTCTGGTTGGTTTGAGCAAAAGGTCAATGGAGCTTCTAGAGAGCTGTGTGCTTGGAACATCAACACCATAAAAATCATAGGGTTGAAAAAAAATGTGAAAATGAGCTCCGTTTGGCTCATAGGGATTACCAGATTACCTGCTGTACTCCTAATGTAGAACTTTGACAATATTTAACATGACTTTAAATATTCTTATTTTTTAAAGTAAATATTTCTTTAATCCTTTTTAAAGTGTTGTGCCATAAATAGGTGATGTATCACACATCAAATTGTGTTTTTAAAATCGTGTTAAAAGCTCTTTAACTGATTATTATTACAAAAAAGGTACGTTTTGAATATTTTTCGTCTTTACTTTTCATTTTTACTCCATTATTCACTTCAGTGGTATCTCTGCAATTAAAGGCAGAGGCAGTTTCAAAGGGCACTTACCGTGATTGACAGCAAAGCGGAGTTTCTGTATGACTGCCAGGTTCCCGCTAACTCTGTACAGCCCGTCTACCGACAGACCTGCAGGGATCAACACCAGGTTATCAATATCTGTAAATTAACCTTAAAGTCTGAGTAGCAGAAAAGCACAATCAGCTAAAAGGGGACCACAGTCGCACCTTATTTCAGTAGGCAGTAAACCTCACCTTTCTTTTATGACAGGGAGGAAAACAGAGAGTAGAATGATTTTCTCTTAACGGCAAAGTTACTCACCGTTGTTCTCCACATTGTCAATGCACATTTTGACAAAGTTCGGCACCGTGGTGTTCTCCCTTTGACACAAACTGGAAAGAGCACAGCCAAACACCTGATCTGGAGACAGAAAATAAAGAACGGTCATAAAACAGACCAAACACACTAGTTTGCTTTCAGATCTCAACATTAGACCTCTGGTACTTCAGTGCTTTTAGTTTTTATTAGAGGTTAAGGTACAGAAGGCGAAAATGAATCATAAATTCCTGATTTATGTGTGAAAACTGGACTCTGATGTCTTAAGCCAAAAGTCTTAAAAGTAAAATAAATAACAAGAAACACACCAAAGCTCACGTGATGCATCCAAATGTACAGCTCTAACCTTAAACGGCAAGCGGTGGTTAAAAAAAGCACTGATGTGTGCTTCTTTACTGCTGTCATCTATCAGCTACATTTCCAAACCTTTGCTGCTTGTAACATCTTTTCAACTTTCCACAGAAGAAATGAAACCGAAAACATTTCGAGTGTTGCTGTTGTTTCTTTGGCACCTTTAATGTATCCCTTGTCCTTGACGGTCTGAAGGGTGGGACGGCCGGTCAGGAGCTTCTTCAGCTTGTGCCTGGTCTTCTTGTGCTCGGCGGAGTCCATGCTGGTTGAGGGCTTCATGGCTGTGGAGGAGACACGAGACAGGACGGTGTTATCCACCATTCGTCTCAGCACGCTGATCGCCATGATGTTTTGGAGGAGTGAAACTGATAAGCTATTGTTTTATAGGGTAAGGAGGGCAGATGAGGTTGCTGAGGCCTTTGACCAAATAGGCTTGTTGTTGTACTTTGTGCTTTCACTCATGTATCCCTTCTGCTCTTTGTTAGAGGAGTCATGCACGTTAGTCATTTACTACTACTGTAAATATTTGGCATGTGATGATTTGTGGCTACTTTCAGTCATTTTTAAGTCACGTTTTATTTCTTGAATCACACCCTGAATGAATGAATCCCACCATTTAACAGCATGCACACCTTTGGCTTTCTTGGAGTCTCTGCGGTCTTTCTCTTTGTCATGTTTCTCCGCACCAGGCGACTCGGGCATGTCCGCCTCTATGGGGTCATCAGACTCACTGGCCTAATACACACAGAAAAAAAAAATACACGCACAAGGAAATAAGATACAACCGCTTGTAAAAGTCTCAAAAGGTGCTCTTTGGCCTCTGGAAAGAAAACAATAAACTCTCTATCTTCTCGGTTTAATTTTCACGCTACTCTGCTTTTATGTAGCTTTGAAGTGTTTATTTCCCTTACAGTTGCTGGTTGTAGGTTTTCCATAAACGTGAAATTGCGTTTCATTCAGACCATAAAGCCTATTGTTGGTTAACGTTTTCCCTCAGTGGGTAAAAATGAGCAGCTGCTGTTTAGTTTGTGCTCAGAGCAAAAAGGTAACTGCGACACAGCAGTCCTCTTTGTTTCTCTTATCAGTCACCCGCACAATGTCAAACCCGGACGTATTCCTTCATGCTGAACCACAAATCTTCTCACTGCAGATGATTTAAAATGGACTTTATTCTGTTTGAAACAGATGGAAACTATATTGACAGAGTGAAGGTGTTGCTGCTCACATGGTTGCTGATGGTGTCCTGCAGCGCCTTGAACCAATCGTTGACGACGCTGTCGTTTTCTGACTGGATCAGCAGGTCTGTTCCCTGACGAGTCTTCAGCTGCAGAGAGGCACAAATCATTTTTCTCATAAACATTTTGAGTTTGTGAGTGCAGCACTGACTACTGATTAAAATCACAAAACATCCGAATCCACCAGAGCGATAGTTTATTCTCTAAACATTTTACAATAACTGCTGGATGTCCTGCATATAAGAAATTGTGAGACCCACCAGAGAAGCTTAAACCAGGAAAAACCTGTTATACTTCATAACTGAGAAATATTAACATCACTCAGTGCTTTCTCCACCTGAATATGAAACATTTACTTCAATCAAGCGAGCCGTCATAATCTGCAGTAACATACATGTTACTGTTTCAGTAACTGGCTGTGTTTGTTTTGTCATTTATGTATTTAGATGCTTTAGCAACTCACTGGGGACAGCAGAGGAACATGAAGTAGTAAAACAAATTATAGCCAAATCTTGCACATTTACATGGCACACCCAAGCACTAATGTTAAACAACATGCACAATCGCTTTTTGTTACAATAAACAGAAATAAAAGCTCAGGAGTAAGTGCTGGATTTTTTTGTTTGTGATGGCTTTTTGTTCCTTTCTCATGTTTTCAACATTTGTTCATAAAGTAAAAAATGTGTTTATTTCATCTGTAAATAACGCTACTAACTTTCTCATGTTTAAAAGAAATTACAATTTCGATTTCAACGCTGTAGCTTTTTCAATAGTTGAAGTTCTTTAAAATGTTTGCACAGATGTATAATATGACAGAGGCGAACAAGAGATTTTGGTCTACAGTTAATAGATTGTATTTTGATTCTGAATAAAAAATGATATGTAAAAACAGTGACGCCTCATAAAAAGCGATAAAAGCAAAAGACTGGATGTTATTTAAGATCTCCCTCACCTCTATAACGTGCTTCTTGCTGGACTTGTCTTTGGAAGCCCAGTCCACTGAGCCGCCCTTCAGATCCACTGTGAACTCTGGTTTCGACTGACCGCCTCCAAACTGGACAGAGACAGAAAAACAATCATATTAACAAACAGAGGGCCTGCTTATATACAGGGGTCTCCTTTTTCTTTGATTGTTGAACCATGCAACAGCTCACATCAAAGAAAAGAAAAAGTCAAATGATAATGGTGCGCACGTCAGTCAAGTTTCTGCCCAACTGTAAAATTTTCTTAGCTTTTAAAGTGTGAGGAAGAAAACAGAAGAATAGTTTCAGTCGAGGCCAAACACTTAATGGTGAATATGAATGGAGAGTTTTACTACTTGTATTTTCAGCTTTTTCCTTGCAAGTGTATTAGATGTGGTCGTCCTAGTTGCCTACTCAGTGCTCTGCTGCCTAATTTACTGCTAAAAACAAAGGCTTAAATATGCACTTCCCTTCAAAGGAAGACAAGAAATAACATTTAAAATGTCCAACTGCCTTTACGATAGAGTAAAGTGCCCATCACCACCTAAATCAGTACTAGGGACTCAATGTAATTGCACACACTTTACTTCAGTATTTTCTTTTCTTGCCACACCAGGTGTCTTCACCCTTCAGCCAATCAGCTGACGAGACTGATGAGACTTTTTGATAGTAGAGTTAAAAAAAAAAAAAAATCAAAACAATAAGAAAAACAAACAAACAAAAAAAAACATGCATTTGATCCAAATTCACATGCATATAAAACGTAACTCCAGTGATTGATCTGTAGTCTTCCTGTGTGCTAAACAAAAACAAAGAAATGACAAAATCCACCTTTATGTAGCACTCGTTTCACATCAGGAGCTCATAAACCAAAGGCAGTCCAGAAAAGATTGGTTTGCACAAGTACATCTAAAACTCAAGGTAATCCTGCTTGTGTGTGAAATCAATAATTGTGATGCCCTACAGATCTCCATCCCAGTTTTCCATTTCTAACCAAACAACTCTATGATTAAATTAAATCTACATCCTGTTTGTCAACTCAAACAGTAAAAATACATCAAGTCAACCCAGAGATTGGCAAGTAATGACAGCAATATTGTCCCTTTTTTTGAGTCATGCCAGTGAACATTAGTCAGAGCATGACAGACAGCAGGAAGATGGCATGCAGAGAAGTAGGAAGAGTTGGAAGCACGCATAAGGAAGGAGGAAGAACATACAGAGGAGGCTCGGTTGAGCCTTGAGCAGCCAAAGGAGACATCAGGTCGTTTCTTAGCTGACGGCCTCCAGTTACTCAACAGTGACAGGAGCAATTCAGGGAAGTAGCCACTCTGATAGTATGGCTGAAGAGAGGGATGGAGGGAGGAATGAAAGAAAAGGATGATGGGAGGATGAGGCCAAAGGTAAAGAGATGGAGGCATGGAAAGAAAAGGACACATACAGAAGAGAGAATATTCAACTCCCCCTCAGTGACCTAACAAACAGCCTGAAAAATGTTGTGCAAATTTTGAAGAGATGGGGTTTATATAATAACCCCAGATGCAGGGGAATAAGTACAGAATACAGATTATGAAGCAACACTTGACAACAAGGAGAAAAGATGAACCTAAATGTTAACAGGAGCCATGCTTAATTAATTCAGAAGTTTAACCCGTCACAGAGTTTCTTAACCACCAGCTAACCATATCCAACAGGTAAGGGAACAGTTAGCAGCCAGGCTGCCCTTGAGACTGAGATAACAGAAACCAGATAGTCATCCAATTCAAAAGCTTAAATGCACACAGTGTTTCTTAACACTCCTACATCTGCCCTTCAGATCAAAGGAACTGATCTGCACTATAAATAAGCAGAACGACCTTTCCACTGAGACTGACCTTTTTCAGGCCTCACTGAGTTAGTGAGATTTCACCAAAAGGAGAGGTTACCTCCAAAATATTCCCTAATGTATGAAGTTATGGACTGTGTTAACAAAGCTGCAATCAAAATTGAACTGTACATAATGAAAAGGATACTGCTGGGCATACATCTAATCATGAAAGTCGGTGTTCGATACAGGCTGTGTCAGAAGCGTAAGAAAGTGAACTCAGATGACAAAGTCCCTGAAGGAGGTCTTTCAATACAACAGAGCAGCAGAGCCACATTAGTAACTCTTTTCAATGGCCTTTAATGTTCACAAAACAGTGTGTGGCTCTGTTTTGATACGAAACGACAGCTTTTAATGGCAGCAAGTTTCTATCACTCACCCAGCTAGTTCCACCTCCCTGTCCTTTGGCAAACAGGAGCGTTGAACCTTGGAGGACGGTCCAGGAAGAAGTCCAGTTCTTCCTGTAATGGATGTAAATAATAATAATAATAATAGTAACAAAAAAACCATACTTCATGTACTTAAAACAAGTGCTGAGATTAGAGACAACTACATCATGTACATGCAAGACAGAAAAGAATTGGAGAAACATTCACGGGATCGTTTCTATTGTTAATTTACTGAGAGTACTTAACTGCCTCCTTTTTTGTTTTTCAATCTTTTTGTCCTCCACTCATCCGACAGGGTAAAAGACGGACATAGTCACTTTAACATCACCCACAAGTTTACGAAGTCTAGTTTTAAAGTCTTAAGATAAGCATCGTTGCCATCAGCATCGCCGTCTTGCTTTTGAAGCGAATGTGATGAACAAGGGGTGGGTCTAACTGTGAAGCTCTGGCCAGTGACTTGCCCATCAGAAACCAAATAGTATAACCTGGATACGTCCTTTCTGACCCTTAGAATGACCAGCATGTACCAAACAGACTTCAGTATGACCTGAGAGGAGTGACTGAGGACATTAACTCATCTGGAAAATGTTTACTGAGGTGAAATGTATGAGCCGATTTCTCGTATACTTCGATAGGATCTTAAGTCTTTTTGCAGCCTTTTATTAGCCATCCTCCTTGTGGCTAATAAAAAGAATGCAGGTTCAGGTTCTTCTACATTTGCTTCACTTTTCATAGAAAGAAGCTACGTCCATTTAATTTATTTTTTTTCTAATGGCGTCTATAGCCTGTATTTCAACTTCAAAATAATTTCCAAAATATTGGAAAAACAGTATCGTGTGTCATGCTGCATTGTTTGGAATTTATAAAGAAAAAAGTAATGACAGCATGCATCAATCTTTAAGTTTATCATTACAAAGAAACCCTAATGTGGTAAATAAAAGAAAAAACACAAAACATCTGCATGGGCTAAACACATTACATCAGCATCACATAGCAGGCTGTGATACTCATACTCATATGGGAAGAAGTTCAAAAAAAGCTTCTAAGATAGACTACCATGCCCTGGATGACTCAGAACCTACACAGACAGGCTGTGAAATATTTGACAGTAAAGAGATGTCCTAGCAGCAGCATGGTGTCCAGAGACTACAGAACGTCAAACATTCAATAATGATGGGCAAAATACCTCTGCTGAGCAGGTAGGTCCTTTATTCAACTTCCTCTCACAAAAAGCGAGAGCAAAGGATACCGCTGACTGACATTACAGGGTTGGTAAATACTTTCAAGGGTTACCTAGGCAACTGGAGTCTGACCAACCATCAGCCACAAAGTACTACATAAGTTAATTGTTTCCAGTGTGGACCCTCTTTGAGAAGGCAGATTAATTTGGACAAATTGTGGCCTATTTTTAACAACACAATGATTCCTGGTGCAACTTACAGGGCAATGTGCAAAAAAGCATTTATTATTATTTTTTAAATCATGGGGGGACTAGCCTAATAAGAGAGACCCTCTGCTGTGCTGATAATAATACTGAGTCAGTATTACTCACTGGGGTTGGATTTTCTCTATAGCTCGATTGTCCTATCATCCCCCTGCGGCACTGCTGCCATGGCGGCAGAGAAGGTTAACCTTCAGCTAATAAGAGTAGTGATATCCAACCTCCATAATGCACAACGTGTAAGCGACAAACAGGAGCGTCGGGTGTTATGAAACATTTACACACTGACAACGTACAATGTTGACTGATTTGGCTGACCACGATTATTTGATGTAGTGGCAGAGATATCAGCTGAAGAGCTAAAATGGTGTTAAGTCACAACATTAGCTGGTTCTGTAGTTTAGTTCTACTAAATAATTCAGTTTTTTTCACTGTGTAAAATATTTCACTTGTCTCTCCTACAGTCTTCATTGCACTATTATCACACACAGCAGAGTCGTTCACCAACAAAAATAAAGGAGACGAGTTAAACGAGTACCTCTGCAAATACATTGTCGCCTGAAGCTCCATTTAAAAAGCAAATAAATAAATCCAATAGTCATAAATAGGCATCGGCTTTTTCACACACAATAAAGGACTGAAAAGTCCAGGTACGAACCTGTAAGCCCACCTGAGCTACAGGGGTGGCTGTAGCTCAGGTGGGTCAGATCAGCCACTAACCAGAAGGTCGGTGGTTGGATCCCAGGCTGCTCCTTGCCTGCATGCCAAATATCCTTGGGCAAGATACTAACCCCATGTTGCAATCCATCGGCGTGTGAATGTGTATGAATGTTACTTAGAAAGCACCTAGAAAAATGTGCTGGTGTGAATGCACAAGTTGTGTAAAGCGCTTTGAGTGCTCAGAAGAGTAGAAAAGCACTATACAAGAACCATTTGTGTCACAAATGTTGGTTATGTGTGGAGACATGACCTGAAACTATGGCGAGGCAGCTTCAGTTTATTTTTAATCTCATATATTGAAATTCTTTTATGGGTAATGGAGAAATTGACTGGCAAACTCATCAATCCCTTTAACCATAATCATAATCATCATGCTACTTACTACTACTTACCGCACTTTCTTGCCATTTTCAGTGATCTTTGTCACATTCAGAATTCCACATTTTTCAGATGGCTGCAGAGGGGGGGAAAAAATTAATACACAGTTTTAACATTGATTAATTTTGATAAGTCCCACAAAAAGAGACAGAGAGAGATGCTGTTTAATCTTGGTTGCTACTGCCGTATAAAAACACCACCGCCACCACCAAACATCCCACCACCAGAATAATAACAGCCTTCAGCTTGGAGGCAAAAAATCCAAAAAAACTACTATACCACTTTTCTGAAAGGCAGAATTGAATGAATGAAAATGTATTAGAATAAACTAACGTTAAAACTACTTGTGCAACATTCAGACAAACACGGTGATTTTTGGTGAATTAACCAACTCAGGGAAACAATTTCTGACAATATAAAAACTTCTGTGTGATTAACCAAGGCCAAGAAATGCTTTTATAATCCACGGTGCTGCTTATTAACAGGATTTCCTACACAGGTTTAAGGTATTTGTTCAATTGGACTTTAGTTTTCCTTCAGCATGTTGAGCTTCTTTTATTTAACTGGGACAAAGACCTGTGCAGGAAACCTGCCATACAACATGTGTCACCATCCAACAATCTGAGACCACGTTAAATCCCTGCAGGAGGTGAAGAAGGTGAGGTTAGTGGTGAGTACTAACAGAGGCGGGGGGCTTGGGAGACGAAGGGCAGGAGTCAGAGTCAGGAGAGGGGGGCTTGAGACCCAAAGGAGCGTCCTAGTCAGGAGACAGGGATGAAAAAAGAAACAATGTCAAATGGGCTAACAAAAGAAGGTTAATGAGAAAATGATGCAAGGTTAAGGAGACACGGACAACTGAAAGAGGGTGATGGTAATTAGCAGTGAGATTATAATGTGTGTCTAGTACCTGTGTGTTTTCCAGGAGACACAAAAGGATTATTAATTAAGATGTGGATGCAACTACAGTTTCTATGAGGTTTCATGCAGCTATAACTACTTCATGTTCAGGCTAATCAGTACATTTTAAAGACAATCATCCAACATTGTTGCAAAAGTCCAGTTTGTGATTAATACAAATTATTTAAATTAAAAATAAAATCAACTGAGAGTTAGAAAGGAGGTTTAATAATCACTCCGGTTGTGTGATTATGGTCATGCAGACACTGATTGATCAGGGTGACAGGCTACTGACTTGGTGTTTGTATGGATGTGGGCGTGCAGAGCCTGATCGGAAACGCCTGGTTTTTAACAGCCGCTGCAAAGCAATCAGTCTACAACTGAAAATCTTAACTCAACAAATATCTTGGTCTATTTTTAAATCCAGGTGCAGCAGGAAACCTTAAGGATAAGTAAGGTGCATGAGGCTAATAGTACAATTTGTTGTATAGGGGTGTCAGACCTTGTCAGCTGGGTCCTGGACGTAGGCGCTATGTCTCCACTTGGTCAGGACGATGGGCTCCACATTTCTTCTGTCTAGGCTGCGGGTCTTTGGAGCATCCCCAGAGGGTTGGGGAGGGGAGTGGTTGTACTTCATTGAAGAAACAAAGAATTGCATGACTTCAGTATACCCATAAAACCATTTTTTCCTTAACAAAAAAAAAAAAAAGCCCTTGCAATAATATATTAAATTATTAGGTGCAGTAGAGGTGTCGCAAGTATTCTCTAGTTATCTCTTGTCGCATTGAAGTATGAAGCTTTACCGCCCCATCACGTGTGGTCCATCCTGTGCGGTTGTGCAGCACGTACACTGTGCTCACCTGTACGACAGGTCAGTACGCCATTAATTCTCATCGCTCGACTGTTTTAGCGTCTCACCTTCGGCAGCTCCCATTCTGACCTGGAGCCGTCTGCACTGTAGTAATAAGGTCTTCCCTGGTCATCAACGTGCTTTAACCACTGAGCAGACACACCGGAGAAAAATCATTCAGTGGTTTGAATCCTAAAAATGTATTTTATTTATATATTAATTTTCAGCCTTCTGTTATATTGTCTTGATTAAGATTTTATTAATTTATTTTTTTATGAGTAGATTTGACCTAATTGGGTTTCCTTTTAGTTACACATAAAAGCCATTAAAACAAATTATGACAATAAGAAAATAATAGGTAAAAGTGTGTATAGTTTGGTATCATCACAGTTTCCTTGTTAACAGGAAACATTTGTGCTGTGCCCCCCAAGCAGAACTTTCCTGCAAATCAAATCAAAACCTGCTCCCACGTGCAGTCCCAGAAACCCCCAGCAGTAAAGACAGATTGGAGCGGAGCAGCCGGTACCTTCTCGTTAGTATAGTCACTGACGTACAGCGTGTGACCGTACTCGTCCATCTCCTCCGACCAACCACGTGGCGGTGAGCCATATTGGCTGTCTGACTGGCTAGAGTAGGTAGAGTAGGTACTGAAGCAGGTGTCCTCCGATGACAGAGGCTGCAGTCGACCAATAGAAAGCGAGAGAAAGGGGAGGAAAGACGGCGAGAGCGAGAGAGGGGTGGTCTGCCATTTGTTTAAAAAGAGAAAGACAGGAGAGGGCAAATTTCACCACAGCGTTGGAGAGAAGAAAAGACAGTCATGCACCCAGAAACAATAAATCATCAGTAAAACACCCAACACCAGTTTGATTCAGTATAGAGACCCAGAAACGTCAACAGAGTGCTAAAAATGTTCTTGCTTGATTTTGGCCAGTGATGAAGGCAGCTCCCGCACTGTGGCACAGAACAGATGAGGGGACAGTGCCTGCTTTGGGCCTGTAGGTGGCAGTGTGGTGCAGTCATTTAATGAAACAGAGGCTGAGTCAGTATTAGAGATGACTCAGGGGTATGTGGTAAGTCACTAGCGCGTGTGTGTATGTGTGTGAGCTGATTATAAAAATAGTCATTCACTGTTGATCAGCTGTAGTCATCTCATTTGAACTGAAATACAGCATTGTGGACTTTTACTCATAGCTTTTCGAGGACAAATTCTGTTGTTGCGTCAGAAAGAAAACAAGAACTTTCATTATCTCCGAGATATATTCTGTCTGATAATCCAAATCTCCCAAAACAATCTGGCGGGGCTGAAAGAGCAATTCTGCAGTTGCCTCCGTCTGTCTACACGTATAGCAATGTGAGTGAGAAGACAGCCACAATATGTGATGAAGTACTGCCACGGCATATTTGTTTTCAGTTTAATATTTGTCTCTGACTCATGCTCTGACGCTGGGTGAGTATATATGAACAACTTCTGCGTACAAGCGGGTTTATGTAACTGTGTGCTTGTGAGAACCAGTTTGACTTTGTCAACATTTTTGCAACATCAGGTGATTAATGGCTCACCTGTTCGAAGGGTTAACAGTAACATTTCCGAGTTCATGTTGTTATAAAAATTGATGCGATAACAATTGGGACTTAATTTAGATTAAAGGATTTAATAAAATATAAACTTTGTCAGAAGAGCTGTATAAAGGCTGGCTGCACCTGCTTTATTTTAATGCTTATTTAAAAGGGACAGTACATATTAATTATGCAGTGATTGATCAGAGGCTGACATGTATGGCAAATAAAGGAAAAGGACCGGACCCTTCATGATCTCTACTTCTCAGATTCTTACAGCCTGCATTTTTACCTGACTTGTAGACTGCTGTCTACTATGTTTCTGCTGATTTTCAAGATAAAAATACATAAAATGAAAAAAAGTATTTGATTTCTGTAATGTTTGTAACAGCTATCTAAAGCATTTTTACAGTACCAATGATGTGATGGGCAGTATCACGTCACTTTTATGTGCTCTTGCTGGGTGTTAAACAATTTGAACTTGCTCCAAACATTTTGATCATCTTACAGGCTTACTCATAGTCCAAGCAGCTGCTTATATTTCTATTTGTTACTGTTTACCAAAATATCTATGGTTACCAAAGTGTCATATATTGCATTTGCAAATCAGACTGGATTCAATGAAACTGCTGCACATTTCACAGCAACACAACTCATTATTAAAATGTATTGTTATCCATCATTTCACATATTAAGCATCTAAAATGATATATCAGTCTAATGTTATGTTTTCATATTTATTCACGAGGCTATGTCACTGCTTGTTAAAACTCAAAGTAATGCATCTTGATACTAGGGCACATGGCTCAGGAAAAGGCAACCCAAAAGTGTTGCCAATGCTCGCGATACTTCACGAACCTCCACTACGGTAAATTGCGTTTACCTCTGAGCTCTCTCCGGTGCTGTGGCTCTCTCCTTGCAAGTTTCTGGTGCTATTGTCCCTGGTTCGAGGTGGCTTCCAGGTCCTCTCCTGGGTGGCGCGATTGTAGTAGAAGTGCCTACCATTCTGGTCCTTATGGGTCTCCCAGTCTCCAACCACATGGAGCGGGGAGCCAGAGGGCAGAGGGGGCTGGGTAGACTGGGTGATCTTCAGTTCCTGGAGGTTGCTGTAGACGGGTGACTCGGGGCGGCCCTGGCCAGAAGACACAGTCTAAGGAAGGGAAAAAAGAAAGAGGGAACTGTGATTCATCTGTGACCGGATGTAAGTCTGTTACATAAAAGTTCCTGGACAGTAAGTGAAGGGGCATGATGTAAAATATTCACAGCTTTCAGGCTGTAAATCACCAGCTGCACGCACAAGCTGGTAGACATTTCCATTTGAAACATTTTAGAACGGCACGTACATCAAACAGCTCACCCCCACACTCCATTCCTACAGAGTTTCAAATGAAGTCAATCATTTAATCTTCACAGTAGGTTTGAGGTTTACTCTACTCTCTCAGCTGCACTGGAGCATTGAGTAACTGACTAAAGTCAGAGAGAAATTACAAGCTCTACTTCAAGGCTTTGTGAGCCGTGGAGGAGCAGATCATTGAATGAACTTGGAGAAGGACAAGGGAAGGAAGTTGCTGCTGTTATACAACCGGGAGTGGCAATAACCCATGTCAGGTAGAAAAGAGGAAGTTAAACTAGCTCAAGATGCATCCTAAACACTGGGATGAGAGTTTGTCCAACCTCATCTGAACAACTCTGAACACAGAAAAGGACTGTTACTGGTTACTGGCAAACCCTAATGTGTTGATTGACATTTTTACTTAAAAACTAACTGGATAACTGCTAACGATAAGAATTCCTTTTTAACTTGCATTGTCCCCCCGTACACATTCAGAAGAAGAACTTTCTGCAGACAGTGAAAAATGATACTGGCTGGACTGAGCTATTCAAGTTCACAAGGAAAATATGAGTTACGTTTCAGATCCTGTTTTAATTTCAACATGCAGCAATCTGGTCTTGATACTTAAACACTTACAAAAATGTTCCTGTATAACAAGCTGGAAAACCTGACCAACCACGACTCAAATGTTTTTAAGGGTGAGTCTGTAACCGTCACTTTAACCAGTGGCAAACATGATTACAACTCTAACCTCCTAAGAACGTAAAATATGGTGATATTCAAGTGCCATGTGAACAAGAGAGCTCCTGTTCAGTCAAAGAAGAACATTTCTATTGCTGTGTAGTACAGCTCTGCTCTAATGACAGAGCATCCTTTAAAACCCAGATGAACCAGTGATCCAGTCAATGGGCTTCTTGTCATGATTATTTCATGTTGGCATTACAAAGAAGGAGCGCGGCTGCAGAGCGACAGGGCAGAGAGAGGCATGAATAATGCCAGTGCCCTGAGGCCTCCCAACGTTGGCTCTGTGATGTTTTTATTGCATGGGAATCAATGGGGATGAAATATGCAGGAGCCAAGCAAACAGCTGGAGGTACCAAGGAGAACTTGATATTCCGTAGAAGTGCTAGCTGTTCAATACAGTATCACAGGACCACAATATACATACTGTATCTTATTATATAATTAAAACAGTTTCATCCCTCTATTTGTGAAAACATTTCACAGAAGTCCAAATTTTCTTTAAAAGTTTCTGACCACGCGGGTTATCAAGCAAAGCTCTAGATTTCAAAGTTACGGCCAGCATTCAGTAGAAAGCCTCTGCAATGCTGAGCAAATTTCCACCCATTAATTAAAATGCACGACAAATTACCTCCAGTGGTTGACAAATAGTAAATACGTCATCCTCTTCATGGACTGAAATGGCTCGCGAAAAACGTTTCATCAAACGGATCACTGCCATCGTCCCTGTTTAGTATTTTGAGTGATTTGATTGAAGCTGTCAGTCTGCTTTACTGCATGCAGCGTGCAACACTGGTGACTGTTCTGTGGTCTTCCTGCATAATGCTGCACAAACATGTGATTTAGTGCATGGATCTGTCAAAGGGGAAGTCCTGGTAGTCAATCGACCGTTAAAAAGCCACAGAGGTGGTCGCCCACTTCAGTTTTGGCCACGAAAAACACAGTTTCCTCAAGGCTGCTCGGAAATTTAAGCTTAAGTGGAAAAAAAGACAACTCTGCGAATTCAACAAAGCAGTGTTGTTTTTTTTTTTTTTCCTACTAGCAGTACAGCAACAAGCCACATGCGATCCATGCATGTAATGTAGGTAAAAAAGGCTATTTTCCTTGATACACAGCAACTATCATGTCTCAGTGCCTTAAGTGCATTTATTTTGTTTCATTTGTTTAATTGAAGCTGGATCAAACGTTAGCTTCACTGCACTTTGGCAGGCCAGAGTCTTCTTGGTTGTTATAGGCTTTTGCAATCGAACGAAGGAGGATATTTAGATGATGGTGATTTTTGTCATTTCTGATTATATGTGATACACATCCACATCCTTTTACTGCTATTACCTCCATGTAAATGACTATATGCGTGTAACACTCTGCATACTCCGTCAAATCTGTGCAGGACAAGTAGACACTTTGTGTATTACTACCAGACCAAAGGGTGGTATGTTTGAAAGAGATGAGAAGTTCTAATGAAACAGAAAACAAGAGTTTGTTTTTGTATCAATTCTGTAAAAACACAAGAATAAAAATCCCCTTCATGCCTGTACCAATCTGAGCATCTCAGGAGTACAGAAAAGAACAACATGATTATCACCAAAGCTGTATATGCTCTATCAAATAGACCCCTATTATGTAACTAAAGTCTTTACTGCCAGTTTGGCTCATTAAAAATGCACAGGGAGTCTCTTAACTCTGTTAAAGCAGCAGTATATCCCTGAGCAGCTGGTGCTGGACATCTGGTGTTATCAGACTGACCAGCTAATCAATACGGAGCTCTGAAGCCACTGAACATTAAGAGGTTGACCTCTCAGTATGAGGAAGCTGCTCTCTTTGTCAGTACACTGTGCTTTAAGTACAGGTTGCAATGGAGTCAGGTGTCAGCACCTACGCACATTTTCTGCACAGGGATTCCTGCAGTGAAATATCCGAAATAAAGCACTCGCTGTGACATTTTTATGAAGCATAAAATTAGGAGGTTGTGTATTTATGAGTAACCCTAGTGTTTAAAGTGCCATCTTATAATACAGACAATAAGAGGAGAGCTTGTATAATGCATCCGATGCAGCTCAGTGGGTGAACAGCTGATTAAGTTTGCTTTGCCACAATAAATCTGAGCCACTTGCGAGTCAATGCCAGGAACACAGAAACCCTCTACAGTTTACAAGCTGGTAAAAGTGGAAACAAGTGTGGCCTTTGTAGTTATTGCAGGTGGGCTGTGAGAAGTATTTTAGAACAAATGATAAACATTTTTAATGTTTAATTCTTTAATTCTGTCTGAAATGACCATGAACATTTAGGATTAAATAAATTAAAGTAAAACAAAAATAAGGAATCATGGGAAATTAAGCAGGCAAATTAAATTAAGAAGAAAGAACCCATTTTAGTGTGCAGCACTAAAGTTTGGAAATGCTACGCTATCAGAAACATTTAACGATGTTTTATGTTCTTCCTTGTGGAGGAAAATCAAATATTTCCCAAAACAAATATTTCCAAATATGACAGTGGTCATTTTCAGAGACGGCACGAACAGAAATCATTAAGAAACCAAACTGTGAGAAGAAAGAGGGCGATCGTGGCTCAAGAGTTGGGAGTTCGCCTTGTAATCGGAAGGTTGCTGGTTCGAGCCCCGGCTTGGACAGTCTCGGTCGTTGTGTCCACCAGTAGGCAACGGGTAAAGTGCCTACTGGTGGTGGTCAGAGGGCCCGGTGGCGCCAGTGTCCGGCAGCCTCGCCTCTGTCAGTGCGCCCCAGGGTGGCTGTGGCTACAATGTAGCTTGCCATCACCAGTGTGTGAATGTGTGTGTGAATGGGTGAATGACTGGATGTGTAAAGGGACTAGTTGTTAGGGATGTTAGGGACTAGTAAAGCGCTATACAAATACAGGCCATTTACCATTTTACACAGAGCCGATAATTACACAGGCTGACCAAACCACAGTTCCACCAGAAATTAAGTACAACCACAGCACCCGGTGTACAGGCCACAGTCTGAGCCTGAGGGTTCACTACACAGCAGCAGCAGCCAATTAACAGTTCTGATTGCAGCTCAGCATCTTAATTTCCTATTATAGGCCAGAGCACCGCTTAATGGGTGGGGAAACGAAAGGGACTGAGTGATGCTGCCAGTTCTAAATTTACAGTCTTATCAGCACAGCCTGCAGTCTGAATAATAACCACCCGGCCCAGTGTTATTCAGCTCAGAGATAAACCGCATCAGGACCAGGAAAAACAGAAGAACCTAAGACTCCGCTTCAGGCAGTGAATCCATCAGCGCTAACACTGGAGAGAACTGGCTGCAGATGCTGTTTATATTTAGACTCGTCTGCTGAGAGATTCAGAGCAGTGTGTTCATTTTATGCAAAGTTATCCTGGTTCTCGTAAATATGGGGTCAACTGTAAAACTGCTCAGCTGCTTTTCAAAAACAAATGTCTGGTTTCTAGTCAAATCATTTCAGCAACACTCTGAAAACAGATCAATGTGCAACATTGTGATCATGACTACAAACTGATGATTACAGAGATTATATATATATTAGGCCTGCACAATAAATCGAAAATTTATTGTCATCGCGATATCAGCCTGTGCGATGGGCCCATCGCAAAAGATGGCGTAAACTGCGATAATTGGGTACCTTAAAATGTTTACACACGTGCTTTAAAGAATTTACCAATCAAAGAGACAAAGGTTAAGGTCGCACCGTCCTTTAGGTGGCAGCCTGACAACAAAGTTAAACCTAAAGAGACGTAACAGTATTGCAGGAGGAATAGGAGGCAGAGGTGTGTCTGTCCACGTTTACCTCTTCTATTTGACACAGATGAACCTGCTCTGCCACATACCTGCAGGGATATGGGCCATGCAAACACAAACACACACACAGGTACTTTGATGTGAATCAAGTGTGCGCGCTTGACTAGTGTGCACACATACAAGTGTGCACATGCACAATCATGCCCACAAAAACAAAAATAGACAGGCCGGCCCTTTCCCTCTTCTACTTCCTTGTCCATTCAGTTTTTTAGTTTCACTGGAGGGGTTTTTCACTGCAGTGCTTTACATGGTCATGTTCGGTGGTTACAGTGTATTGCATAATGTAGTTGGAAGGGTTTTATAACATTTCTTTTTGCACTAATGTAGCTGACGGAAGCAGAAAAACTCCCTATTTTTCTTCACATGTGGGATACAGGTTTCATGTTACAATGGAAAGTTCATGTTTTAATCATTTTTTTTGATCCAAACAAAATTACCCAATTACTTTGGGATCAGTGTAGTTACTGGTATACTGGTAAACTTTAATTCATAGCTACATGTGACAGGTGAAACCAGCTAGGAAGCATGACAACACCTGATCGAAACAGGAAGAAAGGAGGCTATGTTAGAGCCGAGCTGATTACATCACAGATACTGCAACGCAGTGAGAACTTTTACAGCACGAGCAGTGAACTAAACTTGACATTTTTTCTTCTGTAGGAAGAACACAGAGGGAAAGGGAAACAATAAAAAAAACACAGAGGGAAGGAGCTTGCAATCAAAAATAACATTTAATGTGTCTGGAAAAGTTACAAAGACACCCGGACAAACCCCATGATTGTAAAACACATGCTCATTGCAGCTTGATGCCTATTTCAGTGTAGTCTGAGGTAATCTCACCAAATATGACCCAACTGAATAATAAAGAACAGCAAACCATGGACAAACACACAGAAAGGCCTTGAAACACAGGCCCCACCCAAGATAGTTGCGCAACCCAAGAGAAGTGACATTCAACAGGAGAAAAGTGCAGACAATGCAGGGACAAAAAGAGAACAGCCTGAGGTGGGTTCAAGACCTGGGTGAACTCAAAATGCCTTCAGTATGTGGTACAGTTACAATGTTGCTTTTAATCACATGCCAAAAAAACAAAACAAAAAGAAAGTATAAATCTGTACTTTTCCCAGCATGCTACAGGATGTTCATTAATATTATTAAAGTCACTGATTTACAGTTATAACTTCAGATACGTGTTCAGTTCCTACAAATGGTCAATCTTATCCTTTTCAACAATACTATCCTACACCTTATAAATATCACATTTACAAATCCATCTTTAACTTAAAAAGGCTTCTTGGTATTTTATTGCAGATAACTGAGCCGTCGTCTATATGTCACATTGGTATAAGCAAGGATTGACAAACTTTTATGTACAGTCTCCAAACTCTTCTACCTAAGCTCAGTCTCCTATCGTTTTCTCAGTGCCACCATCTCCAAGTACACATCATGGCTGGTCTCACCATCAGTTACATTAATAATGTAGGCTTAAAAAAAAATTAACAAGTGAAAAATGCTTACTGCAGATTCTTTTATCTTGAGGTAACGTCTCCAAATTACTCATTTCAATTAATTTAACATGATAATAAGGGGGGGGGAAAAAAAAGCTAATACTCACATTTACATAACTGAAACCAGTGAACCTGTGTAGTTTTAAGCATTTTTCCCCAGTGATGTGATTAATTACTAAAACAAAGTCAACATTCTGAATCAATTAATTATTTTAAATTATTTATTTATTTTTAAATATGAGTCCCCACTGGGTTAAGTGCTGGATTTAAAAAATATTACAGGGAAATAAGTGGAAAAAATACCTTGTATAATTAATCAGTCAATTAAGGAAGGCCAACTACTTAAACACAGTCCAATGGATAAGGCTGAACGTTATCCAAATATTGATGCCAATCTTTTCCATAGGGAACTAGGGAAATCTCTACAAGCTGATAAACCAGAGAAATTGTGAACATGTTTTTTTTTTCTTTTCATCCAATGCAGTAAAGTTCTCACACACATTAATGAGATTCATAAACAGAGGAACAAGTGAGCAGAAACAGGCTTGGTGTTACTCAGGGTCATCTATTCACTCCATGGGCTTGCAGCTGTGCCCACATTAACACATGTGTTCTTCTAATAAAGTCTAAAAATACAATGGGTAATATTTGAAGAGGTGCCTTAGGATAAAGGATGTGGATCGTGTTGTTTTTAGACTCTGCAGATACCGATTAATCTTCTAATTTCATGTACCTGACTGGTCACAGCTGATGATGCTAATAATCCAGCACAGCGGTTGGCTGAGAGCTGGAGGGGTCCATTAAGGACAGCTGGCATGTATAAATATTATATACAAAGGTGTGTGTGTGTGTGTGTGTGTGTGTGTGTGTGTGTGTGTGTGTGTGTGTGTGTGTGTGTGTGTGTGTGTGTGTGTGTGTGTGTTTATGTAAGAGGGTAGCAGGCAAGGGGGCAGGTGTGGTCACTGCTCAGGACACATAATGCAAATGGATATGACTTCCGAAGATGTGTGCTCTATGTAGCTTTCTCCTCCAATCCCGGCTCCAGCAGAGGATTTAATGTTGTTATCTAACACACAGACATCGAGCCAACCATCCTGTTGCCAGGTAGGAAACGTTAGATATTTAAAGAGGGATTTTAAGAAGAGCTAAGAGAAGTAGCCTTTTTTTTTTAGCCTGAAAAGTGCATTTGTTATCTTGGTTTTGAAAATGTATCAAAAAAAGAAATCCTTCAGACAAAAAGCATAAAAGATTAAAAGGATGATGTTTTCACTTTCACCACAGAAAAGCAAGCCGTGGTTGAGATTATCCTATTCTGGGCTGCTTCATTGTATCTTAAATAGATAAATGGAGGACTGCATCATAGCAGGCTTTCAGACACTATCTAAATCACAACTGACTGATGCTGACATCTTGACGCCTGTTATCTCAATCCAGCTCTGTCAATCCAGCCAACACAGATGAGGAGGATGAAGATATGAAGCAAAGATACAGAGACTCTTCCTTATCTGTGCCGTCCTACTGCTCAGCTAATCCCAGTCACAATATCATCCCACAGGCTTAGAGACCAGTTCACTGAATCTGATTCTCAGCCACAATAAACAGAGCGCGTTATGAACCTGAGTAGGTTTCCTAAGAACACTAAGCTTGTCCAGAGTCTTTACAAAGTTTTGACTTTTTCCATAAGATTTTGGATTACTGTAAAAAAATAAGGTTTGAGGTAAATAAAACTTTTTGATACATGTGCTGTACTGCAAGATAATCGCACACTGACGCCACTTTTATAACATGATAACATCAGGCTATCACAACTACTAACCGCCTGTGTTTTCTGTAAAGCCAAATATGCCCAACAACATCTTTAGTCTTAGCATTTTTTTTCAAACAATATTTGAAAATCTCTAAAACTTGAATCAACTGCAAATCTTACTCATATTACCACAGTAGGCAAACTAAAAGAGCCCAGATTGAGATGTGGGAACTCAAATCCAGGTGTTCACACTCAGGTCTGCTCCACTCTATTTAAACTACCCATTTAACTTAAGACGCTACAGCTCAGTGGACTGGATCTACTTTTATAAACCTGTTTTGCATTTATAAATTAACACACTCTCAGGCCTGAAGCAACAGTTTCCTACTGTTTGGTGCTTTTAAAAAAAACTTTATTAGCACAGCTGGGCATTAAATGCTTTGCTTAAAGACTCATTTAAGTGGTGATGCATGGTTCACGAAAGAGAGAGAGTTTCTGGCCAATTTTCAATAATTTTTTTAACCTCATTATCTTCTGGTTACAAGACCACTACTATTCCAGCTGGCCTTAAAAAGCTTCAGCCACAGAGTTGCCTTAAAAAGCTAAAAAGCAAACAAAGCAGTTATTATGAGTCATTTTTTAAGGAGAGATTCTTAATTAATTCAACACATTTCTGCACTGTTCTCTATTATGTATGATTTACGTGTGAAATTCTGGTGACTTTATCTCAATAAGGTGGTTTCACACAGTGTGTCCCAGTGCCAACCCTTTCCTTCGAATAGCTTGTGTGATGCACAGCAGCAGGCTGCTGCTATGCTGAACAAATCACTCATGCGCCTTTAAATTAACCAAATTTCAACCTTGACAGTGAACTGTGAAAACTGCCCATGCAGACACTCTGAATGAGTCATGTCATCAGCATATATCAGTCAACTATAAATTGCAAATTTGAGCTTGTTTAGGAGGAAAGCAAATTTTGGGAATGTGTCCTTCCATGTAGATATGTGAGGTGTGGGTTTTAACTGGTTTTCACATAGCTTGTTGTTGGCAGTCAGTGTGTTTAAATGAACTTTAAACCTGCATTCCTGTTAATTGCTGCCAGGGGCTGACTCCTGTGATTGTGAAAAGACCACAGAAGGTCAATGGGAAAATGGCCCCAGCCCAGACTTCTGTTCCTGATGAGCTTATGGGCTTAGTCACTCCTTTAGGGTCATACTGAATAAAACATTTTCCAAACGTATTGTTTAGGTAATTGTTTATGTTAGAAAGGAGGATTATCAGGGGTATTTTCATTGGCTAATGACCTGTGTGAAACCATGAAATAATGCAAACGGAAAATGTAACATCACATTTGCAGCGGGGAGATGAAATGAACATATTATATATGAAAATCAAAAGAATCTATAGTATTTTTTTTAGTTAACATAGATAGAAACCCCCCCCCCCCCAAAAAAAAAAAGAAACATACATCTGCTGTATATGCCTCGCACACCAAATCACAACTATTCATACAGATCATTACAGTAAGATGATGTAAACACGGCTTAGCTTTACTATGGGTTTCTTACACAAGCTGTACAGAACTATTAAAGATTCTTAGTTAAGCTCATTTGGGGGAAAAGTGCAGTTTTTCCTGCAGAAAATTAAACCCCTGAAAATTCTGCCTTTGTTGGTGCTATAATGGATCGCAAGTCAAAACCTTTATAATTTATTTCAGTGGTTTTCTGCCAAGATAGACTTTTTGTGGTTAACGTAACAAATGCAGAAATGTCAGGGACAAAGCAAGCGGAGGTGGAGACAGCTACACTGACGAAAACATTTACTCGTCACTGCCAGCAGCAGAAAATGTCAACAGAGCTGCCCATACAGCATGCCAAACATTTCCTGCTGAACTGAAAATGGGAAAATGTGGTTTAAAGGGTTAGGGAGACAGTAAGAGAGGACACCTGCAGCTTTGTGCACCTGTCTGATCCTTTCTCTCAGCTTTTTAGGCCTTTTTTGTAGAACCGTTTATCACTGGTGCAATAACTCAATTTATGGACCCCTCAGTCTTTTATCAAGCAAAAACTGACAAGCACATGCAGAATCAAGCTTCACTGTGTGTGTGTGTGTGTGTGTGTGTGTGTGTGTGTGTGTGTGTGTGTGTGTGTGTGTGTGTGTGTGTGTGTGTGTGTGTGTGTGTTTTACACCATTATAAATGAGTGTTCCGCAGACGGAGATTATCATTTTCTCGTAGTCAAGATAAACGTCTGACGTGCCATCAGGCTGTTGAAAGCAAACGAAGTCTTTAATTCACTGTCAGATACTGTTTAACCTCAGTGTGGCTGCAGCAGAACTCTGAATTGATTTGTGAGTGATGAGGCAGATGGCTGTGCATGTGTGTGCGCGCTGTTGTTGTAGTAATCCCTCGGCGACAGGCAGGACACGTTCGGTTCATTTCCCCATTCAGCAGCAGAACATTAACGGGACACAGCCTGTTCTTCAACTAGAGTCCACTAAAACAACAATCACAACACATCTATCACAATTTGATCACATAAAACAACCAGTATGTAAACTATATAAACATATAATTCCCTTAAAATGCTCACAGTTAACCATGAATCAGACACGTTTCCAGCCTGGTACACTGTTCTAGTCGACATGGGTAATTCTCTGCTTTATGAAACTATGTGGGGTTAACACAGCCCAAAAAGCCCATCCAAGAAATGTGTGCTTAGATCTTCTCAGCAGATTAAATTCTAGCACTATTTTATTTTTATGTTAGCAGTAATCAACAGGTATCTCTGTCCATGTGATATACAAATACCATCTATGGTTGCCTTTCACAAGCCAAGTCACCTAAGCTAGCTTTGTTTATAGCATTCCACCTTCTTATGCCAACACTGTAACATCTGGCTTTGTAAAACAAAGATAGTAAATGCCACACTTTGACTTGAAAGGTAAATATACCATCTGTAAACACAGGTGAAAGGTCAATCTGAAAAACCTTACATTTTTCATTTCCAACTAACATAAATCACTTTAACTTTTTTTTGAACACCGAAACTTATTACAACCTTAAAAAAAAGCTAAAAATAAAGAGACATAAAATTTGATAAACCACTGAATACTGTACAGCCACGCTGTACACATTTTGTCTGATCTTATTATTAGACAGACACAGCTTCACTGTTGTGCACTCTGACACAGCTGGGCACACTAAAGCATTAAAAAACAAATCCAGACAGGACTGGGTATTATTTCTTCAAACACTGACTGGGGTCCTTCAAGCAGTCCAACTGTGTTGGGTGTCCATTCACTGACATTGAATGAAGCTATGCATCCATTAACCCAGACAACAGTGACAGACCACAGCCATGAAGCACTTGATTCAGCAAGAGTGAAGATAAAGAGGCTTGGAGGGGAGCTGCAATTATCTAAGTAGACTTTATTCAGTCAAAGCTAAATGGCTGACAAAAAATAAAAAAACAGAAACAATACTGAATACTTACAAAGCTAACTGAAATAAAAGAAAAACATGCATGAAACAGTTAAAATGTCAGTTAAATTTACCAACACAGGAAGCCTGAGAAAGCATCAATACATACATTTCTTTGAGACTATTATACTGATCTGTCAGTCAGTGGCCTTAAGTGTTGTTTGTCTTGTAATACAGAGTTGGAGTAGTTTTTTTTTTTTTTTGTTTTTTTTTTAAATATAGGGCTTGTCTACTCTTTGTGCCTTTTTTTTTTTTTTTTTTTTTTTTTTATACGACACTGCCATATAAATATTCACATATCCATCCATACTGTTCATCCATACTAGGCTGCCTTCATTTACCACGCACGTCCAGAGACACTTCAACAACCAGACTGAATAACTCATTGATCGAATCCTTTGATTAGTAAATGACCGACTCTACCTCCCGAGTCAAAGTTTTCCCAGAGGGCAGGAAGTCCTTCAACAATCTCACTGGGAATTCCTTGTTTCATGGGTAATGACTGCAATCCCTGTCACACATGGACTTCAATAGTTATCTACAGTTCACCAAATACTCAGTAGTACATCATATCTATTATGAACTTCTTAAATTTTGTCCCAATGAATATTAAAAAAAAAACTGACTGTTAAACAAAAATAACAAATAACAATTAACTTAAAAAAAAACAAACAATATATAATCCACTCACAAATGGGGTCCCCAGTTTTCTTATATTTCACAATGTTAATACAGCCTTATACGTCTTTAGCCTTCTATAACATACGTGTGATGCTAAACACTCTATGAAACAAAAATGTACATTAATAAAACCAGGCCATCTGAGATAGAAACAACACGGAGCTTTAAAATGTATAATTTAGATTTTTTAAAAAGAATAAAAGTGAACATTAAATAGTTCTTATTTAGCTGATTGCAGGAAAGAGCCAAAAGTATTTGGATCTTTTTCTTTTACTATTGGTTTTATCATCTGATGGCAATATATAGACTAAATGATACATGAAAACAGTCATCATGAGAATCAGCCACAATTAAAATAGCAGCCTCTCTACTAGAATACAAAGGTTGAATCAGAACAGTTCTCTCATACTAAAAATATAAAAATCCGTCATTGGTCATAAACCTAAAGACTTCCTGGAACAACTGCAGAGGTCAGAAGAGCCTCTAGAATCACAAACACAATGCTAACACTGATATAAAAACCTTGAGGTCATTACAAACAACTGTTTTCTATCTCAGGAGTCATAAAAAACAAAAACTACTTTCTTCCGTTATACATCGACAACGTCTCTAAAGTCAAACATGTGGGTGAGAAATCAATTGGAGATAGGGCTGATTAAAGAGGCGGTGTTCAGACTAAAGCTACATCAAAGGCTACCTACATACTGTAAGATGACTCAATATTGCCACTAAAGTACAATATTAAAGTCACATAAAAGGACATCTATGGGATGAAAGAAATACCTAACCAGCTGCAAACATTTCAGGGCTGAGACAAAAGATAGAGGACAAAATAGTAGGAGGAAGACGATGATTCACAAAGAAAAACAAACATGAAACATTAATATCTTAAATAAACTGGAGAGTCAATGCATAAAAAACATTAAAGAAATCTAAAAGAGCTATAGATGTAATGGGCACTAAATACAGTGGACCTCAATGACGAGTGGGCACCGGAAAAAGAGTGAGTCATGTCTGAGACGTGACAAATGTGGCCTTTTCACTGGCAGCACACCCCCCCAGAAAACAACAAGGCAGCACACAGAAGTTTAAGGATTACTGTAAATCAGAGGAAAATACTGCAGAGGAGCAGGGGCTTATGTTATAGCAGCACCATATAATACCATTTGTTCCTTTCCTCTTCCCCACAGACTTTATTTCAGTGACACATTTGCGCAAAACAAATCTGTCATCACCACCTGATTACCAGAACGCCCGTCAGCGTGGACTAAAAATAGGTTCCAAAGCTGATAAAAATTATCTGTGATATTTTTTCAGATGTCCAGACAACAGGCACAGAGGGTAGACATTCGATAGGGCACAGTGCTCCATGACTAAAACATCTGGAACAAAACACACCAAATCAAGTATAAACCAAATCATATCAGGTCAGTTTCAACTTTGCTTTCCATTTCTCAGACAGATCTGCAGTGGTTAAATGTAATAAACAGCCTGCATTAAAGAGGTCATTACATCTTTGGCCTGATTAGGTTAACTAGGTTACTGGACTGCCATGTAAATAGGACATTCTTACGGAAAAACCTAAACTGGCTTTATTTAGAAAGCCAAGAGTCACACACATCTCTCTGACTCTAACTTGGACTGAACATATAAAACAGCATCCACTCTTCGTCTACTGTTAATGTAGACACAGTAGTTCGCCACTAGCTTTTAAGTAGTGTTGACCTTTCCAGATTATGTAGCGAATCATCAAATCAATACTTGCTTAAACTTTTATTTTTTTTGTTATTTTATTTATATATATGGTTTAAATGGGTGGGTTTATGTTTTCGAACCTTCAAGTTTAAATGTGCAGTGTAAACAAATTGACCTCAATTTACTTGGAAATGTCTTGCAAACAATCTGTTCCTCATACTCAACACAAAAATAAAATACATGGTCAAGAAAAAATGTCCACTCACAACACAAACGTGAGGTCATGATGTCAAAGAGAGAGGATGACTATTATATATTATCATCAGGGTCAAAAAGCTTCAGCTGTTTGAGTATCTAAATCCCAGCCATGTGCTTCTCAAACCTTCGGTTTACGAGATGTAGCCAACCAGAAGAGAGCTGACTTAAAGAAAGTGGAGTGAAAAACAGAGAGAGAAAGAACTAAGGAGCTGCACCAAGGCCATTATAAGGTGAATAGAGTGAACTGTGAACCCTGCAAAGCTACTTTAGCAGAGCTTTAAATAAAACCATGAAGCTAGAAACTATGTTCAGCTTAAACTCACTGTGCTTTTAAAAGCAAATATAAATTAAGTGCATTTCCTGATATACATTTATATACATATTTATACATATACATCATTAGCCATAAATATTATAATATAGGGCAATGACCTTATTATGTTTCTGAGATGGTTTGATTTTTTTTGCCATTTACACAAAATGAAGCTGGAATGACCTGAAGTGAAGTGAAATTAATGATCTATAACTGATAGGAATTCACCATGAGACCACTCCATGCCTTTAGGTCCAGTGAGCCAGTTAAACACTGCATTATAGCTAGCGAAGGGGCCAATAATTGTGTGGCAGAAAAGTTAAGCAGCAGCATCCAACGACAAAATGACAGAGCAATTAGGAAAGCTCGGTGTAATTAAGCTCAACAATGCACCCAAATGCTCCCTCCGAAGTCTTTTTACAAGGTCAACGACAGTGCAGAGTAATTGGTGGAGTGTAATGAGAAAATAAATGTACAACTAGAGCAATCAGTCCAAGGATACAACACATACTCCCCAAATCAGATGCAGAGGCAGAAATAGAAACAACCTGATAACTGCTGGGAAGACACAATGAAACTGCAGTTTAGTTTAAATGCTGTTTTTTTTTACTGAGATTGAGTCCATATAGGTTAGCCTGCCACAGTTCCTGCTGAAGCCTCACTAATCATCATCGTCATGTATCCCAGATAAGAAAACCACTGAACTTTTTTTTCTTTGGAAAACAGGCCAACGTAACAGATTTGCTCTTAAAAAGGAAACTGCAACAGTTTTTAAAAAATGTTCTCTTTTTATGTTTCCTTTACTATTAACGGGAGAAAGCTGTTGTTTTTCAGTAAAGTTATAAATCATTTTCTCATCTGATGAGGTGGTTTCACAAGTTGATGTGGTCAAGGATTTTGAATATCAGCACAAAAACATCTTCTGTTTTGTAATCCTTCCATCACTCTGTGCATTTTTCCTAGCTCATTTTTCGCACTCTGTTCACCACAGAGCTGTGTATCGACCTGTTTTTACACACATTCAAGAGGTGTGGTGAAGAGCGAGAAAGGGAAGAAAATATACTCTCAGATTCTTCTCCCCTCCTCCAGGCTACAGAGATGAGGCCACGAGTCCCAGTTTCCTCACAGAATCATGCCTCAACAGCACACCTCTTTATGGAGGAGGAGGAGAGTAAAGGCCAGGTATGAAGAAGAAAGAGTCAGGAAGAAAGATCCCTCTGGCTAAGTACAATCCTGTAGTCAGCCCGTAGCATGCCAAAACTCCTTTTAAAAATGACTTTGTGGGAGAAACTTGTGGAGAAAAACGAGACAGACGGTGAATGTAGTGATTTGCTAAAGTAATTAAAACTTCTATAGAATAGTAATTAAGGTGAAATAGGCCTTCAGAATGTTATAATGTTAAAAAAAAAAAAAAACAAACAAATATATCTTTGGTTTCTCTGACCCAACATGATGTAATAACAATGATCATGGAAGTACATGAGGCTCTATCCTGAATTATCATTTATTGACACTCACTATTATACAATGATCATCTCATTATAAAAGAATACACTTTGCAAGCTTGGGTCCTTTTATGTACGTTGCTGTTAACAACCATCTAAACACTGATGCAAACAAAGCACCCTTGCCTAAAAAAGGCCGCATTGGCGGAGGACCACACTACAGGTCAATGGCCCAACTAAACAACAGAAACTGCTCAGGAACAACTCAAGGAACATTATAAAGAGACCACACGACTGAGCTAGGCTTCAAAGTCCAGAGATCCAGTCTAAATTAACATTCAACCCATCTTGAAATTCAGAGGACTCAAAGGATCTGCTGTCCCTGCCGGTTCAGAGCTAGGCTGGCTGCATGAGGGGGCCAAACGTAAACATTACTTTTACTGTTGCAGGTGACCAGTGTAGCACACATCTAGAGCATCCCCATAACAATATTTGTGCTGTTAGAAAACTAAAATATCGAGAAATCCTTTTATACATTGACCTCTTTGATTCCTAACAGGTAACTTTTTACTCACCCGTTAAAAACTAGGCTGAGCAAGGTGGCAAAACCCGGCAGTGACAGCTAACAAGCAAATAAGTCCACCAGATGCCATGTTGTGAAACTAGAGTTTGGGAATGCAAAGCAGGCTACAGAAAAATAATATTTGATATTCAGAAAAGCTGCCCTGCTAGAGTAACCGTAGGTATTATAGTGAAGTTGTGGTAGGAAATGACAAAAAAAAGGAGTGGAAAATTGCATTGCACAGGTGCTGTAAACCACTGTAGCTTGTCTTCAAAATCACTCCTGGCAGTTTTCCATCTACTCCGGGGAAGGGGTGAAGCAACGTGGAGAGAGAGAGGAGCAGCCTGCTGGCTGTGATTATTTCAATGACCATGCAAATTCTGCAAGGTCACTGTGATAGGCAAGCAGGGAGGCAGAGACATAAAAGGAGAGGGGGGAAAACATCCACAATTTTATAAAGAGCTTGTAGAAAACTGCACACTGGTATAAGTCAAACATGTTACAACACAACAAAAGTGAAGACGTGGTAATGAGCTAAGAAAAAAAGATTTTGTAAAGGAAAGCTATAGCAAGCTCCAAATCTATTACAAACTACCAAAGAATACTTTTTCTCCCCATATGAGAGATACTACAAATCTTAACATTTGTGGACAGTTTGTTTTGTTCTTAACATTAACAATGAATGAAATTCTAAGAACAGTGCGGTGTGAGTTAGTTTTGTCCATGAACAATAAACGGTGGAATATCAGCTTCCTGCAATTGTGACTTCCTTTTGACAATCATAACTTAAAAACATCTGACTGTGTTCTAGAAATCTGCACAATAAAGCAGCCGAAAGACAAAGTTTAACAATGAACTTCTTAGGTAGATGTTCAGCAGCATTGACCCTAATGTTTTGCAAGTCATGTCAAATTTTGGTCGTTTTGACTACCTTTATGATTATAATGTAAAGTTACTGATAAGCTTGGGAAATATGCAAAATTTCAACAAAGCCAGATGGGGCAAAGAACATTTACTTGCAGATACTGCGTGTGAAACCTCTATGATAGGCTCTCAGTACAATCGAAAGGTGTTTGTATACAGCTACAGTAAGCAGAAAAGGGGTTAGCTAATTTACAGCTGAGAGTTTGCTTACGCTTTGCCACATCAGCAGTTCACAATTCTTTACTTTAAGAATGCACTGACATTTAAAAGGAGCAGTGGCAACAACGACAAGAACAACAGCTTAACTTTAATGTTTATTTTAGCAATCAGGCCATTTACTTCTTTGATTTCAGCTTGGTGTGAAAGTCTTTGCAGCTTGCAGCTATTGTTCATGGCCTTACTAATTTCCTATTCCCTGCCCTGAACCTCATTGTGAGCTTACCTCCTCACGTGTGTGACAGCTATGATGCAGATGAAGATGATGATAACCGAGCTGATGGCAACTTGTTGAATGACACATTTTTTTCATGCCTGAACACAATTTTTAATCCGTCTGTTCTCTCTCGTGTGTGGTTATTTGTCTTCATGTACAGGAAATGAACAATTTCCACAAGTAGGGATGGGTATCGAAACCCGGTTCTTGTTGAGAACCGGTTCCCACCGTTTCAATTCCTTGGAATTGTTTGCCATTTTGCAAACGATTCCCTTATCGATTCCAGTCGCCCCGAATTTAAAAAGAAGAATCGATAAAGAATCGAATCGTTAAACAGAATCGAAAATGGAATCGGAATCGTGAAAATCTTATCAATTCCCATCCCCAGTCACAAGAAAGTTGGAGGCTGGAGAGGTTGATGGTGAAGAAGTTAATCATTCTGCCTCTCACACCCAAGACCCAAGTTTGAGTCATATGCATCATATTTTCACACATAATTTACTTTTAATACATTATCATTCTAAAATATGTTACACAGTTAGTTAGTGCCTAACCCCAATCACAGATCACGTCGGGTTCTTTAAAGCTCAGTTTTCTGGATTACCATGATGAATTGTCTCCACTTTGCAACAACTATCTAGTTGTCAATGTGGTGAGTAAAAACTACCTCATAACTGAATAACCTTTGCTATTAGCCAGCCTTCAGCTACTGGTGCACTGCTACTGCCAAGTGTCATAGTAAACATAGAACAACTAACCTGAAATTAACTGTCATGAAATCCTTATCCAGCTTTTTAAGTCAGGATTGGACCAATATCTGATGCAAATATCAGTGCATCCTCAGTCTGAATCTCTTTCTCACATGTTTTGGGGATTTCTTCTGGGGGGGAAAGAAATATGTCTTTGTTGTGCCCCTCAACTACAAGTCTGGGTAAAAATGAATCATATTTTTAGTAACATTTTTCTGTCTGCACACATTTTATCTCCAACCATGCAGGTAGTCAAAGCTGCAGAGATTTGCACAGTGGAAAGATTTAAGTGTCCCGCTCGACACTTCCCTGATGCACTTACTCTAATACAATGTGAAGTAGAGCAAGAACTACAAGAATCAGATTAAGCTTGCATTTTAATAACCACCTGAATACAGTGAGCCAAACCGTCGACAAAGACAAGCTTCTGTGAAGTCACAGATAAAAGGTTTGTGTATAGAAAAAATCCAGTTGTCCTTGGCGAAAAACTCCTCCTCCTTATTCTACTCAGAATACCAGCACTGGTGCTGAACCTGTATTACAGGTCTTGAATGCAAATGAACAAAACTGTGGATCACGTCTCTGACTTCTCAAACAGTTAACCTGAGCAAGGCACAAAAATCTGCTCGAGCAAAACCAGTTTGACAAAAACAAAGGGGGTTCACTGGTTTTTCTCTGAGGGACAAAAGCACAACATTATACATACAATGGGTGCTTTGGTGTATTACATCTGCTTTGTGCTTATTATTGAAGACAGGAAGAGCAAAAGCAGGAGGGAAGCGCATACAGGTCTCCCAGAATAATCTACTAATCTAATCTGAAATGGAATTACTGCAGGAGCCCAGTATAAACAGGAAGTTAAGGAGCTTTTATCCTGCAGGAGAAGAGCTGACAGTGTGCAGCCAGTTCCCCAGAATGACCCTAGTCATTCTGTGTGTGTTCATTTATGTTTTATTAAGCCAAAATTAAACAGGACATCCCACATATAAAGCAAATGTCTTTACAAATTGTTTATTTAGAAATGTGCAAGCCGACATTCATGAAATTCAAGTTCAGAGCATGTGTATAAAACTGTATAAAACTTGTGTATAAACTGTGACTGCTGGAAGAGTTACCAACACACACCTAGCACAGTCATCTGAGCAGTCAGCCAGTCATGCAGTTGCCCTCCGTAGTTCTAACTTGTTCCTAGCTTCGAAGTGCAAGATAAAATCATTCAGGATTAATTAATCAATCTTTGGACTGCACTTTAATAATGAAACTTGCTGAACCACATCTGTCTGATGACAGCAGATAAGCCTGATTTCAAGAAAAGATCTCTGAATTTCAATTACTAACTCTGCAACTCTCAGACAATTATGCCTACGCTACAAGCTGCTAACTCAGCTACGCCGAGGCATTTCAGCAAATACTTGCCTAAACCTGTCATAGGTACATCAGGTAAATAAGGAGGCCTTGAGCTATGAAGAGTTGTTCGAACCTGTCGAAATTCAAGTACATGATAACCAGGAAGAGGCACAGAGTATTTTTTCTTTACCGGCAGTCTGGCTATTATGATGAACTGATAAGCTAAAAGATGTCTGGCTATTATTAAGCTGCTATTCTTTAAACCACCCTTTCTTTGTCAACCTCAAACAGCCAAATTTTTAAATTTCTCCAAAAAAAACTATTCATCTTTTGGCAGATTTATTTATTTATTTTTATTTTAAGGTTTGAATGATAAGGTTTCATTTTAGTCAGACAGCATTTTTTCCATCAAACCTTCATACTGACGTGGTTAAACAGAGCATCGTCAGGCTGTGTTTCAGTTGACTGCCTAAAAAAGCATTCCCATCCTCAAGAAACATGCAGGTATGCTCTTTTTCCTTTTGCGGGGAAGAAATTATACTAGGTGCATGTCCCAACTTGTTTCATGAATTTGTCAAAGGTTTATATAACTACAAAATAAGAACCCGATGCCACCAGCAATTTGCCATTTAAGTTCAAGCCAGGGTGACTGTAAGAAGACAGTTAACAATCAGCAGGGGCTCAACTGTGGAGCTTTGTGTAAGAGTTGAAAAAGAAACTCATTTGCTGAGAATACAGTGTCCCACTGACACATTAGAAACCCACTGTAGACTGTGAAGAGAAAGTAGGTCTTTGTTGGTAAAGACTAAAGTCTGACTCCATTATCCGCATCTAAGCTTTAGCTGAAGAAACGCACTATATATACACAGCTACTGTATATGTGTGTTCTGTGAATAAGGAAATCTGGCAAAAAGTTATTATAAAAATTGCAATAAAGACATGAAATCTGGAAAAAAAAAAAAGCCACAACTTCAAAAAAAAACTGATAAATTGCAGAGGATGAAAAGGCCCTTAAACACATCTTATTGACAACTCCTGCACCTAGAGGCTTTCTTTGAGGGGGGTTTAAAAACAGGACAACGGCAGACGTTACTTAGTTATAGACCTGTGAATCGGCAACTAAATGCGTGTTGTTTAAGATTATAGGCAGGGATGTTGATTCTTTTGCCATTCTGGGCTATGAAATGATGCTGTGGTGAACTACAAACTCGATGTTATTAAAATAAATAAAATCATAAAACTTTATATTTCTGTATCAGTGTAATTGGTTTATCTTTAAAAAAAAAAAAAAAAAAAAAAAAAAAAAAAAAAATCACATTTCTTACAGTCACTTTATTTCTAGGACTTCTCCTAAATATAGCATGCAAGGGCTACATTTCCTCATAGACCCACGCTATATTAACCAGACTGAAGCTGGATGTATAGAACTATAAAATCATGTTCCCATGCTGCCAAGTTAATCATCTCTGACTCTGAGCTTTGCAGAGGGCAAAGTGCACACACAGGTGGTTTACTCTACTGGAAAGTCAGAAATTAATAGTGCAAGCAGTCCTCAGCCAAACAAGTACATATGGGTAGGGCCAAAAGCAAACCTTTATTTATATTGGACCAAGAGATTACATACCGTAGCGGCTCATTGTGGTTCGGTGGCTGCTCGGGTATACATGGTGGTTAGGAAATGACTGATCATAACATAAAGGAAAGGAAGTTTTAAAAGAACTGTCACGGGTGTGTTCTGTCTTACTGTACACTTTGCTTTACTGAAGCCTCCCCTCACAGAGATAGAGAATCATTTATGTATAGTTTCAATAAATACTATTATGATGCCAACGTGAGAAGGCACGAAAGTTTAATCATCCTTTTGCTTAGTTGGGTATATCCCTAATTAGGAACTGTGCCATGTTAACATAATAATCTGATGTTGCAGTTGTGGAAGAGGTATACAGTTTCATGTGGCCAGGCAACCAGAACCCACCCACTGGCAAGTCCACTGGATAGATCTGCAGAGTGTGAAAGCTGCAGTGCAAACTTTTAGTTTCTCATTTATTCTTCATAAAATACACTGCTATTCTAGGTGCAATGATGCCAGCATGACTACAGGTGAGTGAAAACGTGAAAGTAGAAAAATAGTTTGGATCACAAATATTACTGCTTGTCAAAACTCTACATGTGAAAATCTCATGCCTTTAAAGATATATTTTCTCACCTCAGGCTCTCCATCGTCTTTGTTTTTTTGTTTTTAAATGGATGTTGCATTAAATGTGAAAATTGTAATATTTTCTGAAAGTCCATCTTTAAACCTAGTAAAGGAGACATTTTAGAGGGGTATTTATTTTCATATAGGTAAATATGTTGTAGTATTTGTGGTCTGAGAATTCATTTAATGCATGTTATAGTTACAAGGGGAAAAAAAATAAATAAATCTTAGCTGCTGATTGTAGCGTCTTGCATGCATGTTGTATTAAAGGTTTAGGGCAAAAAAAACAAAAACAACCCAAATCACCCACTACTCATGACAATCAATAAATGGCCAAAAATTATTATTTAAAAACATAAGATTAATAACTTTCTTACTAAGCATTGTTTGTTAAACTATCATTCTAAAATACAGCGCATCTATAATCGAATTACATGTCACAGGATACTCTGCCCTGTCTGCCACCCTCATCCCTGTCCTCTCTGCCATCATCACTGCTGCCCCGAGCTCGTCTCACAAGCCAGCTGTCCAAACAAATGTTACGTAGCTGGCGCTTATGTAATGAAGCATACCAAGTGCTTAGCGCATCCTCTTAGCTATCCTGTCCCATGGCACCATCAGTTCCAACATCTCAGGATAAGACTGAACCTCCCCTGTGTCCCTTCCGGCTACTGAGTTTACTGGATCAGTGGGAGTAAAAAGCAGCTAGATTTTCACTAATCAATGGTATGGATTACTGTGAACACTCACACTGAGAGAATGGATAATAAACACAAATCTGCCCAAAGCTTGTGAGCTAAAGCTGCAAGATCACCTGCTTTGTGAATGGAAAGAAAAACAGAGCTGTGAATGAGAATGTATGATTATGCATATAACTGTAAGAAAATAGATCCTTGCATAAACAAGATAAAACTAAATAAATAACTAAATCACTATATACAGCAGCATGACTGACGACATTCAAAACAGGCAGCACTTCACTTAAAGACAATTTACTCTTTGCAACAGACTCTGTAAATGCAGCAGTGCCTGCTGGCATGTGTGCTTCCTGCAACCCAAACAGCTTGATGCTTTATCAAGAGTTTCAATGCGCTAGTAATATGTGCGAGCATTAATCACTGCGCAACACATTACTTTGGTACAACAGAGTATAGCACACTGCAGGCTATGCTGACTAGGCAAAAAATGTGCATGTAGTTTTTCAAAATTTCTCTATTCAAGAGCATCCCCCTGCCAGTGTATGCACACATAAAGCGGCTGTCTTACCGTCTCATTCTCATCTGGGTACATACTGTCCTGTAGCTGAGTTGCCGCTGCAGAAGAATAAGTGTTGTAGCCGGCGTTGCTGATGAGAACAGTGATGGTGCAGAGAAAAGCAGCCGCCCCTGCCTATTCACCAACTCTCTGACTGACATGTCACTGTGGCAAACCAGATAATGTCACTCTGTGAGCACATACACAAACTCCAATTCACTCACACATCCTTACATAAAAAGACAGGGAGGGAGGGACAGAGAGAGAGAGAGAGAGAGCACACACACACACAGCTTAGTGATGCTCGCTCTCCCTGCGCTTCCACGACACACGCCGCTTGACCTGCCCTCCCATAATGCCGCTCTGCACAACACAGGACATCGCAGCTGACATAATAACCAAACACACACAGAAACACATACATATCCAAATGAAGCTCCCAGAGGGATTAAGAAAAGCTCCATGAAGTGCGTGCACACAAACACACACAAACACACACAAACACACACACTCTCTCTCTGTCTTCTGTTTCATCTGTCTCTCTAATCAAAGAAATACAGAGAATAGCAATGGTTTACATTGGATTATCCCTGAAAGTCAGTATCAAGGAGAGTATTTATACTTCGGGGAGAGTTGCATTTCTACAGTGTCTAACTTCAGTCATTCATTGCTCATCAGTCTACAGTATGATGTGGCAGAGAGCAGCTCTTGTACTAAGAAAAGCCTGATTTTGCATCAGTGTGGAAGCTGCAAATACTCGCATCTTGGCTGTGAAATGTAACACAACTCCTACAATTTTGATCAAATTCTTGTCACACAACTTTCCTAAACTAGACATCTGACTTTGTGAGAACTGTGGATGCACCAGTCTTTAATGCTGAGGTGACATGTCACCAGTATCGACTCCGGCTATGACTCTACACAATCACAGTATCATTTTTCAATGAAAAGGGACTTACGTTATCATCCATAAAACTTTAGAATAGGTGAAGGTTTTTAGTGCATCAGATTGGATACTGATGAGGCTTAAAATTAGGAACACAGCTTCTTTGACTGATAGGGGCTAACACAGGCCAATGCAGCTAACTGCAGCCAAGTCTCTGAATAACTGAGCTGGACCTCTTATGATGCTGGTCCCTTTTGGAGCATTTTAATTAAATTCTGTAACAAACACTAGAACACAATGTGCTCCAGGTTTGATGAGTGAAATTCTACTGTACTTAGCACTAATTATTAGTTATCTATGTCCTAATGATGCAACCATCAGAGTTTATGAAGGTTTATGAATGCCTTCTCCTCCAAAAAAAAAAAAAACCCAGCAAAATTCACCCTCTAAAAGTCTCATAGCCAAGTAGCTCTCTCTGAAATCATTGGCTGTTAAAGACCCTTTGCAAATCATTCCAAATTAATGAGCTTGACAGCTTTATGGCAATATTGGATTTAAGTCACCTAATTTGTGAGTAAAAAAAAGTAATGATTTTTTTCCAGTCTTCTTTTAATGTGTATAGGGATTTTTATAGAAAGAAGAAAAGAAAAAACTTATACTGGAAATGCATTTTTTTAAAATTACTCAATGGCCTTACTGGAAGCCTTTTTATGTTTCAAGTCGCAGGTTAATGATATTACTTTTAAATGTTTTAAATGTTAGTGAGAGGTAAGACTGCAGTGTATCAACATAAAAAGGTAAGTGGAAGCGGCCAAATCAGAGCTTTGAAGAGGCCCAGGTGAATCTGACTGAAGGCAAAGGTAACAGGATAGAAGAGTGTTAAAAGAAAAACAGACAGAGACACAAATTAAGTGTGTAAAATCTGGCCTCGCCGTTGCTCTGTTACACAACAGCCAAACACACTGCAAAGGGTCAGCTGCCAGTCTCCCTGAAACTCTGTGGGTTTGTGTTTGTGTGTGTGTCCCAGGCTGAGAAGAGTACTATAAAGTCCTCAGGGCTGCTTCATAGCATCGGTGATGAGCATCCAAACTGACATCACAGCCATCTGAAGTACTCCACAGAGACTTAACCTTCTTTTTCTTCAGATGATCTGCTGTTTACTGGCTGAGAGTTTCCTGAAAGGCCACATCTGTGAAGTCATATTGAGGTTTGACTCCCATTAGAAATTAGTATCCTCAAGAAACACAGGGCAATAATTGCACCAAAGACACCTTTTTCATTAAATCATGCAAGCTAGGTCTAGGACTAGTAATTTGGTGGGGAAAATGAGGTATAAGTTTCCTCTGTATGTACTTTTATGCATGCTGTATAGTAAAAGCTAAAAGCCCCTTTTTAGCTAAAAGCATGCAAGTGGCAGAGGTAGGTTTAGCCTCTCTAAACTGTGACAGGCAATGGACGATTCAATAAAACCCTCAGTTAATTGTTAATAAAAGAAGTATTATTGGTTGAAGCCATACTAAACAACCTGTCATTGAGCTACCAGTCATGTGGATGGCTGTATGGTGACCTAGATGTATGAGAAGTATGTTTCTGACAGAAGGTCAACTGTAATCCACCAACAATCTGGTAGGAAACATGATGGAGTATGATAAGGTTAAAAAAAAGAAGAAAGGAACATACAGCAGAGGTCAGGGGGAAAACGGTGGAAAGTAGGTAAAAATAGCAAGTTCTTTTTTTTTTTTTTCAGGGAACCTCTCTCTCAACTTTAGTTAAGTAAAGGTAAGCAGATGCTGTAATTCAAGAGCTGTAAATCAGCAGTGAAAGCTTTTTTTTTTTTAAATATAATTTATTATAAAAATTATTATTTTATTTATTATTTTAATCTGTTAATAGAAAAATATATTCTCCAGCAACTAATTCATGCTTTATTTAAAATCCTTACAAAGTAGAGCCCATTTTTTATTATGTTTCCATCTGGGGTCCTAACCCTGAAAACATTTGGGAACTGAAAGACTTTGGATCCTCCTGCCAACATTTGATATAATAAGCTTTTTTAATAAGGCAGAGAAAGAGATTTAACAGTAGTGCAGATGGCCTGGCTCCTATTAACAGATCTCTCAGACGCTGTGTGTGTGTGTGTGTGTGTACAAATTTGTCTGTTTGAATGTGTCTTTGCATAACTGAACAGAAACAGGAGTCCATGCTAATGAGAGTGCATAGACTGTGTGTGTGTGTTTCTGCTTGCGTAAGTGTGCGGAGAATGACTAAAATACTTATTTCATGTGCTAAAGATGCACATCAATGTTCAACCACGTCATGTAGAAACAAGGTGTGACGGTGTAAAGACACACACTTGCCATCTCAACTTCCTGCCACACTAAGTAATCAAAGAAATGAGGAAGTCCTCCAATCAATCATCCTGCTGAGAGTCATTACAGGTTTTTAGTTGATTACAGCTGCCATTTAAGAACGATGGGAGTCTGCAGGGTTGAGTGGGTGTAATTGACTGTGACAATCAGAGGAGGGGGTACTGAAAGCTGGTAACTCTTAAATGTTACTTTTAAAAAGTGAGACAGCAAAAGAACAGCTGATTTACATAATTTTAAGACCTTCAGCAGAGTTTCTAGATTAAAGACACCATAAAAAGTTGCTGAAAAGTTTTTTTTTTTTTTTGGTTTTTTTTTAAAAGAGGTTCTAGTTTACATAAAGAGAAACACAAATGTTAAGAAGCACTAATGGAAACAAAACCCAGAGTTATAAATTAACTCCAAGACAATTGAACTAATTATTTGCATTTTATTAATGTTAACTGCTGGTCTTCAGATGTTACGCAGTCACCCAACCAACAGCCAGGCCTGCAGCAACACCCCTCTCTATTCTTCTGATAGAAAGTTGTAAACAAGCGAGGTGGTAAGACAGACAGACGACAGCAACGCTAACCATTGTGGTTTTTCGCTGCTTTGATCAAGAAAATAACTGGCTGCATGTTATTGTGTAAGAATAAACTGGCAAATAATCCCTTAATTCAGACATTTCCAAAAAAAAAAAATCTAACATTGACTGTTATACAAATGCCACAGATAACAGCAGCATTTAAAAATAATTCATTATCAAAGAATGTGATCAAATAACTAACAGCTAATAACACAATAGCTAATAATAACACAGGCAATAACTGAGCTGCAATGTTTAACCACAATGTGTCAATGCGTCACAGTCTATACCACACACACTTAATGTCCACTGACACAAAACAACATTTTGACTTTCAGCACATCCCTTTTCCTGCATTACAAAACTGCTTCACTGGTGGTGTGCGATTAACTTAATTTTATTATCAGTTACAATTTTGGATTTCACTGATCGCTGAAACAATGTTATCGAGATGAAACTACGATTCGATGGCATTCTATTTTGCCTTCGTTTGTTTTACTTCACTCTTAGTGCTGTACACATTTATTTAATTTGAGTTTGAAGCATTATAAATTCCTGGAAACCCATTCAGTAAATTAAAAAAAAAAGGTTTTCAAACTCTGCAATCATATTAAATAATCATGACTTCAATATTCAGCAAAATAACTGGAAAAATGAGTTCTGCCATAATCAAGGAGCTCTAGTAGTCACTCTTATCTACTTGAGCTGCTACAAGGATACAAATTAACACCCCTCTCTGTCTTTTCACTAGAGAAGATGTCAGGGTGACCAGGCTGGACTAAAAAATGCTTTTAATATAGTAGACATATAGTATGCGCTTCAGTTTTTCCCCCACATGCTGACCGACGATCAAGATCCCGACGGAAGGTGGATGATGAAAGGCAACGAATGAGAGTGCAGTAAAGCAGCAAATTAAAAACACAGCAAGATCTGACAGCCATTATATTCAGTGGCAGGAGGGAAGCATCTCCTTCAGCGAATACAATGACCAATCCAGTGTTGCTAGAGGTTTTAACTGTATGCATGGAAGTACCGAGTGATATCTCAGCTGGAAACTGCGAGAAGGAATGGAATACTAATGCAGTGACAGGTCAGCGATGTTTTGCAAACATACCTGCATTGTTTCTCTTACTGCTCTAATAGTATCGCAGTACGTCACCTTTCAACTATGAGTTTCCGCTTTGGATGCAGTGGCTAGTGTAATATAAGGCAGTATGAGAATAGTTCTTTACCATTGGTTCTCTGAGATTAACTGAAAAAAGTTATTTTTTAACCAAACTAACAGTCAACCTTCTAGCCTCTGCTAACAAATGACATAAAGTGTAGGAAATGTTTATCTTGCAGTAATCAAACTGTGGCTTTGGAAAATGTTAGACACATAAAAGGCATATATGTAACTTCATCTCTCCCCCAACAAAGCATGCCTTTACTGTAAAGCACTTTAGAGAGATGTTTAATTAAAATTGGATGGTGCAACACAGCTAATAAGCTATTACAACAAAGGTCTGCACAGCCAAGGCAAATTGCTTTTGCACAACATCACACATTTATGTCATAGAAAATTTGCCTGGATTTCTTTCTCACTACTGAATTTCTCAAGCTTGCAAAATGTCGTTGTGATTCACTAGTCTTGGAGCAAACGCTCAAGTGACAGCTAGAGGAGTAAACTCTTCTTCTTGCAGATGAATGCATCTCTGAATACATCTGTACTATTTTGGACAGACAACATTCCCAAACTTCATTAAAAAAAAACGTCCCTGCTGTCTGAGATAATGATGAACAGATGAAGTAATGATGAAATACTGCCAGTAGTTTAAAGGAGGACATGTGACAAAAGTAGTAACAAAGTGGGCCTTGGTGTCAGGTCAAGTACAGCAGATAAGTGTTTGGCACACTAACTACAGCCTACTCAAGTAGCTTGTCAAAAGCTGGATGAACTGGGAATAAGAAACAGGACCTGGCAGCAGGACACAAACACACAGCTCTCCTTCCTGCATTCAGACTGCGGCTTTGGCTTTATATCCATTACTTCTTTCTTTATACTTTAAATTAAAAGGCTGCAGGGAAGCAAAAAGGCGAATGGGCCCAGTACACTCTTCATCAATGAGTGAACGACACTACACGCCTGCAGGCGCAAGCCATACTTTGGTGTCATTGCGGTCAGTCATGCACCTCTTGATTTTTGTAACCTTACTTTTATGCTGCCGCGGCACTGCCAGGTTCAAGATACGAGTATGTGATCGTGTTGGTTTTTACTGTAACTGTAATGGTATATCAGTGCAGAAGATCAGAGAGTCAAATTATACAGAGAAAGATAACAGTTCTGAAAACCTCCTTACCTCCTGGAAAATGACTTTAATTCAGGTTTTGACTTCTTCTCTTCCTCCTATACCTGCTGATTTAGGCCAGTTTTGATTATGGCAATGCCACTGTTTACAAGCAACAACATGAGGGCTCTGCTTGTTTTAGGAAGTCCTAACTCAACCCAGAGTTTGTGTCACTAGCACCCTGCTGCCAGGACTGAGGAAAAAACAAACAAAACAAACCCACTAACACTGGATGAGTTTCACATCACCGGATTTATGTAGGAAGCGTCCACCTTCTGGCTTTCATGAGCTTTACAGGCCTGAAGAATAGTCAATCACTGAATCATTACTATGTTATGGGTTGATAGATCACATTGATGACACTGGTTCTGGTCCATTATGAAAAGCCTACAATCACAGGAAGACACTACACCACAGAGCGAATCCAGATTTTCAGAGATAACACATCCTTATCAAGCAGCGGCAGTAAGTGAAGAACACCAGATCACATCTTTTCCTTCCAGTAGCAGGACGCCTCAGGCCACTTCTCTTGCCCTACATATTTTGGAAATATCGCTTTTGCATGTGCGTGTGTCTTCAGAGCTTAACAGGGGAACACATGATGAGTCAGGGGGGTCTGATCGCTACCACAGTGGTGGAAAGTTCTCAGGAAACATTCATCATGTCGTCACCTATAAAGCTGCCACTGCTGTTATGGTCACAACATACACGATACAATTTCCTCCTCAAGTGTCAGTTTCTGTTGTGCAAAGGTCTGTTCTCATAAGGAAGATATTTCAGGAATGATGCTGATGCAGTTTGCACAACAGTGGATACACTTTTTAATCTTGATTCTCACAACAAGCAAAAAGCCACCCTGAGCCTGCTTCTACTGGGAATGTTTTTCTATGAAAAGGAAGTTCTTTCTCCCTGCCATCACCAACTGCTATGAGACTGTCAATTGCAGCATAAAGTACATAGCAAGACGGCCAATGTTGTGAAAATCACTGAGACTGAGTTGTTGTATTTGCCCTAAGAAAGAGAAAATCACAGAGTTTACTGACACACAAAGCCAGACTGGTTGTATACATAACCAAAAACAAGCTTGACTGCTTTGACCTTTGTCCTTCCATTTAAATACACACAGACACAATAACCAAGGAAGGAGATCTATTGAGAACTGGGCTGCATTCAGAAAATACATGGACTTGTAAAAAAGGACTTTCCTTCAGATAACCTTTTTACGCACAACATACTGAAACAATGCTTACGTCAGTGCGTGATGCATCATACTGAGATCCAAACCTATGAAACTACAGCTGACAGATTAACTAGATGACCTGTTGTAAAACAAATAAGTCATTTAGAAGACGTGACGTGTCAATGACAAAAAAAATCCTACAATTGTCATTTTATTATCACAGGGAAGGTAAAGACAGTGTCTTTATTACTCAATACACGATCAAATGTGTTGCTCACGGGTTCAAGCCGAAACATGTGAGTTTCTTTCAGTGTTTTTATTGTACTTGTAATGATGGTGCTAATGAAGGAGCTGACTTTTGTGTATGTGTAGTGCAAATAATAACTTAGAAATGGAAAATAAGAACAGGAAAAGAAGTTCAGCTGAACTGTTCATGGAACAGGAGATGTGTGTCTTTTAACTGGATATACCTGCAGTGCACGTTCAGCATAAAGGTGTGTGTGCGGCAAAAAAAAAAAAAAAAAAAACTATGAGTTTCCGCTTTGGATGCAGTGGCTAGTGTAATATAAGGCAGTATGAGAATAGTTCTTTACCCTTGATTCTCTGAGATTAACTGAAAAAAGTTATTTTTTAACCAAACTAACAGTCAACCTTCTAGCCTCTGCTAACAAATGACATAAAGTGTAGGAAATGTTTATCTTGCAGTAATCAAACTGTGGCTTTGGAAAATGTTAGACACATAAAAGGCAAAAAAAAAAAAAAAAAAAAGAGGGCAAAATTTTCTTTTGGGACTTGGTTTTGTCTTTAATTTTTGAAGCTATCAGAACACATTAAAGGTTTTGAACAAGTTTAAGTAATCCAGGACAGGTAAAGATTATTAGGTTATCCAAAATAAAGTTTAGAGGCAAAAATCAGCTGACACTGAACAAATTAATGTTAATGTTAGTCATTTGGGCATACCGACAGTTTAAAACTAAAACACTTTATGACCCATTTCTGTTTAACAGAATACTGGTCTGATTTTTTATCTGAAAACCGAATCTCTGTGCTGCATATGAATCATTTAGGCATTTAAACTTTCTGCGACCACAAGTCCACTCGAGTCTGCTCGGGTCAGAGTGATGTAAATTCATCACACTTTGGACAGTGACCAAGAAGGTCTGTGACAACGTCCAAGTGCCAGCCAGTTTTTTGTCATCATGTGACGTTGCACTGCAGTGCACCAATACACGTTGCTTTGTTTTTGTGCTTGAAGTGGAAAATAACAGGAATGCCTACTTAGCCATTATGTCGCCAGCTGCCCGTGTCTATGTCCGCAACAGAGTATAAACGAGGGCTCAGATACTGCTCTGTAGCAGGGTGTGGCCGGTTCAGGTTCCCTTTTCAAGTTCTTCATAACACTTTATGAAGAAAGTAGGATAATTGATATACTAGCAAACCTAATAGCATCTGCTCAGAAATAGTCTGCATATATTAAACACTTGATGTGAAAAGTTTCACAAACACCTAAAATAACAAATAGTTGCTACATTCGTTCTAAGGCCGTAATCAAGGAACAAGAAACAAAAGTTGCTCTGGATCTGATATATCCAATATGTGAGTATTGGCTATAATTTAATAAAAGTGAAACAAAAGTCCTATTCCACAATGTCCCCCCCCCAAAATTCTTGTATACATCACCGCCAACATTAACACACACACACACACACACAGACAAAAAAAGCTTTGATGTTACCTGGAGATGTTCAGTCGAAGAGCTGCTCAGTTCGTCTCCAGACTCAGAGTCATTTGTACGTCTATCTTCACCCGCAGAGTCACAGTACTGGGTGGTGTCCACGTCCAGCGGCGCTCTGACCAGTTCTGGGGATCTGGCTCGACTGCGGGGCAGGGTGCTGGACCCACCTTTGTAAGGGGGTGGTGGGACACCACCATGGAGCGCTTCAGCGAGAGCTTTGTCATGGTCAGTGGGAAAGGTGGGGGCATGATGGTGGTTATTGTCCCTGCGCTGAATCGGGGGAGTGAATTTAGCCGTGTTTCCAGTTTGTGCTGAAGGGGAGCGCTGATAGTTGGACTCGTTTCTGTGAAGGTTCTCAGCGGGATGATTGTTGAGTCCCAGATCCAGATTGTTTGGTTTTACCCAGCGTGCACCTGCACTTTGTGAAGATGGATTACCAGTAGCACTCGGAAGATGGAGGATTGGTTTAGGGGGTGGCATGAGGGCTTTGCGGACTTCTCGGACATATTGAGCAGGTACATAAAAAGCTTTAGACGACTCCTCTTTTTTCACCTGCCACCAATCCTCATTACTTTTCTTGACTAGCATGTAGCATTCCCCCTGCTGGATCTTAATGAGCCGGTCTTTAAACTTATACTCATAGTCGTATTCTACCTCGATGTAGATCTGGCCCGGGGCAATAGGCAGATCTGCCATGATGCCTCTTACTATCCACCAGGCTGTTCACCCCAAAAGAAAAATATTTATTACCATGTCTTCATCAGTAGACCTTTGAAAAAACAAAGAGAATATATTAAATATACATTTAATTTCAGTGTGAATAACTCTGCTATTGTACTTAATATATATACACCTCGGGTGGCACGATATTCTAATGTTCCAGTATGTATAACATCTAACTAAGTTATCACCTGTGAAGTTTTTCCATTTTTCCCCAAAGATTGAAATTATTTAATAATTAATTTCAATGTCAATAAGGAGCATCTCTGCAAAATACTTTATAACCTTTAAATGGAGTAATATAATCATAATCTCAGTTGTCTCATTAGTGAGTTTTTTTTCCTGAAAATGTACTCTGTCCACTCTCTTGGACTGCAGCTGAACAAAGTCTATGTGGCAGCAACTAGCAGCTATAGTCCAAGGTGGTGGAGTTAGACTTAAGTCTTTCTGGAGAGGCAGCCAAACAATTTCTGGGACCACCATTACAGGGACCTGCCCGCAGAGGTGGTAGACTTTCTCACCAAATATAATGTGGCATACCTAAATATTCCTGATTGTGCCACCTAATTAAAGTGTATGTATAGAGAAACGCTCTTCTTATTACTTACTTTTTCTGTATTAGTAACCTTTGAAACAATAAAATGAATAAAAACTTTGAATGGCTTTCTAACTAAAGGTATCGTATGCATTTCTTTTTAAATTGTCATTAAAACAACATGTTTTCAACTAACAATTTTAAGGAAAAATGAAAAAAAGTTGTGTTTTTATGTATGAGAGAAAATAACTTGAAGAAATAAGCTTAAATCAAAACTAACAATGAACATTAAAACCATAAAAAAAAAAATCTTGAGGTATAGTTAAGTCAGAAAATACTTATTCCCTTCTCCTCTCATTTAATCAAAATAAAGACAAAAATAAAAATGCCATTGAAAGCCTGACACTCACATGCTAACCCAATCAGAACAAACAAATACGATATAAACTGAGAAGATTTAATCCTCTTCAAGGGTGAATGTACCGTCCAGCTCAGAGCTTCAAAGCCGCATGTAAGATAAGACGGAAGAAGTGGAGACAGTAACATGAGTCACGCTGCTTTCTCCCACTTACTGTGTTTTTATGTCTTACTCTATTTCTTCCTCCTTACTAAGGACAGCTTGTCCAGCAGCTATTAGGGCATCTTGGATTAGCTAAGTCACACACATAGTTTCCTGTTGAAGTCACACGCATGTGCGCACACTCTCTTATACAATGATGTGATGCTGTAGTACACCCTTTAAAAAACAACAACAAAGACAAAAACATCACCAACACCAATATGATTTATTTAATGGAGTCAAGGCTTATTTTAAAAGAAACATCTTATCAATAGTGAACTTCGTGGCCAACCTTGAGTTAAACAATAATACACCAAAACTATTAGATTAAATAAAATTTGTGTTTCCTGGTTGGACTTTACTGCTTCAGGGTACGACTGAGCATGGCCTATTTTGATAGAAAGAGGTACCTCAGCTGTTTAGATTTTAAATTAACAGGAAAATAAATATATTATGATCAAATAAGTTTTATAGTTCAAAGAAACTACAATCTTAGGCTACCCTCAAGTCAACTCTCACTACAAAAAGAGATTTAGTCTCAGCTCTCTCTTTCTGCCTCCGGTACATGACAAAAATGACTTCTAAAGTTCTGACTAGTCACTTTAGGAGACAAGCGTCAGCTGAATGCCTCATATGTACAATGTAAAAATGCAATAACTACAATGACAAATTGTTGCAGACTGCACAAATTTACTAGGTCACAAATATTCAACTGGGTATAATGTTTCTCAAATGTTGGCAAACTTGATAAAGCAAAGAGACATTTAGAGACCTATAAACTTTAAGCTATCCCAGCTGCCACGGGACAACGACCGGGGTACGCCCTGGGCAGGTCGCCAATCTATCACTGAAAGACAGACAACCATTCACCATCAATTAGACTAACACGCAGCTCTTTTATGAGAAGAAAGACGATCTATTCTTTTTGTAATTTTCTTTATATTTTAAGCAAAAATGCCAGTCACTTACACAAAACTAACACTTGAAAGAAAAGGAATATAGATTTTATTTTTAAAACTCCAATTTTTTTTTTTTTTTTTTGCTTTTGAAACTTTAGATCTGCGCATAAACTGAGCCTGAGCTTGGTAACTGATGAAAATAAACAAGATACCAATCAGTTGTATCTCTGGTAATAATTAAAATACTAAAGCCACTGGGACCTCAGTGTTTATATTTGCAGTATTAAATAAAGTATGAAAAAAAATCATCGCAACTCATTCCTTCCTGTTTAATGAAATAGTCCAAATCAAATTAGTCTACTGTCCCCAGGCATCCAAAACCATGAGATGGTTAAAGGACCTGTAATGTCAGCCGTGAAACAATTTCAAACAAAGTGCGATAGTCAAGCAGACTCACTTGACGACGATACAGGCTACTGCAGAATGAGCAGCAGGATATTACAATGACAGTCATAACTGCAATCCTACAAAATTATCAGTGAGTTACATCATTATCAAACCAAGAATATGCCTCCAAAGACAAGGAGTGCATTGTTGCTATTTTTTTAACCCAGCAGCACTAATTTCTCTTCAGTATCAAAGTCCTATGGTCCCTGTAAGCCACTGGGGCAGTTAAGGAAATGTTGTTAAACTAACGACAACCCACACACACACACACACACACACACACACACACACACACACACACACACACACACACACACACACACACACACACACACATACATACCAAGAAAAAAGAAGGTGGGGAGAAATTTGCATCTCTACAATAGTAACCAACACACTTCTGTGTGTTTCCTCTCGTCTTGAGTTCATGATGAATGATGAGCATCGCTGCACAACACATGCAGATTCACTTAAGAGACACCCATGATCCATGAAACTATAGCGAGGCCACCATCTGCAGCTGGTGATATAACCCCACGAATTCTGTGAAAACATTGGAGTGGGCACCAGACAAAGCGCACAACAAATAGTGGTCACTGTGAAGACTGTTGTGGTTGTACGAGTGTCCTGAGAATGCTTAATGAGCATATCCCCACACACATTAACCAGCATGAGCTACGCTATTTTAAAACCACTTGATTAATCAAAAAGTAGTTTCCACTGGGTGTCACCATTAAAGCTGCAGCTGAACATTAAATGCGCGGTTGGCAGTTATTACCTAATAATAGCATTGCGCTTCTGTTTACCTTCGGTCGTGCATTAGCTTAATAAATATCTGTGATTAGGCGAGCAGTGCTGGGATTACTGCTGATGCAGTGACTGGTGGGATAATATCGCCACAGATTAACTCGAGGGTTCAGGCTAACAAGTACTGAGGGAAATCTCACCGAATCTATCAGCTGAACAGAAAGTCCATTAGCCAAATGAAAATAAAACACTGCATCTGGTGCTAATTCACAGCTATTCACTGAATAACAGCAGAGTAGCGAGGAATAAGACTGTGTGATGGTTATAGCATGAGTAGTAGTGGCAGCTTTCCTTGTTAACATCCTCAACCCTCATGCTGAAGCCAGCTAGAAATTCTTTATATCACTATTTTATTTTTTATTTTTTAAATGAGAAACAGTGCTTGTAGTCAAGGAAAAATATGACGAAACCAAATGTGGTAGAACACTAATAAAAATATAGTTTTAAAAGTATTTAATTTAAACCTATTTCTTTAATAAAGAAATCAAAAGGCAGGAAGCTTAACAGTGCTGACAAACAGTTATACTGATCTAATATCATTCAAAACAATCAGAATTTGCTTTTGTCCATTAGTTTTTGAGAGCTTTTCCCAGCTCAAAATGGGCCTTTGTAGGTTTACAAAGTGTCTTTGTTAACATACTTATCATAAATCTATGCATTTTCCTGTAATTTGGGTCCAAAAATATGGATTTTAATAATAAAAACCCACTTAAATTAACTGCTAACAAAATATTTTTATTACAATGCTGAAGATTTTTCCTTTGGGGGAAGGTCAAAAACTCTTTGGGGGAAAGTCAAGATTTGTTGGAAAAACCCAGAGTATATATAGTGTAGCTACGAATTCCTTAATGGGCAAGACTTTGGTGATAGTGGTGAAGGGGGAAGAAAAAACAAACTCAGGGTGGGCAGTCAACCTGGCACAACCAGTTATGGCGGGAGAGAGTGGAGAGGAAAAAAAAAAAAAAAAAACAATAAACAGTCAACACTAAACAGGAGTCAGATAAAAAAAAAAAACAACTCTGTAGTCTGCACAGAGTTCAGATGCACGACCGCCTTTCTTGGAATAACTGAGCAAATGGCGTGCCTAACCTGCTAATATTAAGGGGCTCTACAAGCATCTTTTGCCCAGTGAAATAATCACAGTGGCTGGAAGGTTTGGGGACTCAAGACAGTGAGATGAGATTTAATTTCCTGCCATCCTTCCACCCCTTGCAGGGTTTTGGTCTTCCCTCAAAGAAAAACCACATGGGTCATAAAAATCTAATCTCAACCAGTTTGTTTTTCCAATGTGAGGTTTAATTTACTCAAGCATGAAACACATTTTTGCTCATAATCAGCCAGAAATAACAGGAACAAATTTAGACAACAGACTCTTTGTCTTACATATGTGGACCAGTCAAATGCCTGTTTTCCACTAGTACCTACTCAGATTTTACTCTACTCGACTTGGTTTTGGTCTTATTCCATTACAACTGAGTACCACCTTAATGTGCTTGGGGTCATTGTAGCAATGTGACCAAAAGTCCCATGACGTCGTGGCAGTGGTATACCTGCTGCGCTTTCTGTGGCTTTTTGTCAGACTCAGAGACCACGGTGTTGGTTTTTGTTCAGCCATTTCCCTCGTTGCTAGGTTTTGAAAATGGCAGTTTGAGTTTTGAGAAGAAGTCGTTCTCATGACTCGGCTCACTTGGAACCTCAGCCAAGGTACCAAAAAAGTACCTCTTGCGTAGAAGACGCTATTTTGTCCGCAAAGCTTGTCAACTACTCAACAAGCAGTAGTGAAACTTGTAAAAGTGCAACACAAACCAGAAATGGAGACCATTCACCTTCAGAGTAAAAGTTTTGCCTTTTGAAACACCCTTAATGCAGCTTTAGGACACAAATTTGACTCTGAAGGCAAACCTTCTCCATTTCCAGTTTGCATCACACTTTTTCAAGTTTCACTACTGCTCGGTGGGTAGTTGAAGAGTCGCCATCTTCCGTGGAAACTAGAGATGACCTCAGCAATTCTGTAGAAACCAGAGATTGCAACAGGTTCATTAATCAGTCTCTATGCCTGTGGCACTGAGGCCTTATATGCCAAGTGACCCTTGAAAGAACAATTTTGATTCAGAAAAAACATACCTTTGAATGTTTCCTTCTCACTGTTTTTAAATTTAAGACTGATTTTAAACTAGAGTACAGCTATTAATTACTAAGTTAGGTAAACCTCAAGTCATACAATGCTAAACATGTAAAAACCAACAAATCATTTAAAGTTTGTGGGTTCCTTTTTAACATGTAGCTTTAAAAAAAGTGATGATTAATTATGAAAAAGGTGTCAAAAATGCAATCCCTCTATGAGAGAGTCTGGCATGTTGGTTCTGAAAATACCCTTTGAATTAAAATGAGGAAGACTACAAACAAAACAGACAATCAACTTAATGCTCCAATTCGTCATACGGAAAGGTCTCTGGAAGATTAAGTACCTGGGGGTTGTTGTCTCTTTCACTTATCCCCCACTAAGATTAAGCTACAGCTTCAGTGCTGCTATTTAGCAAACAAATCTTCTCAGAGTCCAATCAGCAAAATCAGAAGACGACCCTTAATTCAGAGTGATGGTAATAAGATTTGCAGTGGGAGACAGAGTGGATGGGTGGGTCCCATGAAAGCAGGACCTCGGCTGAAGTGTGTGGAAGTGTTGGAACTGATATGTATGTTTAAAAATCCGCTGCTGTCAGCACATGCAGGAAACACACCCTCACAGTTTATCTTGCCTCAGCAAAACAGAAATCAGCACACTGCAAATACTCTCTCATTGTGAGCACATTAAATATTTCAACTGAAACAGGGACGAGTGAAGCACCAGCAGCAGCAGCAGCGGCGAAATTCCTCTGCATCGAGTCTCACATGACTCTTGTTAGCCAAGTCCAGACTGTTGATTCAGAGCCGGGCCACTGGTGATTAGTTTAAGTTATTTTCATCAGAGAAAGCAAATTCCCATTGTGGAGGTATTTAAAGGGAACGGGGTTGGGGAGAGATGGCGATCAGCCGCGCTTTCCTCATTTAAGCACTAATACAGGCTGAGAACATGAACTTTTCAGAAACATAAGTTACTCAATTTATTCAGCATCATGGTCTAAACTTCTGACAGCAAGTTGTGTGTGATAATGTTTCTGCTTCCATGCCTTTAAACATGATTAGGGTGACTGTGCACCCCCCCCCGTTCCCCTGATCTTTTATATTTAAACAAAAGCCAACACATTTACTTTCAATATGTTTTCTTTGGTCTTTTAGAGATGAAATCTTGCTATAAATGACTTGCCATTTAGACTATGCTGTATATAAAAAAAAAGGTAGGTGTAATAAGCCAGAGCTTCAACCCACACCTTAAGTAATGTGTGTTCAATTCAATTTAAGTCTTTGCTGTTGGACATTTATTTTTATAGCTTTGGTCGTTTGCTTTTCTCTTATTAATGAACAAAGAAATATCATTATCATTATCCCGTCAGCCTCACAAGCATCGTGTGGCTCAAAAAGATGTGGTAATAACGGGTGTATTCTACACTATGAAAATGAACAACTTTAAGAGTTTTAACAGTCACTGGAGGAGGAAAAATGGACATGAATGAGGCCATGAAAACAAATCAGAGCTTCCATTTATCCTTAATAAATGTACTTACTGCAAGGGGAAATGTGAGAAATATACATTAAAATAAAAAAAAATACTGATTATAACAAACCATCTTGTTTGTGGTTTTTAAGTTGGATATATAATATGGAGAGAAATATGTCTCATAAGGGTTACAAATGCATACGACATTATCCACCAGCGTACACTAAGATTAACAAATGTGTGCAGTGATTTGTGTGTAATGTTTGAGGACTCACAAGCACGTGCTTCGATGAATCAAATAAGCTGCTGCTGCATCCTGAAATGTTTTTCTGCTGGGGAAAGTCAGTGAGTGCTCAGCTGCAGATGTGGAAACACTGTGGTTGTGTTGATGTTAATTTTACCATTGTACAATAACAGCAGGCTAACATTAAGGAAGGAATACGGAGGAAGCCCAGATGATGGACACAGCTTACATTTGTGGATCTGCAAAGCTGGCAGCATGAATTTTGTCTCACAACCCCCACGCGGGGGGGGTCATTTACACTTGTATGTATCGAAAGGGTTACAAATGCGTACGAATCATCCACATTTCTGCTGATACAAAAACTGCCAATGAACTCTCAGCATCAGTTACTCGTCTTGTGCAAGCATACTCTTTGCTCCACATTTAGTTTGCTGGGATGTGATCTGCCTCGTCTTAATCTGTATTTTTATTACAACTGGTGGCCCCCCAGTACGGAAGGTGTGAACAGCAGGTGGGTGGGATGTCAGATCACAGATATCTGCTCTCACTGACATCATTCAGAGCCAAGGAGAGAGAAAAAAACTTCAGAGTTTTTAGAGCCGTCTGAAATGCGAGCTTTTGGCTCTTAGGTAGTACAAGCTGACCTCATTATTAGAAACTTTGGTCACATCTATTAGAACTATCCAACTTTGTAACACAAAGCGCAAATCACTCTGGCCTGTGGGTGCCGATCAGATGTAACAGAACATTAGCATGAGTCTCGCAAAGCACTAATTATTTTCCACTGGGTCATTCACTGTTCAGATGTCAAGAGCACATGCCTGTGTTTGCTCTTGCTGCCAACAACAGCTAGCAAAAGAAGCTGTGATGATGGAAATAATGGGTGGACATGGAGGAAGTTGCTCAAGGTTGGATGGTCAGTCTCTTTGGCAAGACCAAGGCTAAGGGCAGTGACCGCATATCTGTGACACTGCAACCTTATAAACGTCCCGATTGCCTGTTTACAGGCACAGTTTGTTAAAATGGGGTATGGGTATTTACATTTATGTCCAGACCCACTTCACCACTAGAAGAGACACATAGCTAATACTCTTAAAAACATGGTGATAATCAGGGATGCACCACATATCAGATATTTGGATCCAATATCAGTCTGATCCCATCTCACAAAGTTAGACTGGTAACAATGAGCTTATTTAAGGAATCCATCTATTGAATTAAATTCTGTGTTGTTAGCTGCAGAACGATGGTTGCAAAATGGAGAGGTAAGTTAGCACAGAAGAAGCTAAAAGCAAAGCTTTAGCAGTTTGGATATTTTAGAGGGATTTGGGTTCAGTTTGACCCTTGGTAAATCTTTACTGCGATCATGTTTTTTTTTTTAATCATCTAAATTATCATCTAAATGATGTATGTGGCTCCTCTTACTTGTCAAGCTCTTTGTTTAGCTTTCTGGCTCTTAAATGTCCCATTTCAGGCCACTGCAAACAGCTTAAAAAAAAAAACAAAAAACCCTAAAACTCACACACATTAACTGACCTGCAGCAAAAAAAAACAACACAAAACACAAAAAGAAAAACAACAAACTCACAGACACACAAAGCAACCCAGTGGGACAAAAAGTAGTAAAAATGTTATTCGCTACAGAGCCAAACATTTCCCTCAGGAGTCGGTAGGAACCAAAAATATTGGCGTTACATTCACCAGAGGACCACAAACACATCTCCAAATGAACCATAATTCTATCAAATAAGCAATTGTTTGTGTCCAGATTTATGTGTCAATGTTATGTTTATACTGCCCATATCTATATTTTGCTTTTCACTTGTTTGGCGCAGAAAAAACACAGTTACCAGCAAACAGCTCACAAACAAAAGTCAGAATAGTTTCAGAATGGGGGAAAAGTGAGGATATAAAATAGACCATTTAACGTGTAAAACTAATTCTCGATGTATCTATTTGTAACAAGCAGAAGCAGTGCACTGTGCCCCTTGCACAAAGAAGCCACCAAATATAGGCCCAAGCTGCCTCAAACAGCCTGGATCCAGCACTGGCTGTCCTACTTTGACACTGGCTCTCACCATAATTTTCTTCTAGAGAAATCAAAATCAGCTCCCCACGGCATCCCCCCCACCCTATCACTGTTAAAGCCACAGCCTGAACCACTTCGACCAACTACGGCCAGCTGCAGCTCCCTCAATCGAGAAAGAAACAAATCAGAGTACACATTTTAAGCAAAACACAAATAAAGAACATGTTAAAGGCATGCTGGCCACAATAAGACCAAGAGGTTTTATAGAAAATCTCTCTTCTGTTCACCACGTGAAGCTCTGTCACCAGCAAGGTTTTCTCAAGCCCATCATTACAAAAATAAAGTAAATAAAAACAGTAAAAATGCTTTAACAGTCTCTTTAAATTGGTTGCTTTTTCACTTCATAAACAAATATTGCTTTATTTTCATAAACGGCAGATTTGGGGGAGATTATCCAAACTCTCAAATAACTAACTACTTGCTCAGCTGACACTCACTTATGCCCTTTAAAAAGTACAAGTTTAGTTTTGAGGTCAGAAAGACTTTCATTAATGGCATAGACACATCTGCTTCTAAATCACCTCAAAACTTAAGAGAATGAACATTTTTGAAACAATTAAAGGTTCTTCATTATAATTCATGATAGGACTGTGTCGTTGAGGTGATGATTATAGGCTCTACTGTGATTTAAACGGCAGCTTTGAAACCACGAGGATCAGATCAACTTTAAAAAGCCATTTATCACTATTTCATATATTTAAAAAAAAGTGTGAGCGGGAGGATTTCTGCTCTATGGCAGATCCATTTCACTGCTCTCAGGTAATAAGGTTAACCCTGCCAGTCAAAAAGTACTATAACACATCTGTTTAAGACACTCCTTAGAAAAGTAAACACTGATTTCTGCGCTTTCTTAACGCTAATTTAGAAGGTATTCCCAAAAGGATTCAAGTTTCTCTGATTTTTTTTTTAATATATATTAGGTCTGAAAGTAGCTTTGGGCTCTTTTGTGGGTTCAGAGCTTTAACCTTCACCTTAACGTCACGTTTTGTGGTCTTAACTCTCAGTTTCAGCTCGCAGGTCTCCTCGGTCTTGCTTTAATCTGCCCTCTAACGTTAGCTAGCTAATTAGCTTTCAGGGCTACAGCATTCCTCAGTGTCCCGCACTGAGGCACAGATACGCACCTTCACCTACCTCCTCCGCTGGCTCCCAGGGGGGAACACACCGACACGACGGTGCTCCCGGGTGTAGTTAAACTCCCAGTAAACTTCCCCGTCGACCGGCCACCGTGTGAAACTATTTCCCTACTTGTCAGGTTTGTCGGAGAGCGGCGTTCCAGTCCGTCCTGCTCTTCCCTAGCCGGTGTGTAATCTACAGCAGTGCTCGCTCCCGTGGAGTCGCTTGCCCCGAGAACTTCGCAACTACCTTCAAGCAAAGATCGTCTATGCAAACAAGACGTGCTATTCTATATATTTTCCGGAAAACACAAAAATAAAACTTTCCGGTTTAACTAATTGTAAGTTACCATAGTCACCGGTCTTGTACATGCACATTTAACAAACTAATTAAACTTAGCACTATTTTATCAGGCAATGCTGTAGTTGTAAGTGGCTAATGACTAATCACTAGCTATCGTAGTGAGACCTCTTCTCTTGTTTGTGAGTTATACACATGGTTCGAACTTTCAGGTGTTCCGGACACAAAAGGGGATTTAGCGCAACCTGGCGGTGATGACCGCGAACTACAAATACATTGTGCGTAATTGTGTCTGCTTTTAAAACGAAAAAAAAAAAAGGTGTGTCAACTTTTAGTTCATGGCACACATACAATGTGCTAATCAGCCCAATGTGCTGTCAAGTGAGTGACCAGCAAATGAACAATCAATCAACTATCATTTTACGGTTTACAAAATGCCCATTCCTTTCCCTGTGTGTTACAATTCACAGCCCATCTACAAATGGGACCAAAAGCTGCACTGTTCTACATCAAAAGTTTTACACTATGTTGAAAGATTTCATTTGAGGTTCTCTAGATGTGTTTGCTCTTTTTACTAGAGAAGTTACACTGTGCAAAGCTCAGCATAAAGTCTCTACTGTTGTATGTTATCTTTTCCACTCATGTATCTGTGATGAAGTCTCCTTATTATCTCTCTGTGTGAGTCTACTTGTATGTTATCTCTTCCACTCATGTGTCTGTGACGCAAACATGCTTGAGTATAAATAAAGGGTGGCAACTGCTGCGGAGTGTGAGTCTCCGTTTGAGCTCTCACCCGTGTGCACGTTAAACCTGCAAACCTGTCTGAGTGTCATTTATTCTGACCTGAGTTGCATTACAGGAAAACTCCTGACACACTACTTTTAACTTTGTCTTATTTTTATAAACACTATAAAGACAAACTCATCCAGTTGGCCAGTTTGAACCCTTTAGTGGGCCATTTTGGACCCCAGGCTGCATGTTTGACACCCATCGCTTGAGGCAACAACAGAAATCAAAGTCATTGATGTTTATGAGGCACATTTGGCCAAGACTTTACTTCAAATGAGCCTTTAATGAACCATCTATTTAAAAAGAAAAAAGCATCAGTATTCCCTCAGGAGTTATTACAGGTTTGTTAGTATGCATGGATCACAGCGGCTCTACAAAAGCACAAAAACTGCAAAGGTTTTGTAAAGATACAGTATCGCAGAAAGTTGATTCTGCTGATCTGGACATTGTGTTTTCAGTGGGGGAAATGTTTCATTACTCATCAAAGTGACTTCTTTAGTCTCAGCTGACTGCAGGTTTCCCCAACTTTATAAACAGTACATTTGCATAAAGACCAAACCTAGCACCACTGATTAACAATGGGGTCATGAGGTCAGTTTCATGATCATTAACATGCAGACTGTCATGACCACTGATCAATGGCCAAGAAACAATAGAATTTTACTATTTACAACTTTAACATCCTGAGTCTGGGGGAATCAGGTGTCCCACTGTGGCTGGGACATCCCCGGCATACTGAGAAAATGTCCTATATTTTCACTTGTTTTAGTTGTTGCGCTGGGCGACACACTGCACACAGGTTTGAATCCACCAGCCGACTGGCACCTTTCTGTGTTTGCAAACTTTTCAAAGATGGGTTCAGTCATCAGGACAGCAAGTATATCCCCTGTCAGTTCTTAAATATAATGGGCAGCAAGTTGCTTCTCTAAGACCACTGCTGCTGCCTCTCCTCCTTGGCCTTGTGTTTACACACACCTAAATGCTTCAGACCAGCAAACTGCCAAGACCTTTGCTTTAGTCGAGGCGCTCACACTTGCTACTTGTCCTCTTAATTCACGATGAAGCAGTAAGGTGTACTGCTTCTGCACTTTGGCTTCATCTTCATGCAATACGTCATGTATTTCATTCATCTGAGGTCGTATTCACCAAATTTTACGCCCTTCTTTAATTATATGTAAAACCTGAACTGACAGAGGGTGTACTTTCTTTTTGCCATGACTGTAAACTGGATTTATTGGTGATTCTAAAATGGCTGTAGGTGTGAGTTGCTGTCTTTGTGTTAGCTAACTGCAGCTTTCTTCACAGCAATTTTCACACTTTGTAAAACCATCTAGTGGGCTGACGCCACTCAGTGGCAAATCCTTCCACTTAAGACTGGGGAAATATTTTATATGTACCTGGATTTGCTTGAAGTGACTGTGTTAAAGCATGAAAGAAGACCCCATCTCTAATGTCAAGAGAGTTCTCAGAACAAAGCCACAACCCAAAAAAACAAACAAAAAACAAACAAACAGTCGACCAGTGTATGTACGTAAAAGAGAAACAGGCACGTGAAACCCATCTCCACATTCACAAGAGTCAAATGACAGAACACAGAGGGGGCAGTTTTTTTCCTCATAATTATTTAATCACACATACATTTACATCATGCAGTCAATCCAAAACTGATCTCATTAACGTCCCGTCTCCGTCCGTATCAGAGCCCAGCCATTTGTGCCCCAGTTCTCCAGGAATGATCCAGTACCTTGTCCACTGATGGAGCCCCAAAACTGTCCTTTTAAAAACTGACCAACTATTACACAGTAATAAAAAAAAAGTGGCTACACTTTTAATTTAGAATTAATGCAAAATTTAATTTAGGTAAACACACGTATTTATCTTTTTGCTGTATTTATTCCCCATTTCGTGTCCAGTTTTGGTGGGAGGTCAAAGGATGAACATCTTGAGGTCCACGCTGCAATGTCTCAGCTAAATCTAGAAGGTTACACAGATGGTATAAACCGTCTCCATAAGACACCAAACACTGTCCTGTCATAGATGCGAGGGAGCTACTCCTCCCTGCATCTTGCAGAGCGTAATTATTACAACTGAATACACTTCAACGACAACAAGCAGTTGTCAAAACTTTTCTTCCCCTCCTCCACTCAAAAACAGCCACATGTGGAGTGTTTTTATCTGAGTGCAGCTAAAGACGTGCTGTTTTACACCCAGCTTTCCTGTATGGAGATAACAGGTTTTAGTCAAAATCATTTCCCCTCCTTTTGTTTTCCAGCTACATTCGTTCCACCAGTCTCAAAACGTATCCTTTTTCAGTAGAAGTTTCTTTGACCAGTCTTCCTAAAAAGCTTCAAACTCAAAACTTTGGGTCATATGTGATTTTTTATACAATCTGTGCACTTTTGTTAACTTTCCATTACAGCAGCTGCAGTAGATTTGATATAGAATATGAGGTTTATATAAAACAAAACAAAACAAAAGATCTGCAACATGTCTCAGCTTTTCAGAAAGAGTGATCAAAGAAAGAGAGCACACACACACCGAGGACTTGACACCAGTGAAAGTAAACGCAACACAAAAAGGAGGATTGGGCAGGTACTACCACTGCAACCACACCCTGATCACACCTGCCGGCCGACTGATATACAGTGTATTTTACAGTATATTGCACTTGCACAAGATGTTAGTGTTCTCATGCTGGGATTACAATCACAACAAGCTCTTTGCCAAATGCAGTGGGGCTTCACAGGGTTAAAATAAAGATGTGATGGGAAATTAATAACAATTTAAAAAAAAAAAAAACCACTAAAAAAAAACAAAACAACAAAAAACAAAAACACAAAAAATCTACACCCCTGGTTAGATTTAGTTAAATAGACCCTTCCTCCAGATGATAACAGAAGATCATTGTGCAATTATAGACCCCGCTCTCCCTGACTGGCTGATCAGCGGTGAAGGTTTAACCCATCAACTGAACGATCCCACTCCACCCGCCCATCATTACCCCCCCACTTTGAAATAGCAATCTACACCATCTATGGAACAAAGAAAGAGATACAGTACATAAAACCCAGCATGACACTCTGCTAATTGATAACCGAAAGGGGGCGCATACAGTTACGGGTCTTTTAATCTATAAGGTGTGGGGAGGGAAGACGGAAGAAGCGAGGCACCCTTGAAAAAGAAAACATGACACTGTAGGGATTCAACAGTCAAACTAGTAACAAGAACCAAAAAAAGAAGAGGTCCTGAATACACGAGTGAAAGGAGACGAGTTACCGACAGGGACCCAGCGAGGACAGGACGAGCTTCGTGTGCTATTTCCATCTATACACTTGCAATCTATGTGCTCCAATGTGCAGAGAGATATTAAACAGCTTCCATTAACACGTCATTATTAACCACTGAGAGAAGTAAAAACAGTACATTTAGCTACGTAGCATAGGCTATGCTAAAAGGTGGAAGTCTGTTGTGTTAACCGGATCCTCCTCCTCTCTTTTCCCTTCATTCTACATTCTTCGCATCCTTCTCATGAAGCCACCATTAACGAGTATAGTTTTTTTTTTTTTTTTAACTTAATATTAAAAACAGTTGGCCTCCACAGGTATTTAGGTAAATACACCTACGGTACACTGTTGCACGTCTTCTTGGCTTTAGTTTAATCCTTGTGTTTAGCCTCGTCTCTCCAGGGAAACGTGTGCAGTAGTGCCAATTTTACAACTGTACAACAAGATCAGACAGAACAGTAGTGCTCGACGCCATCTAGTCAATTCAAAACTTTTTTTGTACTTTTTTGTTTTTCCCTTAAAGAAGCATGTAAAATCTACCCAGAGAAAAGTGTGGTTAACAGCCAATGATAATAATAATAATAATAATTATAATAATAATAACAATGAACTGTACAGAGGTTAGCTTTATAGGGTCAAGCTGTTTCTCACTGTAGGGTCTCCTCTTCGTTTTTTTTGGTCTTTTTTAGTATTAGGCGTTTATTTCTATGAATTTTTTGGATCTTTCGACCGTTACATTCAGCTTGGCACAGTGCAGAACTACTCGCACGACGACAGATGACGACAGACTGTGCAAAACGAAAAAGAAAAAAAAACTAAATAAAATCAACAAACCCGAAGCTACACATTCGAGTCGCGCTGCGGTTTCGCTCGCCGAGGCTTCGCTCAAGACTGCGTTTGGTTGCCTGAATAAGAATATTATCTTGGCTTTTTGTAAATTAAAACTGTTGTCTTCTTTCTTTTATTATATCCAGTAAGAGAAAAAGAGATAAGTCATGATTAGAACGTCGGGGAGAGGGGGGTGGGTAGGTGGAGGTGTGATGGTGGGGGGGCTGGAGCTGTACAAGCTGGGAATATTTATATATATATATTTATATTTCAGAAACTCCTTCGTGGTTCCAAAGCAGCGACGAGGAGTCTGTTCGCTGTAATGGAATGACAGGCTGTCGGGGTGGGCGGGGGGTGATATTGGCTTCTTCTGTGGTGTCGTCCTTCTGTTCTGCTGCTCTTCAGCTACATAATAAAAATATATATATATAAAAAAAAAAAAAAATTAGTGAAGTGCATTAGTGAAGACTACTTTCATTTAACTTGAGAAGAAGTTTTCAGTTGTACAATAAATAAAAATGATTTTTAACAGGATATCTTCAGTACTCCTGGATATTAATGAAAGTCTACCATGCCTGGCTTTTGATGCGTTATTGTGTACTTTTAAGAATTGCTGTGTGAGAAAAAACAAAACAAAAAAAACCTAACAACTACAAACTACTTACTTCTTGTCAGGCTTGCTGCTGCCCCCTCCTCTGATGGACACCGTCTGGCTGTTCTGGTAGAAGCCTCCTCCACTGCGGTTAATGTTGGGGTGGGTGGGGGATGCCACTGGCTGCTGCCCAGGCCTGATGGGTTTGGCTGAGCAGAAGAGGAAGACAAGTTACCTTTAGAAGACGACCGTTTGCTTTATGACAGGCAGCCAATCAGACAAAAGCTACAGTGGAGCCAAAACAGCAGGAATGCACCGAGGCCTGGTATAAGATGAATGTGGATTATTTTGAACTGTCAATCATACAAAGCTAATCTTAGAGAACTTCAGGGGGAAAAAGCAGAGACATAAGCCTAACAGGTTCCCATTAAAGTACCTTTCAACACATATAATCTAAAGAGATAGAAAAAGAAATACTCATATTTGGTATCAAATAATTGAGAAATCCAGTAGATAAAAAAATAAATAAATACACCAACACAAAGCTGGTGTATTTTTTTTTCAAAGTAAATTCAGCTTTCTATTTAAATGATATTCATATACAGGTTAGCAAAATCTTCTGCAAAACAGCAACACGATGTTCTCCTTTGAGCCACCATAAAATTAAAATGTTGACTTTCTGTCGTAATTAAAAGGAAGAATGGTGAGGGGTGTTCCTCGCCCTGTTCATTCCTACTAACCAATCTGGGCTGAATGTCCCCTCCTGGCCATGTTCTTGGCTCTGACGGCCTCTTTGATGCGGTCCACTTCCTGCTGGTAGCGCTTGCGATCGCGGGCGGCGTTCTCCTTGGCTTCCTTCAAAGCAGACTCCAAGGCCTTGACCCGCTCAGCCGTAGCTCGAAGACGCTTTTCCAGTTTAGGAAGCTCACAGCGCAGGTCTGCATTATCACGCACCAGCTGTGGGACAATTTGCGTGAAAACGTGGAAATCATTCAGTCATTTTAGCTTCATACATAAGTGCCAACAAGGGAAGATGAGTTGCGCTACAACAGGCAAACAAAAATATGGCATGAACAAAAAAAAACAACAACAACAACAACAAAAAAAAAACCCGTTGGTGTGCACGTCTGTCTCGTACCTGTTTGTGAACCTTGGTGAGCTGTTCAAGATTGTTCTCAAGAAAGGAAATTTTCTGTTTCTGAGCTGCACTCCCACCTGTGTCATCTGAGTCCATCTCAGCGCTCTGCACAAAATAAAAAAAACATACAGATGTGACTCATGAACAGAGATTAATATACACGCCTCCCATCTGTCACCACATCCTTGTTTATTGCTGCATGTGATTTTTGGTGTGCTCTCTCTCTTTTTAAACTCAAAGTTCTTCTCTACAGACATAAATATTTCTTGGTAAGCTGCCCGTCATCCTGTGAATGCTCACCTTCTTTACTCGGGTGGCCAGGTCCTGGACAAAGAGTTTCCTCAGGTTGTGCAGAGTCTGCAGCTCTTTAGCCTGAAATAAAAACAGAAAAGTGTATTCTAAACTCATTTGCAGGAATAATGAAACAAACACAGTGCGTTTCCTACAGAGGTGAATCCCATTTTTAATGGCAGTGTGTATGTATGCAAAAGTAAGACACAAGCATGCCAAATAATGCTGTTCATAACATGCTCCTCTCAAAATATTTTAACAGCAGAGCATTTTGTGATAAATTAATCATGCAGCAATAGAATCGGCTGCCTAATGTTTCTTCTGCACCACAAGTCATCTTCAACTCCACAGTACTGGACTGCAGGCTTCTGCTCCTCAGCCTCAGAGAGACCTCAGCAAAGCACAGCTCTCCATCTGTTGTATGTTCTGATTAGAGTGGCGCACTAGCTTTCAGAGGACTTCCAGAGCTGAACAAAGACTACCGAGTGCTGCAGTCCAACACTGTGAGTTGGACTTTGGTAAAACAGAATAACAATGACGACCACTACAGCGAGCCAGCGGAAGAGGAAACGGGGACTAGACTGCTAAAGTTTCAAAATAAGATCAAGGGAGTTAAATATAAAAGCAGATGGCATCCTTCTCCTGGGATTAAAAAGAATACTAAGCTGAGTAGTCAAAGACACCTGGTCAGACTGTTCAAACCCATGTACTTTATTTATCAGACAATTTCAATGAACTCACCACTGTCTCTTCCAGACCCTTCAGGTCCTGTCTGGCCTGCTCCCTCCTGTCCTGCATCACCCTGAAGAAGAACAAAAGAACAATAATACATCACATATGAAATTCTAAAAAACTATAACAAAACTGTGCGTTGACAGAGTTGTTTTTTGTTGCATCTTGAAAGTGAAGAGAAAAACAAACAGAAAATGGCGGCCAGTGGACAGTAAACATACGTGAGCTCGTGCAGCTTGCGGCTCTTCTCCTGATCGGTGGATTTGAGCTTCTCATGCTCCACTCTGAGTCTCTCCTGCTCCAGCATGATCTTCTGATTCAGACTAGAAGAAACAAAATAAAATCATAGTAAGTATGTCTCAGTCAACATATCCAAGTCCTGAGTGCACTTTTTCTACTCTTCTCATGAACCTCCATGCAGTTTCAATTAAACTTTGCATAAATATTTGTTCGACTGTGGGTTTCCATGTCCCACTACTGCATCTATGTGCACAGACAAAGACTGACGACAAAGGCAGCCGGACATTGTAAAGCCTTACTCCTGCAGCTCGGTGATGAGCTTCTCCTTGTTGTCCAGCTCGTCTCTCAGGCTGCTGATCTGTTTCTGATGAGCTTCACGATGGGAGTGGATCTGCTTCTCCACTGCTTCCTGAACACAGACATAAACAGATAATCAGATTCAAAGGAAAGTTTCACTGACTAATAAACAAGCAAAATGATAATGGGATACAAAAAATTACCAGGATGACATTTAGCATTAGCATGGGAGTGACATATTTTAGTAACAATAGTCAGCCGAAGGCCGCCACTGAGAACATTTTATGTAGCATTTTATGTACCCACAATTGATCTCACACTATTATATGGCAGGACAAAATGAGACTCAAAGGACCACTTGTTCTTAATGTCTCTTCTGGCCGTCATCAGCTGATGTGAAACAGCCAGCCCAATAAAGGTAAAAAACACACACCAACACAGAAATAAGACAATAAAATTAAGAAACAGAAATTAAAAATAAAATACGTGAGTGTGTAATTTTCCTGTCAATAATAAAATACTTCCCTAAAATAAAACTGATGTTGGTTTGTTTTTTTAACATCCTGTTTATTGGGAATGAGGAACACACCTTGACTTCATTGGCAGTCTGGATCTCGTTCTCTTTCTCCATAGCATGGACTTTCTCTGCATAACAGAAAACAATTCCCCATTATTCACTGACATCAAAAGGACAAAGTGCTGAATGCATTCTACAAAAGATCCTCAAAGTAAACTCATTATTTTCTGTAGGAAAACACACTGAGTTTAACCAGCCGTGAAAGCTTGTTTATTTCTGCTAGACTGCACGTTGTCTTAACCTCCTAGGACCTGGCGTCCACATATGTGGACATCACATTTTGGGTTATTTAGACCAAAATACTGAATTTTGCTCTACAAGGGCCTGATATCCACTTACAAGGACATTATACTGTCCTCATATTTGGCTCTTATTTTTCTTAAAAACAAAAATAAGGTAAAAAAATAAAATAAATCTGGTAATTCTTTGTTTTTACATTCATCGGGCCCCAATATGACCAAATATCAAAGAGAAATTAAAAATGCATGCCGTGGAAGAGTTCAGGTCTTAGGAGGTTAAAACAGACTTTGAGTGAGTGCCAGTGTCGGTGCTTTAATTCCTGCCCTTCCCTCATAGAGTGACGTACCTTGAGCATTGAGCTTGACAAGTTCCTCATTGAGAGCATCCACATTTTCCTCCAACTGCCTCTTCTTCTGCTCCACATTTTGCAGGTACTCAGTCAAGGACTTGATTTTAGCCTCGTGCTTTGGACAGAGGAAAGAGGCACATGTAAATACATAGGTGCCAGTGAAAGCCGTGATTCACTGTGCCGTTTTCGGTTCGTTTCCACATACCTGGGAGATGCGCAGCTGGCAGGCAGCCAGTTCCTTCTCGTTCTCATCCATCTTCTTGTTGCTTTCTGCCTGGGTTCCCTCTAGCTGCTTGCAGCGTTTCACCATCGTCTTCACTTCTGACTTCATCTTGCTGATGTACAGACGGGCCACTGTAAACTCCTCATCAATCAGACCACTGCCACCGTCATGTTGCTGAAATGAAAAAACGACATTAAGACCACATAGTGGGAAAAGAAACGAGAAAAAGAGGAACAAAAACTGGAAAAGATGGATAGAAGCTGAACCAGAAAGTGCAGAAATCAGCTCAGTACCTTAATGTCATTGCTGCCTACAGCGATGCCAATCTCAGCTAGGTCTTTAAGCAGTGATGACATCATCTCAGTCACCCTCTTCTTCTGGTGGTTGGACATCTCCTTCAGCTTCTGAAGCTCAGAGTCCAGAGATGACAGGATGGACTGCAAGAAAAGAGAAAGTATTAATACAAAGTTAACTGCTATTGAACGATTCAGCACTAAAGTTGTCACTGCTCCTCCTTTTCTTCTCTTGGCTGATCCCTTTTAGGGGTCACTGCAGATAAACGACTTCCATCTCACCCTATCCCAACCCAACACCAACCATCTACACTTCCTCCTTCACTACATCCATACATTCTGTGGTCTTCCTCTTTTCCTCCTTCCTATCTGCTCCATCTTCAATATTCCTTTGTCCAATATATTCACAACTGTCTCCAAGCTCTTCAGCCTGAGCTGTCCCTCTTGCTTCTTAACCAATATTTGAATTTAATTCAGTGCTATTCTCTATAATACAACAATACAACCGGTGTACTGGTGCATGCGTGTTCATCTTTCCCTGTCAGGCATCTCTCTATCACTGTGTTCAAGTATAGCACATGCTGGGAATATTTTATTGCACTTGCAAGTAAAACTTGTGCAATTAATATTATTTCAGCTGTATGTGAGCAGGTGAACCTATAATTAATAACAGCAACTAGTGACCTACTCACTCTCACACTGAGCTAAAATGAGAGAAGCATGTTATTTATGTTTATGTTATTTATTCTATGCATTTTGATCTAATTAGCATACTGATAGATATAAATTCCATAAACTTATGTTATTTTTTATATGTGTCTGTTAGATTTATAAAAAAGGTCAGGGAAGCAATATCCAGACGGATTCTGCTGTACAGACACAAGAACGATTTCCAGTCTGCAAGTGGAAAAAACTGGATCAGTGCATGCCAATTAAAGTTTCCTCCACATTCTCTGACCCTGCACACGACAACTTATGTGGCAAAAGGCTACTACTACTACTACTACTACTACTACAGGCATTGCTCCCTCACTCCTCTGCTGCTTTTTCAATACGTTCTTGTAAACAGGCATTGAGACTTATTTGAGGGTGTAATTACCTTTGTAAAATCATAAATTAAATGTTTTTGCCTTGAGGCACGTAATAAGAATGAAGGCATTTAGTCAATCTGCCAAGTACTTCTCCACTTTATGGAACATGGTTCAGTTACTTACAGAAATAAAGGTTCTGCAGCACCAATTAATATGCACATGTTTGCCGGGTGAATGTGTCAGTCCTAGTTTTTAATCCCCGCAGGTTTTAAAGGCTTTAATTATAGCGCTGTGTCTGTGTGTTGCATATTAACATGGCCACTATAAAGGACACGTAAAAGGCACCTGAATGAAATTAAAGTATCACTGAGTCTATGAGCATGCTGATATCTGTTCCGGGCTCACCGATTTCTGGCTGAGCTCCTCGCTGATGGTCTCAAACTCCTTGGTTTTATCCTCCACCTCTTGGCTCTTCTGGTCATAATTGACAGCCAGCTCTTCCAGAGCCTGCAGCACCTCCTTCACCTCCTCCTTTGAGGCTTCGTTTTCCGCCTGGAGGCGGTTCAGCTCTGTCTGGAGGTTCTCATGATCACGGCGGGAAGAGGCTAGAAGCTGGATGAAGGAAAACCAGCTTAACTTTGTTTTATTCTTTTAAACGTGTCATTGCAACAATAAGGAAAGCTGACTGCATTTTAAGTCCAATAAAAACATTTTTCATAGTGATGTGACAGCTTCACGTTTTTCCTCGCTCCTGTGAAGCTACAAAGATCACGAGTTCACTCTGCATCTGTGCCTCCACGCCACCTGTTAGACCTCCAGTACTCACCTCCTCCTGGTCCAGCATCTGTTGCTTCAGCTTCTCAGCCAGCTGGCTCTGCTGGTTGATTTCCTCATCCTGTAAAGGGTAAAGACAGACGGCAACATCGGCATTTACGCCAGGCCAAACACCACAAGTAGACAATTACAAGGTGAAAGACCACTGGTTAAACAAAGAATGGTCTGGATGATTAAAGGAACATTTTTCTCATTTAATAACTGAAGATTTTCAAAAGAAGACTCAGACTTCTACTTTCCAATGAAAAGGAAGCAGAATAAAGTCTGAAGGGAATCAATCTTTAGTTACTGGTATAACTTAACTGTTGTCGCATTTTCACATTTACTAAGTAGTAATTGTTTAAAACCTGTCACACACAGGTTGACAAACGCACCTTATCATCCAGCTGTTTATAGAGTTTGGCCAGCTCTGCTTCACACTTGTCCTTCTCCACGTCGGTGAGCCGAACGCCGGGCACGTTGGGCGTGGAGGCCGCCTTTTCGTTTATAATATTGTCCAGGGCCAGCACCTCGGCGTTGGCTTTCTCCTTATCAAACTGCTCCTCCACTGGCACGCTCTCACCTGAGGAGCAGCAGGAAAACGTGTGTTCAGTAGATGGAAGAAGAGTTGTTTCTTTCATGCGCACATAAACGGCACTGAGAAAGGATTAGACGACAGCCTCACCATTTCTCCAGCGGTTCAGCTCATTCTCCAGCCACGTGATGGTGTTCCTCAGGGTCTTGTTCTTCTCCTTCTCTCTCTCATACTTCTGCTTCCACTGCTCTGCTGTCAGCTCAATGTTCACTGTCACTGTGTTCTTGATGGTCTTTGCTCTGGATTATGAAGAAATACATTTTTGTTTTCCACCAGAGAAAAACCTCATGCATCATTATTCATTATATTCTGCTTTGTTGTAAATCTGATATTTATAATTACATTTTCTAATGTAGTTGTTTAATTTATATGAAACCATTTTCTGTAATGTCAAAGTGGGACGTGAAGCTGATTTGTTTTGACAAAACCAACACAGTTGAAAAATTTCCATCAGCCTACTGACCTCTGCCCGAACATTAGGGTGGTTTTGGTTTCAGCCTCATTAAAGGAGGAAGGTGAGCAGCAGATGACAATGGTGGTTCGACAGTTACCGCCCAGCGAGTCCTGCAGGATACGGGTCATCTTGCTGTCTCGGTAAGGGATGTAAGCCTTGAAATGGGCAACAAAAAACATAAAATTCAATGACCGAAAAGCACACTTGTATTCAAACACAAGTAAAACATCAGCTCTGCAATTAGTCCCATAAATATGAAATTAGGATTAATAATAACTAAATGTTTTATAGTCATCACATATAGCTCAATTCCCTGAAATAAAATTAATAAATAAAAGCTTTAGAGAAAAAGAAAAGCTTTTTTTTTTTTAAACCACAGCACATGTGTAGTCACTGACATTAGTGACTAATATCAGTGACAGGATAAGATATGCATCAGGTTCTCAGAGAAGGTGGCATTGTCAACAGAGATACTCAACCTCCTTTTCGACAGAGGACACTTTTGAAGGACAGGCGCAGTCAATTAATATATTTACCAGAAATTAAACAACCAATAAAAAGTGAAGAAACATTAAAAGGCCTGGAAGTCAGCTTTTTTCAATATGATTTACCTACAAATTTACAGCGTATATTAACAATACTAACTAGGTAAAATTTCTTATTCTTTCGGCCCCTCTCTTATTAGGTATGGCCACAGTAGATCACCTACTTACTCAGCCTATCCCTAACACTCTCGTCTGTCACACCAAACCTCTCAGGTCTTCCTCTTTTCTTCCTGCCTGATCTCATCACACACAAAGATCGCGACCAATCCTACAAGTTTCTGGGCTCAGTCACTCAATTTGAGTCATAGTGAATAAAACATCAACCCTTTAATGTTCTGCTCAACCATTTGGTAGGGCATTTTGAGTCCTTATATTGTTCTGAAACAGCACTGACATTAACTTGACCTGCCTGAGCAACTTCTACCACTTGGTTTTGATAGGTTATTTTTAAAAGAATCAACTGGATGTCAATATGTCTTTTAATGGTTAGCAATGACAAAGCTAACCACTAAAAGACATATTGAATGCTTGAAATGTGGACAAGTTGGGTACATTTTTTTGGTCATGAGGCATGGTTTAGGTTAGAGGCATCGCTGTTGACGACAATACCCCATCAGCCTTTTACAGCTGAGGGTTAAAAACCTTTATCCGCCTATATTACAGGTCTCACAAGTTTAGAAAAAACAGACATTTAAATAATAACTTGATATATGATTCACATTTATCCAAATGGCTAAGCTGAAACTGCCTCCTATACATCACACCCCTACACACAGTAGCGGTAAGCAAGACATCTGTGGACAATAGCTCATTTGTTTTACACCATTGCCCGCCTCAGGTTGTTTACAAAGCCAAGAGTCTCTACATCAGACCAATCGTTGATCAAAATGAAAAGGGTGAAATCAGAATGAAAATTGCTGGGAGAAATGTTTTTGCTTTTTTTTTTTTTTTAAATCTGCGTAAGTGTTACTGCAGCACAAAGAACCTGTAGAAGGCTGAAAATGTTACTTTCACATCAAGACCACAGAAAAGGACTGTGGTTTTTCAACAAGCACACCAAGCCTGGGGTTGTGCAGCTGGTCGGTACCGACCTTGCTTCTGTTTACTACAATAACAGTAATGCCTGTCTGCTTCAAAATGCAACAGAAGCATGAGGCAAAAGAGCATAGCCTGAGGTTATAACAGATTTAATGCTTATTATGCTGAATACACCACATTATGCTGTGAAAACCAAATTATTTTTCATAATGTTTTGAACCAAAGACAGACCTCAAATATAAAACACCTTTACCAAATGGATAATTATTCATCCAAAATAAATAATAAAAATCCTAGACACGATCAAAAAATACTCATAAACAGACCTCTTAAAAAGGAGAAATTGGCACACATTTGAAGCATTCTTAAAAGTGGGGCTTTTCATAGCATTTAGGGAGCCGGTATATGATTGAGGGCCACAAGGGAACTTTTAGTAAATGCCTCAAATGCTTTGTTTTTTGGGTAGTTTTTGCAGGTTTGTAGTTCTTCAGTAATTTGTGAGGTGACTACTACATTCTTTGACATCAGCTGCATTTGCACGTGTTAGGAAGGTGGGACGTTCAAGTTTAAATGGAAGAAAAAAAAAAATACTCCTTTGTTTTACACTGCTGAATCACAGTAAGAGTCTAAAATCTATAACAAAGTAGTACTGACCGTTCCTTCAGCCAATGCAGAGATGACATTTCCCAGGGATGACAGGGACTTGTTGATGTTCTTGGCTTCATCCAGCACTGCTCCCTCAGCACCTGTTTTACTGACCTGAGAATCACAGAATAAATAAAGTTCAATAGTCAACAAAAAGAATGGATTGTAGCCTGAATTATTTGCCACTACATGGAAAAAAAAAACAAAAAACAAAGGAACAATTTATATTACAATAATTTATCACTAAGTTACTGCTAGAGCAGAATGAATACCACTGAGGCCAATATGTAACAAATGTTCCAGCTTACCTTTTCACTACCAGCCAGATCTACCAGGTACAGCTTTCCACTGAGCTTCTGCTCTGTTTGAGTATTCTCCTGTTTAACGTTGATCAGGAAAATACTGTGACTCCTGGAGCTGTGCTCGTTCATGTCTGAGGGAGAGGCGACACTGGGTCAGACATCATCAGCCTATAAAATACAAAATCTACAGTAAATAGATTCATGACAGAGGGTGGTATCTTACTTGTAACTGCTACATGTCTGTTAGCTTTTCCTTCATCAATTGTATCCATGACCTCCTCTGGGCTGCAGACAAATCTCTCAGTGCAGCCCTTTAAAAAAGGAAAACATGAGGTTAGACTCTTGGTCTTCTCTTTTCAGCAGGTTTTACCAGTTTGTTGAAATCTGATATATATGAGTAGGTCTCACCTTGACATAAGGTACTCTGTTTTTGTCTTCATGCACTGACAAATTGGTCTTTGACACTGGAAGTAAATTGGAATAAATCAGCCTTACAAACTAATTTTGAACTATAAACATTTAATTCAAAAGCATTATAAAAGACAAAGCCATGACATTAGAAAGAATCCTGAAATGAAATCTATAGACGCAACAGAAATGGCAGAGAAAAAGCCTTTAAAACCATAAAACAGCAAACAAGTGCTTTTTGTTTTGTCAATATTTGACTGGTTTCTCTGTATAAGTACATTCCAGTGACCAGTCAAATTAAATTAAATTTAGATAACATTTCAAAATTACTGTCTAAATTAGTGCCCTGTGGCATTTCACAATGCTGCCAAGTGGCGAGACTTGTAGATGTATTGAAACTTATTGACCCATTATACTCGCTGTTCCTGCACTGGCCATATAAAGGCCCTTTATCCGACCAGAAAGTTTTATTATTCATATCTTCATGTGTGTTCAGTCTTCTGCCATTTCTACATCTATCTTCACTGTCTTGGACTTCTAAACCATTTCCTTTTAGATCGTTTACAACAAACAAAGCCAGAAAAACCCAATCAGCAAGAAATATGACGACCTGTAACTTTTTTACAATTAATAATAAAACACGTAGTTTATTAAAAAATGACGACAAAACCTTATTATGCAATGTAGGGCAATATAAGAACTGGTACTGTGAGAGATTTAAGGCACAGCACAACTGACACAACAAAACACTGAGGATCAGCTTCTGCAGCTCATTTTGATATGAATATATAGTGTGTACTTGTACTGTTAGCATAACACGCATGCTACGCACTTGTGTAGTAGTGATTTTTGATAATACAGTGCATCTTGAATTAAAGATGGCAAGTTTCTTTCTTTACCTTTACCTGCAATTTTCACTGAGATAGTGAAGATGGCAATTCAAGATACGTAAAACAAGGCCACAAACTCACATGTTAACAAGCTTGCTAGACCTCAGTAAGCATCAGTAAAATCGCTTGTCCTGACTCTGCATCCTCATGCAACCAACTAAAAACCGCCCCTCCCTTTGGTCATCTTTCTATTTCTGCTATCTTGAGTCAAGATGGCAGCGACTTGGTAAAGAAAGTATACATCATCCCACTATTCATAGAGCACTTTATAAAGTTGTACTTGATAGTGTAAACATATATGACTCAAAATGTGTAAGCATGGAAATACGTGATGAAGATACAATAAAATACAAATAAACAAAAGAAATATTTCTCTTGAAACAGCCTGCTCCTGTGCTTAGTTTTTAGATGTTTTTATACATTGTTGCACTTACAAAATTACCTACATCTGCAATTCTGTACGTATACAGCTAAAAACTGCCACACCGTGCTTCTAACTGCTGCTCATTAATTTCCATTTCACAGACTCCTCCTTTGACATGTGTTACCAAAGTTTGGTACAATTAGAGGAGATGAGAAATGTTTGACACTTACCGTCCAAAAGGTCCCGGATCTTGTCTAAGTAGATTTCAAAATAAGAAACCTGTAAACAGATAAACAATCTCATTATGCAAGGCCAAACTGAAGGAACAAACTAGACAATCCAGATGCACACTCATCGATCTGCCTTACTCTAAGAGAAAGATGTGCGAAGGTCTGAAGAGTGTAGTTTGTAATTGTTTCTTGGATCTTTTTGATTAAATGATTTAATTCATTTCTTCACACATACTTCAAATACAGCAGCAGCAGACAGTCAAAATCTGGTACTTAGTACAGTTTCACAGTAAGGGCTTTAACATAAGAGCAGAGCTCAAAGGAGGTGGGTCAAACAGGAAATATGACATTGCAGTTCAAAGCATATCACCCTTCTCCGTCTCTTATATTGTCTCAGGCATAAGAAACGCAGAATAACCGCAGACTACAAAAAAAAGAAGGAACTAAGCAGCTTGTCTCTTGCACTCATAGTCTCAGATCTTAACCATATATCTGAAAATGTAACTTCAGTTTTAAGGAGTAAAAACTGCACTTTTTATAAAAAACTTTTTATCTGTTGGATCACTGTATTGTGCATCCCGTCTTCTTACTTTGATATGAAACTCTAGGTTTTCGTCCATGGAATAGATGTAGTTGAAGATGTCTTGCACTATCCTGGGGATAATTCCCATTGAATCTGTGTCATGGAGATTCCCCTGGGAACACAGAACAAATTACTGTAATGTCTCAAAGTCAAATGAAAATTTTATTGAAGACAAGACTTGGAGGCCATCCTTACCTCCATGGTGTGTGTTTTACCAGATGATGTCTGCCCATATGCAAAAATTGTCCCATTATAACCCTCGAGAACATCTACAAGAAAACCCAAAACAACTCAGAACTTAGTAAAGCAAAGATTCAACTGATCTGCTGTGTAAATGCCTGTAAACAAAGAAATATAAAATGATTACAAAAATAAAAGCGACCCCTCACCTTTTACAATCTTTTGGGCGCAGGCGTTGTACACTTGTTCTTGTGTTGTATTTGACTGAAACACTCTGTCAAACATGTAAGGTTTACCCTGCAGGGGGAAAAAAAAAAAAAAAATAAGAAAAAAAAGGAGGAGGAGTATTAATGACAGTAAAAAAAAAAAGAAAAAGAAAAAAAAGAAAGCCAATAATCTGCAATCTCTGAAAAATAAACCGACTTGCGTTTTGTAAACAGATGTGTGTACAATAGTTTCTTTCACTAACAGACACAATAGGAATTCACTACGGACCATGTTCCCACCCAGAATCGGATAGGTGTTTCCTGATGGAAGCTGTCCAGCAGGCTGTAAGTTATACAAACGTAAAAAAAAATGTCCAGCAGCAGCAGCAGCATAGATTCATCTACAGTAACTCAAAGATAGACATGGGGACCCACTACACAATATTATTTACTTGGATTACTAAATAATACTTTGTTACAATAAATAACAGATGAGTAATCAGCTGCTTATCCAAACAGTTTCTTGCTACAGATGTTCTGCACTTGGTGACGGTAGTTCTTCTTCTGCAGTCTTTCACAGCACAGTGGAGCAGCCCACTAACCGCCTCTCCACCTGCTGCAAAAGTTCTGTTTTTTGTGGCCTTCTAGCTTACAACATAAGGCCTACCATCATAATGGTAGATAGTGATGTCAGGGTGGATCCCTGATCGTGACACAAGAGACTCGCCAGAACATGGTTCTGATCAGCCTGCCAATGGCAGAACATGACACCAGAAGGACCAGGGCTAGCTGGTAAGCAGTAACTGAACCTTAAAAATAAAGAGTGGCAGCATTGTTCACCAGCAAAATCATTAATGGTTGTAAAGTCTACGTGTGGGGAAACACTGTTAATTGTACTTTAAGTGTGTTTCATCAGTTGTTAAGTGTTTAAAAGCATTTTTTCCCCAAACACATTTTCCTTTTTTTTTTCTTTTTTTTTTTTTTAAGAGAGAAAACTGAAAGATACCAGGAAATGTATTTTAATAGGAGGGATGTCATCTGATGTTGGACAAAATAAATAAATAAACCTAAACTAAAACCTTGGCGGCTTTTATACTGTTGTATTTTTTTTACTCTCCACCCAATTCAGCCTTTGTCAGCTGCACTCTAGTTAACCTCTAAATGCTTGCATTTCCCATCTAATATAGCTTTTCTCATCCCACATCTCTCTCCCAGCATTTGAAATAAACTAAAGTATACCCTGAGCTTTTAGTGCTAATTTAAGAGCCATCCTGCTTCAAAAAAGCCAAGTGTATCTCACTCTGACCCACAGGCTAGTCAAAACTTCAAAGTAGACTTTCAGTCAGATAGCAATCAATAGCTGGCAAGATGACGAAGTGCAAGATGAGGAAGAAGATGATGAACTACAGGGCGATAAAACTAATGCTACAAGCAAATCTGAAGTTCAGCTGGGATGGCATGCTATCTCTGAAGGTTTGGATCTCTCATCTTGTCTTCAGCCGTACAGGCGAGGACGTAGCTGTGATGTGTTAACAGTCTGAGCACAAGAGAGCCTCATTAGTGATAGCCCAGGTTAAAAACAGACATGGCAGCAGGTAAGTTACTGTCAGATTCAGCGTTAACACCTGTTTAGGAAGATGAAAATGACGACAAGCAACTGCTGTCACCTTGAAGGCTCCACTTACTAGCTTACTAGTTTGAGGCCAGGAATAAAAGCAAACACATTCACTACTCAAGGTGAAGTCATAGATACTTCATAGCCTGGCAGCAAACGCAACAGCCTGTTTACCGGTGTTGGAATCATTCAGACGACTGCAGCTGTGCTTAGATGTCCTCAATTTGCACACCGGCTCATAATCCCCTCCTGACAGACGGTCGCATCTAAAGCACAGCTCTGTGCAATACCTACCAGCAGCATCTTAAGACATTTGTAATTCAGTCCAGTTAGCCACATCCCGGAAACTGACCCAAAACAAGAGTGCTGAGCCACTATCAGGACTGCCAGACGCTGTCAGCAAACAACAGAGCTGGACTTTAAAGTCCTCATTGTTACCTGCACTTATGTCTAATGGGATTACTGTCTGTAATTGTAACTGCAGTGAAATGTATTGTTAGAGTATTTATGAGTGCTCTGTCACACCCCTTGCTTCCTGATGGTTTTCTATCAGGCGTATTAAGTTATATCTTAGACAATAGAGCTACAATTAGATTATTCTACCAACACCCAATGCATCTTAATATTCGAAGCATGATACAACCATGGGGTTTTTTCCCCCCAAATCTGGATTTTTCTTACATATGGCAGAAAAAAATAAAAGGTGTTGACTGCTTTCACTCTTCTCTGTCATCTGTTTAAGTGCTGCTGTCACAAGGACAGAAAATCTTCAAACCATTTCATATCATTTCTGTTTCAATTTGCTCCTTTTGCATATTTTTTAAACCTGATTTCGCCGTTTTGTCCAGTTTTATTTTACTTAGCTTTTTTATGTTATTTAGATTTTTTCTTTGTTATGGTTAATGTTTTGGCTGCTGGAACACAGTAAATTCCCATGGTTTGGGATAAATACAGTATATCTGATTTATCTCATCTTACATGTTGCATAAGCACTTTTTTTTTTTTTTTTATCCTGTGTTTCTCCATACTAGGGTTTTCACAATTACATACATAAATATCAATACTCCTGTATTAAGTGATACTAAAAATTTATATCGAATTAAAATACACCTTTGCAACAGTATCGATACCAACAGTGGCCTCCTCCAGCCGATTCACAACTTCACACAACACTGCTGCAGATATTTAGAGAGTAAGTATTTTTGGTGTTTGTGACCTAGGTATCAGTGCCTAGGTTCTGAAACATATTTTACCTTCATGATCTGTGATAAAATGATCCAAATACTCTGTAAAAACTTCTAAATACTTATTTTATTAACTCTAACTTCAAATTGGGAAAGAAAAAATTAAAATTAACAGGTTAAATTAACAACTTTTCGAGAGATGACTTTGCCATCACTTCGGTTGTTGCAGGGTGGGGTCAAAATCTTCCCCTTTGTGAAAACAATATGGTATCAAATATTTCCCGAGGTATCAGTACCGAGTTTCAAATTCTAGTATTGTGACAACCCTACCAAACACATCAATCTTACTTGGGCAGACCATCCAACAATACTAGCGACTCATTTTAGCGTTTACATGTGTAATCAAAAAGTTCTCGTTTTAAGAGTTTAGTTGCTGCTAACCACCTAGCCGTCTAGGAGTCCTAGGACGTAGGACCTACTTCAGTGCTGCCACCTTACTCTACAGCTTGCGTCTGTCCTTGGAAATTCTATGTGAGCTGGAAGGTTCCTCTAACAGCAGGTGAAGGACCAGGTGTGGTCATGTCATGGCCACATTTCCAGAGCAGAACTATCCACCAACTGCCACCAGCAGCTCACTTGAGAAGCATCTTATTATAATGTTTAGTTATTTCCCACTGGGAAAAAACAAACAATTCCAAGAGGAGAAACTAGTGTGTAGCTCTTTATCCACCACACATGCACTCATATACATACAGTACATACAGTACATATAATTTTTTATACAACATTTCCTTTTATATCCTCTTTTGCATAATTTTCCTCCCATTTATCTTTCACGCTTTTGCAGTACTACACTTTGTAAAAGTACCTCAAAGCTGTTCTTGAGGGACATCTGAGGCTAATGTATGAAAATAGCAAACGTAAAAGCAAAGGAAGGGGGTGATGACCTGATCTTTCTGTGTACCACTGACGGAGAACGAAAGAAAGCATGAATAATTCACCTGCTGCACACTCACACTAGGATGGCAAAGCTTTCTTGGCAAATCAAGCTAGTTACGACACCCATACCACCTCATCTGGAAACTTCATCTACCTCTCGCTTTCAAGCCAAAAGACTGGGAGTACCTAAAAGTGAGCTACAGGGGAACTCTGATGTATTGCGTGAATTCCTCCGAAAAGACAAAGTGTGCTGGTAATCAGCAAATATCAAAGCTAAAAAGGAGCATTAAGCACTATCAAAATGGTCTGCACTGGTCTAGCTGCTTCTCTTTACAGCTGGAAGTGTGGGCACTGATGCTGAGGTATCAGTCCCAGCTCAGAGTCCACGCCCTGAATTGTTTCAAAAAGGACATAAAGTATGAGCTAAGAGCATCTGCAAAACAAAATACATCACCATAATAATTACCCTCCCCACCCGCAGTGGTTGCCCAGCGCCCACTTGCTCTGATTGGTCCAACAGCTGGTAACCAGGAGAGAAAAACACCAGGGGATTACACAGGATCCCTGAGCTGCTGCCGGTCCTGTACTTCTCGAAGCAGATTTACCAACAGAGACGATTCGCTTCTGGCTCGCAACACTTGCGTCTCTCAAAATCTGCACTGGTATTTTGCCACTATGACTGGCACTCTGAACTGGGCAGGGCCGCATCATGCCTTAGCTGCACAGACAGTGTGCCTGCTATTAGCTGGAGGCCTGAAGTCATTGTCAGCAAAACTATTCAAGAACTCAGCACACAGCTCTAACGGTCATCTCTGTTTTTGCATGACAGGAAATGAATGGCTGTGTTGTACTCTACAATCACCACCTAAATTAGTAGTTTTACTCGAGAAGACGTGACTCAAATTCACGACAAGTTTCTATTGCCTTGTAATCTCTCTTAAAGCTGTATTTCCATTGGTGATCATATCATATAAAGATAGCAAAGTCCACAAAGAGTGAGGCAGTTTGCCGTCAAGAAAAACTAATATTTAACCACGTTTTCTTCAAATAATATGCCACTCCCTTTCACCTGTTGAGCATACACTGTAAAATTTATATGTCAGTTCAGGTTTAGGGCTGTTTGCTTCTTAATTACAAGTAACTGTGAAATACATAAAGATCGGGTAACTTCCTTTTGTGTAGAGGCATGCAATGGCAGGGCATCAAGTTGTGTGAACAGCTCCTGCTCTAGACATGCTTTACAGGCCTGCGATGACAAAGCATCAAGTGCACATTATTTGCAAATGGTTCTCAAGTCAAGTTCTTTGTTGGTTTAGTAAAATGGAGGTAACGTGGTACTGCAAGGCATTTCCTTCTTTTGTTGTGATGGTAACTGTTCCAAAGCCTTTTATCCTTATCAAGTGCAAGGGGGGGTAATTAAACTAAAGACAAAAGACTCTAGTTTAAACATCCTGAAAAGAAAACACATGGATTTTATAAGATAGCACTGCAATGTGTCCAGTCACTTTAGTCCAACAGACTACAACTGGCCTGCATGATAATGGACATTTCCACTCCCAGTTATTGTGTGTCCACGTTTCCTCTTCCTCATTCCCACCCCAATATCCAATACTCTGATAAACTTGCATGGTCTGCAGAAGGGTTGGTTCAACAGCCAGCTGGTCGGCTATCTGATGTTAGCTCTGATTAAGCTACAGTATTAATACTAGCCAGCTAGCCGAGGCCAGCTAATCTGTCAACTACCAGCTGGCCTAGCCTGCTAGCCACTACCAAATCAAAGCTGGCTTACGCTTTATGCTGACGCAAACTGTTCATAATAGAGTTATCGTTACAGATGCACACTCTATGAATAATTTATATCGTTATAATATTGTAGTTTGTAAGGGATGGGACTGGCAGGCAAGCGCGCGGCCGCCGACGACATTTTAACCTGTCGCTGTGTTTGTGGCTTTGTTGAATGACAGCTCGCTAGCAATGACAGGGCAACCGCGAGTGGTGACATTTTTATGACAACAACTACTGGGCTTTGTTTCCGAAACGTGGAATTAAATCCTGCCGGAGTCTGTATATAAAATTAAAGCTGAAGACTTAGCACGTTATATGTGAGCCACTGAATCGAGGCGCCAGCCGAGGGCCAGCGAAACAACGCAACCGTGAGCAGGTTAGCGCCGCTAGCTACCAGGCTAAGGTGCTAACTGCCGTCAACGAAAGACAAAAATGGCGTACGGCTGCCAGTGCCGGAGGGCTCTGTCAAACAGGTAGCAACACAAATCAACTCACCCCGATAATGACGGTATCTTCCCCTTGAAACTTGGGGATGTACTTGTCGCCCCTGGTCACCTCGGAGCTGTTCAGGGGCCTAAAACGGCACATCACTTTGATGGTGCACTCCGCCGGGTCGGCCATCTTCCACGGTTCAAGAATGGAAATTCACGAGAAGAATTAAAGTATATACTGGATCTCAGGGGCGGCCGTGAGAGGCGAAAAGGGAGGCCGAGCCCCTCTGTCCCAATCTCAGGTTCTAGAAAGGGCGATGATCAGTTGGACATTAGACAAAAATCCTTGTTTTTCCACTCAGTCACTTCCCCCCGTCCTGTTAGGAAGCCATGATACCGGTGGATCAGCGGCTGGCCACCTCACCCCTCCTGCTACCGTGGATGTGGATCACAATGACGTCACCCCGGCAGGCGCTCCCCTCCTTACTGTTTTTCTGTAGTGAAATCTTCATTAATCAGCAAATACACACAAAAGCTCACAGCAGCTGCCCAAAGTATTTAAAGTATTTGTACCTTGCTGCCACTTTTCACTTGTACTTAATTTCAGATCATTTCTTGTAGTCATCACTCAATACTTTGTATTTTAAGTTAAAAACATGGCACACCTGTAATTATTTTCAATAGATGAGAAATTAGAACAATGCAGAAAGCAATCAGCATTAAAATGATGTATGAATAAAACTGGTGACACAGCGGATGCAGTAGTTAGCTCCGTCTCCTCGCAGAAAGAGGATGTTGTCAAATCCACCTGTTGGCTGAGTTCCTTTTGTGTGGTGTTTGCGTGTCCTCCCTCAACTTGCGTGTGCATCCGTTCTCTCCAGGTTATACTAGCTTTCTCACACAGTCCAAAGATATACTTGTTATTTGGGGAATGTGCACAATCATTCAACCAAACATTCAACCATTAACCTCCTTGAGCCACAGTTGCACACAACCACAATAATGTTGTGTATATATTATGATTTTACTATAAAAGATACGTCATAAATTAGTTTTGGTCCTAAGCTCAATAAATACTTACCCCTGTGTTGCCATAAAAATGGCATTTTCATACACTTATAAGATTGCCTAAAATTTACTTTATGCCTCAGAAGGGAAAAAAAATGGATGCAGAAAATGTGTTTATATATCATCCATTGTGCTTTTAAACCTCTGTAAACCATGTACATAGACTATAAATGTGTCAAATTTAGCATCATAACATTAGACTTATTCTTCATTCTTAGATTTGAATGTTTCACTGAATATTTATGAGTTTCAATAAAACAGACAAAATGTATTTATGTTCCACAGTGTGGGACATAAATACATTTTGTTTATCTAATCTGCCAGGGAAATATTAGGAACAGTAGTGCTATTGTTACTTCCGAGAGAGGACAGAACTACGGCATGCTGTGAAGGTTGCAGCTGTGAGACCTCCTCATAACTAAAAATTCATCATGCCTGACCTCACTCAGCAGATGCCATATAATGGAGCAAAAGCCATGGCAAACCGCTAGCGGCTGGACACATTTTCAGGCCACTCCCTGAAACACTGAGTGATATCCTTTTTCATGTTAGAGTGCTTAGCTAATCCGAATACCAGTTCTACTGGCCCACTTGTGTGTTCACAGAGGGATGAAAGGGTGTGGCGCTGCTGTGTGAGCTAACAGGGTAGTCTGGCTATAACTGAGCAACAAGTCCCCACAGACCACATTGTCGACTATGTCTACTATACTGGTAATAACAACAGGAAGGGCTATTCAGTCATATGAGCTCTTATTATGTCCCTCTTTATTCAGCTAAATCTGGGATGAGTCTGGCCTTTCATGGTATTTAAAAATGAATGCCTTTACGCCTAAATTTGATTGAAACATGAAAAGTCAACACTTGTCTTTTGATGCTGTTAAAAACTCTTAAATTCATCCTCATTTCAAAATGTTTACCCACTGAATATCCTTGTGTTGACTGGAGGTATGAATGGTACAAAATCATGAACGTTTAGTAGCTATTTCTATCACAACTAGTCACTGATTCAAAAATCTTTCTTTTATAGAATTTGATCATTTTGATTTCACATAGCATAATGGTGTGGTGGGACTGTTGCCTCACAGGAAGAAGGTTCTGAGTTTGATATACCGTCTGGCCTCTCTGTGTGGCCTCTCTTTCCATGTCTGTGTGGGTTCTCTCTAGGAACTCTGACTTTCTCCCACAGTCCAAACACATCCAGATAGTTAAGTGGTCATTCCAAATAGCCTACAGGTGTGAATGTGAGTGCAACTGGTTGCTTTTCTCTCTGGGTGTTAGCCCTGCAGCAGACTGGCAACCTGTGCAAGGTATACCCCGCCTCTCGCCCTATGACAGTTTGGATAGGCTCCAGCCTTGGAAGAAAATTGATTAATGGAATTTGATTGCCATTTATTCTTATCTGTCTTATCAGGCAGATCCCAACTTTAACTCCAGGTACACAGACTACTATTACTAGATGTCATTTGATAATATATAGGTAAACACATTAAAAAAAGTTTATTCCAGCCATGTGCATCTACATATACATAAATATCATGGTGAGTTGCAGTGTGAGTTTACTGTATTAGCCTCTTTCCAGTGAAATACTGTATCTTGTTTTCACCGAGTTTTTAAGTGTTGTTTGAGACGTTTCCAGAAGTGTCCATGAGGAAGAGATGTCCTTTCACATTTCAAAATATATTTAGAATCATTTTTCAATGACCTGATGACCTTTCACATGTCACATTATCTAACCAGGAAGTGAAGCTCATGAAATCAGTCTCTTTTGTGGGTGTATCCTGGGCTCACAAAAGCCTATAGGAATTTTTTTCCCCAAAAGTGGGAGAAACCCGATCTCCTGGACACAACCCACGCAAGCATGGAGAGAACATGCACACTCCACACAGAACAGCTCTGCCTGCTGCCTGGGTTTAAACTCAAGATCCTCCTGCTGTGGGGCAACACTGATCCACCATGTTGCCAAAGGTTTTTCAGAGATTTTGCTCGGTGGCACTGTAATACACATTTATTTGAGCCCCCTGCCTCTCAAATCATATGTGTACTGAAGAGCTCAGCATCCAGCTAAGCCTATTAGTTGACAGCTGTTTCTTATTTATTGTAGTCATGTAGTGTGTAGGTTTAGTTTCACTGTAAATGCCTTAGGCTTTAGGCATGAATGTGCTGATGAGTGTTTGCACAGGGGAAAACAATGACACTGTCATTCACGCAGTTACATCCAGTCATTTTATGGGAAAGACATAAATTAAAAATGGGTGATATAAAGTCTGTCATACAACTGCCTCATCATCATGTGGTGAAACTGAAAACTAGAGCAACAGTGTTTTTTCAGATCTTTAAAAAGACACTTTTACATCTAAACACATTAAACATTTTACTTAAATATATCATAATTAGTATCAAAATATATCCAGAGAAGCAAAAATAAAATACTCATTATAGGCAATGTCAAATTTCAAAATAATAGGTACTATTTCATCAGTTAATGTGGCATCTGAGTCTAATTTTGGTTAGTCTAATTTTGGTTATACTTTCTACCATGAAGTACAAAGTATAAGGTGCAAATCCCAAAAAGTTGATTCTTTTCATTTGGATGTAGCGCTTTTAGTGGGAGAAACCTTTCATCACTTATCCAAAGTGACTTCACCAGACTGAAGAAGTCATACTTATCTAATCTGACCATCTTCCAGTAGCTGTTACCATAAAAATCATAAACTCACGAATTTTCTGCTGTGTTAACACTTGTTCCACCCTACAAATGAGAAAAGGACAGACAAATGCGAAAAGGTCGAACTTGACTAAGATTGTCTAAACATGTTAAAAAATCTGTACCACACAAGAAGAACACAAGGTTTTCTGAGTAAATGATTAAACATTTCATCGTAAGCCCAACCTAACTGAAAGTACCAGCTGTCAAACACATCTGTCCAGCTGCCAGCAGTGGTACCATGAACGCTGTGGATGACAGAGGTTCATAATCCATCATGGGGTGTACACCCAGTCGTGATAAATGTACCAGTCATTTATCTAGAGGTGTCTGTAATTGACAGGATGTAGGACATCTTTGAAAGTTTGCAAAACTTGAGAAATATACCAAAAATAATAAATTAAAACGGTTCATAGCAATTAGATGAAAATGAACTGGTTAAATAAGTTGAGAGGGCAAAATGTTAAAGGTTTCTTTGTGATAGCATGTGTGACATCCTTTTGTAAAAAGTTCATTATTTTGTACAATAAATATTTTTCATACTGTAACTGGTTCCCTTGTGCAAACACTGCACACATTTCCAATACTATGCAGCCTATACCCGGTTGTACTGATCTATAAAGCCAGATGACACACATCAGTTAAACTACAGGCAAGACTTAAATGCACAATGGTCTAAATGATCCGTAACTTTCTGTTACTGCATTTAGCCCCAAAGAGGCTAGAAACACTGTCTAACCACTGTGACCATAAACTAGGATTACAATACAAAGACTTTTGAGACAACTGTTGCTGTGAACTAGCACTTTAAAAATAATGGTAAGCTTAATTAAACTATATATTTTGTAACTGTCAAGCTGATAACAAACTTACTAGTGACAGAACAGTCATAGATTCAGTAATGTTACTAAATGATGGTCAGCACCGGTTGGAGGTTTAGATTTGCTATTGTTCAGTTTTTTTGCATTACAGATATTTGATTTGGTTGTACAAAGTATAATTGAATTAAAATCAAATTAATTTCATTTATATAGACCAAAATCACAACAACTGTTGATTAAAGGCACTTACAGTTGCACCTTAAGGCAATTGTTACAAGTAAAATTCAGGCATACAAAACTATAAATTTAAATAGTATTCAAATGTCATAAAATATGAACGCTAACTTTGTTTGCCACAAATCAACTCTGTAAAGTTTTCTCTTTTCTTGGGCATTCCTCTGCCAGCTTCCTTTGCACTGGAAAACTAAAGTGTGTGATCACAGGTGAAGTGAAGGATATTTTTTCCAGTGCAGGGTTTAGAGAATAATCTCTAAGGATCCAACTGTTGAAGAAAGATTATTTCTGTTTACTGTTAGGCTAAAAAGCTTCATACAGACATAACAATTTCTAGTCTAAGCTAGGAAAGAGCTTGGAAAGAAAAGCGTGTGGACATCTTTAAGTTTCTTGAAGACTTTTCACCTCTCATTCAAGAAGCTTCTTCAGTTCTAAGAGAAATTGGTGGAGAGTCCTAGATTTCTAAGCTCTATTAGGAGTGTCCCTAAGAGAGTTGTGGACCCCCTATTGAGCCTTTGCCTAATCACACGAGCCATTGTGTGAAAACGGGTATACATCTGCTATACAAAGTATGGAATTTCGGAGTTGTCTTTCTTTTCCTTTAGTCTTGGGCCTGCCCAAAACATCTTCCCAAAACATCTTCCCGAAACTTAAAGAAGTCCAGAAGCTTTTCTTTCTAAGCAACTTAGACTACTCTGACCCTGTATGACTGAGAAGCTTCATGGACATAACAATTTCTAATATGTCAGCAGCATCCCATAAGCATCCCACAAGGCATATAACACCCCTACACACCAGCACTGTGCTTATATCATACTTTAATCACATTATATTTATATTTTCATCACATTAGCTCAATAGTGTCACAAAAATAAGCCAGGTACTTTAAATGACTTGCTCAGCATAACAAAAATCACATTTTCAACAAAGGTCAGAGTGAAGACAAGAGCGAAAATTTGTCTGTCTACAAATGTTAATCAAACATTCTTATGTCCTACAACATGGACATAATGATAAATGGGCTGAGGTGAAAATGACCTTTCAATAATCTTACAACTGTAGTCCGTTAACTGGGAATTTAGTTCATGCTGGTCAGCTAGCTAACAGTCTTTACTTTAGCAACCCAAATCAGAGGCTAGCATTAGCGGTCTGAGGCTAAAACTGGGATTAGTGGAACTCTATCTGAAACCCTTCAAAGTCTGCAGTAGAGGCAACTGTAAAGCAAAAGTATCATTATATAACTCATTAGTGTCTTAAAATTATTTCTTCCTGCTTATACATTAGTAGAAACATGAAGTTTTCACTTTTCCCAGTTATTTATATCACTGACTTTAGCTCATTAGCCAGCTAGCAGTCACAGCTGTGTAAAACCCAGAGAGAAGCAGACAGCTAACTATAGTATTTATGAATACTGGTCTTCATCCTGCCACTGGAGGCCAAAACTTATAGTGTCATAGCAAAAAATAACCTTTGTATTCACTAAAATGGAAAGCTTAAATAATATTAAACCCAAATCCCGATTATTTTTAAAATAAGTCAAGAAAATATTCCTGACTTTTCTGGTTACAGCAGACAGCAGTTAACAAACAAATTTAACCACTCTTTCTAAATAAAAACATATATTCTTTTTAAATACATTATTTTAAAAGCTTTAATATTCACCACATAAACGTGAAGGCAATTTCTGCAGCTCCAGAGTACAAAATCTAGTGTAATGGCTGGCCTCACTCTTACTTTTCCCTCCTTTTGGGGGTTCTTGATCCCACAATGCATTGTAGTAGTTAAGAAATACAGGAGGATCACCTGTAGGTCACTTATATGGTAAGTTCCTTCTCATTTATACAGTACATTGTACTGTTTTCTGTGCTCGGCAACTGGGAGTTACCAGAGAAACCTTACTAACTTTAAGTTAAAAAGAAACAGCAATTAGACAAAGGCATCTGGTCGAAAAAAGGAGAACAACAACAATTACATCAATTTATATTGTTTTATCTTTTCAAGAACAGGTCACAGTGTTCATGTAAATAATCGCACTGCCAGAGGAGGGAGACAAAAGCTTTTGCCACAGTTATGAGGCAATTCAAATCTGGTTACAACTTGAAGGAAATCCCTTCCCAAGCTAGATTTAAGCACCTGATGAGCAGTATCATGTAGGGAAAGGTGGCTGTGAAATATGCAACTTTCAAAGGAAAACATTAAGACAATATTTTAGTTTCATGTTCATTAGTCTAATCACTGCTGTGTACCACAGCTCTATTTTTTATGGATCTGGAACCTTTCCAGAGGACCTGATGCTTTTTCATAAAATGAAGCAGACATAGCCAGTACAAGTTTTATCAGGATAAATTTGTCATTAACTTTATGTAAAAATCGAAAGAGATGTGGCATTATAATGTAAATGCTATGAATTAAACTATTTTTTAGATTTTACTATAAAGCTAATTTATTATTGTTGTTTTAAATAAACTTCATGTTTATTGATTAATGTTAAAGTACATGTGGAAGTACTCCCAGAACTCAGTAACAGCAGAGGTGGTGTTGGTGATGGTGGTTTGACAGAAATCAGAAGAGTTGTACAGCTGGCCGATTTGGAGAAGAAATTAAATAGATTTGAGAAAGACTGATAAAACTATACACTTGAGGAATTACAATTTTAGACAATAAGGAAGAGTTGTTAGCTCCACAGTCAGTGTCCCAGAAATTATAGCTTGCCCTACCATGGAGTTTCATTAGACTGCTGGTAATGGATAAACCATGACAACTTCTGGCTTTGTGCAGCTGTTCATTACCGGCAACTGTAGCCAGATCCAAAAATGTGTGCCCTTATTGCTATGCTTCTTTTACTTTACTTTGGCTATGCGTTATTTTTTTTACACAATAAAACTGTGTACTATTAATTTGAAAACATAACTTTCTTGTACAAAGACTGAGTGTGTGAAGATGGTAAAATAACTAACTATAAGCTTAGTTATTTTACCATCTTAGAGAGTGATTCATTTAAACTAGTAAACCTTTCTGGCATTTGTGGTTGACATGTTGCTCTCCTATGAGTCAGTAAACACTTTCCGACTAAGAGTATAGGCTCAGTCACTAGTTTTCAGAATACAACATTGTTTATGTCATACATTATAGCACTTATTCATGTATAGATGGACATTAAAGCAGAGTTTGTTTCAGAGAAGGCTTTGTCACCCTATGTCAAGGGTCATAGCCAATGATTACATTTTGGAAAATGAAGAAGGAAGAATTATATATATTAAATATTACCATCTCGGTCTATCAAGCTCAGGTCCTCTACCAGAGGCCTGGGACTCTGGGGGTCCTGTGCAGTGTCTTAGCCGTTCCTAGGACTGCGCTCTTCAAAAATAAGAAAAATCTGACTCTGAAAAAGTAAACGCCATAAATTCCTCCTGCAAAATTGCACAGTCAGTGTTAAAAATGAGTTCAAAAATTTTTGAACTCATTTTTGAACACACAAAATATTTGAGTGAATTTTAAGTGTCCAGTGTTTAAAGGCTTTAAGTGACCGTGATATTACTCACTAGGCTAAGACTTGTTATTGTCTTTTAGAGACGTCTTGATTACTTCACTGAATGACGTACTATAATCATGTCATATTACCAGGTAACAACCACATATAAAGAATTTTGTTTTGTAGTGTTCCTTCATCGTGTACCTCCTGATTACCAACACCTCTAGATGAATGACTTCTACGTTTACCCTGACTGGGGGTACACACTAGGATGGGCCATGATTCTGTCTTCTGTTCTCTTGGTACCACTATTCGCAGCTGTACAGATGTATTTAACACCAGGCACTTCCAAACAGGTCAGTGCTGAGTCAAGATACTCGTGCTATTTTGCTTAAAACACACTGCACTGATTTATCTGTGTTATTATAATTTAAAAACGTATTCACGAATCGCTAGTCCTTTCCTGTGTTCTAGCGTTTGCACGTACTTTGTTGTCCAACTGAAGAACCAGTGACGTGCATAGAAATATAAGCAGTCAAACAAAATGTTGACATTTGTAAAGCTGAAGACCTTTTTTTTCTCCACGTTTTTGTGAATTCATTTTATGATTTAATGAATCATTTTTTTGTGAACTCATATTTCTGTACCTCTTTGAATGTAGTAAAATAAGATGCAAACATAAAATAGTCTCAGCATATTCTCTTGTCATAGCAAACTTGCTTTATACTTCATGCACAGTTTTGTTTTGTTTCCAGTGTGTGATTGTGCAAGTATAATCTAAGTGCTTATCAAAATATGCAACAGGCAGTAACAGTTTCTCCTTAACATGTCTTAAGAAGAACACTTACTGAGTTTACTGTCATTGCATGCTCATTAAAATGTACAGATCGCAGCTGAAAGGTGTAAAAGTTTATGTGTTGATGCAAGTTCAATCATTCAGGTAAGGAATTCCCAAAACGTCCAGATGAACAGAATCAACTTTTTGGGGTGTAAAGGTTTAGTTTTTGTCTCTAAAACTAAATACTTCAGATTGATTAAACACTTTTTCTTACTAGGAGTCAAGATTCCCCCTGTTATTCAGCAATGATACATTTAATTGCTGAATAACTGTGGTTGGCATAACATCCTCACCTTTTCAGATAGCCTCCATCTTCTACCTGGTTGATTAGAAACAACTTGTACATTTACGCTGCCTAGGCGTAATCACTATGATGGAGCAGGACTTTATCCTATGTTCTCTTGGACCGAATGAAGGCAGTTAGACAGATTTGTTTGTATAATAATTTATTTCAGATCTCTCACCGTCTAAGCTCAATGTGGTCCGCTCCTCTCGCTTCACTCCAGCGCGTGTCTGTCCTTTATTACCCTGCTGAACATCTGTGGTATGATGACAGAAAATATGATGACTTCCCCCTCCCGTGTTTAATGTTACCTGTAAAGTCACATTAGCTATATCTTTCAATCAATAAACCATTAGATTATTCAGCCAAACGCTGAAAAGAATCCATCTTATGTGCGTATTTTTCTTTTTTCCTTGCTTTGCGCTTTTATTGTATGCTGCCAGATCGGATTCTTTTTTAAGCTTTCTTCCATGCCTTCATTATGTGTCTTTAAATGCTCTGTCAGAACTAATAAAAACTTTCAACACGAGAACACAGCGGCCCAGCTCTCAACTCCTCCCGAACAGATCCAGTGAGGCGGGGAACAGGGCTGCGCCCCGGGGCAGAGTGGCGGGTTGCTGCAGAACGACGACCTCGGTTCTGGCTTGATTCCGTGAAACGCTGAGTTGAGAACAATTTTGCATGAGCGGATCGAAGGAACTCATCGAAGCGCTCAAATAACTGGTGGGTTTCTCGGAGCTGCTGAACCACGGTGCCTAGGACTTTTCATGTTGCCTGAAATTGCGCGTTGACGTAAATGTATTGGGCACGTGGGGTCAATGGGTTGACCAGATCGTTCTGTCATAAGCAATGCTCACGGTTACCCGGAAAGCAGACTCGGACACGTGATGAGTGTATTAAAAGGTTTATTTACAAAGTAACGTAGCACGTCTGACTAAATTAGGCTTGCGGAGTGGAACTGCTGCAGGAGAGTAACTGGAGTGGTCTGCGTGAAGAGGGAGAGTTAGAGGGAAGGAATGATATGCGGGATACTGTAAGTCATGAAAAATGTTGCCTTATTTGTATTTAGAGGCAGCACAGGAAAGGGTAGACTGCGCCCACCGATTCACCTGCTGCATGAGACAGAACAATCTCAACCTACCCAGTCCCCTAATAACTAGTTTCTAAAACCACCTTAAAAACATTTAGAAAATCAAAAACAGGAAGAAGACAGAAAAAGTACAGAAGTACATCTACAATCCACATCCACAATAGGTTATTGTTTATGTCTCTGCCTGGTTAGGTTACTCTGACAAATATGTGACCTTAAGTTTAATGTTCACACTGAAAGCAGACCTGAGGGCGACTCGTTTAAACATACATATTCAGGCAGAACTGTCTGTTAATTAATAATTTAAAACATTCTAAAGATCAAATGTTGGACTTCCAGCCCAAACACGTGCCACGAAAAGGCATTTAAAAAGAGGAGAGCCTAATTCATCAGCAGTAGACGCTTGGAGTTGAAATCAGGGTCAGTACTTCATCACTTAACGAACAGGTGAGAACCTGGATGTTACAAAGTTCAGGAAATTTAATTTTCTTTGTGTGTGTGTATGTGTGTTTGTGAAAACCAGCTTATGTTTAATATTCCACGTGTCTGTATTTATAATAGGTGCCTTTCCCCCCAGCAGCGAATACATCCACAACGCTAATTAATCCTTTCAGAAAAATCTTTACAATATTCAAAGATCGCTTGACTGATGTTTATCTTTTTGGGTAATGATAAATTAATAATGAAAACACCTTGAAACAGTCTGAAGATATTTTGAGAGTTGTTGAGAGTGAGTTTTGACAACACTAACAAAGGGAAGTGTCACTGCAAATGTTTTTGGTTCATTCACTCTTTCACAAATACCTGTGAACACTCGCGTTTTCTCCGGGTCTGCTCCTTCTTTAAAGCAGTGTTACTTTTGTTGACCAATATTAGTTTTGTCAACTGCCTTTTTTTCCTGACGAAAACAAGACGACAACTAAATTAAAAATAGAAATGACATGGTTTGGCTCTTCAACTCAACCAGCTTCAGAAGTCTGTAAGTCCTTATAAAACTGGCACCGTCATCAAGGTCTGCAAGCATTAAAAAAATATGGTTAGCTTCCTCCTGTAAGTGTCTGTAAGTGGTCGAAAAGTCCGCAAGTCTTGAAAATAGAATCAAATCAGACTTAAAGCCAAACCTTTAATTTCAAAGGACGTAACTGTCTTTTTCGTTTTTGTCTATGTGACATTATTGTTTCAGTTATCTATGTGTATTGTTGTTTGGTTACTGAAAATGCAATTATTTTGAAAGTGCAGGACAAAAAGCTGTGATGAAATTTCACACTTTCGTCAAAGAATAAAAAGGAGATAAAAATGTTCTAGATCCAATCAGATTTAATTAAGTTGTGTAGAAAGGCAAGACGAGTTTCGAACCTCCCGAACATCTCCAATCACCGGTTTGCAGGCGATCTTTGCGCAAATACACCCGCGGGATGCTGAAGGATCTAACTGCAGTCTCGGCTGCTGTTTAACGGTTTCAGTTCTCTTCACTGCGAAAACTCCATAAAAAGCGACAAATTTCATGTGTGAATTTTCCACACAAGATATCTGCAAACTGGGGCGGGCTGGGACCAGAGGCGGAGCCAGACATTTGAAACACCTGGGGCTTAGCCCTAAAGGGTAGTATGCATGTGGGATTTTTTTTTTTTTTTTTTTTTGGGGGGGGGGGGGTTAGAAATGACTGAAAGATTAATAGGCTCTGTTTTGAGTTTTGTTAAAAAAAAGAATGACTTCATATAGGGAAAAATATATATCACATGTGCAGGACACCTTAAACTAGTTTTTTTAATTAAGCAGCAAGGCAGAACAAAGTCGGGCCTGTATCAAGACACGAGGACTAAACCCCAATTCAACCAGACCAAGAACTGATCCGGAATTAAAACAGGACTACAACAGTTCAAAATCACGACTACTGAGGACTTAACCAAGACAGAACCAGAATCAGAACTAGATGATAGTAGCACTAAAAATCATCATATACCTGCACTACACTTGTTTTTTTAATTCTACCAAAGTACACTATTTAGATTGAGAAAAGTTTATATAATTATTTAGCCTTGTTGTGCAAACAAGCCTGCATAACTTAATAAATGTAGAATTTGAAAAATAGCAAACCTAAAAAGAAACACTAGGTACGAGATACATGAGTACCTATGATACGGTGATACTTTTGGTAAACAACCATTTGACTAACATGTGTGTCTCACCTGCTCTTGTTCCATCTCTGTTCTGTCCTCATTCTCCATCTCCCTCTCTGTTCCTCTCTCTCCCTCTTTTGTGCTCACAATCATCAAATATGATGATTGTCAGCACAAACACCTGACCGGGGTTGGGTTTTTTGTCCTAGCCTGGGACAAAAAACCCGACCGGGGTGTTCTGGTAATCCGTCCTGACAAACCATCCTACCCGTTGTTTCTGCGCAACTTTATTTTAAAACCCGATTTTAAAATAAAGTTAAGTCGCAAACCGTCCTACCTTTACGAATATGAGCTAGAAGCATACGCTGATGGGTAAAGTTAAGTGGCAAACTGTCCTAACTATTTAAATTTGTGCTGGAATTGTGTGAGAGCAGGAATGTGCATCAAGTACACATGGTAGGACATTTTGCCAACGCAGGAACACATATCTGGTAACTCCGATTATGCAAAACACAGGACTGTTAATATTCCAATATTAACCCTTTCATCACACCTGGCCAAATTACTGTGACCCAAATGACTTACTAAAATCTTGTTTTTGTGATAACTACACAGATTTCGGTCATCGCGCGTAATTGGAGTGCACGCTGCGGAGACTGTTACTGGTCAACTGCCACGCGCATTCCCAAAGCCTTATAATAATTTATATTGTTCATAACTTAATGAAACTACACCAAAACACTTAAAGCTCTCTACTGCACAACAGGCGAAATCCTTCGCCTTGAGATGAACAAAGGAAGAGTAAAGCGAAGTCAGAACACTGCTGGAGACAGAGGACGGTGGGCCAACAAAACAGAATATCTTCTGGTCGTTGCAGGAAATGTGGTGGGTCTGGGCAACGTGTGGAGATTTCCTTATCTCTGCTACAAGAATGGTGGAGGTGAGTTAAAAGGATCATTGCCGAGTAGCATAAAAAAGATCACATTCGATGCTACATAATCATCTTGGTTTGAATATTCTCAGGTGCCTTTCTGGTGCCATATTGTCTCTTAGCTGTGGTGTGTGGGATACCATTGTTCCTAATGGAGACTTCATTAGGTCAGTACACTCAAGAAGGATTTATCACCTGCTGGAGGAAACTGTGTCCACTGGCACAAGGTATATTTGCTCAGTTAAAATATTAAATCAGCAGGGAAAATAAGAAATTATATGTGAAGTTTTAAATGCTCATGTTGTATTAGCTCCACAGATTACAACATTTTAACCATCATTTTTATTTCCATCATAGGAATTGGATATGGAGCTTTCATAATGAAACTTTATGACTTTAGCTACATTTTAATACAAGTCTGGGCTCTCTTCTACCTCGTGTTTTCATTCAGCTCCCAGCTGCCATGGGTCAGCTGTGAGAACACCTGGAATACAGGTAAGGCAACATTCAATCAGCAAAAAAGGCATGATATTAGCAACAGTTTTAGATTTGTAAATATATAAAAGTAAGTCGCAAGAAATGACTGTAATCACGACATAATCCCCCCCGAAATAGATGTGAACACTTATAAGAAAACAGTATAAACACAAAATCAGTCTTTCCATTTTCAGCTTTGTATATTTTTATCTATCATCTTCTTTTATCTATCAGGCTATTACTGTAGTATAGCATAGTATATTACTGTAGTATAGCATAGTATAGTAGTATATAGTATATGGCAGTATATAACAGTTTACCTCACATTAATGGTTAAAAGGATTGTTTTCCTGTTCCACCTGGAGCATCTCTTCAGGGAAACTAAAGTTATTATTCACACAGACATGTATTTTAGTCATAAACAAATTATATTCTTTAACTATAAATATACATCAACTGAATAAACTGAATATATATATATATTCAGTTTATTCAGTTTATTCAGTTTAGTTTAGTTAGTTACTGTTGTTACTCTCTTGGAACAACTGTGGCCACATCTGCTTACTACACTAATATTATTCAGTCTGCTGAAGGAAATATATGTAGTTTGTTTTCCACATTCAGACAGCTTTAACACATTCTGGTGCACTCTGTAATAAATATATGGACTTTTTTTTTATACCAAATTATGAATATTCATCAACAATTGCCTTCTTCCTGCAAAGCAGGGACGTGTTCTGCTTGCACCTTTTCACCTACCCAACTCAACTGTCATTTTCTTTATCCAGTTTTGAGCTTACTTCAGTATTTCAAATATCTTCCATTATTAGTAAGGTAAAGTCAATGACATGTCAACTTGATCCACTGCCTTCCAATCTTGTTAAATTTTCCTTCCCCTCTCTTGGCCCACTTACTACTAATGTTGTACACTCCTTCCTTATCTCTGGTTCTGTTCCAGCACTTTTAAAAACTGAAATACTTACTCCAGTGCTGAAAAAATGGTTCAGACCCAAACAATTTAAAAATTTAGAATCTGCCTTTCCTTTCCAAAATTCTTGAACAGTTGGTTTATTGGTTCATAAACGCCTTACTGGAAATAATTTAAATGAAGAGTTTCAATCTGGTTTATGTTAATTTCCAGTGTAGAAACAGCTCTTGTGAAAGTTACAAATGATCTTTTACCTGTAGGTGATTCCAGACTCATCACTATTCTCATTCTCCTTGATCTTAATGCAGCTTTCGATACAATCTCCCATCATATCCTACTCTATAGATCAGCCTCTATTGGCATCAACAATATGGCACTTGCTTGGTTTCCCTGATACCTCTCCAGTTGTTCACAGTTTGTGCAACTGCATACACAGGTCACAATCCAGTTGATTAATTCAGTTTATCTCTGCCTTTCTGCAATAATTTCATTTAATTTCACTGTTATGCAGATGACACCCACCTTGATTTGTATTCCAAACCCACTGCCACTCTCCCACCCACATCTGTTTTTGAATGTTTGTTTGAAATTAATGGTAATAAAACTGAATGTTTTCTTATTGTTACAACATCTACTCTGTCTAAACCTAACAGTTTTTCATTATCTATCGATAATTCCCTTTGCATACCTTCCTGAGTCTGGATTTCATCATTGATAGTACTATCTCCTCCACAGCACCAGTGTTGGGAAGGTTACTTTTGAAATGTATTCCACTACAGATTACAGAATACATGCCCCAAAATGTATTCTGTAACGTATTCCGTTACGTTACTCAATGAGAGTAACGTATTCTGAATACTTTGGATTACTTAATATATTATCATGCTTTTTACAACTAGTGAATGTCCTGTTCCTGTGTGATTCATTACTATTACTGAAGGCTACTCGCAGGCTACTCAATAGCAACTAGATTTTTAAATCTTAATATAAAATGAGTAACAGTAGGGTGGACATTAGGTAAGGCTGCACTTTGTGCCGCCATCTCGTATAGAAAACTATTCCGCGCGTATATAAAACAGATCCGCGGCTCCGAACTGTAGTAAAAGGGACCTCTGGCTAACACGTCGGTTTCCGTGTCGGGCTCGTAGCCGAAAACTAGCTTTACTTTGTTGTCTTGGTCAACTTTGCTGGCGAGAGACAGAGAGAGGCGTTGAAAGGCTGCTCCAGCGGAACTTGTTGTTTCGGAGGAAAACAGGAACACAGTGTACACTCGAGTCTTAATAGCTTACTTACAACTGGGCTCGTCAGGCACTCTTTTTTTTGGCTGCAGTGGTTATTATTATATTTACATGCCTCCAGCTCCTGTTTCTGCTCGATGACAACTCGTACTTTTCCACTCACCTTTTTCTCCCTCCCTCACTCATAGATACATAACGTGTACGGCAGTCCATTCTCCCTGCAGCACGGACTACACTGCCCATCAGGCTACATTCTTTAGGGCCATGTCTGTAACACTCTGCTATTGCCTTCATATTAAATCATTTAAAAAAATATTTCTTCACGTCATTATGAGACTCGAGATTGAGACATGGGCATTTGAGCCTCTTAATGCGTGTTTTGTTTGGGTTTCCACCTGTGTGGAATTACAAAAAATAGAGAGGGCATAGCCTAACATATGAAACAGGAAAAGACCGCCGCGTAATCCCTTTATTTCAACAAAGTAACTGTATTCTAAGTACTACCCTTTTAAACGTTAACTGTACTCATATTTTGTAGTTTAAATACGTAACGGCGGTACATGTATTCCGTTACTCCACAACACTGCACAGCACATATAAACAATATCACCCAGTCGGCCTACCTTCATATTCGCAATATTAACTGCTTTCATTTCTCACTTACTCAAACAATAAATGGTAAATGGCCTGCATTTGTATAGTGCTTTTCTAGTCCCTAAGGACCCCAAAGCGCTTCACACTACATTCAGTCATTCACCCATTCACACACACATTCACACACTGGCGATGGCAAGCTACATTGTAGCCACAGCTGCCCTGGGGCGCACTGACAGATATACTGCCATACTTGTCAATGCTCTTGTCATATCTCGGCTTGATTACTGTAAATCTCTTCTCTGTGGTTAGAATTCTAGAATTTTTTTATGCTTTTGTTTTGGGGTTTTAGTTGTGTATTTTATTCCCATTTAGTGTTGTGTGTGTGTGTGTTTTTAAATTGCTGTACTAATGTAAGGTGACCTTGAGGCTTTTGAAAGGTGCCTATAAATAAAATGTATTACTATTATTGTTGTTATAAGTTACTTATCTCACCCCAATCCAGCTAACTGTCTTGGTCTTTACTCATCTAACGGGACTGCAAATCTAACCAACGTCACCTCTGCTGCAGTCGAGTTCTGGGAGTGAGTTCAATTCACTTATAATTTAAAGAGCTCTCATGAGTAAAATTTGAATTCTGATGCAATCGCTGCAAGTTTCTGTATAAATCCACTAATTACTTTAATTGAACATAACAAATTATAAATTAATTAAAAACATGATTTTTGTTTTTCCTAATTTTCCCTCTCTGAGGCGGCGGATGCTGGGTATGTCTGCAGGTATCGAGGAAATGGGCGGTGTGAGGTGGGAGCTGGCTCTTTGTTTACTGGGCAGCTGGGTGTTCTGTTACTTCAGCATTTGGAAAGGTGTCAGATCTTCTGGAAAGGTCACTGGAAGTATTTTGATAACTTTAAGCTGAACTCTTTTTTTGCATCACAAGATTTTAAATAAACTTATGTTTTTTTCTTTTCAGGTAGCCTATTTCACAGCCCCATTTCCCTATGTGATACTCCTAATACTGCTTATTAGAGGGCTCACTTTACCAGGAGCATGGGATGGAATTTACTTCTACCTGTATCCAGATGTGAACCAGCTGGCTAACCTTGAGGTATATTGCTTACTTAATTTCATGTACACCATCCTGGTTAAGCATGCCAGCATGACAAACTTGAATAAATACCATTAATTTAAAAATACTGATTTCTACTTTTTTTTTTTTTTGTACTCTGCTGTAGGACCTTTAATTGAGCTAACCAACATATAAACATTCCCATAAAAACCAATTTCAAATAGAATACAGCCTTTTCTGATACATGCATCTGATATATATATTTTTCTGTTACAGGTCTGGATTGAGGCAGGCTCTCAAATATTCTTCTCCTACAGCCTGACGATGGGGACTCTAAATGTTCTGGGCAGCTACAATGATTACAACAATAACTGTTATAAGTAGGTACAAGTTACATGAATTGTCACCTTTATTGGATTTAAAAATAGGTTTAACTATTATATATCCAATTATATGAAAAAATACAGACTTTATGATTGCTTTACTTTGCCCCCCAGAGACTGCTTTTGGCTGTGTCTGCTGAACAGCGGAACCAGTTTTGTTGCTGGGTTTGTCGTCTTCTCTGTACTGGGATTCATGGCAGAGAAACAGGGTGTAACTGTGGATGCTGTGGCTGAGTCAGGTATAACTTCTTGTGCATATAAAGATTCAGAGTGAAGTCAAGGTTTTAGGCTCTTTCAGCTCTGTTGATGTATTTTGAAGCAAAAGAGTTCTGAAAGCAAGTATTAATTCGAACAAGGTTTTGTATTAATGTTTTATGGTGAGAATAGACTTCGTTCTTGTTTAACTGTGATTCACAGGTCCAGGTCTGGCCTTCATTGCTTACCCTCAGGCTACAGCGATGATGCCTTTGCCACAGTTCTGGACCGTCTGCTTTTTTCTGATGCTCATTCTGCTCAGTGTCGACACACATGTAGGAATGTTGTACTGACTGTTTATTAACTAACAACTGTTCAGTTGAATATAAACCTGAAAACAGTCACTCATAATCCTGTCTCCAGTTTGTGACAGTAGAGAGTGTCATCACCTCCATTAGTGACTTGTTTCCGACGTTGTTTCGTGCTCCAGTGAGGCATGAGATCTTTGTCTTTATCTTCTGTTCAGCCTTCTTTCTCATCCATCTGACCATGGTCACCGAGGTAAAAAATAACCAAATAAATGCTTAAAATGCTGGTTGTTTTTCTAAGCTTTGTTAATTATTAAAACACTTTCTCATTCTCCGCCAGGGAGGAATTTACATATTCCAGCTTATTGATTACTACGGTTGCACCAGAGCTTGTCAGGATTGTATGGCTGTTTGTCAGTGTGTGGCTATAGCCTGGATTTTTGGTGAGTATTTGACTACATATAGAAGACATTACCGTAATGAGCAGATGGTCACAGATGGTCAAATGCTGAGTGACTAGCCAAGTAGAAAAATAGACGAAAAACCCAAATGCAGCACATAATTTATTTGATTTTCAGACAAAATGAGTAAAAGCCACACTGAGCAAAGTAGGATGACATTTTTACTCAGTGTCTTTCTTACTGTTGAATTATAAATACTGAGCTTAACTGAGACGTGTGGCTCCTGTAGAGGTTGCTCTAGGCTTTTTTGTGACCTTCCAGATGAGTCACCAGTGTGCTCCTGGGGTACTTTTGGTAGGCTGTCCACTCCTGGGAAGGTTCACCACTGTTTCAAGTTTTCTCCATTTCTAAAATTGTCTGCCCCCGTGGTTGACTGGAAACCCAAAGCTTTTAAAATGGTGTTAACTGCTTTCCATAAATGGCGCAAAATAAGAAAAGGGTTTATACCATATCTTTACATGAACCTCTGAACTTCCAACAGGTGTTGATCGTTTTTCCAACATTATTCAGGACATGGCAGGACAGAAACCATCTGCCTTCTTTAATCTGTGCTGGAGATACATCATTCCTCTGCTGACACTTGTGAGTCCAAAACATTGATAACGGATGGATAGATGGTGATACATTTTAACAAGTTGATCACAATTTATGTTTGTTACAGTTTCGAAATTTAACTGCATCAAAGTGAGATGGCAATTATTCACTAGTCTAATCCTCATTACTGATTTTAACGTTGCCATCATCTCTTTCAGTAATTATTGTAATTATGGGATATAACCATGTAAGAACTATGTATCTAAATTTTATTTTGTGATTCACCCAACCTTTCCAGTCTTCCTTCATCTTGTACCTCGTTGATTATCAACACCTCAAGATTAACAACTCGTACGTTTACCCAGACTGGGCGTACACACTAGGATGGGCCATGACTCTGTCGTCTGTTCTCATGGTACCACTGTTCGCAGCTGTACAGATGTATTTAACACCAGGCACCTTCAGACAGGTCAGTGCTCAGTGAAGATACTCCTGCTATTTTGCCACACACTGTTAACACCGACCTTTTTCTTCTTCGTTTAGTAGAAACAATACATAACATATAAAAGAATAAAGCCAGCCAGCTGTGGTAATTCACAGATGTGACACTGCGTGGCTTAGTTTCAGAGGCAAGTTCAACAAAACTTGTTAACCCATTAATATTGTTTCATTTTACAAAGCTGACAAATAGGCTCGTCTTTCAGTGATGGTCTTTTGTCCTATTTTTCATGGCTTGAGAATTAGAAAAATGTAAATATTTATCTTCGTTATTTCATGTTATGATGGTTCAACTCTCCTCTATCACAAATTAGCACAGGTATGCACTGGGAGTTTATAAAACTGCAATATTTTGTAGAGGTAAAGATGCGGGCTTGATTTAAAAAAAGCATGGCTCTGAAAATCTGGTAACTTTTAGTTGTATGTACAGCTGTACACTATGATTATATGCTAGCAGTTTATTATAGACTTTTAGACAGTTAACTTTATTACTGTTGAATTGAATTGAATTGAATTCAGTTTTATTTATATAGCGCCAAATCACAACAACAGTCGCCTCAAGGTGCTTTATATTGTAAGGTAGACCGTACAATAATTCATACAGAGAAAAAACCCAACAATCATATGACCCCCTATGAGCAAGCACTGTGGCGACAGTGGGAAGGAAAAACTCCCTTTTAACAGGAAGAAACCTCTGGCAGAACCAGGCTCAGGGAGGGGTGGAGCCATCTGCTGCAACCGGTTCGGGTGAGAGAAGGAAGACAGGATGAAAGACATGCTGTGGAAGAGAGCCAGAAACTCATGACTCACACCTTACATAATCAATCACATAAACCTACCGCAGTCATGGCTGAATGGCTTAATATATAATCACAGCCAAGTTTTCAATGTATTAACTAATCAGTCGTCCTTTTCTGTGTTCCAGCGTTTGCACATCCTTTGTCGTCCTGCTGAGGAGACAGTGAAGCAGACAGAAAATGAGGGAATGAAACTAAGTCGCGACAACTGTAAAGCTGAAGCCCTTTGCGGGGACCGTGTCTCCAGTTCACTTAAAACTTAAGGTTAAAAACCTTTTCAGCTCTCATGACTTTGTAGTAATCAGCAATGATTTATTAATAAATTCACAATTAAATGAAAACAAACTTTAATGGTTGTTCATTTTGGACATGTCTCAAGTCTTTTGTTTTAGCACACTGTCTATACAAAGAACCAGTTACATACTCATGTTGTTAGCATTTTATAAACTTTGTAAATTAGAAAATTACATTTAAAAGACAGTAAAAATATTGACGATAAGCAAACAGGGTTTCAGTATTGTCTGAAATAACAGCAAATGCTGATGATACCAAAAGTGTAATTAAAGTGAACTAAGTGCTAATTAGATTTTTGACAGCAGAGTTAAAGTAGCCTTTGAGCCTCCCATTCGCCAAAGATTTACATGGGAGGCATTTAGATATCTACAGATGTCAGCTAACTAAATGGTTTTAGTTAATTAAAATAACATTGAATGAGTGCACACACAGTTGATTATATTATTAAATGGATGTTTTCAATATACTCTGCACTGTATACTGTAAATATATATGAGAATCATAGTTTTTCACATCTTTATGCAGAGTTTTTTTTTAGTTCTCACTGAGGTTCTGTTGTATGTGATACTGTTAGACAAAGTATTTAGTCAGCAGGTCAGCGATCAAAGTGCTTATCAAACAATGCAGCAGCTATGCCCGTTACTGCCTTGTGTGAGTCTGATCGTGTCACACATCCCCCAGTGTGATTTGATTGGTAAATGAATGAGCTTGCATATCCAACCCCTTAATGTACCAGGTGAAGTCTTTGACATCAAGATGAACAGTGGAAGAAGAACAAGGAATCAAAACAAAAGACAGAGGATGGCGGACCAGCAGCAACATATTTAATTTTTGCACAAAATGTGATGGATCTGGGTAGTGTGAAAGATTTACTTATCTCTGCTAAGAACGATGGAGGTGAATAAACTTGGAGCAAATTAATTTTTTCTGCTTGTTCTGTTGATGGGAAACAGCTTATTTTTGTACCACGTGTCTCTTTTTCATTAAAGGTGCCGTATGATCTGTTACAGTTACTATAGTTTTGTAGTTTCTAATTATTATCATTTTTTATTCTTATTTTGTCTTTATTTTTAATTCGGTTTAATTTCAGTTAGTTTCCAGAGTTTTCTTGTTTAGTTTCTTGATTAAAAATGTTTATTTTTAGTTTATTTTTAGTCGTTTCAGCGATAGTTTTCATCTTTTTAATTATAAATGTGAAGGAGGGCATATGTCAGAGGCGAGATTTAGAAAAACAAAACAACAAACAGTACAGCTACAATAAAAACACAGATTGTTAAAGCAGTTGACTCACAGTCTTGTAGACATCCAGAGTCTCAATAAACCACCGATCCCTCAGGCAAATTGTATTTTTAACCAAACTAACAGAAAAATAAGGATATTTGGCAATATTATATTGTTTTTGTTATTTTTATTTTAGTTAACTAAAATGTTGTTTTCACATTTCACAGTTTCAGTTTAGTTGGCCAGTACACAAAGAAGGATTAGTTACACAATACAAGAAACTGTGTCAACTTTAAAGGTTAGTCTTACGTGACTGAAATGGAACCAAAGCTGATCATTACAATTTGGAGAAAAGATTGAAGGACCTAAACTTTGAAGTGAGGTGTTATGATAACTACAAGCTGGAGGCAGTCCTAGATGTTGTCAAATTGTCAGTAAGAGCCAAATATGGCTCACCCAGCTACTGTTCCCAAAAATCTTTAACCAACCTCCACAGACAAAGTAAGCATTTATTTTGATAATCAGGCATGCAAATCATTAAACTTCATAACTTCAGCTACAGTATAATCCAAGTCTGGGCTCTCGTCTACCTGCTGTTCTCATTCAGCTCTCAGCTGCTCTGGGCCAGCTCTGAGAACACGTGAAACATGGGTAAAATTAGATAATGGAGTTTAATTTGGGGAATAATACTGTTTCATATTAACTTCTTTCTAGGTACCTTCACCCGTTGCCTTCACAAATAACACTGTTTATTCCCCAAACCATCTGTCTGGGGCTCAGATTTACCATCATTCCTCAGCAAATTAGCAAAAACTACTGTAACACACAGAGACTCTAGGTCTGACCAGCCATTGCAGCCGTGGGCAAAAGATGACGACCAATACAATTCTAAAAGATAATTTATTAGTACAATGACCAAAAATATGAAGGGACAAAACAGTCCAGTGTCCCAAGTCAGCTTCATTTTACATGTCAACCACTTAAACAGGGATCAGTGGTTGTCCTCCAAGACCCACCACCCTGTAAGTAGAAGGTCGGTAATCACTCCGGCTTCAGCAACCCAAACTTGCCTTTAGTAGGCCCTGACAGAGAGAGAAAATATCACCCCATCTCCATGATACAATTCACAGAGCAGAAAACTGTTCACCATAAACATATTTAAATCAAGTCATCTTAGATCTGGCCATATGACACACCTGCGCAGAGAGACAAAATATCACAGCAGTGTTTGTAGTGTGGGATATAAGTAGACTAGAGTATTCAAATACAGCTGCCCTCAATTAATCTACCCCCATCACAGCCATTAGCTCACAACAAATATGACATACAAAATTGTCGAACCCCTCTACACCCTCTAACCCAGGGGTGTCAAACTCAAATACACAGTGGGCCAAAATTCAAAACTGGAACAAAGTCGCGGGCTAACGTTAATATTTATTGAAATATATTTATTCCTCCAGATATAAGAATGAATCTTTTCTTATGGACTCAAACACGTTTGCTGAAAAAACTGAATATGGATAAAGCAACGCTTAATACTAAACAATATATATATTAGCTGTCTAATACCAGTAGGCCAGCTCTAATCGTAATTGGTATGGCTAGCGGGCCAATGTAATCTAGGCGCGGGCCCATTTGGCCGCGGGCCAAGCAGTTTGACACCTATGCCTCTAACCCTTGCTTTACTAGCCTCATGGCTCTTTAGCTTAAGTTATCTAAAAAAAAAAGCAATTTAGCTTCAAATTTGTTCCAACTCAGAGTCTAACTTATGACCTTGTTATGGATTTTATTGAGCACATGACCAATTATTTTCTTCAAACTTTTTCAGAAGTACATCCTTCCTGTTCTGGCACTGGTGAGTCAAAACAAGGAGCCTTTTAGATCTTAAAAAATTGAAGCCAATCTAAAGTGCCCTGAATTCTATCTAATGACCAGTGAGGGTCATCTCCTCTGTGGAAAAAAGACGTATGATCGTGTCAAACTCATTTTAGTTCAAAAAACCACAGACAGCCTAATTTATTCTCTAGTGAGTTGGACGAGTAGAACCCAACCATCCATCCATTTGTTTTTAACTATTTATCCATTTCAGGGTCACAGGGGGGTGGAGCCTTTACCAGTAAAACTATATGTAACAGCTGGCAACTTGCCTAACTCAATATTTTTACCTTTTTTAACTTCTTTTCAATGCTTTTTCAATCCTGTGGTGTAATGCTGGCTTTGCATCACCACACCCGGAATATTTATGCAGTATATTAACAATACAATTATGTCACTTTGCAATGTTATCCAGCAGGACGAACAAGACCGAGGGCGGTTAAAAAGGGTTCTTATTTACGTTCTTATTTAGCACTTTTATGCACTTTAAGCAACTTGCAACACAGAAGCATCTTTTTCTATTCTGTTTCTATGTAAGTGCTTTCTATCTAACACTCACACACATTCACACTCTGATGGATGCAACTCTTGTCCAAGGATATTTGTCATGCAGACTGGAGCAGCCAGGGATCAAACCACCAACCTGTTAATTAGTAGATGACCTGCTCTTCAGCCCCAAGTCTTCATGTTTGACACTCGTGTTATAGAAGACGTAATGAGCCTTGTCCTTATTTCATCTGCAGCTTCATTAAACATTTTCCTGATGGAGCTTCAGTATTTGGCTGGTTTTCAGCAATAATTCATTCCAGTGCTGAATAACTGTGGGTAACACAACCTCCTCAGCTTTTCATCTTCCCTCCATCCTCTCTGTGTTGATTAGCAGCACCTCAAGATTAACGACTTGTACATTTACCCTGAGTGGGTGTAAGCACTGTGATGGATCAGGACTTTGTGCTCTGTTTTCTTGCTGCCAATGTTGGTATTTGAACAGATGCGTTTGACAGCTGGTACCTTCAGACAGGTTAGTGTTATACCGATGCTTTTCTGCTGTATCTTCCAAATAGATCAACACATTTATTTTATTCCATGATCACCCCCCAGTCGGTGATCTGCAAGATCATGATAACTTTAAGTTACTTATACTTCACCTGGGTGCTAAAATATCTAGCTAGTCATTCCAGAGTTTGTCTTTTCTTCGTCACCCCACTGAACATCTGCCCTGGCAGAGGAGACCAATGGGACAGGAGGGAACAGCTGCTGAAATGATGACTTAACCAGTGACAGCTTAATGTAACCTGTAAAATCACATTACCAATTAATCAACTGATTATTCAGCCAAATGCTAGAAGGGCAGATGGCCAAGTAAAATAGATCTTGTATGCATATTTTTTCTTTTTTCTGGGTTTACAATTTTAGTCTAATTTTATTCATTTTTATGCTTTGTTTCATATCTTCAAGTACCTCAAAAACATTCAGCTCTTCAGTTTGCACCTACTAGCATCAGCTAGCACTCCTAAACCATCACAGATATCTGTTTTTACTTTATTTTATATCAAATGCTTCTTTATCTCGTATGACTCTTGTATGAATCTGTTTCCTTTAAATGTTCTGTCACTGGTCCTCACTAAGCTGCCACCTTTTGATCTCAATCTTCAGTTTTGTGATCATCAGATTTAATAGCAAACATGAAACAGTCCAATAGCTGACAATTTCTAACTAGTTCTAAGGACTCCACTATTTTCATTTAATATTATTCAAGTCTGAGATGCTTGTGATTTTTGTGGAATCTACTCAGATTATTTTCTTACTGCTGTTTCAGTTTCGTCATTGTTTCCATATTTTCTATATAACTTATGTGCACTGCTTGTGATCACAAAAGTGTAACACAGAGTCAGACAGACCAACTTCAGGGAAAACAGTCTTTCTAGTTAGGAAGCATAAAACACTGCAGCACAAAGCAAAGTGGAGAAAAATGAGTCAGGAGGGATTAAACATTTCCTTCTTTTTGAGGGCTGTCTTGTTGCCTGCTGCCAGTTTCATTTGCACCAAAGCAGGGGACTGAATTTGTAACTGGACAGATTCATGTGTCTAATCTTTACTGACATTTATTTTTGGAGGTGAGGTATTTATTTAAATCTTTTATCATTTTATCCCAGGGATCCATACATTTCCTTTTTCATTGAGACAATTTTTGTATTTTTACTGTCATTTTTATGTTTGGCCTTTCATTTTTTTGGGAACCCGTTGAGGAAAATGTTAATATATTTTCTTAATGGAAACTAAAAGTGACTCCACATGCTGAATATTACATAAAATTCAAATGCAAAAACAAGACAGACCACTAATGGCATTGTTGTTGTTGTTTTTTCAAACTTTTTAATAATCATTTTTTAATAGAAGAATATAACCCATCTAGGTTATTTTCATTGAGTCTCTGAGTCAAGAGGACAGGGGAAGCTTGCTTAAAGAGATCAAGGATGTGCAGGTGTGTAGAAGTGCTTTTACATTCAAGGGATAACAGAGGTGTGCCACAGCTGGACTAAAGAAACCAAAATTACCTTTTCAGTTTTGACTCATGTTACAGCTATTTAGAATAATCAACCTTTCTGTTTTTCATTGTTTGCACTAACTCTTGTCACAGTTGTTGCACCTTAATTAGTAAGTTTTATTAAAAGTAGTGGTTTTAATAGTTTAGGATCAGTTGTGTCAAATGTCATATTAACTGACATCGGTTTAAAATGAGCCTGAAAGGTGCTCATTTTAAACGAATCAGTGATTTGACAAAAATTACTGAAGCATCCATTAGGAGAGGAGCTGAGGAGTAGAATCGAGGACGTACAATGAGGGAAATAAAAAAGGTCAGTAAACTAGATCTAAGGCTCTTAACTTAAAAACGATGACAAATAATTTACTCAATAACTTTCCAAAAATCTTTTGGATACACATAGAAAATGCAGACAAATCAGGGAAAACTTGAAATAAAGATCAGTAAAGTAGTAATATATTCTAGCTGCTAAAGAAACCCCCCCCCCCCCCATTTGAATGTGCCTATAGCACTGTGGAAAAGTAATGAGCTGTCCCTCATTTCTTTTTATATTATTAGGAAAATGCAAAATAGGTGCAGTTATTAGGTGCACTTGTTACCAGCTGGCAAGTCTGTAGTTCATATGACCACCTTTATTCTGGAACTCTACTTTTCAATGTTTAAATTTCATCAGCTCATCAAGATTCCTCACACCACTGGCTGAACCACGACAGCGCCTCCACCCTGTTTTATAGATGGCTGTAGACACTCACTGTCGTACCGCTCTCCTGAGCTCTACTCACTAGAAACAAAAATCTCAAATTTGGAAGAATTACTCCATAAGACCTGTAGCAACTGATTTTCAGTCCAGGTCTTGTGTAATTTGCCATACATAAGCCTTTTCTTCAGATTTCTGTAAGAATGGCATCCTGACAGCCACCCTTTGTTTGAGATCATTTCTGATGAGGTTTTGGTAGTGCTAGCAGTAGATGATCAACTACAATTAAGGAAAAAACAAAACAAATACAAACAACTCCCTGGTTTGGTCACATGATATATTAAAAGGGAGGCATAATAATAAAAACTCAATTTGCTACTGCAGCAACAGGTGAAGTCTTTGACATGACCAGAGGAAGAAAAAAACGACGGGATTGGTCCATTAAAATGCGGTGGTTTGGTTAATGTGTTGAGATTTTCAGGCTTGTGATGGTTCTACATTTCTGAAAGTGAAAACACATATTTAATTTTTTAATGTTTATTGAGTTGGACATGTATTCATAAAACAGAAACTAAAATGTAATTTTTAATGTCCATGTGTTGAAGTCCATTTGTCAAGTGTTCTGACTTGTTTCAGCTGATTTCAGATACGCCACAGTCTCATTACAGGAAGTCTACAGCAGTGCTCATTTGTCCTTAGTGAATGCATCCATCACCATCTGTTATTTCTTCTGGAAAAATCCCATTATGGAAGCTTGTTTAGTTCCTTTATTTGAGTTTGCTGATGCTTTCTTTTGAGTTTTCTTCTCATCCTCTTTGCTACTTGATGGTTTTGCTTTAATGGGATCTCTTGAAGCTTGTTTGGAGGGTTTAAAATCATCTTCGGATTCAGAGTAAGATTCACTCACGTAGCCTTTTTCTGTCACTGTGGATGAGAAACAACCCGGAGTTACAAATTCATACAAAACAACCAAACTAATCAATCTACTGTGGACAAAAGGACACTGCCAGATTCAGCCTAGATTGCTGCGTTTCTCTTGGTAAGACTGATGGAACAGCAGCAGCGAACATGATGCTGTCAAAGAGCAAAGACACGTTGCCGTTAAAAAGAGTTCAGGTGGAGTGAAGGACAAAAAGTGATCCTTGCACTTGCTCTGATCTACCACCTTCAACAAAATAAAACACAGCTCTCTGTATGCAGAAATGATACTAAACTATGATCTTAGTTATCTATGATTTTAAATTGCACAGCTTGCTGCAGGTTGACAACCGTCATCTCACTCAGTGTTGAACTGAAGCCTGCTGCATGCATTGATGAGTTAATGTAATGGATGGGGTGCACTCAAATAGATTTACCTAAAAGATTTAGTAACTTAGCTTGTAGATTTAGATTAATATTAAATAGAATTAAATCATATTAAATATAATAGTTAGATTAGATTTTATTATAATAATAAAAGTCAGACCTATAAAAATATAAAAGCAGCTATTAAAACTCTCAGAGAAAAAACATTAAGTTGAGCACTGGCTAATGCATTTTTAGAAAGTACACATTTCTCACAGAATATTACTGCTCTTCCCTGGATGCATAGATTCCTCATAAACAAGTATAAACAAGTGAAGCGACTGTGCGCCTGAGTATAAGCATATAAGGAATATCCTTTATATGCAGACAGGACTAACAACAGCAGCGGAAATCTCCCAGCCCTGAGCTTTTGTCTCATATCGATTACTTGTACAGACCCTGACCTCTTTATTTAAAAACAGTCACATATACTGTAGCACTATATATAAATACATTAAAAGTGTTTGATTATGATCTGCACTGGTTGGGTTTTCACTGTTGTATGTTTTTCATACCCATGCATCCATCACCGTCCACAAAGGTATGAGACTTCATGACTCGTCTTCTCTTCCTTATTTTCATTTCAGAACTGCTCGGCTGTAGAATAACAAGACGCATGCTCCGAGTTAAATACATAAAAAAAAATACATTAAAAAAATGAATAAAAGACTACCAAAGTTTCCAGTTATATCAAAACTAGAGTATCAAACGCTTACATGAGAATGTCTGTCGGGTTCAACCTCCTTTTTAGGACTTGGTGATGATGGTTCTCTTGTCACGACTGGCTGTGGAGAGTCTGGAATAACTGGAAGGGGGGAAACAGATTATCTTATCAATTTTGAAATGTCTTCTTTTATAAGTCCTTCTTTTCCCAAAGACTGAAATGAACTGAAATAAAAGTTTTGTCCTCACAAGCCGTTTGCCAATCCAATTAATTACAATGTTTGGAATTGCTTTTAGTGTGCCTACAGCAGCAAAACTAATACAAAATATACATCCATCCATCCATTCGCTTCCGCTTATCCTTTTCAGGGTCGCGGGGGGCGCTGGAGCCTATCCCAGCTGTCATAGGGCGAGAGGCGGGGTACACCCTGGACAGGTCGCCAGTCTGTCGCAGGGCCAACACACAACGACAGACAACCATTCGCGCTCACATTCACACCTAGTGGCAATTTGGATTATCCAATTAACCTATCCCCACAAGCTGCATGTCTTTGGACGGTGGGAGGAAGCCGGAGTACCCGGAGGGAACCCACGCAGACACGGGGAGAACATGCAAACTCCACACAGAAAGACCCCGGCCTGATGTTGGAATTGAACTCAGGACCTTCTTGCTGTGCGGCAACAGTGCTAACCACCGTGCTGCCTACAAAATATACATTTATACCTTTAATCCAATTATATCACTGTTTGTTCACTTTTAAAATTAATAGGTTTTCAAAATAGAAAACATCAGAATAAGAGAATAATATAAAATAAAAGTATAACCGTCTTCATCACTGCTGTCTGGCTCCGGTTTCTTAATCCTCCTCCTCTTTTTCTTCTCCATCTTCTCCTCTTCACCGTCAGAATCTTCTAGCCGCTTAGTTTTGCTATTTAAAAAAAAAAAAAGGAATTAAAGAACTTAAATTAGATTAAAGCCAGAAATAAACACCCTTTATAACTTTTGAAATTACATTTCTAAGTAACAATTAGGGACAGGGAAGTGGGACTTGATTGAGGAAAGCGGATTCTTTTCATGATTAGAAAACTATTTCCTCATGTACTGAAAGGAATATTTAATTCAATTTGTCACATTTCCCACATGAATACCAGCACACACCTTCTGGAGTCTTTCTTTGTGTCTTTTTGTGGCTCCACTGGAGCAACGGTTTCTTGCTTTTCCTCTGGTTTTGCCCTTTCATGCTGCTGCGCTGCTCTGGAAGATGACTGAGGTGCTTCCTCCTCCTTCACAGGTTTCTCTGGCTTCTCTGAAGTAGTGAAAAAGAACAATTATTCAGTAAACATATTCAAATCAAATAATTACCGCTCATCTTTCTGGGTTACTTTTGTATGTCGCAAAACAGCATGCACATCGATAAATGTGGAAACTTGATTTAAAATACAAACTCAATTACTCACAACAAAACACTGAAAACATCAGATCACGGCAGCAAAAAAAGTTGGGACGTGGCATCCATGTTTTCCAAGTAAAACTTAACATTTTGATTTATAACCAGAAAGGTTTCCACTTTGCCTCGGACCATTTTAAATGAGCTTTGGCGGAGAAGATGGCAGGGTTTCTGGATCGTGTTCACAAGTGGCTTCTGCTTTACAGCCTCTACATTCAAAACCTTACATTCTATGCAAGACAAAACCGTTTTTGCTGATTACAACCTGCAGCACTTTGGTACTTTTTTAAAAACTTGTTGGCTCACTCGCTGATTATTTTTCACCATGGTGAGGAACACATTCAATTACGATGCTTTTACTAGGTTTATGTGAAATAAGAACATGACAAAGACAACATTCATTTATATAATGATGTGATTTGTACAACTGCTCTGAAAGGCAGATCGTGTGTCAAATAAAGAGCAAAATAGTACTACTACTACTACTACTAATAATACTAATAATAATAAAAACAAACTATGAGCACAACAGTTTCAAGGTTAAAATAGAAACCTAAAACAAAATAACAGCAGTCTAAACGGAACATATGAATTTTAATCCCCCTTTTAATAAAGTACACCAGACACACAATACTTTACTTATTACTCACTTAATGTTTGAGTCCCAAAGAAGTTTGCCACTGGATTCGCTTTTGCGACTGGTTTGCTTTTGGGTGCTTCGATCTAAAATACAAAAAACACAATTATAAACAAACAGAGCAAAAACTCGAGTACCCTGAAGAGCAACTGACTGCAGCACAAGGACAAAGTCGTACATCCTCTTTCTTTTCAGGCTTCATCTCTTTGGTGTTATCCTGACTCTTAGGAGCAGATTTGTTAGCAAACATTCCCATGATGCCTTTTGGAGCCTTGGCGGATGATTTTAAAACTGGGCTGGTGTCTCCATTCATGCCAGCCTTTTTGTTTTCAGGCTCAGGTGTAGGAGCTTGCTGGACTTCCCTCGCCTGCTGCAGCTCCACAGAAGACATGGGCACTGCGCTGGCACAGTGGATCGCGCTGTATCTGAAAAGCAAAAGAAAAATAACTATTAAATAATATAAATAACATTATGCATTAATTATGTTTTCATTCTAATAGTGGCTAAACTAATCTTTACACAGATGGTGTAAAAAATGCTGATGACTGGTCACTGCAAATCAAAAAACACCATGATTAGCATACCTGCTGCAGTTTTTAAGATTGTCTTTCACAGCGTCGTAGTCCACAGCGTAAAGTGGGCCGCTGTCTCTAAGCAACGCTCTCTGGACGCTGTAGACGTGCACGCTGACTACCAAGCTCATCTTGGCTTTGAAATCTGCAGAAGAAAACGGCAAACGTGACACACTGCTGCTTCATTTACAACAAATATGTCATTAAATAAAACAAAATACAAAGAAAATCAAGACTCACTGACATAAAAGCATACTATTTATTGATGGTGATGATTATGAACTGAGGATATTACTTTCGAAATTAGAATCAAACAACGAGCCAACCTTGCTGTTACAGAGCAACACAACCGAATGATGTCATGTGAATTAATATTTACACACCTTCCAGCTGGTCCTCTCTCACAACAGACACCTTGTGACTCTGAAAAGCAAACACAGTGTAAAAAAAAAATCATTAAAGCTGCAGCTTTGGGCATGTAGAAAAAAAGAAAAGAAAAGAAAAGAAATCACAAAAAATGCTACAACAGGTCTCACCGTTTGACCGTTGTCCACAAATTTCCCTGACACAAGGTAGGTGGCATGCAGCTGAGCTGAACTCTCCTTCCTCTTGTGATCCAGGTAATGGTAGAGCATTCTGAACACAAGACACAACTTAAATGTATTTCCTAGGTAAATCTGTGTTTATGGCATTTATGTATTTATCAGCCAATGACACAAAGTGTTAATGATCTTTTTTTTTTAAAAGAAAACACACAGCACCTTTTTTTTTTGCATGCACACACATGCCAAAACATGCAAACGTGCGCATGTCTTCATCTCACTACCACAAAAACGGTGCAATTCAAGTGCAGAAAAACTCAAGCGACATTCCATTGGACTGTTACTGTCAAATGTAGTGCTTCCTTGGCGCTAAATACAGTAAAACCTAATTAATTTAAATTTGCGATTGTTGCTTGGACAAACAAGACATTTTGAAGATGGAAAAAAAATGTATCATATATTATTTTATTAGTTCCTGGCATGTCAAAGTAACCACTTACTGTTTTGCTGTGTTGACATGAACTCCAAGAGTGAGACTCAGCCATTTATAGGTTACCTGGTGTAGAGAAAGCACACAGGACACTTGTATTTACACAGAGACTATATGACGGATAATAAATATTATCCAAATATTGTCTTTGTTCTTTAAGGTACCGGTTATTGTTGCTTTCCATTAAGCTACATGAGCTGGGAAATATCTAATACTTATCAGATATAAATAAATATCGACTTCATGTCAGTGTTTGAAATATCTTTACTACAGCAGTGTTTGTCACGCACTTGGCGGTTTCCAGCAGTAACTGAAATTGGTCAACTAAAAATAAGCTTTTCTTCAATTCAACTGCCATTTACTACATCATAGCAGAGCCGAATTAACACGAAGACCCCTGAACATCTCCAAAATTGATAAAAATGCCCCTGGATACACATAAATTGTCGTGAAAACCAGACAAAGTTAAAACGGCAGTTTTTTTGAGCGGAGTTCAGCAGCCAATCATGTCGAAGCCAGAGCTAATTCACGCTCTAGTTCAGCCAGAAAACCTCATCGCACAAAATGAAATACCGCGAATTAAGAAGGCACTTACTATTTTATTATGGTCATTGACGTATTCGTCAATATTATCCAAATAAAGCTCATCCATTTTGTTTTATTCTCCTTGAAAGCAGACGACTTGCTGTTACAATTTAACTGCGCGGGAAAGCAGTTTATTTACTTCCTGTTGCATGTCACGTGTCCGCCCGTCCTTCCTGTGAGGTGAAAGGCTTTAGGCTGCCCTCTGCAGGCCAGACGGGGCTGTGAGTCACTCCCTGGATCAAATGAATGATAGAAATAAAAAACAAACAAAAAACAAACAAACAAAAAACAAACAAAACAGGAGCTTCATTCATTTATTTTTTTACTATATTCCACATACATTATCACTATTAATACGGTTTTTTGTACCCCAAAACCAACACGGGACAGTTAAAAATTAGTGCAAACTCTCTGAAACAGCAAAATCCACAATGTGAATGCAGTGGAGCTGAGAGAGCATCAGTTCATTATGGGCACTATAATGCACCTATGTATGTGGAAAACAATAATGATGATGGGTCTCCAGGGGCCACTTTAATGCTATCTCTTATTATAGTAGCCCAACAATGTGCTTCAGTTTTACCTCACCGTCTATGTGGGAGGCAAAGGAACAGTTTGTAGAAAATAAAGCAACCTTCTTGCACCTCCATCATATCAAAGAGCAATAACTACAACAGCAGCAGCCTCAGACTGTTCAGTAGAGAAGTCCATTCTTTCCTCATGGGGAGTCCGCTTGATATTTCTAACTCAGGCAATAATAAACTCTTTTGAAAATGACAGAACAAAAATGGTTTGCCCAGTGTGTCTTCAGCTTTCAGGCAAGTTTCTCAGGTCACAAGAAAAAAGGTATGGTGCTCAAAACATAGGATTATATGATGTGATAACATCATATGTTAAATGACCTTAGGCTTGTTAGGAAATAAAGTAATCTTTCTTCCTTACTGTACATCGCCTGTATATGGGTATTCCAGTCCAACTTACTGTTGGGCTGCACACCAGGGTATCTGTGGTTGAAGACCACTTCCATCTCAGTGCTCCTTATAGTTATTGGTGTTGATTGGCTCCCTCTCCCACCCCTAGTGCACTCTACAATGGTTTTTGTGACATTATGATGAAGAGGTCCGAAACTGTTCCTCTATTCTCTTCGTGCCCAACTGCTGTGTCGTCAAAAAGTTTCAGGAACAAAGCCTGCCGTAGACGTGGTACATTGTACACTCAGGACTGTGCTAGAGACACTTTTCTGCAGATGCACATATTGTGGTCGGCAGGAGAGATACTCCAAAAACACAAGACCATTGAAGGATTGTAGTAAAGGCACTGGAGAAATCAAAAAATATGAATCTCACAAATGCATCGACCAGATATATATGTGGCCTCTGGATCGACACAGCATTGGTGTGCTTCATTTCTGTTGTATCAAATCTGAAAGAGTAGGTTCAAAAAGTTCAAAGTTATTTATTTCCTTTAATCAGAATGAAGTTTACTGACTCTCCCATGTTGATGGGGAAAAAAACGAGACTTTTTGTCTCTTATGGATCAATCAAGAAAATTAAGAAGCTGAATAAATAAATAAATAATGCACCAGAGGAACATTTCTAACCCTGAACAAATGTGCTAAACAAGTAGAAAAATAAGAATGGTTTTAAACAAGCGAATCCATATTATTATCTGACCATTTCGATTTCAACTCTAGCACATGCAAACCTATTGGTCCAAAAAGCCTTGTTAATGAGATGTAGCTGTCAAATCTGAGTGACACACTGTATATATGATTATCTGAGGTGTGTTCTCAGAGTCTATCTGATGTAATATTTAGATTGAAGTAGCTCTGAGTCAGCCTGCACGGTAACTTCTAATAGAAATGTCAAACAGAAGGGCAGCGACGTGCAGCAGAGGAGGGAAAAATATTCCCATAATGATGACAAAGTACAAGAATAATTGTCTCACCTTGAAGACAGAGAGCAACACTGAAATCCTCAGGTGGATCAGATTTGGTTTAAATGAAGAAACATTGTGATCCTCTTTGTCTTTCTTCTCATTGTGCTGCACACAAGCACGTTTACCTTTTTGGCTTTTTTTGTGGACTTCTTTGCAATACGAGTGCAAAAACATAAACAATATATGAAAAACTGAAATTAAAATCCCCTTAAAGATGATGGAATCTACACTTACATTTGGACAAAGACCTTTTTCTGCAGTTTTGCCCATGTGCAGCACCACAGATTTTAAATCAAAGAATCAATAAGCAGTTGAAGTCCAGATTTTTAGCTTTAATTTAAGTTGAACAAAAGTATTGCAGTAGCTATTTAGGATTTTTAGCCAGTTTTATACATAGTCCTCCAGTTTCAGAGATTAATAATAGTAATTTGAAAATTGAGTCATAAAAAGTTTTATGTGAGGTCCGTTCCCTTGTTAGTCCATGATAATATTAAACAGATAAGAGACCTTCTGTTTATTCCAGGTTGACATTTTCACTGGAATTCTCAGAATTCCAAAGGCAGAAGTTCAAAGGCAACTGATGTTAATGCAACAGACCAGGCTTTTTAGTTAGTGAAGACAAAACTTAAGGCACAAACATGCAGCAGCTGAAAATGGCTTGAGTAAAGGCCTGAGGATACAATACAGCATTCGTTAATTTCCACGAGCTTCTAGATTTCAGTCAGTTATTACCGTATTTTCATTCTAGTATTATATTTTTGTCCAAACAAATTTCATCGTCTGAAGATTTTAAATAAAAATCATAGCTGGAATTATGTAGTTCCACTGCAGTGGTGTATAGAGGCAAAATTGTGTCCACAAGCATGTGGAACATGACTAGTCTATATATAATGTGCTTTTACATAAAAATCCTAATCCATGAAGGTATACACACTTGGATGTCAAATCATAAATCAATCGACTGTATTTCAAAGAAAGATGTATTTATTTTTTTTAAATAGATGTTTCCATAACACCAGTCAATTTTACAAAATCAGGTCACTAAACCAGGTCGGGTTAAACAAGGTTTGTTGTTTTAATGAAAGGATTCAGATTCAGTCAGCAGATCTGATTCACTGTAAGCAAAATCAGTGAATTGATATCAAACCGCAGCCCTCCTCTTGTCACACCAGAATGTCACTTGAGTGTCCCAGTGCCCCCCTCTGGTTGGCTCAACTGCCTCTCTGCTATGAACTAATGGGTCAAAAGTAAACCTCTGTAATCCAGCCCTGCACGTGAAAGAAAATCTGGATCTCATTTGGTTGCACCTCTAAAAGCCAATGCTCATCACAGCTGCTTTCAGAATCGGGGTAATGTTTGATACAGTGTTATTGCTCCTTTTGCTGAAGTGTTTATGATACTTTTTATATTGCATTTGTTACTGTTCACTCCCCGATTACATCAACACCGTGACTGGCTGTATTTGCGTGGATCAAGGGGTTTATTATTGGTTTTATTTTACACTTTGTTTGCAAAATAAACAAACAATATTGGACGTGTCACTCTAGATAAGAAATTCAGTCCAAAGTTTTACATTACAGATGCAATCTCTTTGGGATGCAGTGGCTGTGCCATATTTAACATACTGGTTCACGTGGACAGAAAAATACATTTATGCTTGTAACATCTGGAATGTAGATAAGTGTCGGTGGTACCTTCAGGTGTCTGACACTCTGTGGCTGCCTCCTGTGCTGCCAAAACATCTCTGATCCATCAGGGCGTGCACGAGGTACCGCTGAGGGTGGTCTGTGATGTCTGGCACCAGGAAGTGGATGTTGGCTATGGGTCCTGTGGGGGCGCTTCCTTAACTGAGGTTGTTCAGGCGCGTCCTGAATGCTCAGCAGGATTCACATGTGGTAGGTTTAAAATCTGGATCAGGGCCTTTGGCCATTTTGTTAAGTTCTTTGAATGATTGCTATCAGGGATGACTTTGACGTTAGATACACTTGACCTGCAGCAGTGGCATCAATGTAGATGCTACCCTGACATGTAGTGCTCCACATCATTGCAGAAACTCATGCAGAACATTAGATGGTATCAAATCTTTCTTGTTTCTTACACCTTTCAGTGGTTTTAATGTTGTGGCTGAACAGTTTATTTGGGCGGTGTTGTACAATCACACAAGTTTTGTTTTGTCACTGATGTGACTGTGATCTTCATAATATTCCTCTATGACATACTACAAGCTTCTATGATTTTAACTTTTTAATGATCCTCAGAACTTTTAAATATTGAAAGAAAACAGAGAAGAACTTTTGATTGCAGCAAGAAAGAAGGATGGTAAACCAGGATGATTTCCCAGACACCGGAGGAGAAAGGATAAAATGTCAAACTAGCCTCACCATTACTGGGATGCTCTTTTTGGCCGTCTCCTCCCACCACTCTCACAGCATTTAAGTGTATGAAAAACCAAGCCCATCCTGACCTCCCTGCCATGGCCCCCAAAATGTAATTAAATTCATTTGTTTCTAGTTCGTGTGATATAATTTGATTTGCTGGTCCGCTTTTGTCACGAATCCAACTCCTGTTGGGTCCTAACAGGTGACTGAACAGCTTTCAAAATAAAAGAATGCAAATAAAAAAATAAAAAATGAGCAAATACAAAACAATAAAATGTACATCTACCAATCTACAAAGAACGACCACACCGAATAAAAGAAAGTGGAAAAACTAAAATTGCTTTCACATCATCACAGTCGTATCAGTTTATGTTTATCTTAACTTTGACTGGCCTAGAGTTTATTTTGGAAAACTAAAAGTATACAGTATCTACACGATGCGTTAACACACAGAGGTCACAGTTTCTTTTTTATGTATATATATATTTACATTTATGGAACACCTGAACAAGAACCTTGACCAGGATCACACCACACATACCAGATTACACATCCACAAAATCTGAACCCAAATCTGAACCACCAATGCAGTTCAGTGTATTTGCAGATCTGCACAAAATCAACAGAAAAGTTACTCTAAGATGAGTAATTTATTCATCCATTAATCAAACTGTGGGGTGGACTGTATGCGGATTGGGGAAAAGAGATTAAAACATAATTTACTGTTAATTTACTAAAGTTTGACTTGAATCCTTTTTCAGTGTTAATCATGGGAAAATTTTGGTGTGCAAGGAGTGAAGTTTTTTTTGGCTTCTGAAACGGGGCGTGCCAGAAAACGTTTGAGAACTGGATTAATTATTCAAATGTGACCTGAGAACCCCGCAGTCGTGCCTCAACATTGTATTTTTTATTTTAATGTTTCTGGGTCTAGTGCTACTTGAAAACCCCCCCCCCATAATTAAACAAATTTTGGTCTTCCCATTATCACTGTTTTTTCTTCTTTGAGTCTCTGTGAAGAAGAGAGGGAATGATCTCTCTAATAGTTTGCAGACAGATCTCTGCAGTGCTCTGCAGCGGCAACACGATCCATTAGTCTCAGCACACTCAGATACTCAAAGGGACGTGTAAAATATTTGACTTGCGTGTGTGTGCTTAAAGAGCCCATGCTTTGGTATGGTTTTTGGATCTGATCAAATCTAAAATCTAAAGACCCAGTTCAGACAAACATCAAAAGGCAGAAAACAAACACAATTTTCAAAAGGAGAATTACAACAAAAAAACCAAAATCAAAACACATCGTATCAAAGCACAAAGTCCTTTTTTCATGTGTGGACAGTAAAATGGCAGCTTTAGAAATCAATCTGATGAGATCTTCTCTGTCTGGCCAAGGTTAAACCTTGATAATGGATTCTTTTATTAGCAATATCCTGGTATAAGAAGGAATCTTTTATTCAGCTCTAAGAAATATCTTATATACGTTTCAAAGGATGGTAACATTTTTGATTTTTTTTCTGCTGCTGTTTTCATGCCCTCAGATAACCCATTCTGACTCCTCTGTTCCTTCAGATCAACAGGGAAGATATCTGTTCTCAGAAATGCATAATGAATGTATTAGATATCTATCATGCTGCCTGCAGGCTCATTTTTGAGGCCTTTCCTCTACACGAGGTTTTAGGTTTCACTCAACACAAATCCCCTGATTGGTTTTAGGATCTAAAATCGATTACTGATTGCTCAGAGGAGAAGATATCTCTGCGGATGCATAGACGCCGACACCTCCTCGGAGTGTTTGACAGCGGTCACACACCCCATTGCAACTGTCAGGGAAGAAGATGTGTGTGAAACAACATGTAGATTTCAGGCAGATTTCCACACATCAACAGCAAACAAGTGACACACTGTGCAGCCTCCTACGGGTGCCTGGTTCAAAAGCTTCGACTGCTTGTCATGTCAGGAACCCCACGCTTATGTGTTATGTTATGTTTTCCTCACAGCCACCTACAGAGAGGATTGTAGTCATTAGATAAGATGTTAAGTCTGAATTCTAATTGTCTTCGCTGCAGATGGGGAGGTACTGTAACAGTGGGAGTGATGACATTTATCAACAAAACATGCTTTATACATTCACCCAGCATGCTGCTCAGAAACATCACAATAATAATAGTGGACTGTAGCTTGAGAAGAAACCTCTTAAGCACATGCCACTTTAGTCATACAGTAAATGGTCCATAACAAAGGGTGGCTGCTGAAATGTAAAACACATTTTTGTTTTTGTTTAAGGCATAGCCACTTTCTTCATTACCAGTTTACAAAACTGTAAGCTGACTTAACCAAAAGCAGGTTTAGTGAGTTTTTAGCTGCTTTTTAAAAGACACCACTGAGTCCACAGTTCTCAATCTCAGTAGGGGAGAGTCTGGGAGCCACTGCTGCAAAAGCTCTGTCGCCTTTCATTTTCAGCCTTGTATCATGCACAGCCAGTAGCCCTTGATCACATGACCTCAGGGAACCCACTGGCGATGCTTGGATGTAAAAGTTCTGTGATATATGTTGGTGCTTGTCCATACAAAGCTGTACAAGTCAAAACCACAATCTTCTGAAAGTGGAGTCTGAAGTTAATGGGGTGGCACTGCAACAGAATCAGCAACGGTGTGACGTGTGAGAAGCATCGCAGCAGATCAAACTGCAGATGATCCGAGGAGGTTTTGTTTAGACAAGTGAATAATGGAGGAATGAAGGCATGACAAATAATCTTGGAACAATGTATCAGAGATTTCACATGAGCATCCAAAGTCAAAGCCAAATCACCTTAAGGCCCCAGATAAATAATTTAGCAAGATTTCAATTATATTAGGGACATATCTCATCAGAGGGCACAAGAGGGACCTGTTTATCGCACTGTTGAAAAAAGCTGACAGATATCTACCTTTTAATGGTCAAAACATCTCCGCAAGATCCTTAACTTAGAAGGATCTGAGAGCTTTAAAGTGTAAATTTTTCTTTTACAAATGTGCTGTAAAGAGAGCAGGTATAACAGAAAAAATAAAGATGCCAAAACAGAAAATTGTTGCACACTGTAGGCAAGAGAAGTGCAAGAAGACCTGACCTTTTTCAAGCAGACACAAAAAAGGAACATTCTTTATGTGGTTTGTCTACAGTCTTTTTGAAAAGCTTAGCAATAAACAGCAATAAAGGCCAAATTATCACAAATTGACTGTGAGGCAGGCAGATTGCAAAAAGTAAACTAAAAACCAGTCACAAGAATGTGAAAAGATCAAAATATTTGCAGAGCAGGAACTTAAAATATAGTCTTTTGGGGAACCCCACCCCACCACCATCACCACCACCACCACCACACACACACACACACACACACACACACACACACACACACTACTGTGATGGATAACATGACAAAGGACAAGGGACAACTCAGACAAAGTATACAGGCACACACCAGATGATGAGGGCAGAGGTGACAAGTGAAAACATAGCTGAACTAGAATTGAATTGAACACAAAATTGAACAAACTAAATACTGACTAAACAAGATATACAGAGACCTCTGAAAGAAATGTTACAAAGGAAATAACCAACAAAAGAAGAAACAGCTCCATCTTCAACCTTTGGTCAGTATGTCCACAATCCCTTCTCTGCACATGTCCAAACTATCTCAGCCTTGCCTCTCTAACTTTGTCTCCAAAATGCTTAACCTGAGCTTCCCTCTCATGTATTCAATTCTAATCTTGTCTTCTGTGAAGGCTTTAACATCTCCAACTCTGCCACCTCCAGCTCACCCTCCTGTCTTTTAATTAGTGCCAGTCTTCATAGCAGGTCTCACTACCATCTTGTAAACCATTCCTCTCACTCACGCTGCTATCCTTCTGTCAGAAATCAATAAGTAATTATTATTAATAATTTTTTCTCAGTATGAAAATATAATCCTTCCAGCCAGCGTGGGTTTTCTCCTCTGGTTTCGTCACACAGCCCAAAAATATGCGAGACGTAGGTGTGGATTTGAGCGAGAGCAGTTGCCTCCCTGTATTAGTCCTGTGGCGGACTGGCATCTAGAGTGTACCGTACCTCTTTCCCAGCGTCAGTTTGCTCTGAGGCTGATGTAGACTTCAGCCTCAGAGCAAACTGAGTTAGACAAACATTTTATAAAACCAGAAACTGGTATTTATGAGATTTTATTTAAATAAAATTAGAACTGTTTAAATGCTTCAGAATTTCTATGTGTAATACACATTAAATATATTGCACATTATCTGTGCACTACTGTGTGTGAAGAAGATAACAAGAAGATGACATTATGATGATATTATTAAAACAGCAGTCCTTTGCAAAAAAAGATATATGGCACTTACAGTGTCCTCATTACTGTACACAGTTCTGATGAAGGTAACTGATAATTTTGTTTTCCCCAATTTTGTCTGTTTAAGTCACACGCCTTTACTTGACACAAAGTCCATGTCATTTTATCTGTATCTGTATCCAGGATAAAAACCTGTATCGAGGTTTTGTTTCCCAGCGTTGCAAAGTCTAAAAAACTTCTTTGCAATGTTTTCTGCTTTCTGATTTATGTGGACAATGAAAAAAAGTAGATGAAAATGTGCTTGAAGTTCTTACAGCTGTCACTGCAGGTGCAGAAGAAAAAGAAAAACATAGCACTTTAAATCCGGCAACAAACCGTGTAGGTTAATCCAGCCTTCAACAAAGTGCCTCTTACTTAGGAGCTAAAGTCTCCTGAATTCAGCCAAATTTACACTTTTTGTACATTTTTGTGGTAAAAAACAAAAAAGCTGCTGTGACATGCGGGGACGGAAAAACATGGAAGAGAAATACAAAATAATGAGAGGGTTTTAAAGGTTATAGACTCTAATGGTCTCCGTTGAAGACAAAGATCAAAAGGTCAGGACCGACAAGACAGAAACGAGGAGCTGCATTTGTGGAGGTTTAGGCCAAAAATATCATATCATACAGAGTTCAGCTGGAGAAACAGACTGGTGCATATAAAGACCTGCCAGACACCAAAACAATTGATGACACTTGGTGACAGGAAGTTTATCACTTTTAAAAGTTAGCAGAACAACAGTCAGTTTATCTATAAGACCAACAACATTCATATGAGAAGAACCACTATGAATGTCTTTAAGCATATATTTGGTAAGGTTGGTACATATTGTATAAAAATCAACAGGCACCATTTGTATAATGTAAAATTATGAAGTTTGAGCTATTTATAAGTACATTTGAAAACAGCAAGCACCAAAACAGTAAAAGGAATACAACAACAACATCGCCATTAAAGGAGGAGTGAGCCTCGGCTTTGATTATTTTCTTTATCATTCAATATAGTCATAAATGAATATAATTACTGTGTCATTGTTACCTGCTGTCTGATTTTAATCCCTTTCTGATTCATCTCCAGACCTCTATAGAAGGCCGACCCTGTGGGTTTAATCCCCTTTAAAACAGCTTCTTGAGGAAGGAGACGGTTTATTAGGGACTGAGCAGCTTTCTTTGCTTTGATGACTGACCCAGCTTTCTTGGATCAGTCGATCTTGCAAACAGTCAAACCAAGCTAATCATATAACCTCCACGGCAGGGAAAAATACGAGAAGCAACCAAAAAATGAGTTCATATATTCAAAACATGCCCAAAACTTGGATATAGACATAAACACGGTGGAACATAATGGCACAACACTTACAGAAAACCCAGCCAGTTGGGAAGGATGTATTTGCAGAATATGCACAGAGGAAGCCAAGTGGGGAGGGGGGGCCTGCAGATAAGCTGACTGGGAGGACTGGCAACCTATCAGGTGGTTGTGTGCAAACAGGTGATTGGGAAGACTGGAGATATCTGGTGTTGATGGGGTGAAACGCAGGAAACAAAAGCAGGACTGGATGGTGGTGACAGGATAGTTAATTTAGCTTTGGAAGGTTCCTAACACAGTGACAGGACACAGGAAAGGAAGGAAAATAAAAGCTGGTCAAATTCTCCAAATGTTAAAGAAATGCACTTTAAGAAATGATGTATCATCCTTTAAATAAGGAAAGGAAATAGTGATCACACAATTCACTGTGCTGTCCACAAAAGGGTGACTGGATAGTGTAAATTATTGCTTGCATGACCATACCAAACAATAACCTGCTGATATGTTTTAAACAGTTTGCTAAACCCACAGTTGAACTCTGAATGCACCTCTATTTTATTTAGTAATTTATTTATTCTACCTATTTAATCCTGTTATAATGTTGTTTTCTAGTTTGAGGGATTAGATGTGTGGGTTGGTCAGTCAGTCAGTTTGCATTGCTTATGCCCTTATTTGGTACATTAGGTGTTATTAGTGTTTGGTCACCAGTTCCATCCTTTGGTAATAAAGGGATATTTTTCAACAGGTTGTGCATGTTGGTTCAGCCAGCATAAAACATCACAGTAATAACAGACGGTGGAAATAATCTAGGATGAACTTTTGGTTGGTCATTTTCAAGCCAGTGTAGTTTCACTATAGTAGACCCATAGCAGCAACGTCTGATACTGTATTATTAAGGAGCCTTCTGAAAGTGATGTTTGGTTCTGTTTTCCAAAGTCCTTATGAATTCTCCTGCTCATATTTCCTTGACTTCATTGAGTTCAAGGAAAATGGATAAAACCCCCAAACAAATAGGAAGGATGTTTTCAGGTATTTGATTGCAACCTCAGAGAAAAACTGCACATATTCAAACTCACTTCAGTCCATTCAATATGAAGCAGTAGAAATAATTCATGTCTGCATCTCATAGCTTCCCCATTCAATCTGATCCAGTGACCTTGTAGTTATTAGTCTTGTTTTCCAAACAACCAGCTGCTTCAACTCTGAATTATAATTAACCATTCTGATGTCACAGATTTTATGTACCCGGGATTTTCTTGATGAGATTTTGCTGCTAACATTGAAATTACACAGTAACTGTTCCTGGCGGTTCCTCCGCAGAGAGGCTGTTGTGGCTGCGCCCCAGGCCCAGTGTCAGGCTCTGTCAACGGGGACAATCATTAGCCGCCTCCCCGAGGAGCTTTGTTTCCCCTCTCAGCATCCGCTCCACTTCACCCTCAGCCCTTTGTGGTGCCTGCTGATAAGGCCAAGCTAATATCTGCTCGGCCGCTCGCTGCATAGAAAATGATAAACGCCGGCTGAGCTGCCGTCCACAACACCAGGACAATAGACACCGGATTCTAGCCCCTAGGCTATTGTTATTCTCGCAGAGGATGGCGTATGCACAGCCAAAACCCAGGCCAGGTGGTTTACACAAAACATGAGATGGTGAAAGGGTGACAGATAGACTCAGCACTTACAATGGCTGTGTCAAAAACAAAATGTCACGATTTCAGCCCGGTGTCCACAATCTCAACAGGGCCCTGAGAATCATAGTATAGCCACATCATAACAGCATATTAAATTCTAAAGTGTGTTTTGGCTTGCCCATCAAAAAACTAAAACAAACAAACAAACAAAAAAAATCAGTATCAGAAATACAAACAATTTAATAAGCTCTAGGATCTGACTCCAGTACATAGGTGTATTTGATGGGCTAAGCCAAGCTATTGTTCAGATAAGTGTATTAAAAAATTGTACAGCCTTAACAAAATGAAAACAGGAGGTTTCAAAAATCAATTGATAAAATAAACCTGCATACATAAACAGGCGAACTTAGCTATAGAGAATAAAACCTTCTGTAGCAGCAAGGCACTGGAGAGTCCGTGTCAAGTGGCCATTAGAGAAAATGCAATCTGTGACTCTTCTAAGCTACTTTTGGCTGCTTGCTCATTCACAAAGGGTCACCACAGAGGGGTAGTGCTAACATGGGGTGCTTTTGCTTGTAAGGAGAATGTGTTAATTCCTTTAGTATGAATCCCCAATTTGTGGCACTTCCACACTGATCTAATTTTTATTTAAGCCAAACATTGTATTTTCGTTAGTCAATATATGTCTATGTGTCTGTAGTAGCAAGCTGGATAATGGTCCAGCTTGGGTTTGAGTCCAGGTCATTCTGTGTGGATTTTGAATGTTTTCTCATTGGTTTTGTGGGTTATTTCTTGGCTAGGTTAAGCTGTGATTCTAAAGAGTGACTGGGTGTCTGTCTATCTTAGCCCTGTAACATACTGGCAGTTTTTACTTTGCCCTGAGACAGCTGGGATAAGCTCTAAGTCCCAGTGATACTGAACTGGGTAAGTGGAAGAAAATGGATGTATGTAAATGTATGTACACTTGTTGTCACGGTCTGGCTGGCAGACCGTGGGGAGATGGGGAAATAGGACCCAAACGCCGGACTCTTCAGTGCAACAGTGTTTATTTACAAGGTGGTGAAGTAAACAACAATAAATCCCCCGTTTCCCAGACTCCCATGTAGTGTCTTCTTCCAAAAGTCCCCGTGTAGTGCTCTCTGCCCCAGTGTCCCTGCACTCCCCGTGCTCACTGCTCCTTCTCGTCCCACACTCCTCCTGAGGGGAAAACAATAGAGGCAGCCGTTACACACTTGTCCCAGCAGGCATACACTCACACTTGACTGTGCTAGAAGACTGACGTGTAGTCAAACGCAATAATCCAGCGTCGGTGGAAGCTCCATCGCTCATCTAAATAGCTCCCCCGACGAGCCCAGATGAGGAGCAGGTGTGCGGCCAGGACTTCGGGTGTGGCCAGCCCTCAAGTTAGGCCACGCCCCCAGGGCTGAAGGTGCCTGTAACTTGGCCACAGCAGAAAGGCAATACACACACATACCTGCCTACATACAGATGTGCACAGGGGCAGTGCAGACAACACACCAAATAATAATAATAATAATAATAATAATAATAATAATAATAATAATAATAATAATAATAATAATAACAACAACAACAACAACAACAACAACAACAACAAACAACAACAACAACAACAACCATAGTCCCCACTGCCCACGGACCCCGAGTCCCCAGAGCCGGGTCCGTGACACTTGTATAGCTTCCTATTTTGTGGTAAATTTAACAAAGGGTAACTATGGACAATATCAAGATCAGAGTGTGTTCTGGCGTTCTTGTGTTAATTATTTTCCTTGTACCCCTTAAGCATTCGAAGATCCACTTATCCATCCATCAGTTTTCTTACAGTCATGTAGTTCAGGGTCACTGGAACCTATCCCAACTTCCATTGGGCAATAGGCTGGGTATATCCTGGATGGGTTGCCAGTTTGTTAAGGCTAACACAGAGACATAGACAACCATTCACACTCATATTCACACCTACATGACACATGAGCAATTTAGAACCACCAGTTAACTTAGCCCACTAACTGTATGTTTTTAGACTGAGAGAGGAAGCTGGAGTATCTTTAGAGAACCCGCGTAGAAAGGCTCCGGCCAGATGGTGAATTCAAGCACAGGGACACAGTGCTAACCACCTCACCACTGTACTTCCTGATCAGCTTGAAAACAAACTTAAAAAATATCCCCAAAATATGAGTAACTCTTTAGTCTCCTGGCATGTGTTTTAACCTCCCAACATATCTCTAAATGATGACTTCATTGCTCTTTTGAAGTGGAACACTTATATTGGTGGTTTCAGACTGTAGGAAGTAAAAAACTGATATGATCATGTGATTAGAAGACTTGCTACCGTTAAATCTCCCACATAAAGACGGCTTTATGATTTGGGGGATTTTTACAACCTTGCCCTGCCTGTGATGTCCTTTTGCTATTATCGATGCAAAAATTGCAACAAAAGGAACAATAACCATAACTCGACACAGATGACCTCAGTTTTATCTCGATAAAATCAGAGGAAAAAAATCACTTGGAAAATAATCCTGATCAAATATTCCTGGCTAAGAAAGGGATTTAGGGTGAGGGGGTGCTGAGGAAGGAAGAGGCAGAATAGGACACAAGGATTTGTTGTTGTTGTTGTTGCATTGTTGCATTCATCAGTGCAGGAGTTCTGAAATTGCTTTTCATATTTGTACAAACAACTCATTACCATTTTAGCAAGAATGGTGCAATTTCCAAACAAGATGGTGCATATCATTCAGAAAAATCATTTGTGTGAGCTCTGATAAGACAGTTTTGCCTCTTTGCAAAGAATTTAAAAACCTTGTGCATTATTTCCTCACTCTCATTTAGCAAACACCAAAAACAAAGTCTTGTTTTGTCATTTTAATTATTTGGATGTGAATGTAAGTGATTCCTTGTCTCTCCAAATTCTTGGAACAGTGGTGGCCTACAGACATGCCTCCAACGCAATGCCTCGTCTATTATTACATATACAGCTTGATGAAGTCCTTTTACATCTAGCATAAATCTTACACCGCATTTAATTAAAAGGATATCTTACCAACAGTCAAACATGGTGGTGGTAATGTGATGGTCTGGGACTCCTTTGCTGCTTCAGGACCTGGACGACTTGCCATAATTGATGGAACTCTGAAGTCTGCTTCTGGCAATCAGTTCACACCCTGAAACTTAGTGTTTCTAAGTGTTTCCTGTAACCGAAGTCTGGATTAAAATCCATCTGAGATGCTGTGGCATGAACTTATACAGGCTGTTCATGCTTGAATGCCATCCAGTGTGACTGAAGTAAAACAACACTACAAAGAAGATTGACAAGAGTGTCACGGTTTGCCGGGGCAAGCCGTGTGGAGTTGGAGAAAGGACCCAAAAGGCGGCAGCTCTGGTGCAGGTGAGTATTTATTTACAGGAGTGGGTACAAACAGCAATGGTGGGTGAACATGAAACCGGAACCCTAAACTGGGGAAACTAACAACACAAACCAGAAACGAAGATGCAGGGAGGTCCGAGGAAATACATACGGGGAGACGAGGGGAAACAACACAGACGAACCAGCAACTACCATGACAGAAGACACAACTTAAATACACTCAGAGAACACAGGGAGATTACACATAGGTAGGGAACACAGCTGGGAGTGATTAACGTGACGAGACTAGGGAGGCAAACTGAAAACACTCACATAAGACGCAGACCTTCACAATAAAACAGGAAACACATACACGCAATGATATAACACACCAACTTAACACAGACTGGGGGACACAGAACATAGGAACATGAACCATGAAACAGAAGGGTACAAACAGAGGTGGGACCAAGTCATTGTTTTGCAAGTCTCAAGTAAGTCTCAAGTCTTTATTCCTTCAAGTCTCAAGTCAAGTCTCAGTAATGTTCAGGCAAGTCAGAGTCGAGTCTCAGTCCACTGTTTAAAAGTCCAAGTAAAGTCACCAAGTCTGAAATTTTGACTTCAAGTCCTTTCGAGTCTTTAAAAAAAAAAAAAACGAAAAAAGCATGTTGCAGTTTATATGCTAATGTAAATATTAGAACCATGTAATTTTTTTAAATCTGTGTTTTTCTTCAACACAGACAAAATAGTTGAACTTAGAGAAATATACACAAATTGTGGAAATTGCACCTCTTTAAAATGCAGCTCAATTAAACCTAGCATCCAAGAATAATTTTCACCGACAGTTCTGAGAATAAGCTGCATGTTATTCTGGATGCGCTTGTAGGACTGGCTTTAAAATCGCATGACAAAAATATCATACATAAATAAATGATATTTTTTTTAAAATATCATTAAAAAAAAACAAACTGCATCACCAACGTAGCCTGGAAAACATTTGCTAGTTAGATGAAGTCAGCTATCTCATCGTAGCATATTTATATGCATATTTATAATTATACGGTTCTTGGAGTGAGTGCATACACTCATGAAGTTTAGTAACTTCCGGTCACTGCAACAAGCCCAGGTACAGTTTACCGACGGATGGGTACAGGACCTTGAAATGCACCGTGTAGAAAGTAAAGACCATCGTACGTATCATAAGTTTACCAGTCTCACAAATCGTCGTCATAAATACACATTCGTTAACCGTTTATTAATAGGACCTTTGAGCTCAACGGTAATTAATTAGCAGTGGAAATAATTTCTGGTTCGCGTTACAGAAATGTAGCAGTGACAATAATACTGTATGCTGTAATCGTACTGGACAATTAGTGATACAAAACAACTGTTTTATCCTGTGAATAAAAGTATATGTTTTTGTCAATGTACCATAATAACAGAAGCGAAACGCAATATTGTGTCAGGACAATTCACTATTTATGCACAATAAACACAATAAATAAAGGAGCATAGCGCGACAATTTCTGTTCAGCGCCAGACTTGCTTGTAACCTATATCACCAATTATGTTATGAAAATGACGTATTAACTACAACAGCAGACTGACCTTTGTGGAAATGCTTGGAGCAGACTAACCTGTGAGCTGGAGTGTTCTGGGACGTTATATTTGATCTTTGAATGGCTGCAATCCAGTCGCCTCTTTGTTACTTCGGAAACATGGCTCGAACAATTTCTCTTCAACGACGTAATCCGATAACAACCGATCTCTTTACTCGTCGGCTTCCCGTGGCTGTCATGCGACCGGCTATTGCAGTTAATAATACAACAGCTTCTTGACATTTTTGTGTTTCTTTTTATCGCTGTGTGACTGATTTCAATTGAAAGCCTGCGTGCGCTAGTACCGCTTGCCACGAGTTCCCAGAATCCTTTGCGGTTCTACCCGTGAATGACGTCACATTTTCAATCTCTATATAATATGCATGTTAAATTTTATATTTGGGGTAAAATATCAAGTCTTTTCAAGTAAACCGGTTCAAGTCCAATTCAAGTCCCAAGTCATTGGTGTAAAAGTCCGAGTCAAGTCACAAGTCTTAGAACATTTTTTCAAGTCAAGTCTAAAGTCATAAAATTAATGACTCGAGTCTGACTCGAGTCCAAGTCATGTGACTCGAGTCCACACCTCTGGGTACAAACACCCAAGGTAACCAAAACCACAGAATACTAATAAACTAAACATAAACACGGAGTTGCAGACTCCGGACCATGACAAAGAGTAAGCGAAAGAGAAGTAAGAGAAGAATAACACAACCAATTATAAGGTTTAGAGGGCAGTGACTGTTTCACACAGGGTCAGGTAGGTCTGGATAGCATTGTGCCTTTAATAAATGAAATCATCATTTAAAAAACTGCATGCTATCTTTGCATAATATTCTAATTTGTTTGATACATATAAGCATAACAAATAGAAAATTCAAGACAGGGCCAAATACTTTTTCCACATCACTGTAAAAACACAAATTGGTGGAAGATATGTAGAGTATGTATTTGTGAACAGAAACAGAAATAAAATCAGTGTTACAATTAGAAGCTAATTTTTGAACTGACATGTAAGTTTCTGTTGAGTAGGTTTTAAATTTTAAGGATTCCAGTGACACGTGTTTAAATTTAGTGTTTGAATTTCAATGTTTGAAGAGTCTGAAGCTCACAGGAAATAATTACATTGGCCAACCTTATTATTTGGAGCACCAGCCATGTCTACAATGAGCTTTCAGCACTTTTGACAGTATATATGACATAAAAAAACAAAAAAAAACATACTATAGGTCAACTTTAAACTACATTTAAGGGATGAAAAACCCTGCAGTGTGAATAACACACGTTTCTTTGTCCCACTAGTTGCACTTTGAAATTAAATAAAGAAAAAATAAAATTTTGGAATCACACACTTGATTAGATTTAAATATTTGTGAGAAATTAAACAGTCCCCCAATGATTAGTTTACAGCTAAAAAGGGTCATAATTGGTAGATCTCTGGCAGATATTTCCTTCATGTCATTACCTCTGATTCCTCCAACCATGAAGGTTCAGTCTCCAGCTCCACTGACTCGCACAAAGTCATTATTAACATCTCCTCTTCTATGAATGCTAATAGTTTCTTCTAATGAAGTTGGCCGTCTGTCAGTCTGCTCAACTTTAATAGAAATATTTCCGCATTTGTTTGGTTTTCATTAAGCGGCTGCGTGCAGAAATCTTCAAACAGAGGAGCGCTCATATAATTTTAATAGTGGACAGGAAACACAGACTTCTCAGGGCTGTGGATATGTTCTCACCCACTCAGGAGCTGCCCCACAGCCACACAACCTCTTCTCTGACTCTGGTTACTAGGTCTGCATGGTAATCACACACTCTTAGAGCCCAACAGGCTTCTTTGCGGATTTCTGCAGCCAGATCTGCATGACGATTATCCTCCTCAGAGTGAGCTGCATATCAACTCTCTGCATGTCGTCGTGTGGCTCACTCATCCAGAAACCACATCAAATGAAAAACTGAGAATCTGATGCTTAGATCTGTCTGCACAGGGCACAGGGTGGCTTTAACTACTTCCACTGCACTGTGGGGGGTGGGAGGAGGCTGCGCAGCATAAATCTGTCATGTGTGCTCTTTTCTGTGTTTATGGAGCTCTTTTGTGGCATTTACATCTGTGAGGTAAGCTAATGATGAATAAGATCTAAGATATGTTAATGCCAGCCAGCAACTTCAAATGTCAAATTCAAATGTTTGCAGTGTATAAGTGGTAATTATAATTTTTAATTACCAACAAAGATATTCTGAACACTAAGAAAAAAACACTAAGAAAAACAAAACAAAACAAAACAGTTGAGCTAACCTCAAAAAGGCCACTGGAATTATGTATATATAATCCCAACTCTATCTATCTATCTATCTATCTATCTATCTATCTATCTATCTATCTATCTATCTATATATATATATAGATAGTTAAAGAACAAAGTGACCTTCCCAAAAAAAATGTGGATGGGGTGAGCTGACCTAGTGTATTGGGATAGCTCTTTTCTAAGTTTAAAAAGATGTTGCTAAATTTCAATAAGCTCCCTGCTGTCTGACATGTTGAGCTGATTGCTTTCAGTCCCTCCCATTTAACAACTTAATACATGGCCACAAGCTATTCAGAAATTACCTAGATTTTGTGAACTGGTGCTGTAAAAATAAAACTGAATTGAACTGACTTCTTTCTCATGAAATCTGTGCCGGTTTGAAGAAGAAGGCTCATGTCTCGATAGGGGAACTGGTGTTACTTATTAAGGCTCTGAATACCAAGCTGTGCTTAAGACCAAGCATCAGCATGGCTTTTATTTTTAAATCTTCCGGTGATTGCAGTTTATTGACAGCTCTGTGGTCCTTTTCTCCAAGAGGAAAACACTTCAGTGTAGCACGCTTTTACATATAATCTTTTAGAGTTTAGGTAGGTACCTTTGCAACTCTTTTAATGCAGAGTTTACTGAAGATTATTAATTGATTGTTGCCTATACTTTATACCCTTTCTCTTGTAACAGAGTGATAAAAGGGGACTGCACTTTTCCCATTAATCCCTAAGGAAATTATGTGGTTACAGTTGCTCCAAGACAATAAGAACAGTAACAGGCTGAACTACATTCAATAATACAATATATTACAAAGCTACAAAATATAAGAATTAACTGTAAAATAGATACAAATAGCTCAATTGTGAATGTCCAGAATATTACAGGGACTGAATATTTATGATTGACTCAAAGTGAAAGAGAAAGTATCCGTTAATAAAATCACAGAAATCTCTACTGACTCTTTCTCTCGGACTGATTGAGGAGAAATTTTATTTTCTTCTGCCAGTTTGTTGCTCAACTAACTGCGCAGCCATTCAGTTAATTAATCCGAAACTGTGTTACTATTCACAGAAAGGATCACAAACTATACAAGAAGTATACATGTACTATAACCAGGGAAAGTGAACGAGGAGGATGGCTGCAAGGCTTGACTGCATTAGGTAACAAGACAATCTAGCAGGTGACAGAAAGATAGGAGCCGGAACAGCGCCTGGATAATTGAACACGTGCGAGACAAATTCAACACTGGTGGAACAAATGAGGGTGGGACCGAAAATGAAAAAGGAGGAAAAATTGGTGACAACAGGAAGTCAAATTCACAGTAGTGCTAAGTGACTTGAAAGTACAAAATAAACAAGAAATGATTTTAAATAGGAACTCAAAACCACGATAAACTGACTGAAAGCTGAAGGAAATGTAACCTTCTGATTGATTGTTGGGTTTCAGCTCGCTCTAACTGGGTCATTGTACATGTGCGTTGGATGTTTAATAAATAAATGTTCCTTGGAAGTCTCAGTTGACTTCCTGCCTACACATTTCACATTTTATTAGCTACGAGTCAATTTCAAAAGGAGTTGGGTGACTCCTCAAGCAGTTCTGATGATTCAGGAGCATTTCACATCCAACAAAGCCTCAAATTACTCTACTTTTCATTTGTCTAACAAGCTCAACATTTACTTAAGTATTCCTAAACGTCCTGCAAGTGTTTATAGCTGATGACAGGTGTAGTTTTCTTACCAGAAGAGTATGATGCTTTTATGTTTTAAAGTAAGATGGGCATTTTTGGAAGTAAAGAAGATTTTGAAGAATCACAGGAATGGGTTGGCCCACTGTCTGCAGAAAATACATACAAGAACTGCAATTCTGTTGAATACTATAAAGTCTAATATGCTAAATGTTTCTCAGGGAAGCTGGGCCAGGTTGACAGGTCTGCTGTGCTTCGATTATTCTCACAAAGAAATTGGTATTAGAGGTATTTAACTTGAATGCAGTTTGCCTGTTTGAATATTCATTTTCTGAAGGGATTAATGAAAACTAAATTGACCCTGACTAAAGTGACCCAGAGTGTTTGAAATTCATGGTCTCAATTCACTCGTTAATGAATGGAAATTTAATGCTCAGTGTAGCTCCGCTCTCCCATCTTTGCTAACTGAACTTACTTCACCGTGAAATCCGGTGACCTCTGATTCATTAGCGGAATTACCATTTGTGTGTGTGTCAATGCTCTTGGTAGTAACTTTTGTTTTCAGAAGGATTTGCTTCCAGGAATAGAGGGCTAATCACAGAAAAAAAAAGTCAGGAAAGTCTATTAACTCCTTCACCTTAAATCTTTCCTTTTAATTCCTTTTAAAACTAAGAAACATTTTCCCTTTTGTGACATTTAACCACCTTTAGATGCATTTACACTGATTCTTTGAATTAAATGATCAGCTACACAACATGACCCTTCAGTAGAGTGGCATGGATTTAACAGGATCCAGCTGTGAACTGTTATCACACACGAGCTCTGGAAAATGTTAGGAAAAGTTCTCACATGTAGCAATTGAGAGAGTTTTTCTCAGCAGTATTCTCAATATTAGAGTAAAGCCTTTACCTCCTTGAGTGTAATATAATGCAGTTTTGTAAAATGCCTTGTGCATCTCCCCGTTACACACACATTTCCCCTCCGGTTTGGGTTCCTTGATGCACAGTGCTGAGAGAGAGAACAATCCAATCCAAAATTGGATGTTTGTGGGGGGCAGTCAAGACTGTGCTTCTTATCCTGTATACTGTATGTAGTAGAGTCAGAGGCAGACACACATTTAAGGTATTTATTTAAAACAAAAGCTCGTGAAAGCTGAAAGAAGAGAGACCAGCAGAGAGTGGGCAGACAGGCAAGTATGGTGGGCGAGAATGGGCAAATTGGCCAGGATGTCAATCGGGGACTATTCCAGGCAGGTCTCGCACCTGAGTGGTGTACTTTGAAGCAAGATTAATGGGTTAGTGAACTACGTTGAGCTTAGAGTAAGAGCTTTCAGTGTGACAAACTTGTAAAGTTATAGCAGTGCAAGTATTATCACTGGAACGTGCATCTAATCTGTTCATGTGGTGATGCAGAAAATATAGAAATGTTGTTACAATTGATTACAATCTGCTGCTAAGTCTCTTTTTGTAGCTACTGGACACTAAACCGACACCAGGAATACCTTTTCCATCAGTAAATGAATTGATTTCACTTCAATCTGCAGTAAACTAAAGTGATTTCCACGTCTCCTTGAATAGGCTACGGAAACTACCATTTAATGTTTAAATGTATTCAATTTAAAGTTTCAGAGCTCCAATATGCAGCTCTCACCTTAGAAATACAGCACCAAGAGTGTGTGCTCGGCATTATAATAATTAACATTAATTAAAATGTTTATTTTACAGCCTTGTGTGTTAAATTGCAAGATTAATGATTTTCTGCAGTATTAAAGCAACAGAACATAAAATATCACCTCTGTCAGTAGATTGCAGATTGGATTCAACTATATTATGTTTTTTTTTCACCTCTCCCAATTCAAAGAATCCTGTGAGTGTAGGCTGTCAGCCTGCCATTTATCTCAGTTGATGTCCATCTCTATTTATTCTGGAGGAGACAGTAAAGCTTTGTAAAATGAGCCTGATACCAGTGTAAGAGTCAGTGAAACTCACTTCTGTCCAGTGATATTGATCCTGAGGGGAGTCGTAATTACAACAATAAATAAATAAATATAAAGAAAGCATGTTTATGTACTTTTTTGTGTTAGAGCCCTGACTTCTGTGCAGGAGATGAGGCTTAAGGTGATGATGACATAGAAAAGGGGGAAGAGAACGTGCTCTGGTGGAGGAGGAGTACTAGTCGTACTACATATGTGGCCGGTCTCTAGTCACATATCGTTAGCTTCATAGCATAAGTGCCTAAGTCATTTGTTGGTCAAATTGAGATTTTTGCCTAACTTTACTCCCCTACCACTGCTGCATCATCCTGTCCGTCTGTTTTCCGAAAACACAAAAAAATGACTTAGGCACTTATGCTATGAAGCTAACGATATATAAAATGGGACTAGGTGAAATGACGATGTCCATCTTGGCCACTATATTCAAGATGGCGGGGCAATATGGCAGTTTCCACAAACTGGAAATGTTTTTAATGAATTAATTCAATGTTTTTGAGAATGTATCAGTTTGTTGGAAAAAAAATAATTGGATACTAATCAGTATATATTTATTAGTATATTTGTTTATCTATTACAAAAAATACTTACTGTACCTTTAATCACTTGTCTTGTTTGCACCACTGAGGAGAAAGAGGTAAGGTAGGAGGATGTAGGCTAGATGCGACCAGCACCATGATATCTTTGTGTTTTGCTTTTTCCCCCACTTGCTTTTTACTTTTGCCTTCACTGGCATTTGATTTAAACAAACAAACAAACAAACAAACAAACAAACAAACAAACAAACAAACAAACAAACAAACAAACATCCTTTTGCATCAGTAACCCTTGCAAAAAACAAGAAGACTGGAGAGTGACAGATCCATCTCACTAACAGTGTAACCTGGCACAGATGCCAGATTGTGTGTATAAATTTGCAGCATCACTGGCTTTGACAAAATGACAGAGAGTGATGGCCTAGTTATTAAGTTGCCTGATCTTATTTATACATTTATTTGTTTGTATTGCCTTTGTCTTTCCCTGGCTTAGTTCTGTTCAGTAATCTAATACACAGAAAATAAAGAGACATCAGTCTCAAGTTTTTACACCTGATGCTTAAATCCACAAGCACACCACCTGTTCTCTCGTTTCATGATACACACGGATACTCCTGCCTTTCATTATTCAGAAAGACAGATGACAGATGAATAAATCATAGAAATAAAAACAGAGTTTGTGTTTTATAATAAATAATCACCTATCATCTAACCTAGGTGTCTTATATAGATACTGCAGCTTTATATGCACCATACTGCACTTGAGGTTTTGTGGATTGATGTCCAGTTAATTTTTCACTTCAAAAAAATGAACAAAAACAAGCCAAATAAAAAAAGAAGAAGAAATTGCACATGACCTGCTTATCTCCAAACAGCAGACTGACAGTCAGTAATGAACTGGTAAACACAGCAGAAAATTTGGTTATGACAAAGAAAGATATTTTGTTCGACAGACCAAAAAGAGAGACAGGTCTTTAGTGATCCTGGACCTGGTTGGGGCCAACAGATTAACTAGAATTACCACTGTGTGTTTGTACAGTTCAATCAACCAGCAAAAATATGAATACTTTACACACGTCGTCATCCAATCAAAATCACAATCAAAAACCAAGCCAAAAAGAAAAATAGTCACAATCCCAATGTTATGCTGTTAAATAATGGCTAATGGCTAAGACTGCTTTGCAAAACATGACTTCAATATGACATGATGCAATAGCGGTATATAAATGTTATAGAGCTTACTGCAAGGATTATTAAAAAAGGAAAACTTGAAGCCTAATCTGAAGTAATGTGTGCTGAAAACAAAACTAAGAGTTGGTTCACAGGAGAGGAGCCTGAGAGCCTGAAGGCCCTGAGGTCCAATATGAGCATAAAATGCTCTTACTGGAGCCACTATCTGAACAATATCACGTTCAGGTAGCGGCATTTCATTGAAGCAAGCAGTGCTTGTCCAGTGAAATCTAAAATTTAAGCAATTAAAACATCAACTCAACATTACAAAAGTTAAAGTATTCCCTCTATTTGGATGTCAAACAGAATTCTGTAAATTAGTGGCATCTTGTGGTCACACTTGGCTATTGTCTCTGAAAGCAGGTTTGACTCTGCTTGACTCCGATTCCATTGAAAGCTGTAGGATCTGACTTCTATATGTCGCTTCACAAACAGTTGCTCTGTAAAAGTCAGTGCCTGTCACTGGATAAAGGACAGATGGAAGTCACTGAGACATCCTAGGTCAACCCCTGTGTTAAAAGATGTTCACTGTTGACACTCTGTGGTATTCTGCACCTTTTGTGCAATAACTTGACGTAAAAGGGAAAAAAAAAAATCAAGCTACAGTTTAAACACTGACAGAAACCCCAGAAACTATCAATGAGACCATCTCTAGTACCAAACTATTTTGTAGTTTTGGATGACAGAGCTCATAAATGTAGCGTTGAAACACAGATCAGTAATAGAAGGCACAATATCAGATCAGTGCTAGCATTTCTTCAGCTTGCCTGAGGGTGCAGCTGTCTCCATCAAGGACGAATGGAGGCAAATAATGGAGCAAAATTTGTATAAAGTGTCAGGCTGAGCTCAGGGATTTGTTGCCACACAACTCCTGCACACTCTTTGCAGTAAATTTAGATATTCTGTGCATAAAATAGCACAAGGAAAAACACATCCTGAAACTTGCTTCAAGGTTGAATGTGCTGTTTTCTTTTTGTTGTTATTTTTTAAGACACTGGGAGCAGATAACCCTCCATTTGAATTTATTCGTTACTAAAACCTGTGGATTGTGGCAACATCTGTGAACACAGCATGCTTGTTTAGATCTGTGAGCTTCCTGCTCCACAGGGACACTGTTGCACAAAAGCAGGACGAATGCCGTGTTGCAATTTTACATGCTCAGTTAGGTTTGTCCACCGTGTCAGCTTTGAGCTTTTCTGCTATGCCTGATTACTTTCAACAAGTTCCACTTCTCCAGTCATTTGATGTTGACAAGTTCCAGTGGAAAACATCACATGCTTTGATTTCTCGATTGATTTGCATAATAGCTGCCCTCTCTGTCACTTTTCTCTTTACTGTAATTTTTGAGGCCCTCAGACTTAGTGAAATAGAAGAAAGGACATTTGATAAATTTAACTACCATTTTTTTCTGCACAATAAGGCGCACTTAAAATCCTTTTCAATTTTCTCAAAAATCAGCAGTGTGCCTTATGTGTGAATTCTGGTTGTGCTTACTGACCTTGAATTGATTTTCTATGCTACACGGCACTCAAAAATCTGTTAAAAAATGTTTTAGTACGACTTTGGTAAGCTACGAAGCCGCACCGCTTGATGGATTGTTGGAGCATTACGGCTACTGTAGTCAGGAGCCTCGCGGAGTAATCTGGGTCCAAAACTCCATCTGCTTCAGGTCCCAAATGTCAAACGAAAACTGGGGCACCACTGAGAGTTAAAAACTGTCTAAATTCTTTAATCTTTAATAAAATGATCAGTGTTGCTGCTTTACCAGGTGTAACAATTAAGTTTAACATCCAGGCATCCATGAAAACAGATTTATTAAATTTAAGAGAGTTAGAAGATAGCAGGAAGTTAGCTCGCTAGTTTCCACCTAAACATGATATACCACGATCTGACTGAGAGATTTCTGAAAAAATTAAAACGTACAGCTCTGCTATCACTTCCAACATAAATGAAGACAGAAAACTAAACAGCAGTGACTTTTGTAGGGTTACTGAAAATGGACTAGCAGGTATATAATGATGTGCTACGTAATCGCGACACAGCTATGTTAGCATAACATAAACGCAGTGAAGCTGGAGGATGAACGCTAACTTTTTTCAACTGGTTAAAAGTTAACCTGAGGGCTCCCGATGGTTAGGGACAAATGCAATCGCATGGCAGGATGCTGTACGCGGACCAAACTTCAGTCAGGAGAACAACTGAGATAATCCATCCACAATGCGAGGTTAGTCATTAATATACTACAACAATATGGGAATAGAGCAGCTGCAAGAGAATTCAACATAAATGAATTAATGGTACGGAAGTGCAGGAAGCAAGAAGAATGAGTTATTCAAACTTTACCTGTTTTGTTTCACTTAATGCACCTCATGTATGAAAACAGACCCGTTCATCGACAGTGCACCTTATGGTCCGAAAAATATGGTAATGAGAAATCCAGTGTGAAACCTGTTGCCTGTGAGGAGAGAGGAGGTGTGCTGGCAGGGACAGGAAATGTTTGTGTTGAGCTTCTTTGGAAGGAGAGAAAAATGTGTCTTCATGTTTGCGCCAATAATTATTGCTTGACTCAAACCTGCAACAAAAAAAATCAAGAGACCTGGCAATCACTTCAGCCTGAGTTACCGTGATAAAAGTAACAGGAACAATAATGCAAGTTAACAGGTTTCACTGAAGCTGGGAACAGCTGCAGGATTCCAAGAGAGAAAAATAAAAAGCCGAGATGTAGAAAGAGAGAGACAGGCTTTCACTCTGAGTTATATAAATTTCCAGAAGTTGTTTCCAGTAATCGTTTCCATTGTAGATTGTGGTGTAACTGTGCTGCTGTTTACTGCTGATAAACCTTTGGAAGAGTCCAGTCTCCACTGGATTCTATCGAGGGCTGTCAGACAGAAAGTGTTGGCTGCACCAGGCAGCACAGGGCGTTTATTTTGGGTAGCAGTAGCTTTTACTCTTTGTCTCAGCAACAGGAAAATGATGCAGCATGTAAAGAGAAGACAGAAGCAGCAGATGGAGACGAACATCGACACCTCCGTGTCATCATATGCACATGCAGCTCGCTGGACACTCTTATCTGCTGCAGCCGGCAGTGCTGAGAGTGCACAGCCTCTCACTTTGAATGGTCCCAGTGGAAATAAAACCACTGACTGTGGAGCAGCTTCTCCACTCGATGAACTTCGCAGGACTTCTGTTTGTGTTTCTCTGCTGTCCGTAGCCACGTCAAAAACTTTTTTGACAGTTTGCCCAGCAGTCACTCATCAACACTGAGGAGATAGAAGAGGCAAAGTTGGGACAAAATTTAAATGTATTTATTATATATGAAACTATAATAACTAACAATTCATTGAAATTCTTCGCATTATTAGCTATTTCATGCATATAAGCTGGATATTTCCCTCAGCAATGGCATAACACAAAGTGACAGATGACCATTCGAACTCACATTCACACCTTTAAATCAATTAAATTAATCCGATGTATGTCTTTGGACTACGTGAGAAAGGCAGATTACCTGGAGAGATGTGAATTCTGATGTTGCTCTATATCCGTTTGATGTCTTACAAGCTGTACTTCACAGCAAAAGATGCAAACTCAGCAGCCTGCAACAAGTGCTTTAAGGTGATACTGTGCAAAGGAGGTAACACCTCGAATCTGATGAAACACCTGGCGATGCATAGCATTTTTTTAAAAGCCGAGAAATGCGCCGTATTTGATAGCTTGCTGCGAGACCTCACACCGAGCACATCTACTGCACGTGGGTTGCCTGTTATCGGACCCGGAGTTAGCAACATCCCCCAAAAACCCGAAGAGGAGAGTCCTGGCCCCTAGCCCTGCCAGTGTAGCAGAAATGATGACGGATGATGATGGCAGCAGCAGCCGTTCTTCTCTGCGTGAGTAGCTTAATGTTGTTCGTGTGTAATTTACGTTGAGTAGGCTAACCACGTTATTACATTAATGCATGTAAGGTGAACTAGCAAACATCATCATAGCTACATGCGGCTGTCTTCTTGTTTGATGGCAGATACTCCCTTCACCCTGACCAAAAAGGCTAAAATGACCAAAGAAAAAAGTGGAAAACAGTTAAACATGAGAGGTTTTTGGACAAAGTTTGTTTTTTCCATTGTTTAAGCACTGCTTCCAGCCAAGAGTGATACCATATATGCCCCATAGCTGCAGAAAAGGCTAACATTGTTATCTTTTTACAAAAAACCAGCTAAACATGGGAGGTTTTTGGACCAATTTTGTGTTCTCCATTCTTTAAGCACCGGCACCGTTTCAAAAGTGCCGGTTTGGTACTGGTATCGGATAAAACCTAAGCGATACCCATCCCTATCATGCGCACATTGCTCAAGAGTTGTATGCTATATTTGATGTAATGCAACTAGTGAGTGACAATGCCAGCTCCTACTAACAACTAAGACAGAGGTTAAGATCAAAGGTCACATCACTTATATTCATGCCAGCCATTACAAGAGGAAAAAAAAGTTGACACTGAGGGAGACAACAAAGGTGTACGGCGTGCTCTGTCCTTTCAACCTACAGCTGCGTTGGAACGGAAGAGTGAGGGTGAAAAAGCACCCTCCTCCAGCAAGAGCGTGCCAACCCTCGACTAAGTGACGGCAGAGTGAGGCTCTGTGTCACCCATGAGGAATCAAAGATGAAACGCAGACAACAGCCAGGCTGGTGTGTGCGTGTTTTGTCAAAATGGCCTTCATTGCCTGTTTGTGTGTGTGCTAGTAGGCTGGTTAATCCCCTCTCTGTCTGTGTGTCTTGTTCTTTTACCTTTGACCTCTTCTCGACCTCTGCCCTGAGTCAGACAGCCTCAGTTTTCTGCTTTTTCAGGACAATTATTACTCAGTGTTCTGTGTCCTAAACTAAAAACAGCCTTCATTCATTGTCCCTCCATGTTCACTTCTCCCTCCACCTGTCCTGCTGTCTTCCTCTCTCACATCCTGCAGTAGTTAATGTTTGTGACACGTACATTGTCAGCTGTGCCATGGGGAGTTTTGCTTCAGTTTTGTCTGTTATTTTCCCAGCGTGGAAGCCCTTTCACTGCCCTTTCTTGAAGTTGAACTTCCAAGTTTGGTGATTTGAGAGGCATCTCCTCATCCATGCTTTGACTCTATTTTCTATCAGACAGTTTAAATAGTCCATGTCTGTCTCATTTTCCTATTCCACACAGGTAGACAGTCCCAGTCTGGGATATTAATGTCAAGGCAGTTTCTCTGGAAGCGTCTTGTGCAGGCTGGAGGAGGTTGCTTGATGAAGCATTTTTTTCAGGGTCAGAGTAGGGTGAAGGTGAAGCTTTGTAATATTTAGCCAATACTGGCCCTGGATATAGGGCTGATGATTTTGATAGTGTTAGGCACTTTGCTCTGGCCTCTGTGCTCATGGAGGCTGTTGTTCTACCTGCTTTTGACACACTGAGAAATTTGATTAGTATCACTTTTCATCCCTGCCTGTCAACACTTTCTTTTTCTTTTCACATTATTTTTCTCTTATACATACAGAAATACACACTTTTTTGGAAATATAAGTTCATTTATTCACAGATTTTAAGGCTGCTATGTTTTTCAAATAAACTGGACATTTTGACTTTTTTAGATCGTTAATTTTAAACGGCTTTCTGTTTTGGACTTGACCTCCTCATATTAGTTCCTGTTGGTAATGACATTTAATCTCAGAGACCCAATTATTTCTAATATTCTCACTGAAAACCAATGTGTATTTGTGAATTCAGACTCAGTAAGTCATCACTTATGTAACCCACAATAACCTGTGTCTGCCTGTGGTGATCAGTCTAAACTAACTGTCTTAATTTGTGTCTGCCGGTGGCGATCAGCTCCAGTTAACAGTGCTGATTTTCGTCTGCCTTCTGGCTGTCAGTCCAAACCAACTGTGCTCACAGAAATTTTCTGAGAATGGTGAAAACAGAATTATTTCAAATTCCTAAAACGTGTCCCTAAAAATATACAATACAATTAGAAATTCACGTTGGTCTTAGCTGCTCTCCATTCGGGGCTCTTTATTAATCTGGATTTCAGCTGTGAATCTATCTGCTCTCAGTTGTCAGGCACCTGTCTCTTCAATAATTTACTTTTAGGCAACCACTCTTTCAGACTCAGTGGGTCTACCTGCAGGTTTTCCTGAACCAACATGAAAGCAGAGAAGAAATAACTTGAGAAATCCCATCCTCATCCCCACAATTGTTGTGGAAAAATAAACCAAGCATCGAAACCAAACAGATTTTCTAAGATTTATTGAAAGAAACCTTTGAAATGGGATCAATACAGCACGAACGGTATCTGTACAAGCATTGACAAATAGCAGCTTCTTTATGCCCATTATGTGGATACAATCTTTGTCCACTCAGCGGTCGGGAGTTTGGGAGAAACTCTCACCAATGAAGTTCATCTGTCAGAACTGCAGTTTTAAATCATTTTTTATAGCAGCTGTCCACTGATTCACGAGTCCAGAGCTCCAAATAATAATATTTTATGGAAAAGTTTAATTAATTTTAAAAAGTTAGAAAAACAAAAATGTCTTTGTATGTTTACTTATTGAATAATTTTCCTGTTTTAATTTAAAATGAGTATTTGCATATTGCATCATCATGTTCTGTGCATGGATGTTTTCCATCACTATCGTTACTTCTGCAATATTTTATTTAAATACAGTAGCCTTATTTCCAGTATATTTATGTAAGTAAGTATGTGTTTTTGGAATCTAAGGAGGCATGGCAATGAAAACACATTTATTTGTCTGCCAACGAACATTATTTTTTTAAGTGTCATTAAACTCGACAATCACGCCTGAAATTTGCCAAGAGAGAGACAAAATGATGACTGCTGCCTTGTCACCGGTTATGATTTTAGTTTAAGTGGTCCCTTTTGCCCCCACGCAGTGATCATAGGTGAAAGTGAGCCTTACATCATTATGACCTAATTAGAAAATTTATCATATACAACGAAGAACAATGTGACATTTAAAGTGGACTACTGAGGCAGTTTCAGTCCATGCAGAGTCCTCAAAGTTTGGCCATCTGGTCTTCTAAAAAGTGACCTGCCGTCATTGTGTTTACAAAATGTAAATGTTACAAATATATATATTTAGAAATGCTTATGAATCCTTATTTATTCTTACAGTGTCGTTCTGGAACATTTTAGATGATACGATAAATGAAATATATAAACAAAACAAAAAATCCTTAAAGTTCACACGGTTGAAATCTCAGGTGTATGCAACGTTGATGGTTTCTTATCCCAGTGTCAACCATGGGCAGTATGTTTATGGACTGAGACCATAACAACCATAATAATCTGCTAATAAAGCTACCTAACGTTTGGCTCCCAAATGTGTCAAAATGTGGACAAATAATTATGTTGTATAGGTTGTTTAACATTAGTAAAACATGCATGTAGTGAAAAACTGTATTTTTGAAGTTATTAAAGGGAAGTGCCAATTATACCTGTAGTGAATAACAGAAGGTAAATCTTGTAATTCATGATGCAAATCTTGAGTGGAGCCAACCAAGTGGAACCAAAGTACTCTAAAGTGTTGCACCTGGACTTCTTAAGGTGAAGGACCCCGCCCTCCCCTCAGATGAAATTTGGGAAGCAACATAAGTGGTTCATGTCTTCTGTTTCATCTGTGATTTCAGGTTAGTACACTATGAAACTACACAAAAATCTATCAGTGTATGCTAAACTTCGAACACCACTATTTCAGTTTCACTTTTATGGACATGATTGTTTATTTTAGTTTAGTTTTGGCATCATAATGGGAAACACTGTGTTATGAACAATGCATTTTTTTCTCTAGGCTTTGAAATGTGCCATTGTTGAGGCCCAGTACTGAGGCCCAAGGTTTAACATGTGATTCAGATCTTTGTAATGTCTAAATTCATAAGCAGTCTTTTTGTGATGTGGTTAATAATCTCTGATTAGAAAAGTAATAGGTTACCAAAATATCTCCAGTTTGCGAGGGTGTGATTTATGCCTTTAAGTGAGATAAATAATTTCTAACTGGCTGAATTGTTTTGTGTGACTGAAGCCATGATACCTTGAAGTTTTGACTCACCTGAATTGATGTCAATGATCATTTAATTCATACAGTTTGAAACTGAAGACGAGTAAAACCTGTCATTGACGTACAGCAAGTGAAAACACAGGGAAAGGGAATATTTGTGCATTCATTTAGTTTTTATGAGTCTTTGTAATAAGAGGAAATTTTACCGTGATACAAACAGTCTTGGGACCCATAACATGAGCAAGTGGTAAAAAAGCAAAATAAAGTAAAAAAACACAGAGGTCTCGACAGGATAGATAACAAACCTGCAACCTCCAACCGTTTAACCACAGCCAGTGCGTCTCATGAAAGAGAAGTGCCCCAAGATAAGAACAGGTTGGCTATTGAAAGCATTCTGAACTACTGGAGAACATTGACAACCTGACCAAAACACACAATGCCATAACCAGAGTTGACTTGGAAATGCTCCCGTCGCTGGTACATGCCTTTGTCAAGGTCTTTATAACTAAAGAATTTGGTTTCTCTGGTTGAGGGAAAATCAGAAAGCCCAGCTCCAGCTAAGGCTGCGTTCTGCCATCGATGCTTTCACTAATGTAGAAGGTGTTTCTCTTGTTCTTGTTATATGTACATATGTAGTATATATAGAAGCAAGGCCAAATGTTCACATTGAGGGACTTGCATGCTCTAATGTGCATAATAAACCTAGCTCAAACAAATTGAAAACGTTAATGAAAGAAAGTTAATTAACCTGTATTTAATTCACACTGAACAGTGAACCACAGCATCCTCAGAGTCTCCTCTTCAGTCATTTCTTTAATCCAACATGCTTTAATCAGTGGTTTTAAAAGAAAATCCTCCTGACCAAATAAGTTCGGTTTACTCAGGCATTGTGCAGAGGACCATGTACTTTGATGACTTGGTGGCGTTAAGCCATTTCCAGATGAATACTTATAATTACTCCAAAGGACCAAAGAGATTTCAAAGGCTCCTAATTACACAATGAAATAAAGTTTTCAGAAATATGATCTAAGAGGATTTGCTCACGGTATTTAAAGTTGATGCAGCTCAATGAGACAAAACAGAGAATTAGTCTATACACAAATACGTGGAAAGAATGAATCACACATTACTTACCCAAAGGCAGTTTTATGTGGTCTACATAATGTATAAGCAAGCATTTAAAATACAAATTAAACTAAAAACAACATTCAGATTTAAGAAGAAGAAATGAGATCCAAAATGAGGCAGAGGTGGATGCCTAAAAGTTGCCTCAGGCTCTAAAGGAGAAGGCTGGATGTTTAATGAGGTTTTCTTTTCTTTTTGCCATTTTGTGTCTTTACAGTCATAGTGTATCAATTTGATGTTTCCTCCAAAACTCTCAAGAAACTCAAAAGGCATCCGTGTATAATACTAATCTGAATAAAGATATGCTCCATGTGTTGCAGAGCCACTCCTCATTTTCTGCAGGAATACATCCACAGAAACATAAATGTGCAGATTTCAGACCCCACGTGGAGAAGCTTAGAAACTTCTCAGCCGGGGAAAGTCAGTGAATCACTTCAGAGGACAGACAGAAGGCTCTTATTATCCAACACAGAGAGACTATTAGCAACCCACCCAGTTGGGTGTGAGTATAGGCTGATTGGATCAAAGCTGCCACCCCCGCAGTGTAGAGGCTAAAATAATATGAGCTCATTAAGAGTGTAATTTAGGATAATTAATGGCAACTAATAAACTCTCTCTGATCCTCAAGTAAATCAGTTTTACAGTTTTTATCTCACTCTACAGTCACAGTCACTCTGGGCAATCAAAGTGAGAGCGTGCTGAACAAGCTCAGCAGGTATTTTTTGACAAGTATTTGTGATTTCAGGTTCGCAGCTTTTGAGGGTTGAACCTGTAAGGATTCTTGAGATGGTGGCCTTTTAAAGTGGCTTTAATAAATATTTTTTTTACAATACCCTATAAAATGACAGTGTAACGATGTTGTGTGAAGTCACCTACAGGCGTAATTATTACCTAAATCCGCTCCTCCCCACGTTTCAGCTGTGTGGAAACGCAACAGTTTTTGCTCATGTCGTATTGCTGCCCCAGCAGGCAGCTGCTTTTAGAGTAAAAGCCCTAAAATACAACCTGCTCAGTATCAAATGTCAGACAGACACTATCAGGGGCCAACTGGCGAATAAAAGCCATTATAGAGACACATTTCTCACATGGCTAGAGACCAAACAAAGTGTTAAAAGGGAGGGTTTAAAGGTTTAGGGCTTACATATGTCAGCTGGACACAAAGACACCAAACAAATAAAAAAAGAAGACCAGAAAGCTTATCATTTCCCCCCAGCAGCTCTTAGAATGCTGTTTCTAACTGTATTAAGGTCAAAGGTCAACTACAGTGCATGTATGGCTAACTCAGGAGACTTTTGGAAACATGGTAGAGCACTAACTGGAAGGTTGGTGGTTCGATCGCAGGCTGTGGTGTTATTAATATGTGGGTGACATCAAATACAATGGTAATACACTCATTTAATAGTGATATAATAAAAGTTGAGATTTTTGTAGCACAAAAAGTATGAGTCTAGGAAGCAGGCAGTAATAGGTGGCAGTTATGCAAGGCAAATGGATGAAGGTGAAGCCAGGATAAAATAATTCCAAAGGCCCTGGCCATAAAGGGATGTGATAAAACATGGTGTCGAAAGGTTGTGTCATGGAAAGTGGTGGGTCAGAAGATGAATCTGTTGACTGACCTGGGCCAAATCGTTTTGAATAAATTGGAAAATTTAGCAGTATTATTTTATCATCTTTTTCAGCATTTAAATATTTGTGTCCAGCACGCGGTGACTTGGGGAGCTGTATTGTACAAAGCTTTGCTTAAAGTGATGCTACATATGGGCATTGCTAATAATTAAAACTATGCAACAGTAGAGTGGACAGGACGCTAAAGCGTTTAAGATTCATGCCTATTCAACAAATAAGGGACAATGCACTGCTGGCTGTTACAAAGGCAACAGTCTGGACCCCCCCTTTCATAGTCTTTTTTGGAAAATACCTAAACTTTATAGTATTATACCAGAAAATGGTCTTCTGTGTATGTTTTTGCATGCTTTCCTTTTTTGATTTCATTCCAAACTCTATGTAAATTCCCAGAATGAAACTGCATATATTTTAATATAGTTTAACTGCGCCATTGTCACTTACACATACTCTGGGGGTTGTGAGTCTAAGCAGATTTCTGAGACGCTTCAGCACCATGGACAGAGACAGAGCTGACGCCATTATTAACTATCACCTGCCTCCCATTATCTGTTAAGCTGATAATGATGTCGTTAGGGAGCATGATTGGCAGCTAATGGAGCAGCTGTTTCACCCAAGTACTAAACACCACACCTGCATCTCAAAAGTTAAAGCTGAAAAAGACGGTGGATGTCGGGCTCTCTGAGGAGTCTTTGCTACACCTGAATGTTGACAGCAAGCATTAAAAAGCTTTGTTTCCAATTCTCCGTGCACTGAAAGTCCAAGGTCATTTCACACTCGGAGCAATAAGAACAACAGGGGTTGTTTTTGTCCTGTGGGAGTTAGACTTGTACTGCGACTGGAGCTTGTTGGAGCGGACGGATGTCCTTGGCTAAACTCCAGCTCCACTGTCTGAGCAAACAGGATGCACTCTGATAAAAGACAAGCTGGCTGAATTTAAAAGTCAGTTAACGTTCATATGTGCACCAAGAAAAAAGTATTCTGAACACAAGATCACTTTAATCTTTATTCAGTGCATTTTTAGAACTTTAGTTGCAGACCAAAGTCTTTTTTTGCTCAGAATCAGTTTCACTTTGCTGCAAAGTGAAACGGATTCTGCAGCCCCGGAGAACAGACGGAGGATGGTAACATATCCCAGACCTGCTGTCTGCCTAGAGGAAGCCAGAGGCATGTTTCTGTTTACTGCAGGGCAAAGTCATTATTTCATAATTACTTAATGTGTAAAAATGTGTCGACCGCTGCTGTGATCTAAAATAAAGAAGAAGAAAAAAAGACTTACAGAAAAGGCTAACCATGTGAAATTAAAAACCACGAAGTGCTGCAATTTCAGGTTTGAATTAAACATCACTTAGATTGGAGAGTGGGTGGAAAGGGTTCAGCTTTTGGAGGGAGTGCTCAAAGGAAAGATGAGGAGGTTATTGTAGGGTTGAGAGGAAGCTGCAGCAGTAGCAGTGTGCTGAGCAATGGTGAATTTAGATTATGCAGGTCTAGTTAAACTCAGAATATCTCAAAAACTTCTGAACGAGTTGTCTTAGCAGACGTTTGTAGTCTCAGAGGAAGAATCCTCAGTGACTTTGGTGATATTGTGACTTTTCTCTAGTGCCATAGTTAATATAAGCAGTCATGCATGTTCAACATATAAACAAAATGTGACAGAATACAAGCAAAACAAAGCTGCAAATAATAAAGTCAGCATATGTACAAATAATCACTATCAGCCAAAAGCTCAGGCTTCAGAGCTGCAAGTGAGAGCAATAGTTGACTTCTAATTAGATGCACTTTTTGTAAGCTGTATCAAGTTATAGATGAAATTTTTAAAAGTAACATTTTGATTATTACAGCCAATAAACCGTAATCAGACGTGCTTTATCATACTACAGAAATTTAAAACATCCAAAAAAGTATTCTTCACCTTATTTTGGTGATTTGCAATTTGGCAACAATTACAACTTTGAGTCTTCTTTGATAAGTCTCTTAAAGCTTTGCATAACTGGATTCTGGCACTTTGTCCCATTTTTCCTGGCAGATCCTTTCAAGCTTTGTCAGATTACATAGGAACCATCTGTGAACTGACATCTTCTGGTCTCTCCACATTTCTTCTTGAAGGTTTAAGTCTGGACTTTGGCAGGTACACTCAAGGACAATCTGACTTTCCTTGAAGCCACTTCAGTCGAGGTCTTTCCTGTGCAACTTTCTCAGCTCGGAGTGACGCAAATGCTTTTTTATTTTTAATACCTTCGCAGCATTTGTATAAACTAATGTGAACGAAGGGGAAAAATTGAGTTTTTAATTGCGAAATGAACAATATTACAGTGTACACAATCTAAAACAGTCTGAACACTCTTTGAAGTCAGCTTACCTTGAATATGAATTACATTTCTGCTAACTTTGATTGATCTATGATAGGTTTCTGTTGAAGGAGTGACATTGTTTTTCTCTTTCTCTCTATCTGTTCAACATGTCTGCATCCCCTGAACTTATAGAAGTATATCTGCAATCTCCAGCTGCACATGTACTTGCAATCTTGAAATTTTGGCCTTTAGTTTGGTTTTTTATAACGGCATTAAGAAAAGATTTTTATTTTGCATTCCGTAAACAGAAATCTCAGAAACACAACGAGATGGTGGTGAGGTGTGTGTTGTAGGAGTGACAGATGGGTTCAAGGTGGGGGTAGGATTACATCAGGGATCAGCTCTGAACCCCTTCTTGTTTCTGATGGTGATGGACGGCTGACAGATGAGGTTAGGTGGGAGTCTCCGTGGACTATGATGTTTGCAGTAGCAGAAGTAGTGAAGGTAGAAGAGTTTAAATACCAGGGGTCAACAATCCAAGGCAATGGACAGCACACAAGAGAAGTGAGGAAGAGATTGCAGGCAGGGTGAGTGGGTGGAGACACGTGTCAAGGTCTACAAAATGGTAGCGTGAATCACAGTGATGTATGGTTTGGAGACGGCGGCACTGATAAACAGACAGGAGGTGAGCTGGAGGTGGCAAAGGTGAAGACAATCAGAGGCACAGCTCACTGTTACGGATGACTCTCTAGTTGGTTGTGATCTGTTCCTGAGTTCACAGGGGTCACCCTCTGATGATAGACGCAGGACATGTGTGAAGTATAGGGGGTGTGGCCTCCTCCATACCCCTGCCCCTCTCCGTTGGCCTCACTTTTGCTGCCCAGCCTTTGTGCTTGGTCTCTATTCTTTTTTTGGTTGCATGTTTTCTTCCTTTTGTTTATAAATGACATTTATCAGAGAGTAAACAGCTCTTATATTCCTCCTTGTGTTGCGACCTTATGAGCCAGCTGTAACAGGTTGACAAGTTTGAAGACAAATTTCGTGAAGCATGGCCGATATGGTTTGGACATGGAGAAGTGGGCAAATGTTGGCCAAAAGATGCTGAATATGGAGCTGGCAGGCAGGAGGGAAAAGGGAAGACCTGAGAGGAGGTTTATGAATGTAGTTAAGGAGGACTTGAAGAGGATTGGTTAGTGACATGAAAAGAAGAGGATGCTGAGAATATGGTGAGATGGAGATCCATGTGTAAGAGCCATCTATTAACCAGTTTTGAGATCCCTTCCCAGACGCCTTAACGCCCACTCACATCTTGGGTCATTTGATCTCAGTAAGTCACATGATAGTGTGGGGCAAGTTTTCACAATGGGTAAAAATGGCTGATTGTCACCCACACACGTTTTCACACCTTGGCTCGTGTGATGAGGCAGAGGATCAATAGTGGGCTCATGACCCTCTTAGGGACACTCCCAATAATGCTTAAAAATCTGGGATTCTCCACCAAATGCTCTTAGAACTGAAGAAGCTTCTCGGATGAGAGGTGAAACATCTTCGAGAAACTTAAAGAAGTCCAGACGCTTTTCTTTCCGGGCTCCATAGACTACGATGATCCACTGTGGAGACAGCTAAAGGGAGCAGTCAGAAGAAGAAGATAATATCCGAAACAATCCAGTGCCTGGACAGCTATGGCCTCTTTTTACTTCCAGTAACTCCTTTGGTCTCGGCTCAGCCTCAGCTGACTACCACTACAACTTTCATCTTTTTGTTGTTGCTGTAGCTTTTCTCTCACACCTGGTCAGACCCACTTCTGACAACAAAGCCACTGGGTTAGAGTGAGTCACTCACACAGGTGTAGTTAGGTTGTTGCATTGCTGCGTGCAGTGCTAGAAGGAGGTGAAGTGCTGAATGCTTAATTGTATGCTTTTAAACTGCAGTGCTGTCTCCAGTGCCTTGACTCACAGGTGCTTTAGAGTTCGTGGTGGCCTTTTCAGGCTTGTAGTTACTGTACATACTCACATTACTGCATAACCAACTGCATTAGAGAAGGGTCATGCTAAACATTTCTTTTATTTGTTTGTAAAATACTTTCAGCTGTTAATAATGCTCAGTGTATATAATGAAGTCATGCAAAATTGTACCTTACTGTAATACTGTTAAAATGTTCTGAATTACAGACCCTCACACTTTTTAATCTGTATGTTTTCTAGCATTTTCTTTAACTCTGATAAATTCATTAGTGCAGGAGAAGATGGAATTTTCAAGACTGAAAATCACATTTAGGGTCCATTAAAAGCTGCAACCAAATCAATTTACAATCATTCCAAGTTTTGTTCAGGACAACTTTTTCGCTAAGAAACTTTGAACATCACTATTATAGGATATATAATACCTTTAATAACAAAACTCCACAAACTTAATGTCTATGACGTAAAGTTAAACAACAAAACAGCAAAACACAAAACAAAACCATGAAATCTTTTATCTGTGTTTTATCTGTTTTCTATAAAAGGAATCACTGGAGAAAACTTTCAATTCAACCACATTCTGTTTGGACCCTTATGGTCACATCACCTGTGGGAAAGGTGGCTGATCAAATAAGCTATATCATAGATAAGGTCTCTTTTTAACCGGATTGGTGTGGCGGCTGCAGTGATGCGGACGCTGCACCGGTCCGTCGTGGTGAAGAGGGAGCTGAGTGTAAAAGCGAAGCTCTCAATTTACCGGTCGATCTACGTCCCTACCTTCACCTATGGCCACGAGCTGTGGGTAGTGACCGAAAGAACGAGATTGCGGATACAAGCGGCGGAAATGAGCTTCCTCCGAAGGGTGGCTGGCCTCTCCCTTAGAGATAGGGTGAGAGGTTCGGCCATCCGGGAGGGGCTCAGAGTAGAGCCGCTGCTCCTCCACATCGAAAGGAGCCAGCTGAGGTGGTTTGGGCATCTGACAAGGATGCCTCCTGGGCGCCTCCTCGGTGAGGTGTTCCGGGCATGTCCCACCGGGGCAGACCCAGGACGCGCTGGAGATATTATATCTCTCGGCTGGCCTGGGAACGCCTTGGTGTTCCCCCGGATAAGCTGGAGGAGGTGGCTGGGGAGAGGGAGGTCTGGGCTTCTCTGCTTAGGCTGCTGCCCCCGCGACCCGGCCCTGGATAAAGCGGATGAAGACGGATAATTTGACAAGAGTGAACATGTCAATAAGAAAAAACATTCCAAAACCCCAACTCTAGAAGAAGACAGTGAGAGAAAACTTAAATTAATAAATAATCAAGTTATCTGAATAAACAAGTAACATAAATAATAACTAAAACAAATAGGAATGACCAAATACTCTCCACTGCCAGACTATAAAACTTGTCAGATGATCCTTTCAAAGTTGATCTCTTTATCTCCAAGTGTACGAACTGCATTAGGTCTCTGATCCATCAGTGTAGCAAAGGCCATCTGAGACCTCGGCTCATTTTCTAACATAGTCATATTTTAATGCTTGCCAATTTGTTAAATATTTGGTAAATATTCTATTTACTTAAAGAACAAAAGTCCCCAAAATACTGAGTAAGTGAGCACTATAAAAGGTAGACAAAGGCACTCACTGATTTTTCACTGAGTGAGCTGCTGGTGATGTTTATTTATCCTGGTTTAGCCAAGTGATAGCACTCCTGCTATATTTTTTGTCCCATGTTATGTTGGCCTGTTCAAACATCACTTCAAAAAGAGTCACAGAAAACAGCTAAATGGTCATTCACAGGAAAATGAGTGATACATGCTCTTGTCATATTAACACAGCAGTCGTGGAAAAACATTAAATGTAACTGGTTTATTCTAAGTGCTGGGACCCGAATTTCGGGCCTATTTTATACCTCTTTATACCTCTCTGAAAATAAATAGATAAATAAATAAATCAGCGCTAAGCCCTCTGATGTTGACTGATAAGGACTGAATCAGCTAGCCAGACACACAGGAAACAAACACTCAGGACGAGGAGGAAGATTAACATTGATGGTGGAGCTGCTGATGAAGAGCTAAGTGCGCTGCTGAGCTGATGTGAGTCAAATGCAGTTCTTTGTTGCCGCTTTAATCTCTAAGAAACTGAGACTTTGACTTTAGACAGTGGATAATTAAAGAGGAAAAATATTCTGACTTTGATTGGATTAAAGCTCACCTGGGATTTTTTTTTAATATTGTGACATCTCAGAATCAGTTGAGTTTATAGCGTGAGGGGTTTCTTTCAATCTGTTGAAATTACAGCATTGTGCAAAAGTCCTGAGCCGATCCTCATTCTTTATTTTTTGCTTCCAAGAAGTCAGACTTTCTTGTAACTTTTATGGTGGTCTTGAACAACAGTTCTCCAGGCTTTCTGGAAGTATCACACATTTTTCTTCCCAGTCCTTATTAGGGATGGGTATCGTTTAGGTTTTGTCCGATACCGGTGCCAAACCGGTACTTTTGAAACGGTGCCGGTGCTTAAAGAATGGAGAACACAAAATTGGTCCAAAAACCTCTCATGTTCAGCTGTTTTTTTGTAAAAAGATAACAATGTTAGCCTTTTCTGCAGCTATGGGGCATATATGGTATCACTCTTGGCTGGAAGCAGTGCTTAAACAATGGAAAAAAACACAAACTTTGTCCAAAAACCTCTCATGTTTAGCTGTTTTCCACTTTTTCTTTGGTCATTTTAGCCTTTTTGGCCAGGGTGAAGGGAGTATCTGCCATCAAACAAGAAGACAGCCACATGTAGCTATGATGATGTTTGCTAGTTCACCTTACATGCATTAATGTAATAACGTGGTTAGCCTACTCAATGTAAATTACACACGAACAACATTAAGCTACTCACGCAGAGAAGAACGGCTGCATCATCATCCTCATCATTTCTGCTACACTGGCAGGGCTAGGGGCCAGGACTCTCCTCTTCGGGTTCTTGGGGGATGTTGCTAACTCCGGGTCCGATAACAGGCAACCCACGCACAGTAGATGTGCACGGTGTGAGGTCTCGCAGCAAGCTATCAAATACGGCGCATTTCTCGGCTTTTAAAAAACCCGCTATGCGTCGCCAGGTGTTTCATCAGATTCAAGGTGTTTCCTCCTTTGACAGTATCACAGTATCACCTTAAAGCACTTGTTGCAGGCTGCTGAAATTGCATATTTTGCTGTGAAGTACAGCCAGACTTTGACCGCTTCGGCTTGGGCATTTTTAATCTGTAGCTCTGCTCTAAAAGAACGTACGTACCTGGGCCCGCCTACTATCTTCGGAAACATAAAATGATTGGCTAGAATCTAAAGTGTATCACATCTCAGGAAAAAAATGCACAGAAATAAAGCACCGAAATGTGCGCTGCTTTTCGGTCTGGTTACTACCGTTTATGTCAGAACCGGTGCCATGATACCGGTACCCATCCCTAGTCCTTATACCTGAATATCTTCAGGTTTTTGTTTGTTAAGCCACTTAATGCTGACACATGAATCTTTTCAAGCATGAAAACTGCCTGAGTCAAGGGATAAACCAGTGTCGTCTACAGAAAGTAGACAACTTGGCAAAAATCACTTTTAAACTGTATCTTTAGGCAGCCTGTCTGAAAAACACGTGATTTTTTTTTTTTTTTTTTTTTTTTTTTTTTTTAGTTAACCTAGAGCTATTAGTTAACACAGGTTGACACATATAAAATAGTATAAAATAGTATTTTTACACCAACAAGATAATTCCCACAGAATTATAATCCATGCATACAGTACTATGAAAAAATACTTCTCATACTATAGTGTCTTAATGTTTAACCATATCAGTCTAAGCATCCCTAGAGTCTAGACCCTGACATTGTTGAAGCAATGTTGGGTCATCTTGACAAAAAATGGATCAAAAGGCAGCCTACATCCAAAGAAGAGCTTTGAATGTCCTGCAAGCCTGGAGAACTCTTCCTTTCTACTACTAGCCAACGGTAGAGTAATTTCAAGAAAGTTTGTTGAAGAATAAATGTGGTCATATTAAATAATGAATTTCAAGCTTAGCAGAGTTGTGCAAAGTGTTTGTTGCCTTATATACTGTATTTCCATGTATGTTTGCGCGTTTCAAACAGAGAAAAGAGGTGGCTTAAGACTTTTGCACGGTATTGAAAAATTTCATTGAATACTAGATGTAAATGTCTGTTTTCCTCTAGCTTGTCTAGTACGTTAAGGTTTGAAGCTTTGAGTGATACGTCCTGACGGCTTTGCAGGTTACAAACTGAACCTTAACTTGAATGCAGTGCGTCTAGTGTGTGTACCAGCAGGCTCATATCTGCTTGTTTCACTAGTTCCCTGATGAATATTTGGCAGTGTTACTAAACCTTCCACCTGACAGGGAGATGCTATCATTATGTGTTGGCGGTATGAACATTTCACCCCAGAAATTTCTAACTTCACTTTTCACACTGCATTCTGTGAGGTTTTATCTTATCAAATGTTTTTTATTCTGGGATTTTGGGTGGGTCACTCTTGTCTGATTTACCATTTTCGCTGCTAAACCTCAGTTATTGGCTCGCTCTGTTTCCATGGGAACCATGAATGGACAGGAGCATGGCCAGAGGACCTTTCGTTCTTCTCTTCCTTTCTTTTGTGGTGGCAGATTATTTTTATCACGTTATGGGCTCGCCAATCTCATCAAGTAATAAATAAATCATCGTTTATATTTCATCCCTGTGTTGAACATTGCACTTCTTCCCTCTGTATCATCCTTTTTTTGTGCTTTGAAGTTTAAAGCCAAGACAAGCGACCACATACTACGTGAATTAGATATGCCCCAGTTTAGCCTACAGCCTGAGTTTCCACCCACATTTTCTTTAACCACGTTTTCCCACTGGGGCTGCAGATCTCTTTCATCTGCCATCAACATAAGCGGGAAGGTGACACATGTGCAGCATGCAGCAAATCACCACGGGCAATCCAAAAAAATTCATATTCAGTACTTAGTAATGTAGCATTTAAAAAATAAGTTTGACCAGCCAAGTGGTAGAATCAGTGGTACAATCTTCTGTCTTTTATTTCCCCTGATGTTGAACATGACAAAAACAAGCCTTGTTTCCTTGTTTTACACATTTTAGTCCCGCATCTGCTTCACGTTTAATATGATGAATCAGCTGAGAGCCGGCAGGAAAGAGCTGAAACGCTGCCTGTGATTAAAGCAGTTTATTTCAGGTCTCACAACTGCTTAGAGGAGTAAAACAGTTGATGTTAAATGATTATGCGCTGCACGTGAGAGGCTTTGGAGATTTGATCAGTCAGTTTTAAACATGCTGGTGAAGTATTCTTGGTGTTGGGTGCTGCAAATACCAAAGCTGCTGTTATGGATAACACTATGACCTTTTCATTGCAAACAGGAAAATTTGAAAAAAAAAAAAAAGAAAAGGAAAAACTGCTGTTAAAGATGTTTCAGAAGCTTTGTAGATAAATGTTTTTTGTACATGTAGGGTCAAGCAAGAGGTATACACTTCCAGGATAAGAATTTTATTGTCACTGGAATTACTTACAGAAAAGCAGGATGCAGGGGACAGTGACTGATAAGAGCACAAATGTCTTTGGCACCTTGAGAGTTATTATTATTCCAAAGGAGATGTAAGAGGTGAAAGAAGAAAGAAAAACAGCAACACAAAATGTACGCCAGCAAACAAGATCAAGCAGAGGGAACGTGGCCAGCAATGCGTGTGCCGCCAACACAGTCTTGTATCCAAATGTAAGAGCTACATGACTCCGAAGTTTGTTTTTTTTTCTTTCGTTGCAAAAAGAAAGTGAGCAACAGATTTCACATGATGAGTAATTGAGGCAAAAAGTGTGGGACCATTATTTTTTTATAATTTCTTAGATTTGTTTTTGATTTCTGCATAGCGTGTATAAAACCTTGATGTAACACCCACGGAGTCACCCACTGGTTTTGGTCTCAGCATTTTGAACCAACCTTAGTGATTCGGCTGCACGAGTGGTGGAGTGCTCAGCTAAAGTTACGGAGCTTGGTTAGCAAGTTACATCCATAAACTGTGTGGGGCAATGCACAGAGAAACACACCGCCTAATTAGCTAATTAACTGAAAAGCATAAACTTCTTGGATGGTCTGCACCTCAAAAACAACCGACAGTATGGCCCCAGCAGGTACTAATCAGCAGACTATGTTGGAAAACCTGTAACCCGCCTTTTACATTGACTTCGTTTGTCACCTCTGCTTGGTATTCAGTAACTTTTTAGTTAGGCACAAAGATTTCACCAAGAAAAGGGTATGAATGGACTCAAATATACCACATTAGTCACCTCTGTTTTCCACCCCAGCTATATGCCCAGAACAAAAGCTGTGTCGCACATATATTCAACCATATCTGTTTCCACCATTGGCAAATAACCATTAGGCCTGAGATACACTGCTTACCTCATATATGAGTGACATTCAGGCTTCATGCTTTTTATTTCAGCATCCATGTGCACAACCTTTGTTGAGCAGGACGATGACGCTTCACCACATCTAATTAAAATCTTTATTTTAACCTGCAGTGCCTGTAGTATATTTCATCTACCCTAACACTGGAAACAATGGTAGAAACAGACGCACAGCAACATGTCATTATTTGTCTCACATCTCAGTGATCAAAGGGAGTTTTCGTTCTCGATCCTGCAGCATAAATGACCAGGACATAGGCTAAAAATGTCCTTCACACCTTCTCATCTTAATGCTCTTCAGTTTTGTAGGTCATTAAAAAGTTTTTCGATGTGTGTAATTTCGTAATTCGTGCCCACCACTCGGTTAACACAGGCTTACAAGTGAACTATATGAAACCTTTTTTTTTTGACTTTTGCACAGAAAGGAAATGTCATGGTTTGCATATAGCTGGAGTAAATCTCATTAGGTCGCATTGAAGTGGCTTCACTACACTGTTCTCATGCAAAAAAAGCATTGGATACTACACAGTAACACCTCCGCTGAAGAAAGAAAGCTATGACGATCAAAGGAATGGATTTTATTTCTATCTACAATATCAAAGGTAGTAGTGGCTTGATAACAGGGTAGTTCTTCCAATCTCAAAATCTGATCTTCTCCTACTTAAGTCATAAATTTGGCCAAAAAAGTCAAACAGTGTTTCTTGTTCAATATAAACGGCTTGTTTGCAGGAAAGTGGCAGAAACAAGTTGGCATGAAGGTATCAGCAGAGCGGTGGTGCTAATTTTTAAGTTATGAAGATGTCTCTGTACACCTGCACCAGAAGAATAGTTTCATGAATAACAAAATGAGAAAAGAAAAAAGTTGGGGTGGACGGACGGAGTTAGGCTGAAAATAAAAGAAGAGATAGGAGAAGAAAGAACAAAACGGCAACGACTGAGTAGGACGAGTGCACAGTAGGAGGTGATGAGGAGAGTAGAAGCAGCATGTTGACTCCAACCCTCTCATTATAAAGGTCATTAGTGGTTCCACTGCTCCGGGTGGTGATTTATAACATAATTTAGATCAAAAGGCCGTTTAACTGAAAACCTCTGAATTATAGTTTAGAGAAAATAAGGTCATCAGAGAGCGAAGCAGAGAGTTATGAGGCAGTTCTTTCCCTGCAGTGAGCATAGCTTTCTACTCTTGAATTTAAAAATAAGCTTTTATCTTCAAACAGTCAGATTTCCAAATGTCTGAAGCTACATAATTACAAAACTATCGACTGTGTTTAATCAGTTGGAGCCTTTGTAAAACCCAGACACTTAAAATGAAAAACAATTGTACAAATGTTTGAATTAGAAAGCAGCCAACTGCTCTTAACTACACTAAACATAAAGAGAAATTTTCTTTTGTGTTCTCATCTCTTTGTTTCCATCACCTCTGCTGTCTGATCTGGAACCAGCCATTGATGAAGAGAAATTGAAATTCATAAAGTGTCAGGCCAATTCCCACCTCTCTTCAGTGTGATTATTTATTCAGTCCCACCTCTTGGTCATGCTTTCTGTCTAATTTCATAAACTTGGCAACACATTTGACTCTTTCCCTCATTCAGCAGTTCACCTGCCTCACTTTAAATTTTAATTTCTCCTCTTGGCAGCGTTCATTATGTGTGTAATTGTCCTGTTTCTTTATTGACTGACTTTGCCTGCAGCTCAGAGAGCAGAACGGAGCTGCGGTGGAGTTGTTAATGACAGCAGAGAAGAGCCACACGACTGAAGGTTCAGTCGGCTCGCTGATAAACTGCTGTTAGCTAGCGCACTGATGTAATCAGCCATAATAGATCCAGATGTTTCAGCACGCTTTTTCATGCTGCACTACTCAATGCATGAACCTTTATTCCCATTATCCTCTTCTGCTTCAACCAAAGCTTTTACACATTAGAGCAATTCTTTGTAGAAAAAAGAAATGTGGCATTTCTGACACAAGATTCAAGAAAACTTTCCAGGTGATAAACAAAATATAAGCCAGCAAATTAGGGTTTCTTTGTTTTGTTTTGTTTCTTTTTGCAACATAAAGTCAGTTAAAGCCATTAAAAGTTTTGAAATGTATATGTATTTAAAGAGGGGAAAAAAAGGAGATGAAACAAATGAAACGCAGCAGCCAAAAGGCAACGTACCGTTTGCTGATCATATGTGAGGCTTGAATTATGCAAACTGAATAATTTATATTATTCAGACAACAAGAGAAAACAATAAAAATGCATTCCAGTTTTTTTTCAGTGTGAATAATAAATGCACAATATTTTACCACACTCATCTTTCGAGTTCATGACAAATCAAACTATGACATGGATTTAACAACCACGAGTGGGACATCTAATCTGATGTATGTACACTGTTTGATGATAATACCCAGTGAAAACCAAGACGCACAACTGTTCTTTCTTTGCCACTTGTTTTCATGCCACTTCCTCGTGTCAGCTCGTGGACATATTGTCATGGTCCCTCCTGACCTCCAGGTGCAGCGCCTACCTTTCTCCTTCCTCTGACTGCTGTTTCTCTCTCCTGTCTGTGAGTGTGGGCGTGACTGGAAACTAACCAGTCTCTTTTGGTGGTTAGCGTGGTCTTGAGAAACCCTCAAGCCTGCACACTTCATCATCCACAGTCTCCTGCCAGATTGGTAATCTATTCACCCGCGATCCAGAAACTTCAGAACAAAGATGTTTGAATTAGTACATTCCAGAAAAAGTAAGGAAAAACAGGATTTGTTTTGGTTTTTAAGCTAGTTAGAGTCATTTATCTATCGGTAGCAATACAGCGTAATACGTGGTTTTTTTTGTGTGTGTGTGTGTGTGTGTGTGTGTGTGTGTGTGTGTGTGTGTGTGTGTGTGTGCTTAAAACAACAGTGGGATGGGACAGGCGTGGAGGCTTAGGGGTTTGGGGGTGCTCCGCCCCCAGGCTGGGGCTCTGGCTGGGCCTTGGGTCCTGGTTGCTGTGTCACCGGGGTTGTGGGCGGGTGGGTGCATGGGGGCTCAGCCCCGGTGCGGGGGACCTCTGGTGCATCGGCCCAACTGGAGGGCTCGCTAACTGGTGGGGAGGCTGTTACATCTTTGCAGGAGCTCACTCTGCAGGTGGGGGAGATATAGGAGAGGTGGAGAATGAACTCAACCTGGGTGTCTATTGTCTTGTGTAGTTTGGGAGATGATTGGATGATGGGGTGGGTGCAGTTTTCTTTGCGGTGGGGTCGGGTGGGCTGCCCCGAACTCTGTGGGGCGGGGTGGTGCTGCTGCTGTGGGACCCGGGCCGGATGGGCCTGGGCCCCTTGCCCTGGTGGGATCCACAGTGTGGGGGTGCCTACTGGTGTCAGCGGGGGAGCTGGCCCCAGGGAGGGGTCACTTGCCCCTCCCTTTCTTCCCTCCCCATCCTCAGCTGCCTCCCTCTTCCCGCTCCATCACACACACACACACACGCAGTGCTTGGGGTGCAGGTGTGTCACCAGGGTGCAGGGGAGGCACTCCCCCTCTGTCCCCTTCTGGCCGCCTGTGCCTCAATTTTATTCCGCAACCTAGACATTCATATTACTCATACTCTCATAACATATACATATAGGGCCTTGGGGGTGGGCACGTTATACAGCATCCAGAGGATGCTCTGTGTATTCAAACCCACCTCTGGCGCTGGTGCCCTACCCTCAATTTAAAATGCATATAGACACTGAGGGTTTTCGGGCGGAGCCGTGCTGCTCTCTGGCAGGAAGCACCATGCCCTCCTGTGTTTTAAATGCACTTTAGAACAGCACGCAGCAACACTACATATGAGCGGGCGGAGGGAGGTTTGGGGTCTTCACTCACCCCCGTTCTGTTAACCGTCGGGGCTGGGAGGAGGTGCTGGCCATTAGATTGGGGTCTGGGATGCGGGGCCTCCCTGCTACTGCAGATAAGGAGGCGGTCTGCTTTCCTCCACCCCAGAGAGAAGGGTTACATCTCCTGGGTCCGGGTATGGTTTGCCCCTCTGGGGGCGGGGGTACCCGGACCTGGGATATAGAGTATGTTTGGGCAGTGTGAATGTGTGTACAGTGTCTATTTGTGTCTGTCTCCACGTCGGGCGAGTGCTGAGTATTTGTTTGTGCATATGGGGTGGGAATGCACGTTTGTATCTGCGTGCACCTGATTGTCTGTGTCTATATGTCAGCTTGGGTCTTAGACTCCACCTCTCTGGGAACATCTCAGGCTCTCCGAGGTATAGAGTCCGATCTCCCCTCACCACACTCCCTGCCGGTGGCTGATGCCCTCAGATGTTGGTGTGTTGGTGGTTCTTGGTGTCTGGGGCTGGGCGCTCATGTATGTACCGACTCATTCCTGGCGCCTGTGGCCCGGCCGGGCCCCTTCCAGGGGGTGGGGTGCCCTCAGGCCTCTGGGCCTGTTTTGCTTTACTTACCTGCTTCTTTGAATCTTCATGAGACTTGTACTTACTCCTCCTTCTTCTGGATAGTCTGTCTCATGGTTACCTGCATACCTGCTTGACTGCTGAATAACTTATCTGCTCACAAACTAAAGACCCTAGGAAACAGAAGAAAACTGTAACTGCATCCAAGTTAACCCCCTTACCTGGAAAATTATTTATCCATGTATCTGTGAAACCAGGTCTGGATCCCAACAATTTCTGAACTGGAGGCTAACTGTAAACAATACTTACCTGATCTGAATCCCTGTTGTTGTGCTACCTGATAATTTTCCTTGCCACTGTTCATCAAAGTTGTGTATTAAAACTACATTTGAGTATTTCAGGCGAATCTTGACACATTTATTACAAACAAGCTTTTGGTGCCACGCCTCACCTAGAGTTTTTCCTCAGAACTCCAAACGACTTGACGAGCACACCATTTTAATGTTGCATTCCCAGCAGTGCCAAAGCAGTAGCGACATTGTGAGGTACCCAGCCTTAATTTACTGAGCATGTTGCAAGACAATTACAACAACTGACTTTAATCCTCTCTCACTGTGTGATGTAGAACCACCATGTTGATTGCCAAATTGCTACAGTTATTTAGTCATATCTCATCGAAGTTAAAGCAAAACTGCCTGTGTACAGCCAACATTAGGGGGTCGAGTGGTTCAGCTTTTTTCCTTATGTTGTTCAGCATAAAAACAGTTGGGTTATAGTAAAGGACATGTCCTTTGTTTAGTTGCCAATCAGTAAGCTGTAGTGTAGTGAAACTCAATTCCTTCTGATTTTCCTTCTCTTTCTTGTTTCTCCTAAGTTATTTCATTTATTTATTCATTCATTTATTTTTGGAGCTGAGCATGTGTTCTGAGAGTTTTAAAGCTGTGAAAAGCTTAAAAGTGCTTAATGGGATCACAAAGAAAGCCTGACTTGATGTGGAATTGAAAAAAAAAGAGAAACAGCATGTGTTGGAGCAGGTGCAGTGAAACGCTTCATATTCAACACATCATATTAGCAGCGAGTTTGGCTCTGCTTTCACTCCTCATCTCGAATTCTCGCCTTTCCCCACATACCGTTTAACGCCTCAACAGTTATGAAATCATTAATTAAGCCTGCATCAAATCGACTCCCTCAGAGCCCAGGCTGCGTGTGAGTGCTTGTGTGTCATGTGTTCTCATTTGTGTGCTCACGGTTGTGGCTGTGTGCTGGGCCCTGCAGCTGTGAACATACAGAAAGTTCTCCATGTTGAGGTCTGGTGTTCAAAGCTCATTGACACAAAGCTCGACTCCTCTGAGGGGGAAATGCAATTAAATTGTTTTATACTATGAGCTGAATTAAACATGACAAGGAGCCGTTTCTGACTAAATGACAACAAACACATAAATCACTTCTTTGTACTGACAAGCAGTAGGAGATCAAACAGACCTTTATGATGGCAAAATATGACCTTACCTTCAAAGCTGCTTCACGTTCAGACGAATCACTAGACTCCTTGTAGATTTATGTTGGCCTTTTTTGGCTTAAACCAGACCAGGCCTCAATCCAAATAGGTCATCTGTCAGAGAAATTGGCTAACATGATACCACAAGCTAAAGAGACACTTGGAAACCAAATCTACCTCTAACAGAGTGCTGAATCTGGATCAGCGGTAGGGAGACAGTTTGTTGGACTGTGTGGGAAGTGTCTAATGAGTCAATAGCAGAAAGTTGGTGCTTTAAAAAAACAAAAACAAAAAAAAAGTGCGTTGTGCTTGGTCTAGATCCCACAAATGGTAAAAAACAACAAAACAAAAACATCAATCAAACATTTTATGATACATCAGATTATAAGTACAGCAAATTTGTGCAGATATGAATGCAGTTGTGGAAAGTATTAAACCATTTATTACGTATTTTGTATAAATATTCATTATTTTCACACCAACCCAACTGCTTTTGGGCCAGATGATTAGCGGGTCTTAATGCTCAATTCCGATTTTTTGATCAAATCTGATTTTTTGTCTGCTTGTTCACACTACAAATAAAATGTGACAGCAAACACGCTCTAGTGTGAACCCTCAAAGCGGCCCGCATGTGCAAAAGAAGACGTCACACACAACGTGCTCTGTTTAGACCCAGAGCAAACAATGTTGTTTGACTGATGGCCCAAAGACTTCGGACTTTACATTTCCCAATTTTGCTTTAAGTTATTTTGTTATTTACATAATAATGTAAATAACCTAATAATGATCCTTATTGCTGTTTTAGAGAGGAGCGGTGCTTCAAAGGATAGTTGCAGATTTCTGTCAAAATCTGCAGATTATACAGTACAAATAAAATGTTCATGTTTCTCCAACGTTGTCTTCCCAACAGTTTCACTAACATCTACACTGGATGGCCAGGAAGCGTTCGCGATGTCTTCTCGGGCGCTTCTCCGGCGCTGATAATTGGCGTCTGTCTTGTGTCAGTGACGTAAAAGACGGATTTAATGCGACCTGACCGTTCAAACAGCAGTCGCTTTCTAAAACATCGGATATGTATCTGATTCAGTACCACATACGAAAGGGACCCATATCGGATTTGAAAATATCGGATTTGTGCCGTTCACACTGTCATACCATGATCGGATATGGGTCGCATAGGGTCAAAAAAATCGGATTTGATGCGCTTTCGCCAGCAGTGTGAACGTAGCCTCAGTGTCTAAGGGTTATCTGCCATGAAACATCCAAAACATTTGTTTTGGACTATTTATCTTAACATGATGCAGCTCTATTACCTTTGTATTTTGTATTGTGAGTTCAGCACCATGAAGCATTGAGATGTAGTCATTAACTCTGCAGATTTAAAGAAACTTGTCTCGGTAAAAAATCATGGAAATTATTACAAAAACCCCCACTTCCAATTGCTTTGATTAAGGTTTTGCCACCTTGTTGTTAAGTCAGTGATTCATTCAAACTTAAGGGGATTAACTGAAAAAGAACCATATTCCCCCAAACCACAAACATTCATCTGTCAGCATAATAATTAATTGGAAAGTAAAGAGCAACAGTATTTGGACCATTTCAGATTACAGCTCTGTAAGAGAGCTGTTTCAGCAGGAAATGTGTTTCTCCTCGCTGCCTCACAGATGCTGCACGCAGAAAGTGTCATGCTTCAACAGACCACGCAGACATTCTGTCAACATGCTGGTAAGCAGTGCTCAAACTGAAAACATCTGTCAACACGGCAATAAACAAACTCTCACTGATTCACTTTTAGCCTGAATCTCTGTCATCTGACTAGATGTAGTAAGATGCTAAAGTGGAAGATAATTATGAGCTTTGGTGTAATGATGGATATATATATAATCTCCAGCTGCTTATGTCCTCCATTCCTGTGCAACAACATTTATATAATAGAGGGTATATAGAGAGGGTAAATCATATGCAGTTTTTACACCATTGTTTGTTTGTGGTTGCAATTGATCTTTTATGTGATTCTTTTTCCCCTGACTGCTACATCACAGTAGTTTAAGAGATAATCAGGTAAGTTTGGGTATAAATAGTAACCCTAACAAGCAGCTATCAGGGTCAAAGAGTTAAAGAAATTAAAAAGAAAAATACATGTTGGCTTTAGCTATGAGCTAACGGAGGTTACACAAAAGCAAGTACAAGTTTTTTTGTTTTTATTAAAACCCTGAATGTGTCAGCTTGCCACAGCATGAAGATTATTTGCAGTGAGCTTGTCTCACTAGCTGTCAGTTTACTCAGTATTAAAAAAAAGGATGCTTTTACTTTAAAAAATCCTTTCCAGGCTTTTTTTCCCCTGACTTTAACAAATATCGTGCTCGGTATACAAAATTCACAGACACTAAAAGAGCTGTCATATCCTGCAGATTGCCCTCAGATTCGCCATGTTTTATTAAAATAAAGGAGGCTGAACTTATTTTTTGTATGATATTGTTTTATTTTTCAATAAAATCCATTTCATTTTTACACTTTTTTACAAGTAAACTCTCTTTCAGTTTAACTTAAGGACACAAGATGTCTTCATTATAAAGTAAAGTGATGCAGTAGCTCGAAGTGAAAACAGCCGTGTATAACCTGTAATATCATGTATTTTGCATGTAACAGTAAGTAAAATCTGTGTGTGGGGAAGGCTTAATGTCAAACAGGGTGGTAAAGCTGGTGCAGGTGTCAGAATTTAACACTAGAATTCAAAGTCAAAGCGTCTGGACTTCTTTAAGTTGCTTGAAAAGCAAGCAACTTAAAGAAGTCCAGACGCTTTTCTTTGCAAGCTCCTTTGACTACAATGACCTGGATGACTGAGAACCTTCACAGACACTAGAATTCAAAATTTTTATATGGTGCAGATAAATCTGTCTTCGAACCACATGCAAAATTGTGGTGGTCGTTTCATTGGATAATAATAATTTGCAGAACAGTTAAATTCATATTAGATTCAAGCTATTTTTATCTTTCAAAAACATTTAATTAAGAATCAAACCCAAGTTGGCTTAGTTATAACTTATTAATGTAAAATCTATCTGAACTGGTCTTGTAGTTTAATATTCGATCCCATCACGATATCCCTTTTCTCAACCATAACTATAGTGACCACATTACCACAGCCTTGCATGCACATTTATTGTAAAAGTGTAAGAATGGTCGACTGTGGTGGACCTGTTCCCATTAATAATTAATGGTGTTAGTTGTGTAACAATTTAAACCTTCAGCCCAAGAGGGCAGTGAAACCCTTCTTTCAATATTACTACCATCTACATATCAAAGTGACACATTTTACTGTTGATACGCAGCAATATGATAACACTCTGCCTTAAAGAAGGAAAGCTCAAAAGGTGTTGCTTTGAACGAAATAAGACCAGACTGACTAAAAGTTTTCATCAAGCTTAGGATTATGCTGATTATCTTTGCTTTCCAATAATGCAAATCAGCATTTCTGAAACTTTGCCTGGATGGTGAATACCCATGCCATTAAAACTCAATTTGCAAAGATTTGTAGACTTTAAAATTAAACCTGAGAGAATCTTGATGACAACATCAAGGTTATTTTTCAGGCTGAGTGGCGATCCCAATCACGGGTTAACCGAACTGCTTGTCTATAATCGGTGGAGGGTCCTAAGAATCTAACAAGAGATGACGAAGATGATGAAAGAAAGTTTTAGCAATCAGAGAATCTAAAAATACTTAAATCTACAATAAAATCACGAGCACAACTCAGAGCAGCTTCTTTTTCAGTAGCACACACTGCAGATTTTTTTTTTCTAAAATGTAATCAGAGCTCTTTGATTGAGCCAAACCTCTAAACTGACACAGAGCCTCTTCTGTCTCAGAGGACAGAAACTGAATGTTAAACTGCCAAACAAAAGGATGCCAGCAACCATTCAACACAAAGGGGCAAGGACAAAGAAGGGAATGATGTCAGGAACAGGTGGAAAAAGATTTTTTTGAATCTGAAAATATTTTTATGCATTAAACAAGATCCGAGAAAATCTGTTAGGACTCTGTCATCACATCCCAAAGTGAGGAAATGGACACAAATGGTCCAGTGGGAGCTTTTTGTGGAAGCTTTGGCCATTTCACAGTGAATGAAGAGTGAAAAGTGTAGAAAGCATTTGCGTGTTTCTCCAGGTTCACCCTGAATGAAGCCATCATAAGGATTCCTAGTCAACAGAGAGCCCTTGAAAGAGGCTTTCCTCTATAAAATTAGACACTGGTGGGGCTTGATCCCACAACCTTTAAGTGACATCTCAGGTTGTCAACTAGAAGGCCAATGCGACATCCATTACACCACAGAGCCAGTTGGCCCAGACAGCCAGGGCCAAAAAACACTGCTGTATGACTCTAAACCCCAGACTTAGCATTTTGTTTTTTTTTCAGTTCCTTAGAATCAGTTTTTAAGTAAGATGTTTGTGCCCACCTCCTACCCATTTCCACCTCACCTTGCTCTCTCAGAGCCTCATCTAAGTCTCCATCTTTATCTTCACAATCACCAGCATCTAGACTCCGGGGGGTCCTGTCTAAATTCCTGTTATTGTTGGAGTGAGCCCTTCTGTGATGGTTCCCTTGAGTCTAATCCCAACAAGCTTTTACTTGGATTCTGTATCTCAATAGAGCATGCTTATTTTATTCAATTTATTTGCATTTCATTAAGGAGCAATCTTGAATTTTGAAGCTATTATGTGTCCCAGAGAAGGCATTTGATTAAAACAAATAGGACTATAGAAGTTGTCAGGTATCAGACGATGTTGGTTGCGAGTTGTCACTGTCCTTGTCATTCTTACACACTGTCTGTCTCTACGTGCTAGCTCGGGGATAGCCTGCTTACCTGTCCAGAGCATCCCCCGTCTCTTGCTAAGATAGACTCCAGCCTCACTGGGACCTTTAAACGGATAAGTAATTAACAAAACTGAAAGATGGACATTGCTGCACATTTATGTAAATAAATCAGACACATCATCCGATCCTCTTTTTTAAAGCTGTTGTAGATTCTTTCGTGTTAATGGTGAGTCAGATTTCACTGAAAAGGCTATCTCATGTAACTGCAGTCGGTAATGTGTTTACAGTAAAAGTGTTTATAGCAGCAGACTGTCTAGACTCGGTGAGATCTCGGGTCTTTTCACTCCAACACAATCACTGCCTTGCTTCTGGGTTCACGGGGAGCTCATCAGAGGATTAGGTGACTGAGATGTGACCTTGATAAACGTGAGAGAGAAAGAGAATAAATGTGTGTGTGATCTCCCCGTGGAACTCCATTCACCAGCTGAACACACAGCTCCAGTGTCCTGTCTCACTTCATTGACCTCCTGCCAACAGATGAAATCTGCTCAGTCTTTTATTTCCAAACAGGCACCTTGAAGGCTGATGTGTCGCACAAAAACAACCTTTATTCCTCTCCTTCTGTCTCTTCTCTGTTTCTGTGACTCTTTCATCCTGTTCATGTTGTAATATATTAAAGGAAAGTTGGCTGAATGTTGTCCTTTTGGTGTCTATTTCTTTCTCTTATTACCTGAAATCTGTGCTTCATCTCTTTCTTTCTCTGCCTTTATCATTTCCTCTGGTTGCAAATCCATTATTATACCTGAAAGCAGTAGGAGTGTGATAGAGTTGTGGGGCCACGGCTGTTATAACCCACATTAGACACACATGTTAAAAAAAAACATATTTGTGAATCTGCAAAAAATGTCTTAAAGTATACCTCGCTAGAGTTTGGCAACAATGTTACATGTTCCCACTCAAATTAGCCACTTATCAGCAGATTTGATTTGATTTGATTTTTAATGATGAATTAACTTCTTTTGTATTCTTGAACAATGAAAAGGAAAATGACACATATATACTGCAACATGGAGTACTACATCATAATTTGACACCAGTATTAAGTTATTTAAAATGATATCACACTGCAGTGACTGAATAATATAATGACCAGAAGTGTAGGGTATAGTTGATCTTCTTTCCAGTGAAAAAACAAAGTTGTTTGATAAAATGCCAAATAAATACAGGCTCCAAAATACAGCCTCAACAAAAACACCTAAGTACACTCATGGGACACCTGTTATTAGCTATTTGTTAACACAAAATTCTAAGCAGCTAATCAGACGTATTGCAGCAGCTCGGTGCATTCATGGATGTAGACATGCTCAAGGCAACCTGCTGAAGCTGAAACCAGGAAACAGGCTGGTAAAGAAAGTTGATTTTAGAAACTTTAGAGTGGCCTGGTTGTTGGTGCCACAAAGGTTGATCTGAGTATTTCATAACTGCTGATGAGCAGTTTCTCTGTTAACTCTAATCCACCTCTAGGGTTTACAGAGAACAGTCCTAAAAACAAGAAACTATCCACTGAGCAGCATTTCTGTGATAGAGAATAAGTTGTTGATGCCAAAGATCAGAGGAATAACTTCCAGACTATCTAAAGCTGATAGGAAGATAACAATAACTCAAATAACTACTTACTCCAATGGAGGCATACAGAAGATGAACTTGGAATGCCAATCTGGACCGGTAAGAACAGGCTCACTAAAATTAAAGAATAAAACATTGCCTGGTCTGATGAGTTTCAATTTGTGCTGCATTCGGAGGGCAGGTTCAGCATTTTGGTGTAAAGAACAAGGGAGCATTGATCCCTCTCACTGTATCAGCTGTCCATGCTGCTGGTGGTGTAATGCTGTGAAGGATATTTCTGACCCCGTAGGTAGGTTGTGGCATTTAAATGATGCTCAGTTGGAACTGAGTATTGTTGCTGACCATTTCCATCCTTTTGTGACCACACTGTGGTCACCTTCTGATGGCTGCTTCCAGAAGAATAACGCTCAAAGCTCAAATCACCTCAAATCAAATGGCCTCCACAGTCAGCAGATCTAAAGGCCCCTCTGTGATGTGGTGGAGCGGGAGATTCATATGATGAATGTGCAGCCGACAAATCTGCAGCAACTGTGTAAAGAGGAATATTTCCATCACTTTGTTGAATCTATGCCAGCAGTCGCCAACCCCCGGGCCACGGACCGGTACTGGTCCGTGAGTTGTTTGGTACCGGACCGGGAGAGTTGAGGCTGGGTTTTAGGGATTTTATCGTTAACTCTGTTTCCCTGGGTCTTTTCCAACTCGTGTTGTAGTTGTTTGTCTTATTTTGAAAGAAATATTCACAGGTTACCATAGCAACCAGAGAGCATTAAGGGCCGGAGAGGAGGATGTTGTTGGCGCATTTCAGGAAGACGCTGCTAATAAAGTTACACAATAACACAGTGAATTCGTGTTTATTATTATATTTACAAAATACCACAGTTTTTGTCTTGGTCGTATCATTTTATTTCGTTGTATTTATCCGCGACACCTTGATGGCTGGTCCGTGAAAATGGACATGAAAAAATGTGCAAAAAAGGTTGGGGACCGCTGATCTGTGCGATGAAGAAGTAAGTGTAGATTTTAAAACAGCATCACTGCTTTTCTGTGATTGTTGCAGTGTGTTTGGGATCAGAGCAAGTCTTTCACATGCCAAGCGTCTTCAGACTGGAAGCCTGTTCTCTCCTATTTATTAATGTCATCTCACCAACACCCCATTTATTCAGACAGGCTCGCATGTGCACACACTCCTGCTTCAAGATGATGCCACTGCGGTGGTCACGGCCAGGTCCGTTCCATCACTGAACCCCATTTCATGCTAGGTTTTTGTTTCCTCTGTCCAAACATAGAGCTGTCAGTATTCATCAGGCTTCTTTTCATGTTTTCCAGTTCATATTGCACTTTTGTGACCAGTGTTTTTCTTCTTTGACATTATCTGCAGACCTTGTCCTTGTAGCTTGCATTCACAATGACCAACCAATAAAACCCAAGTTTCCACTGACAGTATTTGTGGCAACAAAGAGCACTTACAGGGTTTTTTTTAAATCCCAAAGGTTCATAGACGGCACAATGCACAATGTTTTCAGAGTGGTAAATCTAAATTCTAATCTTGGAGATATGGCTCTTCTTGCAGAACCACTGCTGCAGCTCTGTTTTAGCTTATGTTTGAAAGCCCTGTCATTCTCAGACAGCCTGTCCCATCTTTATCAAGTATCTCACTCTGGTTTAAATCTTGTTCAGGAAGTTCCTTAACATGATGAATTACGTTCCTTTAAAAGCAACATTAAGTTCTTTTATAGCCTTGCTCATGCATTCATTCTTAATTGCAAATCATCTGTTTTGACCCTCTGATGTTGCATTTGTGGGTAAATATTTTATAGCTGTTTATTTACATTTAAGATCAAACATGCTCCTCATCTCAGTCTTAACAAAAACAATCAAATAATGTCATTTAAAATGTATTTCCATTTTTCTAAGTTTCTGTTATACATATATTCAGCATGTCCCAGTGTTTCAAACAATGAGATCTTTTTATGTACTAAAAGCTTGGGATCGAAGCTGCTCTAAATGCTTTGTCTGCAGCTTAGATGTGTGTGATGTCACTGAGAAAAGATACTTGCCATGGGCTCAGTGTCATGTTTTGTTCTCCTTTTTTATGGCCCAAACTGCTGGACAATGCTCCAACGTTCTACACAGAAAAATGTAGTGAAATGTTGTGCACTACTTCCAGATTTGATGGCTTCTGTTTTAAAACTTAAGTTTCGAGGGGTAGCCAGTCAGATGAAAGTTGTTTTAAGGGTGGCTGTAAAGGAAGAAGTGCTACAATCGCTCATTTAAGATGATCTGAGGGGCTACACCAGCGCCTAGTGTAATGGCGTTTGCAATAGGAGTTTTTCTACTCTGGCCCAAATCAGATGATGAGTTTTTAATCTAGTTGTTTTTCCCCTCTCATTTGGTTTCTTTTCACACAGAGAAAATTCAAAGAATATTCAGTTCGCTTATTGGCCAGATGAGTCTTTGGTGGGAGCAACAAAAGCCCACAAAGGGAGAAAACAAACCAGAATTCGATTTAAATGGACTAAACACTACAGGTGTGAAAACACTCTTAAGATAAATATGAAGCAGTGTGTGATGCAAAGCTAATCCAGTAGAGTTCCAAAATAAATATATGGCTCTACAATGAGCACAATAGGTCCTCTTTAAGAAGCTAAATCTCAATTTGCAAGTAAAAAATCATAAACACTTTGTTTTGCTGTCAAAGAAGGGGCTGAGTTTTGTAAGAAAGTACAGCAAAAGCACCAGCATCAAATGTACATTTCCTTATCCTGTACTTATCCACAACTATTAAACTCTGCACAGGAGATAGAAAAAGAAAGAAAGCCACCTTTACAATGGCTTCAATTTGATTCTCCACTCTTTGCCCGGTCTGTTTCCTGCCCTCTCTTCACATGTGGAAAACTTCTGGTGTCAGATTTAATCGCTTCTGCCTTCAGACAGATGGTTGGACAGAGAGACAGTGCTGTGTAGGCTGGAGCTTGGTGGATAAAGGTCATGGTTGAGATGAAGATGTAATGATTTTGTTTTGCTTCTGTACCACATTCTGCTTGTCTGGGATTTATTTTAATTCCTCACGTAGTATTAGTTGTCTGTCTTTTCAGCACTGCTGCAAACTCTTCTGCGCTTTAATTGGAAAGAGACAGACATTTGTCTGGCTTAAAGTCTGTTCAATCCTGGCATAATCTCTTCTTATAATTTTAATTGAGCTTCAGTGTGTGTGTCTACATCATCTGTTTGCATTAAATTTAATTTGTCAGTTAGGTTTTTGGACTTTACTAAAAATTAATTTGTTTTTTTTCCCCTTTAAGTTTAGTCCCTCAGCATCTGAAGTGTTGCATAATCACTTGTTTATTCTTGTCAGCTCAGTGCTGATGTGCAAGGCAGGTGAATGTGTTTATGTCAAAACTGGGGTGTATTTATGTCCATCGGTTGGATATGCTCACTGTATACTGAATCCTGTAGAATTTATATCAGCGCACACTTAACACCTCTCTGTGAGGCTGTTCTGAGCACAGATCAGTCTGAAACCACACAACTGACAGTGTAAACAACAATAAGCAGCCAAAGTGTCAGCAACTCTAACAGCTCTGCCAATATGGCCCGGGATGAATGTCATTTATTTTCCATAAACATTAAAACATAATAAACAGTGTGGGCTGTGTGTGAAACAAGAAGTCTGTGTTTCCAGCCTCAAAAGTGTTTGAATTATATGACAGGAAATATAGACCTGAGCTCCCCTAGAAAGCCCTTTTTGGTCCCTGTGTGAATGGCATAGCCACTCCTGCACTTAAGACTACCATAGTGAAATGAAAATCACAACTCTTACCATCACATCCAGGATGAACAGTTTCCTTCTCTGTGTTTTCATTTATTCTGTTTCTTGTTGGGGGTTTTGTCATGATTCCTCCACCTCCTGGTGCTTGCCTGCCATCACTCTGTCCTTGTTTTGCTGGATCCTTGACCCAGCGTTTTGTGTACTTTTAGAATAGAATAGAATAGAATTCAACTTTATTGTCATTGCACATGTCACAGGTACAAGGCAACGAAATGCAGTTTGCATCCATCCAGAAGTGCTTTAGCCATGATATAGATATATTACAATATATATTAGCAATAATATAGATATGTGAGTATATTACAGAAATGGGTCTATTATGGTATGTAATATGTACATTTATAATTAATGAATATTCTATAACTATATGTATGTACAGGCTGTAGTGAGTACAAGCTATGCACAGGCTATGAACAGGATATAAATATGAAAAACTATACAGAATATGAGATATACAGTTATACAGAAATGTGAACTATGCAGGTTATAAACAGTTTTAGAATTAAAAACTATCGTATTGTACAGAATGATTATTTACACAGAACTATACAGTAGTGCAGTTAAGGTAAGTGAGATATGTGGATAATTTCTACAGAGGCTATATAAAGTGCTGGTGGTTGTGAGTGGTGGTTCAGTCCATGTTATTATTGTGTGTATGAGGGTACAGTTGTCAATTGTGTGTGTAGGTGGTTTTGGGTGTGTGTATGTCCAGTCCATGTGTTAAGATGTCAGGAGGCAGAGTTCAGGAGTCTGACAGCTGTGGGGAAGAAGCTGTTCTGGTGGTCTTAGTCCGGAGGCTCCTGTAGCGCCTCCCAGAGGGCAGGAGGGTGAAGAGTCCATGTGATGGGTGACTGGGGTCTTTGATGATTTTCCCAGCCCTTTTCAGACACCGCTTCCTGTAGATGTCCTTTATGGCAGGAAGTGGTGCTCCGGAGATGCGTTGGGCAGTTTTCACAACCCTCTGCAACGCCTTCCGGTCTGAGGCAGAGCAGTTCCCATACCAGACTGTTATACAGTTGGTCAGGATGCTCTCGATGGTGCAACGATAGAAGTTCACCAGGATGTCTGAGGACAGGTGGTTCTTCCTCAGAGTCCTCAAGAAGAAGAGGCGCTGGTGAGCCTTCTTGACCAGCTTGGAGCAGTTGGTCGTCCAGATGAGATCCTCGGAGCATTCCTCCTGTTTGGACTCCTAAGTTCTTTTTTATCATTATGTGCAATTCAATTCTTAGTTTGCCTACTGTTTAGTTTTTCCACATTTGTGTATTTCCTTTGCATTTATCCCGTGTTACAGTTACCCGTGTGCCTTGTCTGGCCTCATCCCTGTGTTAGGTGTTATGTTTTTGTCTCAGGTGTTAGTATTCAGTTACTTTCCTCTAATCATGTTTGCCCAATTATTTACACTTGTGTTTCCTGCATCACCTTCTCTGAGTGTCTCTGGATGTATAGTACCCTTCGTTTGCCTCTGCTTGTTGTAGCTTCATAGAGTTTCTAGTATTTTCCCTAGTGTTTCCTCTGATTAACCATGGACTTATTATTTAGCTGGCTGCTACACTTACAATAAAGGTTCATCTTTATTTTGATCCTTCATTGCTCAAGAGTCTGCTTTGGGGTTCTCATTCATCATTAAGCATGACATCGTTCTCGTTATCATATGCGCATGATGCGCTTACCTCCTCAGACTCCTGCTGCAACACCTGTGTCACATTAAGTGCTCATCTGGAGTTTATAAATTTGGCTCACCTCTGCACGCATTTCCAGATTGTTATCCTGCTCAATGTGGTAGAGTTACTCACACCATCTTGACTTGCTATGTAAACTTCACCTTGCTTTGTTACCATTTCTTACCTTTGCTTGTTAGTGTGCCATAGGAAACCTACATGCCACACCAGTCTGTCTGCCTTTCTGCCTTCCGCCTTGCCCGACTTACCTTTGCTCCCTGCCGAAGAGCACACTTGCTGGAAACAAATCTGTGTAGTGATTTTGGAAATTTGCCCACCTTTGGGTCTGTGGAATCAAAATGAAGAAAAAAGAAACAAACAAGAACCTCACTGATCAATTCATTCGCTGAAAATATATTGTAAAATATTGACCTGTTGTGCTTGTCTCTTTAAACCTGTTGGAACAGGCTTTCTCTTCAGTAACAAGTTTGCATTTACCACATAATAGACAGTCCTATTTTTTCCAACTAATGAATAGATGTGGGACCAGCTTAGTATCAAAAACAGGTCAGAAAATGAAGGACAATAACAACAGTATCCCTATGGGTTAAAACCTTTAGTCTAGTTCTAATTCTTTTGTTTTTAAATATTTGATAGCAAATTTACGCTAAGGTACAAAATTTAACAATCTCTGATTTTTTTTCTGCGTTATTGCAAACAAAATGTGGTGGTCCAGCTGAAGTACCTTCAAGGCCCATGAGTTTATGAATCACATCCTTGGCATTTTTAGTACAAATAAATGCTAGACAAGGTGAAACAACAGTGGATACACCTTAAACATATGTAACTTTAACTCCTTTTTTCCATCCTCCTTTTTTGTGTTAGGCTTCAACCATGTAAAGTTGAGTTTTTAAAACAGAATTTATTGGGATTGAGTGACTTTTGGAGCCAACCTCACGCGCCCACTCTGGGAACTGTAGTTTTTGTCACTCATAAGCTTTGGGGCCTGCTGCTTGACTTTTGATGTGGCTCTGTCTCAGTCAGTGCATGACTTTATCTGCAGTCGATGATGCCTATAACATGATTGATTAGTACATGTACAGCATGTTAATGGCTTGCTGGCTGCTTTCATGGACTGTTCTCTGCAGCTATGCATAATTATTGTTCATTGATTTTGGTGTCAGCAAGTTTTAAGGAGTACACCTCCCGTCTGTGCATCTGGTTCTTCTTATCAGCTCCCCCAATTCCCACCTATGGCATTTTTTTCATATGTTACAAAATGAATCATGAAAGTAATTAGTTATGAAACTTGAAATATGTCTTTTCTTCTCAGGAGTAATATCTGATTTTAGAGACAGGAATAACCTAATAAACTTTCTACCCTCCTGAGGCATTTAACTGATAACTGAAGTGCTGAAAGCATTAATAATACTACTAAAATTAAATTATCTCACTCATTTTAAATTTAGAAATTATGTGAATGGTTCTATACTACAGCTGTATAACATAAAATAACAAGATATGATACTTTAAGTATTGTATGAAGTATTGCGACAAGCTGCTTGTTAGCATTAAAAAGTTTCCAGCTTGCCTTCTGTACCAATGCAGCTCAGACGGCTGATAGCAGCAGCTAGTTTCACAGTTTGATGTGTGTTAGTGCAGTTTTTTTTTAAAATATCTAGTTTACAGTCATGATTAAAGGGGACATTTTCTCACTAGTACATGTCCATGCTACAGTATTGATTGGCATGTTTGTTCTGTTTGGTATTGATATACTTAACCACAATGAGAAAAGTAAAATATTACTGTTGGTAAACCTTGTTTACATTAATAAGATAGAAGATAAATATTAGAATAATTGTATAAGAATTAGGCCATCTTGTTGGTTCCCCTTTAACACCATAAAAATGTCATTTTCATCTATTGTTCAGTGGTTCCCAGGCATGTCCTGGCATCATAACTAGGGATGGGTATCGTTTAGGTTTTATCCGATACCAGTACCAAACCGGTACTTTTGAAATGGTGCCGGTGCTTTAAACGGTGCTCGAACCGGTGCTTAAAGAATGAAGAACACAAACTTTGTCCAAAAACCTCTCATGTTTAGCCGTTTCCCTCTTTTTCTTTGGTCATTTTAGCTTTTTTGGTCAGGGTGAAGGGAGTATCTGCCATCAAACAAGAAGACAGTCACATATAACTACGACGGTGTTTGCTAGTTCACCTTACATGCATTAATGTAATAACGTGGTTAGCCTACTCAACGTAAATTACACACGAACAACATTAAGCTACTCACGCAGAGAAGAACGGCTGCTGCTGCCATCATCATCCGTCATCATTTCTGCTACACTGGCAGGGCTAGGGGCCAGGACTCTCCTCTTCGGGTTCTTGGGGGATGTTGCTAACTCCGGGTCCGATAACAGGCAACCCACGTGCAGTAGATGTGCTCGGTGTGAGGTCTCGCAGCAAGCTATCAAATACGGCGCATTTCTGGGCTTTTAAAAAAATGCTATGCGTCGCCAGGTGTTTCATCAGATTCGAGGTGTTACCTCCTTTGCACAGTATCACCTTAAAGCACTTGTTGCAGGCTGCTGAGTTTGCATCTTTTGCTGTGAAGTACAGCCAGACTTTGGCCGCTTCGCCTTGGACATTTTTAATCTGTAGCTCTGCTCTAAAATAACGTACGTAACTGGGCCCGCCTACTATGCTTGGAAAGGTAAAATGATTGGCTAGAATCCAAAGTGTATGACATCTCAGGAAAAAAAAAAAGCACCAAAATAAAGCACCGAAATGCGCGCTGCTTTTCGGTCTGTTTACTACCGTTTATGTCAGAACCGGCGCCATCATGGCACCGGATACAGGTACCCATCCCTAATCATAACAGTTCAAATAAAACCTAAGTCAAACCGCTTATTCTACTACTGACTCTTGTTCGGTGTTGTTTATTGGATTGGATGTTTGGAATAAAAAGAAACAAGACATTTAGCCGTTTATTTATTTAACAAACAGGGGCCTCGGTGGCATGTGGAAGAACCATATGCATGGCACCAAGTCCTCATGCTGGTCGCCAGCTTGGTCACACACCATTATTGAATGGCATCCCATTATTCAAACAGCATTTGTCATCAGTCAGCCATTGTGGTTGTGTTGGTGACTCAGGCACAAAAATCACACTCAAGCTGATCCCACAAGTGTTATGTTGGGTCGAGGTCAGGAATGGATGCAGGCCATTTTATCCTCTCCATTCACAAATTATGGAGGTTTGGGCCCAGGCTAATGATGACAAGCCTTGTTTTTCCAATTAGGGAGATGCCCACCCACACCACCACACTGTCTCCACCAAAGGCTGTTATTATATTAGTGAAGCAATCAGCACACTTTGATCCTACAGTCCAACTGCCAAGGATAGAATTTGGACTCATCACTGATAATGTTCCTCCAGATGTTCAGATTCCAGGGCACATATTGCTGACTCAAGTGCAAACAGGACTGATGGTGAAGGGCAGTCATGGCAGGCTTCCTGGCAGCCCCGTGATACTGAACATTATATTTTACAGTTTGCTCTGGGTTGTCTGGGTAGAGAGTCGTCGACCTGCGAACCTTAAATGCAAATCTATAGAAGACTGTCTACGATTCTTAAGTGCTGACAGATTGAGAAAATGGTCTTTTTGTGGAGTCGGCCCATCAGTTTTTCTGGCCTGCTAGTGCAGTTTTGCTTAAGCTTATTATTTAAGTTGTACGGGTTTGTGTGTTTAGTACTTAGCTTCCTATTATTTAGGTGGTTGTTGTTTTATTCCCTTCTGTTTATAAGATCTATCTATATTGTGCTTTGTATGGGTTCCTTGTGATTTGCTGCCTTGCTTTGTTATTGGTCTTGTCTGTGTTTGCCATCTTTAGTTAGTTCCTATATTTACTTTGTGCACTTCAGTTCTCGTTGTGGGTAGTTTTACTAACTTTGGTTGTTCTCATTGTTTATGTCCCATCCCACTCATTTCCTCATCCGTTCATTATGTGTTTCACTCTTCCATTCTTTATTGTTGTGTTATCCCTCATAGCTGTGTGTGTCCTCTGCAATCTCTGAGAGTTTGTACTTCCCAGCAATTTCAGTTTTTTGATTTTCTGCTATAATAATAACCTGTTTTATAATTCTCAGCTATTCTTACTAATCATTAGTCAGGAATGAGCAACTACTTTCTAAGCGTGATAGATAAAGTTTGTGTGAAACAGCTTTGACTGTTTGTACCACAGCAAAAACAAATCCACAGCCATGAGTCTGTAACCTAAAACTGAAGTGCCATGTGGCCTAGCTTGGCATTATAATAACGCAGCTGGTCCTGTTGGTGGGTGGGAGGCTAGTGAGGAATGATGTCCTGGGTTTTGCGAGTGTTGCAGTTATTATGTTACATAACAATCATTACATTGGGAGTTTTTGCAGTGATGCATGTGTCATTAACTAATGAGAAAACTTGCATATGAAATTTGTTACTGGAATCTATCATTCAGCATCTGCTTAATCAAAGCAAATAAATCTTTGTTTTTCAGAAGGTTCCCAATACAAGTTTTTACTTTACTTACTCTTCATTACACAAACCACAGCACACAGCAGCATGTTGATTCTTCCACCATGCGTGTGCTTTTTTTCTGTGTTTTTTTGATTGCCGGCCAAATGAACTTGAGACATGGCATCCTTCTAATTTTCATTCTCTGAAATAGAAGCTTCTGAGGTCCAATTAGCCAGCAGGGCCATTAGCCTGCCAGTCCGGCCTTGACGAGGCAGCGGGGGCCTTTCGCTGTTTTTCACTGCAGGGCCTAATGATGCTTGTCAGAATCAGCTGATCTTGGAAATACATTATTTCTTAAAACTACAGTCAGAGCTGACAAATAAAAAATAAAAAAGACTAATTTAGGACACGGTTTTAGACGGCGATGGTTATTCATCTTTCTGAAAATACCAATGGTACACATTATTCTGATACGTCTTTCAACCTTTACCGCCAAAACAGCCTCAGCAATTAACACGCTTCCCTTCAGCTACTTCAAAAGCGATTTGGTTTCTTTTGTCTGGTATGAGCATTTAGAAGAAGCTGAAACCAAAGGATTTCTTTTACAAGGCTGTCTTTGTGGGTTTTGGATTAGCATATTTTACGAAGGTCAATGCTAAAGAGGATGTTTGAAAGGCCTGATTTCTACTTTGGCTTGTCAAAGGTCAGCATGTGATGACAAAGTGCTTGTAGCTGACCTCTGATATGTGGGAAACAGATTCCCGTGAGTCACAACACACACACAAATCATTAAGCTCTTATTAGCTGCATCACTAAAAGCTTTTCACATCAATAGCAGGTCTGGGCTTTGTGCCATACAGCCTCTCCAAACATGCAAGTCTGGCTGATATTTAGGATTTACAGCAGGGATTCAACTCTCAAAGGAAGTAAATGACCAGCTTGAAGATGGACGGAAGCAAAGTGGCCACAAATGAGATAATTGTTGTGTGTTAGAGAACGCTCGGTGAGGACAATGATGGGAGTCGAGGCGTTGATAATTCTTTCAGGTATAAGGCTCCAGTTCACTGTGATCTCTGTATTCTTCCTCATTCACATTCCAGACGAGATGCTCAGACTGTGTCAAATGGGTAATAATTGCACAGAGCGGAGAGAGTCCCACAGCCGATGTGATGTGACTGAGCCCTGTCCAGCACTAAGGATGGGAGGAGTAGTAGAATACCAACAGTATGCAAACCATAGCTATGTTTCATTGCAGCAACAGACTGCCATTGGGTGATTTCAGATGAAGCTGAGACTCATGTTTTGTGATATTTTCTGTGTAGCTTAGCATTTATGAAAAAATACACAGCCAGTCAAAAGCTACTGATTGTGGGGAAAAAACAATAGCTTTTAATTACAGTATGAGCTCATTTCTGGTCTAAAGTTCAGTATAAACTGGCAGCAATTTATTTTTGCACTACTGGTAGCAGCAAAGAAAAATATATTTCTGTAAGCAAAGCAAAGCAAATGCCACAGTTAGTTATTTTGAAAAAGGTCTGTGATTTGCACATCCAGCACAGCAGTGGGATCTACTGGTAGTACTTGTTTATGATGCTTGTACTGAAACTCTTTTCCTTTTACCCAAGTGTGTGGACTCCATTAATTCCTGGGCAAAACATTTTGCTCTTTGGCTGTTAAATGCTCAGCTAACTTGTCTCCAACTGTGTCTGTCTGCCTTTTGGTACTGATGAGGTGGAGGATTTATCTGAACCTGTTTTGCTCAAAGCAGGTGCCTGGAATTGACCCTGATGAGCGAGGTCAGAGTAAACCAAAACGGTACATTTGTGAGTAGATAAAGCAAAGTAATGAGTTCAAATATGCCAAAAGCTTACCGCTGAACTTCAAAGAGCCGCTGAGTTATATTTGAGACATGTTATTTTAGAAATACTCATAGAAAATGGGAGTTTAATGCATGATGTTCAAAAATGCAACAACCTTTTTCTAGTTCCAGCAAATATAGTGTGTTTTGCATCATTAATTTAAACATTATAAACTTTTAATTAAGGCTGGACGCACCACATCCACAGCACTCCAGGTCAACAAAGCCAAAAAAGGTGAGGTAAAAAAGAAGCACAAAATTAAAGAAAATAGTTAAATAAATGGCACCCCTGTGTACTTTTAAATAAACTTCAAAATCTCCATAATGTATTTGAATTACCATACCATGAATACCATGATCTTTCCACTCAATTTACAAGTGATAACATCAGTGCAGTTTCCAATTATTATCATTCATGCAGCTGCTAGCAGTCCCTTAAATTCAACATACATCTGTACGTAGTACTATCATGCAAGGTTCTGGGATGATAAAGTCCTGGAGTGGGGCATACAAAAACACACTGCAGCACCGCAGCATAAGTCATTGCCACATCTGCAACAGGGAAAAACGTGTATATGCTCTGAGGTTAAGGCAGTAAGCTGATTTACTGTAGAAGAAAGAGCTCTGATAAAACTAGAAGTATCTATGTGGCAGTACTAGTGTTTTTGTTGCCTAAACTAGACAACAACAACATGTACGTGCCCAAGCTTTTCTGTAAACAACTTTTCAAACATTTTCAGTTAAAAAGCACTAATAAAATCTACATTAGGAGGCAGGTTGGGGTTTGAGATAGAAAAGTTTCTCACTTTTAACACAGAGACCGGAGTCACATTGGGAAATATTTTCAATTTTCTGGAGCTGTGTTACTAGACAGTAGCATAAGCAAAAGGACCTTTCCCCAGCCACCTCCTCCAGCTCATTCAGGAGAACAACAAGGTGTTTCAAGGCTAGCATGGTCCCTCCAGCATCTCTTGGGGCTTCCCAAGGCCTCCTCCTTGTGGACATGTCTATTAGTCTCACCCAAGAGGCATCATAATGAGATCAGAGCAACTTCAAACAGCTTCTTTAGATGTAAAGGAGCAGCGGCTCTACTCTGAGGCCCTCTGAACGACTGAACTTCTCACCTCTTCTCATCTCTAAGAGGGAGGGAAAATTGGACAGCTTCACTTGCAGATTCAGCACCAATCCATCTGTCAGTCTCCTTCTCCGCTCACCCCTCACTCGTGAACAAGATTCCTAAACTCCTCCACTTTGGGCAGCAACTTCCTCAACCGGATTGAGCACTCCATCCTTTTCTGGATAAGAAATATGGCCTCAGCCTAGGAGGTGCTGAGTTACTGCTGGTTCGTACTTGGCAGAAAACAACTCCAATGAAGCCACCAGAGCAATGTCCTCCACGAAAAGCAGTGATGAGATCCTGAGTTTCCTTCACTTAGCTCCACCTAGCAGTGCCGTACATTGTACATATATTTTAGGGTTTAAGGACTGTAGTCTGGGTGAACTGACCCTTTAATATTTCTTTAAGCTTGCTCCATAAAGCCTTGAGCTCGCAAGAGTTCATTCCAAAATCACTTAAATGGGTTCTTAATTGTTGAACACAGCAGTCATTCAATCACAATTAGATTCTGATCTGCTCAACGTCAACATAATGGTCCCAGCTTTCATTTCAATATTTATTCATTACCGACAGAAACAGATGACGTGGTGAAGGATTTGTTTCCTCTTCGGTTGGGTCAGGGCAGCAATTAATTCTACCGTGACAAAAAGTGAATATTAAGCAGCTAATTAGTCTTTGCAGGGCATAAATGAGTGTAGCTGTGATTAAACGACTTTCTGAATCTCAGATGTTATTCAACACCTTAGAGGAGACTGAGACGGAGGAAACTTAAGATAATATTTTAAAGAGAAGATTTAGACAAGATATAAGACTTTCTCATGGTTTTGTCTGTGAACTCTCTCATTTCCTTGGTCTTCAGCACATGATTTTCCTCCCTGGATCCATAGAAGAAACAATCCTTTAACACTGAACCTGTAGCTACTGAAGCACTAACAGCTTCGCTCTAATTCAATATAGTCCTTAGTGTCTCTATTAATTCAGCATTAATTAGTTCAGTTGCTGCAGACCACAATTCATACGACCCGTGGACTAAACAAGCAGGTCGGCAGTTACTGCCAAGGATCATTACAGCAAAATAATTTACTTCTTCCGAGTGTTGGGCTTGGAAGGAAAGTCACAATTCAAATACAGCAGTGCAGGTAAAATATCATGATGCTGAATCAACAGAGGAATGGTGACATTTTGATGCTGTGGCCTGGGACAGATCAGAGGGCTGAGAAATGGTGCAGATTGCCCATAAAACTGCTGAATTTCTCTATGATTGTTTGACCTTTTGTAGGAAAGTGCTGATGGAAAATGAGGTGTTTAACTTATTCTCTGTCAGTCTGAACATTAGTGTCAGCATAGATTGAGTCTGACCTTTGGCGGGCCTGAGCTGCAAAATGACAGAGACCTGACAGTTTTACAGTGTTATCATTTTAAAAGCATCACATTCCTCTTCAAAGAAACTGCAGTGCAAGGTGTCATTACCCAAGGCTTGAGTAAAACCTTGGGTTTAGTGAGATCCTACGTACAACAAAGATGTAAATGTTTTAGATGAACTGGCAATGACAGCATAGAATAAGGAGGAGCAGATAATCACAACAGTTTTCAGAGTTTGATGCCATCAGTAAAGCTACAGATATTTTTCTCACAGTCTTAATCTTATTTCTAGCAGCAAACTTGAGTCTTTTGGCTGTAAAAAGATGTGTAGTTTGGCATCAAAGTACTTTTAAAGTTACTCTAATCAATATTTGATATTCAAAAAGAGTTAAGTTTCCCATGTCAATTGTGTTACTTGTTAATTTCATAGTGAAACAACACATCTATGGATTATTCTAGCATTTATCATCGCACTATTTAACTGGAAAGCAGCAAATAATACCATTACGTTCAATACACACTGATTTCTCATAGATACTCATAAGGTGTGCTTCTCCGTTTACGGCAACGGTGAAGTGGGTTTCTCTCACTCCTATCTCTTTACATGTGATTCTTGTAAAAGACCCCCTGAAATGTATATTTAAATGCACTGGGTAACTGTAATGTCTAAGTAGTTTTCCAAAACATCCAGTTTGTAGCCAAACACACAACTTACCTCAGTTTTTCAGTCTTCTGGTGTCACCAGCTCCCATGCTGTTCTTCCAGGATACCACAGCATAGTGCATTGTGCTCACTACAGCTGACCAGCTGTGGTTCAGTCTACAGTAGGGCTGCCACAAATGATTATTTTGATAGTCGACTAGTCACTGATTATTTTTGCGATTAGTCGACTAATCAGATCATGCATCCATTGGACGTAAAACGTACAGCTTATTGCACCAGCACGCATCTGCTCTTATATAACTATCATTAGCTTACAGCTTGAAGTGTTTAAGGTACGTGCTAACTAAAAATAAAGACAAGATGATAGTTTATTAAACTTTTAATGAAATTTGCCGATTGTCTCGGAAGAGTTTAATAAACTCAGCCGTCTGCTCTTTTTCCCTAAAATTTAACAGGACATTGGAGTAAAATCTCTACCATCTCACGTCTCTGTTTACAGTTTTTAACTGTGATTCTTATAGCACAATTTCTAAAACTATTAATACTTATAGCAAAACCACTCACTGAGTTTGCAAAACTAAAAGCACAAACACTGCTTTGCACTCAGTTTGCCATTTTGTAACACACACTTTGCAAACCTGTAGTTACAATCCACTGCACAGCACTCTCTTTGCAGAACTGTAAACACAACTCACTGCTTTACACTCAATTCCCAAATGATCAACGCACTCCTAGCAAAACTATATACATTTACGGCCATTATTTATGCTATTTTGCCAACTGTCTGGCACACTGTCACATGTGAAAACTTTTTTAGATAATTAGTTCACTTTGCAATCAGCCTAAGCACTATAATACAGGTAAGCTGTGTGTGCGGAGTACAATGGAGGAAGCAGGAAGAGTGAGAAGTAGAGGAGGCCGAGCAAGAGGACGTGGAGGTGAAGTAGTAGGATGAAGAGGACGACAAGGACAAGGAGGAACAAGAGGAGGACGAGGAGGGGGAGAGGACGAGGAGGGGGGAGAGGACAAGGAGGGGGGAGAGGAAGGGTAAGAAGAGTAAGAAATAGAATTGCTGATGACATCAGAGCTACAATAGTGGACCATGTAATCAACCGTGGAATGACCCTGAGGGAAGCTGGCCAACGGGTTCAGCCTAACTTGAGCCGCTACACTGTGGCAAGCATCATAAGGACATTTTGAAATGAGAATCGGTTAGTATAGTCACTTTGCACTAAGATTTGTAGCACTGCCATATGCCAATGAGAAACACTACAATACCATAGATGTAAAAATACTGAAGTTGTTACTTTACAGAATTGCTAGACGACCAGATGCTGGGGCAGAGGAAGCATGTTCACTGCAGACCAAGAAACCCATATAGTCAATATGGCGATTGCAAATACAGTTTTTTACAGCCGCTAGGACACATTTCACAATACTTAGGTCACTTTTGCAAAACTCTTCACACAATCCTCCTAACTGACCTTCAGCTTGGCAAAGCAGTTCATTTCACATTCAAAATGCACTACAACTACCAAAACACTTTATTCAGGTCTCAAATAAACTCATTCTTCCAGAACACTAGCAAAGGTTGACAGCTGACAAACACACTTTGTCACCCACAAAACAATGACCTAAAAAACACTAACAACATGTAGCATTACACAGTGTTTTCTTGTGTAAAACAAGGACACATCTCTGTTTATAATTTCAATATATGTTACTGGAATGAATCAGACATCATGCAGAATTCGTTAATATTTGTTTATGTATTTTTATTTTTTTGCACTAAGTAATCCCAAAATACAAGAATTTGTATACACACCATCCACAGATACACATACAATAGTAATGCTATTCTACTCGGTCTTCTCCATTTGGCCACAGGTTCTCATCCACATCACATCTTATGTCATCTAGGGCAATACACCTAGGAAAGAATCTTCTGGCATGCCAGAATTGAAGGAGTTGAACAATTGAAGGAGTAACACCTGTGTAGATGTTCATCTACAATGAGAATAAGCTGTGGCTGGTTAAACTGCATTTTTAGATTTAAAATATGTTTCAATAAAATATTGCTGTTGAATTTTGCTGTCTTTTTAAGTTTTGCATTATGTTATTGTTTTGACCATAAGTTTAACAGTTTTGAAAACGGTATGTAAGCACATGCAAAATGTCCTGTACGTACAAAGATTTTTGGCAGTTGTTGTGTCTGAGTGAGAAAATAATTCATGAAATTTGAGAGATGTAGTCATTGAATGCATTTTGTTCCAAAACAATGATAACTGATCCTCAGTTTAGCCCACATAGACTTCTGTTGTGCTCACTGTGTGAGGAGTTTTGCAAAAGTAACTTAAGTATTGAGAAATGTGTCCTAGCGTCTGTAAAAAACTGTAATCCTATACTTGGAAATAAACACTTGTGTTTGTTTTGATGTGTGTAAATAAACACCAGTACTTGAAGTTTGGATCCCTCCATGTTTACAGACCTACTGTATGACAAAAGTATGAGCTCAAACTGACATGGCCTACCTTGTGCACAGAGAAAGCATAAGCCAGATGTGTTTTTTATTCATACCATCAGTGTTTAGTTGGTGCATCGTGTGCTTATTAATATGATGGCTTGTGTTAACTGTTGGATACGAAAATACCATTTTTACAAAGGTGTGGAGAGTTAAGCAAGGGTTATTCGCTTTTACAAGGAAACTACAATGTTTTGCTGATTGGGTGAAGGGTTTTCTTATTTGTGTGTAGAGTTTTGCAAAAATAGCCAATAGTTACAAAAAATGTGCTCAAGCCATCAGAAAAAACTGTAATCAGTTTTCTATTTGACGTTTATTCAGCTGTGAAAAACTATAACTTTAATCTCAGCCAAACCGATTTACTCAGGAACAAATAAAACATTAATAATAGCCAAACAATAACATTTTTAAGTTATCCAAGTGACTTGTATATCCTGTTTAACCTGAGCAGCGAAAGATTGTGGGGGGTTTGAAATACTTTTTGCTGTGAGTTCGCTGTTCTCGCCAGATCTAGTGAGCCTTGAACCCCGGCTAGCTATCAAGCTGGTGGGTAACAGACGTCTCCGAAAACGTCGGAGCACTTTTGCAAATATGTGATGTCTTGATAAACCAAGCAGATATTTGAAGTTTACACAGTTACATTCTCGCCTGAAAATCTGTTAAAAGTTTATTTTGTGACCCAGAAAGAGTAATAAGAATAATATTAAAAGTTAGTAGCGGCCGCCATTGTTGGAAACTGGAAATTGGCTGGGCTGCGCTATGAATCCTGGGATAGGTTGGGCCACGCTGGGGAAATGAAGGACGCATTTGTCGACCGCATTTGGAGGCGCCTTCTAATTTGGACAGCCTTCGTCCCGCCGCTGTGATGTAATTGGCCTACAAATGCAGCCTCCGAAGGATGCGGCCCCTGAATTTGGAAACAGCTACGATACCGGAGACTGCTGCTTCTTCTGCAGGGTTTAATGGCAGCTGGCATCCTTGTACATGCAGTGCTGCCATCTTCTGTTTCAGTCCGTTATCACACTCTTAAATCCTACTGCTTATTCCTGCGGCTTTCGGGATCTTTCAAAGCTTCAAACGACGTGTCGCTATTAAATTTGTTGTTGACGATTTTGATAGTCAACGTAATTGTGACTAGTCGACGAATCGTGGCAGCCCTAGTGTACAGATTTCTTTGTTTATTTGTTTTTAAATGTAGTAATGTAAAATTATCTGCATGATGGCCAGATGGAAGAACAAAAACATCAAGTGTCCCTTTTTCTTCATGCCATCAGGAGAATCAGCTGATTTCAGTTTGTATGCAGAGATGGGAAATCTTTAGGAAATAGAGCCTGCTCATCTCTTCCCTCGCTGTTGGTTTTCGTGTCCTGCATAACACAGACAACCAGGTACTTGTACTCCACCACATCAACATCCTGCCCCAGGATACACCACGCATAATACTCAATCTATCCTAATATAAATGACAGACCAGCAGATGTGTCTCTGTTGCTCTAATAACTTTATTGTTTCGGTTGTTATACAGTATTTTCTAGTTATCTTGTCATCTCTTGCCTTTTCTTTTGCTGCTGCTGTGTGTGTTGCCTCTGTAGGGAATGACTAATGCTAAGAATTTTGATAATGGAAGCAGAAACCTTCTCACCTGCTGTGGAATTGAGGTCAAAGCTTTCAAGATTTCATGAGATGTGTTTTGTGGAGTACACCTGAAATCACATCAGCAGTGCATGGACACCTTTTGACATCGTACATCCCCCAGTTCACCCCAACCCCCCCCTTTCTCGGTGGTCAGTAATGGATGTTTACACGGGAGAAGGAATGGTTTGCTCAGATCATCTCTATTACTGTCAGTAGAGAAGATTGGTGAAGGTGAGACAAGTGTCTGCTGTGACAGCAAGAAGCCCGACCGAGAAAAATGACAGACAGGAAGACAGGAAAAGGAGGAGTGAGGGAAAGAAGAAAAATGAGCTGATGTGAGAGAGACAGAAAGACAGTAAAGAGACAGTGTAGATGGTGTAACAGGAGGAGAGGCACAAGAGGAAATTACATATGCAAAGCAGAAATTTAATCTGAATGGATAATGTAGCCTAAGGCAGTGCAAAATGCATTAAGAGTTAGTGAAGAGCTGGACATCATGTTAATACCAAGGAGTCTGAAGCAGGTTATTAGAATGAGTAGCTGTCAAAGTGTGTATGTGGGCAATTTCCCTTTCATAGCTTTGAGGCCTGAAACCAGTCTGCCAGTACTCCAGCTTTATAAAATAACTCCAACCACCCTGTCATGCAACACCTTCTGAACAGTTTGACTACAGGACTCTTCCAGCCAACACTTAACATTCGAAACAGCTTTTCTAATTATAATTTGTAGCATGGTTAAACTACAACAGCAGTCAAGAGCAGTTTGTGACTTCACATCATGAATGGAAAGTGCCGGGATCTGGTCTGCGAATCCACAATAATCTAAGTAACACTGCTAGGTAAGTGACAAACCAAACCAATCATATAGCCCTCTTGGCAGAGGTGGCACGCATGCCTTAGGTGAACACTATTACAATGGACCTCTATAGAAGTCAGTGATATAAAACCTTTGTGTGCCGTGCTTGTGTTTATTCTCTTTTAGCTATTTTTAACACATCAGTGAGACCATTTCAATGAATCCAGCACTATTCTGTTTATCTGTAGTCTTCTTCACACGTTCAACCATATTTTAATCAAATACTATAACTCTTCACCTCACCCTTGCTGTCACTAATGGCCCAGCAGCAATATATGCAGTTATTACTAAGAATGCATTGAACAATCATCAATCCATACCTTCAGAATGAAATGATTCCCTTCCTCTCTGTGATATTAAGTGCATGAGTTTTGTTGGTGAACAGAGGGTAAGGCTGAGACTCTACAGACCTATTGCTACACTAAATAAGCCAAGTGATATGGGGATTTTTTTTCTTGCTCACTTGGCAGAGCTGGGAGAATTTCTGACTACTAGAAACTAGAGGTTTGAATGTCACTTACTTAATTTGAGTGGAGCCAGCAATTTACTTTGCACAGACAAAGAACCTTAGTACTGTGGTCCAGTGTTGACATTTCAGGTGGTTTAGATAAATAGCAAGACAGGACGCGCGTTATTTATTCATGTGCAGGATTAATGTTGTTAAGGCATATTTTGACCCAAGCCACAAGTTTTTCCTAAACCTAACTAAGTAGATTTTGGTGCCCCAAACTTAATGAAAGTAGTAATGTAAAAATAGCTACTTTCAGGTGCTTTTTACTATAGAAAAGGAAGAAAAAAAAAAGGATGCAGAAGTAGGACACCATGGACACAATAAAGATTCAGTAAAGAGCACTATAGGAAGGTTTCAGGAAAGAGGAAAACAAAATCTACCAAGGCAAAGAGGAGACCAACGAAAGAGCAAAAAAGAACTGGTGGTCAATAACATGGAAAAGATAATTGGAAAGCCGGAGCTATTTATACATATGGGGGCTGACTGGAACCAGGTGGAAAAAATTACAGTGGGGCAGACAGTTAAAAAGGTAGGAAACTAGACAAACGGAGGGAGCAAGAACAAAGACACAAGGTTAGTAATATAAATATATTTCTAACTTAGTGCATATGTACCTTGTGTTTATATATCGGAATAAAATAGGAAAGCAAAGGATAATAAATTCAAATTATTTCCCAACTGGAAAACTAACCATGGCCTCCTGATAGACAACCTTGAGATTTACTCCACCAACAGACCTTCAGTCTCCAAATACAGATTTTATTGCTCTTTAAAAGATGAATGCTGTCACAATATTGCTTCAGCTGTTGTTTAAAGGCAGTTACACACCCTTTCAACCATTCAGAAAAAAACAGTAAGGCCTGTGTTGAAGAAACCTGTGACATTAGTTGTGTCCCACAAGGCAGTTTCTTGTCCTTACCCCCATCCAGTGACAACTGAAGTTTTCTCTCTTATCAGCTTGTGGGAGCAAATCTTTTTGTAGCCATAACTTGACTTGAAAGTATTCGCTACATCAAAAACCACTGTTCCACTTCCACTTCTGTCGTTCTGTGGACACTGTCCTCTTAGCGGGTTTATAACCTGGTCTTGTCCAAATCCACCAGTCTTTTCAGGGTGCTCAGTAACCTGTGGACAATCACTTTCCTAATAGCAGGTTTGGTCCACTCACCAACTTCTTGTCCTTTCACACTTTCTGGGCAGCTTCTCTCTTTTAGCAGAGTTTTGTTTCAGATGAGAGCAACCGCCAGTCACAGCTGACAGGCTGGAGATGCTCAGAGGTTGTTAGGACTCTGAAGCCTCCTGCTGCGAACCTCAGGGTCTAATATCACGCTTCACAACACTCAACAGGCGCCCCAGCTGGATACAAACCTCAAAAATCAGTCAGTCAAACAGGCAGTCACCCGCTCAGTCATTCACTCAGCCCTGCAGTGAAGCTCAGGGCTAATGTCATGCTCCACAACACTCTCAGCATCCCGCTGCCATGAAAATAGCCAGTTATTTCATTCATCAGTCAGTAAAACAATGATATTAAGTCAAGCTGGTGAACTATCATCCTAAAGCACTGAAAACAGCTTTTCCCAATTCAAAAAGCAAAATATGGACTGTAATTTACACAGGGAAAAGACCATTTATTTCCATAGAAGATAAAGATAAAATAACTTCTTTATATAGGATAGTTTATAATTGTATATATATTTCACAGATAGAGATCTTTCAACACATGAAAGAGTTTCTAAACTACACTTGTTTTCTTACCTACTGCTCCATGAATCCATCTCAGCACGAATCTATCTTAACTACAATTTGAGGTCAAGAAGACCTGTTTTAAATGTGAAATGTTTGTTAGTACCAAATAGGCTGCTCTGAATCTTTTAGAAACTGCTGATCTACTGTGGTTTTCCCACAACTTTCTCAAAAAAAAGAGAAAATGTCCAGTGAGCAGCAGTTCTTTGGGTGAAATTGCCTTGTTGTCAGAGGTCAGAGTTCTTTGAGCTAATAGAAAGGCAACAATAACTCTAATAACCTCTCATTACAACTAAGAAATGTGGTAGAGCCTTGTAGCAGATGGGTTACACCATCAAAAGACCATATGGATGCCAGTCTGGACAGATAAGAATGGGAAACAGAGGCTATAACTCACATAGGCTCATTAAAAAATAAGAATAAGATAAGACTGAAACCATTGCCTGGTCTAAGTCTCTATTTCTGTTGTAACATTTGGATGATCGGGTCCGAATTTGGCATAAAAACATGAAAGTAGGACCCATCCTGCTTGTATTACCAGTTTTGGCTAATGGTGGTGGTGTACTGGTGTCTTAGCACACTTAGGACCCCTTAGTCCAAACGAGCATTATTTAAATGCCACATCTTTACTGATAATTATTGCTGTTCAACCCTTTATGACAACAGTCTACCAATCTTGTGATGGATAGGACGCCATGACACAAAGCTCAAATAATCTCAAACTGGTTTCTGACAATGACGATGAGTTCACTGTACTCAAATGGCCTCCACCGTTACCAGATCTGAGTTCAATAGAGCACATTCGGGGTGTGGAGGAATCAGAGATTCAGCCGACAAATCTGCAGAAACTGCAACAGCGATATAAATAAGCCAGCTCTGAAGGCTAAATGGGGTCCAAGCCAGGACTATCAAGCTGTGCCTAACCAAATGGCTAGTGAGAGTATAAATTCAGAAAACTTTGGCTTCTTTCCAGAGAAAAGATAAGTGGAAATACATTTGTCTGTCCTCAATAGACATTTTAATTTATCTGATCTCATTGTCCCCACAAGCTCTTTAAATAGACAGGCCTAGTTAATGGTAAATGATTGGATTTATCTAGTGCTTTTATCCAAAATGCTTAACAATTTGCTTCGTATTCACTCACACTCACACAGCTCAATATGCTTAAATGACTATTGGGTGCAGTGTCTTGCCCAAGGACACTTTGACAAGTGGATGAAAGGAACTCGCGATCGAACCTCCAACCTTGAGCTATAACAGACCATCCGCCCGCTGAATATAGATCAGTTAGTTTTTCAAGCAACAATTAGTCTTTGCAGGACTTGCTGTTTATGAAAATAAATTTTTAGTCCTAATAGATTCAGACTAAATCTGCATGTAAAAAAAGCACCTATATGCCCATGTGCCCCTGCTTGTAATCAATTCCTGAATGCTTAAGAAGGTAAAGAATGTGTTTAGTATTTCAAGCACACTTGCACAAACAAGCTTAACCTGACTTGTTCATGCAGCTTAGTTATTCAAAGAGAACGCATACTGAAACTGTAAGAGCAGTGATGTACTTTTGTTACTATCTCATGATGCTCATGGAAAGCATATGATAGTTTGCTGTGGTACTGTATGAAGAAGTGAAGCGTGGCAGAGAAGTATGTGAAGGTGGTGCAGGACATGTACTGTATGAGGAGAGTGAGACAGTGGTGAGGTGTGCGGTAGGAGTGAAAGATGGGTTCAAGGTGGGGGTGGGCTTAAATCTGGGATCAGCTCTGAGCCCCGTGTTTGAAGAGTTGATGGACAGGCTGACAGATAAGGTCAGGCAGGAGTCTCCGTGTATTGAAAGTGTGAGTAGGGATCAGATGGGAGAGAGCCTGGAGAGGTGGAGGTATGCTGAAGTATAAGAAAAGAAAAAAAAAAAAAAATGTGTGTGTGAATGAGATGAAGGTGTCACAGTGAAGATGCAAGAAGTAGAGAGCGTTCAGTCAGGGTGGAGTGGATGGAGATGGTTGTCAGGGGTGATTTGTGATGAAAAGCAGCAAGAGTGAAAGGGGAAATTTGCTAGAAGGTAGTGAGACCTGCAATAATACCTAGTTTTGAAGACAATAGCACTAACAAAAAGACAGGAGGTGGAGTTGGCAGAGCTTGAGATGTTGGGCAAAGATGGAGTGAAAAGGAAAGGTAAGATAGAGGAATATGATCTACTGTGGTGCCCATAAAGGAAGTAGCCGATAGAAGATTTCATGCTGATCATCATGCCTCTTCTCTGCCTAGCTAGAAACAGCTTATCAGCGGTTAAATCTCTACCACTCACTCTCCCACCACCAACACACTCATGAGAAATTCTGTAAAACTATTGCAACATCTTATTTTCCCTGTGGAAAACATCAAAATGCTGAAGCACCTTACCAACTCCATATCTGTTTTTTATCTTTTTCTGCCCTGAATGTCTCAGGCAAAAAGCATTCAGCTTAAAAGAGAGTTTAATCCAAACAGCTAAATATAAAAGTACATGGATAATAAAAATGGAAAACATAGATGACGCTGTTGTGGCTGCAGATACACATGTTAATGCTGACTCCTTTAAACCTCAATTCAGGATGCCAGTCCCCTTTACATCAAGAGAAATGAAAGTATTTTGCACACTGTGAGATAAGCTTTGAATCAACATGACATTTCAGCCAAGCACCAGAAACTCTGTCACATTACCTGATCTCAGACAACAAGAAAAGTAATTGTATATCCTTCATATAGTTGAGAAAGCTTAGAGAGCTTTGCTGTCTCTTATCTTGAAAGAGCTGTTAGTGTGTCATGCAAGATAAACCAAACGCTGCTCCTTACTGTAAGTGAAGTCAATGCGCACCATTCTCATGTATATTTTTGCACCTCTGGACAGTGGATGATTAAATCTGATATGATTGAAGATCTGAACCACAGCTTTAACAAATAAAAGAGCATTTCCATGTCTGAAGCCTTTCAGATTAAATCAGATACGTTTGTAGACCTGCAGCCAATTTTAGACATTTCCCTGTTTAGACTGTTTGAATAAATTCAATAGATACTAATAGTCTTCAGAAAATAGTTTTTAATAGTATACAAAAGGAATGATAACTTTTTAGACAAACAGGAAAACACATGTCTAGTATCGATATAACAGAGGTCATCTCAGTGGCAAAAATAAATAAATTAGAAATACTTAAATAGTCCTTTTCACCTTCCCTGAGTCAGCTGGATTACATCCTGTTTGGGTAATGCGCTAATAAGCTAATGAATGGTTTACAAGCTGCATTGGTAATTCATTCAGATATTAACAGGGATGCTAATTTTAAAGAGCAACAGACATACTTAAAAACTACTCTACTGAATCCTTTAAGCAGCCACAGCCTTAAAAACTAATAACTTAATGCTTTAGGACAATTTAAAGGGTTGAGATACAAATTAAATAACTACATGCAATGCACAATTTTCAGTCACATAGCGACTCACTACCTTGGCAGGCAAATCATTACTCCATCATGATGGCCAGTAGTGGACATTTGGTAGTACTGTTCTTCTCACCTGTGGAGCCGAGAATCATTTGAATCATCTATCCGTGGAGGAAAAACAAATACATGAAGAGAAACGACAAATTTTGTGGAGTTATGCTCTATATTCTGCCACAAAAGCTTTATTTAAATCCCTTAAAGTAGTTACTATGTATTTTCGTCTTGTAGAGAATCTCTCTTCTTATACTGCATCCAAAAGGAAAGCTTTCAAAGTACAGACAGCTACATGTATTTCCTATTTGGATGGGTAAATAATGCTGCCGTGTGAGAGGTGAAGAACAACAAATTGTTCATGATTAAAGCAAAGGTAAGCGCTATATGGCTAGCTTAAGCAAACCACCACAAATAAATCTTTAAAATTTTGTTGACTTGGGCTCATAAGAAGCAGTGTTATGTTCACTGGGGTTGTAAAAAGCAGGGATTGACTTGACTTTAACCTCTTAAGCCCCAAGCCTAACTGATCTCCTCCTGCCTTTTGCCCCCGTATCAGGGGGCGTTGAGGCTTAAGAGGTTAAAGTGATTAAAGCGGGATTTATGCTGCTGTGTTAAACTTACAACATAGGTATAACTTAACCACAAATTCTTCTGAAATCTACGCCTTACCTTTCTGGGTAACCTGAGGTGAACTTCCCTAGAAATACTGAAATTACAATGACTGTGGCCCCTTCAGTACCTTTCTTTCCCTGTATTTCCGGTTACTACTTCTTCTGCAATCATTTTTCAAATTGAGTGCAACAAAAAAACAAAACAAAATTTCAGAGCAACAAACAAATATGAATGTTGGTAACGGCCTCAGTTACTTCAGATGGGTACATCAGGCTCTACATAGATTCAGCACAGAAGTACAAATTATGCTCAGTACTCACCTTAACTGCACCTGGACCCGTAAACATGGACAAACGCTGTTTCAGCTGTGTGGTATATTGGAGACATGACTTGAAGAAGAAAGCCTCCTGTAGGAGCAACTGTGGGACAAACACGCATGAATTCCTAAGCCCATGCATGCGTGTGTTGGCATACTGTGTGTCTGGTTTGCTGTGCTTCTGTCTCCTATTCTGTCTGGTAACAGTATTTTTTTTCCTTGCAATAATCCACTGTACATGTCGACTGATGATAAGATTGTGGCAGAAATGAATTGAATTCCTCCAGAATAATTTCATCCATTCCCGGCTCTGCTGGCTGCCCACCCATACAGCTCTCAGTCTATCTGGCTTCTTTTCAGTCCCCCTGCATGTCTGCTCCCCATGTTAACCAGCCAATATTCTGGGTAATTGAGCTATTTTGGATAAATGTTTTTTCTTCTCTGCAATATGGCATAGCTGTACTGATAGTGAGGGGGAACTGTAAAGTAGCAGCAGTGACTGTAACGAGGAACAACATCAACAGTTTAAAAAGCATCGTGCAATTAAAAGTTAATCCACATTTAATGTATGCAACATTAGACACACTCACTTCTTTCTCTGCATTGAATGTTGAGACACAGAGAGGGAGATTACAGCCAACATTCAGGTGGGTCTGCATGGGTAATTCCTTACCAATGTTAAGCTGTTGCTCTCAATAATGGATGATTTGTTCTCAGATTTTTAATGAAGATGGTAAATTGAAATGCTATTTTGGGGTTAGTGAAAACCTATTTCCCTCCTTTTCTCAAATGAGGTCATTAATGAATAAAAATAGCGAGACGCAGGTGAAATCAAAGTAGGCTACAACCTAATGATTTATATCTCCTGTATTAGAATATATTACATTAACTGCATGTTGCTGTGAAGGTATTTATAGGAAAGGAGAAAAGTACGTATATCAGGTTATGAGAAATTGTAATATTCAATATTTATAATGATGCAGAGCTTCCTGAAAAATCATAAGATGATAACAGTTATATTTTTTATGTAATTCTCCTGAAGAGAAACTGTGTCACTTTGTGTTCATACAGTGCATTCGCAAAGTATTCAGTCTTTCACATTTTGTCATGTCACAGCCTTATTCTAAAATAAATTAAATACATTTCCCCCTTTAAAAATATAAACAATACCCCACCAAAGTCAAACATGTTTGCTTGAAATTCTTGCAAATGTATTAAAACATGCAATAAAATATAACATGTACATAAGTATTCTCTGCCTCTGCTCAATAATGTGTTCAGCTCCTTTGGTAGTAATTGCAGATTCAAGTCTTTTTGAGTACAATCTACAAGCTTGGCACGCTTATTTTTGAGAAGTTCCTCCCAATCTTTAAACTCCAGGTTGGGCGGAGAGTGTTGGTGTCATAGACATGTTCAAATCTCTCCAGAGAGGTTTAGTCGGGTTCAAGTCTGGGCTGTGGTTGGATCACTCGAGGAAATTCGCAGGGTGGCTTAAAAGCCACTCCTTTGTTATCCTGACTGTGTTCTCAGGGGCTGTTGTCCGGTTGGTAAATGAACCTTCACCCATTTTCCAGGTCCTCTGGAGTCCTCTGGACCAGTTTATCATCAAGGATGTCTTTGTATATTGTTGCATTCATCTTTCCCTTGACCCTGACTAGTCACCCAGTTCATGCTGCTGAAAAGAACAGAAACCATCATCAAACTGAACAAAACCTTTTTTAAATTTTACTAACTTAAGTTATACTTCTGTCACCAGCTCTCATATTTCAGTTGAGGATTCTTCAAATGCCATATATTTTTCCTTCAATGTTGATGGCAACACATATTTGTAAAAAGAACCTTAATTTTAAGTAATATTCAAGTACATATATATGTTTTTATATACAACATAGCAAGCCAGCTGACAATGCATACAGGGTGAGTGAGCACACCAGAGAGTTTAGTGGAGAAAGGGATGAGCAAAGACGTAAATGTATCTCAGAATTGCTTGTGGGAATGAGCTACACACAATAAAAAGCACAGGCAGGTGCTAGAATACACAGAAGAAATAGAAAATTCTGAAGATGGCCTGAGAGCAATAGACAACCACTATGGGTAACATGAGAGTCTGGCAAAAAGTGGCTGGAAAAGCTGGGGTAGAAAGAACTGCAGGAGCACGAAATACAAGCAAAGACACACAATGATAAAATGTTTGTGTGGGAGACAGAGAGAAAAAACACACAATATTCTGACGTTAAATCATACTTTTGGTCATTTAGCTCCCTTTTGTCACTGTCAGAAACAAAGGATGACATTTTGTTTATTTATTTATGGAAACAATAAATAAACAAACCAACTGGATTAACATTATTGTATTAACTAAGAGAAAACTATCAACAAATTATTCTATTAAATTCCAGCATCACAAAGAATTAATTCTGCTTTGCTCAGTCTTTCTGCTTTGTAATTTTGATATTTGTTTGTTTAGGATTACAAATGCATGGATTAGACTGTGACATGTTGGCTTTATTACAATGTGAGAAGTTTTTACTCTGTGATGTGTAAGAGCTGCTGTCTGTTGCTGTGTAATCCATCAGTAAGCAATGTTAATTCCTGGAAGAGATGAACTGCGGTGAACCAACCAAAACCTCAACTGTCAGATGTTTCTCGGAGCTTGCTGCCAATCACATCAGCTTTGTTCGAAAATAACAAAATCCACCTCAAACGCTCGGAAAGACAAACCAACAGGATTAGCGAAGCTGCCATCTGCAGCTGGCTAATATCAGTGTTTCGAGGATAAAACAGAGGAAAGTTATACAAAGATCACTTCTAAAGCCTTTTGGATCTCCTGTCTTTTGTGGCCTGGTTTCGTAAGTCCGGGCTTACAAAACACCTTCAGGCTGTTTTTAACAATATCATGTTAAAGCAATATACATATTTATAGCAGCAGCCAGGAGCAGTTGTACAAGGTGAGGGAAGGTCAGGGAAGATAATGCAGTCATGTTTAGTGATATGGTCAGCCTCACCTCCAACAATCACAGAGCTACTTCAGTTTCATATATGAGGAAACGTTTTGTTTGTAAAATATTTATTGTTTATTTTTTCAGTTGAGTATTACCTTTGCTTAGGTTGTGTTTTTCCTAGTCTGCCTGTCTATTAGGTCTCCCACGTTTTTTGTCAGTTTGGTCTGTCGGGTTTGTGCCGTAGTGTCCCAGTGTTTAAGCTTCCTCTTTTATTTTGATAGTCTCTCGCCTCGTCTATTTTGCTTCCCTTCTTACTCATTAATTGCTCAGCTCCCCTCTTGCTCAGTTTTCCTTAGTTATTTGTTGTGTCATCCTGTTTGTTTGCCTGAGTGTTTTCGCTGTGTATTACATGCATTGAATTTCTTCAGCCGCCTGGATTTGCAGAAGCCATCCTGAAAACATCCATAAAATCATTCCATGGCAAGTAATTAAAGCTGTTTGGGTCTTTAACAAAGCTTTAGGTTCTTATTTATGATAAAATTCACAAAAGACATGAAAGGCACAAACTGGAAGATGATTATTCTTTGGAAACCCGTATTAAAGCTGTTCACTGCTGACATTTAGGTTGGATGTATTGAACTTAATCTTCTTGTTTGGTGAGCATAAATGAGTAATATCATGTGTCAGGATCCTTGTCATTATTGCTCTGCTATTTACTCTGCAAAGTAAATAAACTCAAATTTCATGCTCAGCAAGCATCTGACATTTAAAAGCAAAGTCTGGAGCAGACCGGAGCTTTGCACCATATTTTCTTTCAGAAATTGGTTGGAGACAGGGAGCCACTTTTCATCATACATTGTTGATATGCCTCTTTGTATTTTGGAATATAGTGTTAAAAGACCATCAAATCCAGACGCACTATTCATAGGAAAATATTGTTGGTACCAAGAAAAGAAAAATGGTTTCATTGTTATGTGGGAGGTTTGGGAGAACTTAAAAGGCAAAAATAAAGTATCATCTTTACAATTATTGTAATAATAATTGTTATCATAAGATTAGGGTTGTGCATAATACCAGGAGTTACAGTTATACCCCTCTTATATCCTTATATGCCACTAAAAAACTCAGAAACCACATTTCCTTGGCATTATAATTAAATAATACATTTTAGAAAGTTGTTAAAAATGTAAACATTAAAAATCTTTCATTTGAAACATTATTAATATATTTGTTATAAAGTATTAAACTCAGTATGTGCTCCTGGTGCTCTCTACCTACCCCTACACCGTCACATAAAAAGATGTGAGCAGAATAGAAATATAAAAAAAAAAATCACAATTGTTTTGTTTGTGTCTGTAGATGAAGCATCAAGTTCCCCAGACAAACTGGAATAATGATTGCTGGCTTGTTGTTTGGGTTAGTAATACATCCCCTTAAAGACGGTGTTCACTCTGCAGGCTTGCAAAGATTTCACATATGACTTTCTAAAGAGATTAGATTTTCCCCAGACTCCTTCCTGGTTCACCTTCATTTTTTAAAGTGACTGGGCATTACATTCAACCTCCCACTCAAGCTCGAGGCAGCCAGGTGCCCCAAAAGTCATAGGTGCGGTGAAATCTTTTGGCGATTGGATTAGCTGCAGATTTGCTGGGGCATTATCAACCAGTATGCCAGACTATACTGTATAAACACACAGTATGAAAAGTAAATGTTAGGCTGCCACTGCAGAAGTAACAATGCATACACACTTAAACAGTGTCCAAATAGCCATTGCTGTAGTGTCCACATTACATTTCTACATCAACCACTAAAAAACATTGTCCACAACAAAAGATTCAATAAAATGTGGATTTCTTGTTTTCCTATAGGAAGGTTCATTGTGTTAGCAGTGTGCAGAGGCAAGAAACAGTTGTTCATCCTACACTGTGTGAAACAGCAAAATGAACATGAGTGTTCAATCATGACACTGAAGCTAATCACAGGTTATAAAGTGCTTTGAAGCACTACAAATCACAAGTTATCATTAATCAGTTAGTGTTAATAAGGCCTGCCATATGTTGCCTTTCACACCATTTTTTTTAATATATGACCCACATGACATTTTACCCCCCTGTGCCTGAATTCTGCTTCATTAAATTGTGGGAACTTATTGAGTTCACATTAATGAGCTTGCAACCTGTACTGGGAGGTCAAGTTTCTGATCTATGAACCTGTTAAACTAATCTACTTTAAAGTCCCCTGCTGCGTAAAGTACAGTTTTACAGACAAGTGCTTTTTTTTATTTTAATCATTATTTTGATTTACTGCACTTTGTATATAATTCACCATTCATGGAATATATTTCTGAAAGAATCCTTAGTTTGCTTTCAATAACTAAAAGTTTTGCATAGTACTGAATTTCTAGCCAGGAAAAAAAAAGACAGAAATTATTACATCAAAGTGTGTTGGCAGCCAACACTGTGACTCTTGGGCTAGTGAATGCCAGTTGGAAACTTTTTGTACTGTTCTGCCAAAGTAAAATCTGTAACATGAATAAATTAATTATCTCTTGGTAAAACTGGAACAAGGCTGCCTGAGGATTCACAAATGCACTGTAATGCATGGAAACTGAATGAGTTGTGAAAATAATAATAATAATTTTAAAAAAAAGGGGGGGGCATTTAAATCACACGTTGGACTTTTGTGAATGAAATATTCAAGTTCTTCACTAACATAAACTACACAATTTGTTGAGAACAAAATGATGAATCAGGCTTCACTTAGAACCAAATTACACACAAAATCAACGTTGAGATGACTTTTATGTCATGTGTAGATCATGTCTTTATCTCTTTTTAAGTGTAGGATGGTTTGGAGTTGTTTTCAGCTCTGTTTCAGGTGGAGTCTTGGTCTCCCGTTTGTCAGCTGTCACACTTGTGTCTCATTGGTCTCATCATCTGCTGATGTTTAAGGAAAAGCTTCACCACCCAGTCTCTCGGAGACAGTACTCCACAGCAGACTGGTAATTGGGCTCTTTCATAGTTCTTGTACAATTGTGCAGCCAAAGGACAAACTACCTGCAACTCCTACTCACCTGTCCCCACTGAGCTAGTCCATACCTTCTGGAAGTCCTTGGCTAAAGACACACATCACCAGCCTACTTGCCTGTCCACCCACCAACGATTCCAGCAACCCACAGAGATTTGACCAGTGGCTCTCTGCACCACCTTCTCCTCCCTCTACCCAAGTAAGCACCATCACTAGTACTCATAAACACGAGCTGGAACCTTTTTATAAGTGCCTCATCTCTAGATTCAGTGAGGACCGACACGCTTCTCTCCCAGAGTAACCCCTCTGAGTTGTCGTCTTTGTTCCTCTGGACCCTCCCTGTTGCACAATTCTTCTGTTTTTGCTCAGTGACAAAACAGTCACACCACTATACTTGTGGGGTCTAATTATAGAAAGTAATCACAGATTTAGTTGCATGTTGTGAGCAGTTCAAACATCGGCTTTATACAGTATCTCACATGAGAGAAATAAAATTAAAGAAAAAAAAAAGTCAAAAATGTCCTATACATTTTATTTAGAATTTTTTTTCTAATGGTCCTCGATTTGGAGTTTGTGGGTTTTTAAAAAATGTTTTTTTAATATTCTTTATTTGACTCCATGTTTATTTACATCTTCATGTCCCTTAGCATTTTCTAGTTCTTAGTTTCACTTATGGTTTGTATTGGAGTTTACTCTCCAATAGTTAACTATTGGAGAGTAAACTTAACATGGGGAAAAGGCACTTAACATGCCTTTTCCCCATGTTAAGTTTCCTTTTGTCTGTGAGTTTCCCAGTGAAGTTATTGTTACTTACTTCCTGTTTTACTTTGCTGCCAGTTTGTTGTCTGTGTCTTCCTCCTCTGTGATTATGTTGATTATGTGCACCTGTGTCTTGTTTGCTCCTTGCTGTGTCTAATCCCTATTAACCCTCTGTGAATATATATAGTATATTTAATCATATAGCTGTGAGTGTATTGCAGGCTCAAACAAAGAACTATGTTCTTACTGCAAGGAGACAGTGGGAAATAGACTAATTAAAACCTTAAAATTATAGGTTGCCTCGATGGAACTAGACAAAAAGAAAGAACCAACACAAAAGAGTGAAGCATAAATATGCACTAAATTTCCAGCATTATGTAGCATATGCATTATTGGTGAGGCAGCAGTTCCATGACGTGACCTTCGTGTGACGGAAAACTTTCAGCCCCTATCCGCTAGTACCTTTTATGGCTCGGCTCAGCTCGACTCAGTTTTTACGGTTTACTTAGTAATGACATAGTAAGGCTACATCCAGATGACCAGAATCAACTTTTTGGGACTACTTGGCCTGGGTTCAAGTGATCTGAAGAGATCGAAAAATGTGATGTGAACAGACTGCATACTACCGATTGGCCAGTCAGTGGCCGAACACACCGAACAGCAGGTATACCACAACACCATAACTCAACGTCCTCCTTTGTTGTGTTTGTGTCAAATGCAAATGACAGGGATTTCTGGACTTGCTTTAATGACCCCATGCACATGTACTCAGTTGTTTGGAAAATGACCAAACCTGTTTTACATCTGACTGCGCTTTTGTATCGCCAACAATTCAAAGTGTGTTTGGCTGTATTTGTCACTTCACTGTCATGGCTAAAACCACCTCCCAGTGCCTGACATGCATCTATCTGGTACTTTTAAGGCAGCCTTGTATTGTTTTCCTAGGAGGTTTAACATGTCACTGCTGCCCTGACACTGCTATATGTTTGATAGCCTGCAGTTAGCATCACTTTGTACCTCCTGCATTTAGGAAATCTGTCATGAAATCGACTCTGGCAGGCCATTGCGTAATTACAGGTCTAAGCTTCCAACACAAGTAGAAAAGCCTTAAAGGGTGTCAGTGTACAAAGGAACACTGGTCACAATAACTGTGGCTTGAGTTGTTGTGGATTTAAGTGTTCTATAACAATATGGGACATGGCGTATTTATTCATACAAGTGTTGGGATGTTAAAATGTAAATACAAACAGAATGCAGTGATTTGCATACTATAACACAAAATATCCAATATTTGAATATGAGACAGCTGACTACTTCACAAAATGTGATCAAAAGATTGCAGGGATGGGATTGGCCTATGAAGATCTTCTAAAGATGATCAACAATTCAGGATCATCATCTTATGCCACTCTCAAACATTTGCATGGTTAATATTTTGAGGTCTGTAGAAGTCTGTTCCCTTACACTTTCCTCCAATATGTCGAAACAGTGACCCATCAAATCAGAAATACATTTTCTGTTTGTGTAAAAATACTCAAATACAGCACAAGCCATTTCCACCAAATATTCTCCTTGGGAAATTTCATCAGAAACATCCATTTACAGTCTCACCCTGGGAGATCCATAGTGACAAGACTTACTTCTAAGTGGACTTAGAGATAAGGCAAATATCCATTCATAAAATGCAAAAGTTCATAGTAAAGACTTGAATTTTCTCTGAAGCTTGCTCCTCTTTTCTAGTGCACAGTAGCTCGATCTTAGCCTCAGTCTGAAAGAAACTCTGAGTGTCTCTTTTTGTTCTTTTTGTTGTTGTTGTTCCAGCCAACTGGCCGGCCGGTCAGGCAGCAGGCCTCCAACAGGCTGCAGCTGCTGCTGTGAATATAAAGCAAAGTCAGAGTGCATTGATCACCAGCTTGTTCCATCTGGTTCTCAACATAAATACAAGTGTGGGAAGAACAATGAAGCAGGAGTTCAGCAATAACTTACATCATTCAGCAGTAAACTGACTCATGTCAGAGTGACTTTTGAGTCTAAAACTAATAGCTTTTCTCTGTTTGAGATCAATCAGGATACCGTAGCAAAATTAAAACCTTCTGTTTGTTATTAATATTAATTCAGCAAATTACAAGGAATTTCTAATAGCCTAATAAATTCTAAGTAAGGATTTTCTCAAGCATTTACACTTCATGAATAGTCAGCTTTCTCACTATCAATCAAAAGTATTCCCAAATCACACAGATCAAAACCATCATTACATCACTCAGTCAAACTTTGTTGCTCCCCATATTTCCATTTGCCACTCTGCTCAGTTCAGCATGTTTTGAGCTCTAAGAAGTCCCAAGCTAACATGGCCCCTTGGGGTCTGCATGGGGACACAGTGGGTAGAAGCAGATAGCCCTCAGTGAGCCCATGGTGGAAAAGAAAAAAGAAGTACTTTTAGCTGTTCCCTTACTTGCAAGGGGTTACCATAGTAGGTAGCACCACCTATTTGATTTAGCTATTTTTTTTATTTTTTTTTTTACAACAGATGCCCATCCTTTGTGGGTTTTCTATATAGGAGTCCCAAAGAATAAAACTGATGTGGTCCCTGTGGAGGCACATCTACTTGAGCATATATGGGATAGATTGCCCACCTCATACAGCCCCACAGTTCACCCACACCTATCTGCTGTGGGCCTGCATGGACATGTTTGCTGGGTCAGTTGCTGATTAAGTGTTAAATGAGATAAATGGTGGGAATACTTTATTTAATCTAGGAGTCTTTTACTCGTTTAGTTTGGTTCATTTGGCAAAGTGAGAGTGAAGTCGTTTTACTGCAGGGGCAGCAATTAACAGATACACCTGCAAATTCAATTTAATTTTCTCTTTTAAGAGAATTGCTGTGTAGTTTGACAAACATGAGAACTAAAGAGACAGGTAATGATATTTTACAGCTAGCAAGCTTAGAAATCTCACTAGGAGTTTACCACGTTTACTGGGATCTCATTGGTGTATTCGAACTGTTGGCTAAATCGCAGAGTAAATTTGTAGAGTCAGGACTAATAGACACACTGTCCTAAGTGGATATATGATTTGACAAGTCCTGCTTGGAGACATAAGCATTCGAGTCAGTCTGTACTACCATTTCCAATATATCCCGGCAGCTACTGAGAGATTTCCAGATGACAGAAAGGGAGATTGTTGCAACAGCTGAAAGGATGAGATGTTCTACAATAAACTCTGAAACTCTGGAATCACTGCCATTTCATCTATTTCATTTTCTTCATATACTAGCATTGATGCTAACGCTGTCTTTTTTTTCATCTTAAACAAAGACTGCAGCAAGCCTTAAGTGTCAACATTAATAGTTTTGAGGTTGTGTTGACATCACAGCTCCCACAAACAATGGCCAGCATGTTAACCAAGAAGCTTAATGTAACCATAACATTTGGCACACACATGCATGTAACATAATGTTAGGATACATTCTAATTGTTTAGGATTTTTTATCCTCTTGATTTTTATTTTATTTTATTTATCTTATACTAGGTTTTAGGTCTTTAAAGCTTTTCAGCTGTACTAGTTTAATACAGACAGGTTATGCGTGATAAAACGTTATTGCAAAAGCGTGAGGAAATGAACTTTAAGCAGCTAAGCTTGTAAATGAAGCAACATCATAGATTTGAGTTACAAATCAAAGTAAGCGACAGAGAGTGGAACCCTGGAGCACAGATGTTGCGGTGGTGATGCAGAATAAGAAGAATGATGGAAACTAAGGATGAGCCAAATGAGATGGCGGAGGGACAATAGATGGTCTGAAAGTTCCAGTAAAGACTACAATAAATATAAAGAACAGTAAGTAATATTTTAATCAATAAGCATATGTAGACAAGAGTGGTGTTATTTTGACAGGGAGAACTGATGTGACTGAGAGAAAAAAAAAAACATCAAGAACAGGTCATATAACCAACAGAAACTCTAAACTTACCTATTAAATTCACACAATTACTCAGTCATGGTGACAAGATAAATTAAGATGGCGAACTTGATAAAAATCATAGTTGTTAAACAAATGTTTTCCTTCAATTTAATGTTGTTTTTTTTTAAATCATTTATTAACAGGAAAAAAAGGCACCACATTGACGTGGTGCATGTGAACATGTAAACTTTTGTGTTATTCACCTTAGTCACACTTTACATTTTTCATCCAGTTTTAAAACAACTGTCTTAAATGATTCTTGCTGATATGTCCTGTTAAATTCATTCATATTACAAGCATATGAGTATATATGATATAACTAGCTTATCACTTTAGCAAAGGAAAGATAATGTAATGTTATGCCCACATTTGTCACTAAAATATTTTATATTATCCAGCTGTTTCCTGACAAACATAGCTTCAACATGAAAATGTGATTTCCTCCTTCAAGTCAAAAAAGAAGCCCCCAACGAGAGTGATTTGAGTCCTCAGAGCATTCATTTCTGCAATTTGGCTTTTAGGCTGTGCTAACAGAAAAATAACAAACTAAAACTAAATGAGCCAGAAACCATCTTGCGAGGGGATGACACCAGCTGTGAAGCCGATGAGCCTTCATTTTGATGTCAGCTACACACCTGTCAAGTTTTGCAACTGCAGGTTGCAAGGATGTGACAAAATCTGTCTGCACACACATAAACACCTGCCAAAATACTCAAAACTGCCTTTGTGCTTGTTCCAATCACATTATGTGTCTCCAGGACCATATTTTGCCATGATGGCAGAAAAAATAAATGTGCATGCACTCAGATGGTGATAACAATTATATTGATGCTACTGCGATTACTTCTGCATATGGAGAGTTGCAGTAAAAGTTTGAAAGAAAGTAGAATAGGGGGATGAAGCATGGGGCTAATAGTCTCTTGGCCCTCTGATTTCAGTCCCATTTACTGTACTCATGAGTCACATCCATCTTCAGACATATAAATTTCTTCCAAAGCACACAAAACCACCTTTGTGGTAGTTGCTGTTCCAGTAAGTGGAAAACACACGCACATGCGCACACGCACGCATGTACGCGCACAAGACAGAGACAGACAGAGAGAGAGATAAAGAGATTCAGATGATTCTGACGAAAACACAACCAGCTGGTAATAAAGAGAAATAAAGAATCTTCACCTGGACTTGTTTGAGTCTATTTAAAGCGTTACACAAAAAGTGCATGCTGACTTTAGTAAATGATAGTTGAGTGAAAGGAATCCACAGGAACTGGAGGATGTTGGCCTCTGACCTGTGGCTGTCAGACTGGAACCATAAGCTCCAAAGACAGACTACTATATGTGAAAATGGGAAAGAGACATAGAATACAACGTAACTAACTACTAGTGTAACACTGGACATAACATAGCAGTTGGAGTCTGAGGTAAAAATCCCGCTATTATAAGATCCACCAGTGGTTTTCAAGTATTGTGTTCCCAAGACAAACCATAGAGCAAAGCACACCTGCATTCATATCTGTGCAAAACAACATCTATGGAAAGGTTGTCAGCTCTTTTGAGTGTGTTGTCAGACGAAGGCACTTTTAATCATCTAGACCTAGAGTGGCAACTACAACTTTTTTGCTTTGCTACAAGTTCCACAAGTATACACACTTCCTTCATAAGATACCCAACAATAAGAAACTTACAATCTTCATTGTCATTCTGTGACCCATTTGGCCTCATTCAGCTTTGACTGATTCTGCTAACAGTCTGAATGTGGCTGCTACAAGTCAGCCAAAGGTCTAACATACATCGTCAGTTGTGTTATGATATTTAGTCATGGCCAATCTTTTGGCCAGCCCTGCAACTGAGTCATAAATTGTAAATATTCCCAGATTAGGCACAGATGGTGTCTAGGAAGATTGGCAGCTCTTCACAATAGTTTCTACTGATTTTTTTCTGTTCTTTAGGTTTTGGGTCATACTTGTATTTAGCTGTGGGTTACGGATTACTAAAAACAGAGGTTCCACCACATGGATATATAGATATCCTCTTTCATAACGGTCAGGGTCTATGACATGTCATGCTGCAGTAACTCTCATCATGTGGCAATAAGACAAATATCTCTTTTATAAAAGGTTTTTAAACCAATTTTCTGCAATTTGCTTCTGTTTTCTAACCGAGCGTCAACAACATACAAGTGTAGGATTATTTTTATTATTTTTTCTGCAGTTGTATATATTCCAGTAATGATGTATGTGTGGCATAAAATCCCGAGGCACAAGTGAACTTGCCTCAAAGCATAAAATAAAAATAAAATAAAAAGTAGGTTTGGTGTTCGTGAGGCAACCGGCTCAATGCTTGACTTCACCAGGCTCTTACATCTTGTGGAGCCCTTATCTGTTAGGATATTCAAAACCTTAATTGGCACTTTGTAAATCAGGCTTTGCTCCCTATCGACCTTAGTGCACCAACAAGACTGACATTCTTGATCCATCTATCAAGCTTCTACTTTGTGAATAGGCTTGCAAGAAAATTAAACTCCTTAACTTACTAATCCAACCCCTTTTTTTCTGCAGAGAGTCACAGCCTCACAGTTTTGGAGTTGCAAATAAACTTCTCCTCGAATGACAAATTTCTGAGAAGCCATTAACAAAGTCATTACCCAAGGCTTAATGGTGACAAAAATCCTAAAATCTTTTGGTCCTGATGCCATTTTGCACGCGTTTCCATGAAACCACAGCTCAGGCGGCTACGATGTAAAGGACGTTTCTCTTTGAAATGAAACAAATTGCTTTTCCCACATTCCCCATTGTGGCTCAGTCACACACAGGACCGCCAAATGATTTTTTCATCAAACCTTTGAGATACAGCAACAACTAATCTTTCCCTAACAAAACAGAAACGGCTCATTCTGGGGTTTTTTTTTCTAAGCTAAAGATTGTGAAATGATTTTTCAACACTTAAAGACGAGAAGAAGTAAACAAAAACTGACATCGCCTTGTTCCGCTACAGACATCAGCTTCAGACAATAAAAGTGACAGAACCATTAAATAGCTTGTGGCATAGCTCACATTCAAATCATTTAAAAATCTCTTATTCGCCTGATGTGAGCATTAAAAAGCCAGATGGTTTCTCCGTATGAGACGTGTCCACAGGCCAACCAGGGGTCAGACACTCATGTTGAGTGTTGTCCACATGCAAGGTGTGGTCCTCTCTCTCTGTCTCTTTCTCCCTCCCTCAGAAACTGACTTCAGTGTTATTTGATTCCCCTGATGTCTTGCTGTTTTCTCTCAACAGGTTTTTTATCATCTGACTCCCCTGCTGTCTACGCTCTCAGTAGGTTTTCATTATCAGATTCCCCTGCCGACAATCTCTGCACGCCTTCCCCTCTCGTCTTTGTTTTCAGGGCTCTTTCTTTTAATGTACAAATCCCAGTGAATGCAACCAAGAGCTCCTCTCCCGTGTAGGTTCTCAGTTACCCCTCTTGTCCACTGAAAGGGGTGTGCATCTGAGCTAACACAGAGCTGTTTTATTCAAGGTTTTCACGGCCAACTCCGTGAGCTGCATGAAAATTGGGGTGCATTTTTTTACACAGGACTATCACTCCATTTGCATTATTCCTAATGCTGCTACACGCTGCTCTTATTTTGCTGGAATACATGTGCAATTCTGTGAGATGTTGGTCCAGATACATACAATTTTAACATAATTACTTTCAAAATGACATGAAGAAAATAATGGGCTCAGAGGAGTAAAGAAGAATAGAGTTTACCCCCCAGCCAGTTGTTATATTTCATAACAGAAGCCTTTAGAGTTATATACAATGTATTCTGGAGTTTGAGATGCAACTATTTTTAAGCTTGCAGTACGATTGTGGCTATGTTGCTACCAACAATTCAACAGTCATCTCCTGCAGGCTGGATAAAGCTAGTAATTTCCAGACTACTTGCTGACTTCAGCCTTTGCAGAGAGTATCTAATCCACATTTTCTATGCTTATTGTCAATAATGTCCTCACAATAAACATAGCCTAAGTTTTCAATAGCGAGCCAAAGGCTGTGATCCATAAGCACAGGCTTTAGATTGTTCTAAACATTTAGTTTCAATCATTTTTTTTTTTTTTTATTATCTTGGCTGTGTATGATGTCACTGGGAGCAGCTATTGATAATTTTGTCATCTCAGGCACTCGGCTCTGGCTGTCAGCACAGCAGCACCACCCACCTGCTGTTAAAACTTTCTGTTTACAACGTGCAGCCAGGCAAAAGAACATTTTCTTAAAGGGAACTTAATGGAAGAGGAGTTCAATGATCTTGTTTCAGATTGCAGGTGAACTCTGGGGCTGGGGATGTTAATCATCCAAAGTTCTTATTGTCCAAAAACATTAAAAAAATTAATCTGAAATGATCCATAAATTATCCTAATATGTCTGCATATTCAGCCCTCGCGGTTTGGAATCAAGTGGTGTGAAAGGTTTCTGTGGTTCTTTTGTGATGACCAATCTTTAAATATACAGAACCCAACTGAATTTAAATTGAGCAAAACCACTTCACTCTTTCAGTGTTACTCAGCAGGCAGTGGTGAATAATTATGACCCACAATAAGGTCAAAAGTCTTCATTGGCATTCATTTCATTTATGTTCTTAATCTGTAAGGAATTTGATTCTTGCAGAAGAGAATAATATCTGCATAAAGTTGCCGCTATCAGGCCGTAACAAATGATACAGATTGACACTTGATTTCATCTGCCAGCAAAATCCAACCCTTCCCTTCAGGAATGACATATAACTGCTCGATTTATTTAGCACAGTTGGTTTTATATTGAACCCATCTTCCTTTGTTTCTGCTGTTTCTGATCAGAGAACTGGAATCTCTCACGACCTGAATATGACCATACAAATCTTCTCATTTCGATTCTAGGTTGGTTATTTCCTGAGAAGTCGGTATGATCAGCTTCCCACTCACTGTCATGCTCACTGCCTGCTATTGTCTTTCACACTGCTGTACATGCTGTACATGTTACACTCACCCTGGGGTTATACAGTCATGTACTTCCTCTGTTATCTCTTCCGAAACACAGTCCTCAGTGTCACTGCTGCTCCCATTGTATCTAGTTTGCACTAAATGCATCATCGGTTATTGCTTGTGGATATTATTCACTTTCATATGACACCAAACTGCTACACAACTCTGTATGAACACATGTTCTTTATATAATTTATTTTAGCTGTTTTGGGCTAACTGGTTCATATACAGTAACATTCAAAAGGGTTTAGCCATCTCTCATTTCTTTATATTTTGAATTTAAGGGGCCAGATTTTCTTGTAATCTTTAAAATTGGTGCTGGGCAATAGTTCTCCAGATTTTCTAAATGTCTTCAGAAACCACAGGAGTGTGGGGTTTTTTTGTGTGTGTGTGTGTGGATTCAAATTGGACTCAGGATACAGAAGTTCATTGTGTAGATAAAGGATACTTAAACATGCAGACTGGAGAAGCTGACCACCAAAGATCTGATTGGTTAACAATCTGCTCTACCTCCTGAGCCATAGTCAAGAAAAATCACTCTTACAGTGGGTAGCTAAACATAAATGACAATGACTATTTTAGCATGGTGATATTAGCATATAGCTAAAAAAAATACCACTCTTTAAACAAGGTCCCACACGAATTCCTTGCTCATTTTTCATCTTGTAGCTACCCCTGTAAATGTTTTTATTCATTTCTTTCTTTTGTAATTCCATTATTATTCATGGTGTAACACGAGTAAGCCTAATTTCTCCCTCTGTGGGGGCTAAAGGTTCCGAATAGCCAGGTCTGCATCTGTGACCTGTTTGTTTATAGGCTATGCCTAAAACCTGAGAACAAATATTTCTGGATGTTTCAGTCAAAGATAATTAAGTTCTGATAAATTGGACGGGACTGCACAACACACTTCAGCCACCTCTCTCCCTCTCTTATTTTCTCTCTGCCCCGTCCTCCTCCTCCTCGCTTGCCTCGCGCTTGAGGAGATCTCTCTTGTAGCTGGAGAGGAGAGGTCGACTGTCTCTCCTCCAGCAGCCGCCGGGCTTCTCTGCAGCCTCCTGCCGCTTCATCATGGATCTGGGGACTAAAAGAGTCGCTTGGATTATCGCTCACGTCGCCCTGCTTCTCTCCATCTCTTACGGGACAACCGGAGAAGGTGAGCCGGCTGTGCGCGTCTTACTTTTCCCGGAGGATATGCGGGGAGTGCGGGCAGCGCAGACCGCACAGAGCAGTGTTTAATTTCTTTTTGGAAAATCAGAGTTTCTTGTCTCTGTACTGTGTGCAAATGTGTTGAGTCTGTTGTTTGGTGAACTTGTTGTGATGATGAGGAAAATGTGGTGCTGCTCTGAGAATTGGCGCGCCTCTGTTGCGCATCACTGTACCGAAGTGGTTCGCTGTAGTAAGAGTGATCAGATCTCCTCTTGTTTACTAAAACTCTATCAGCATCAATATTACACACATAAAGTGAAGTCGACCTTATTTACAATGCAGATTTTCACCTTTCCGACTTTTAAATATTTAATCCTCACATTTTATTCATGGTAAAATATTTCCTCTTAGGGAGCTTGGCCACGAAAACAGGGACGGTGCTGCTCTGGAGGGGTATCAACACATGTATTTTAATCTAAGCTGAAGACGGCAGTTAATTTGCTTTGCATGCTCTAAAAGCACATTGTTACTTCATAGTTAATTTGGTGTTCAGTACACCGTGACGATCATCCTGGAACTGAGCCACGTCTGTTCGTACACACACGCACATCTGACAGGAGCCAGGTGTGGGAGAGAGAAAAATGTGGAACGCAGATCGGAGAGACAATTTGATTCCGCAACTTCTTTATCTAACTGAGCAGTTATTTTATAGCTCAGGTCATCTGTAAACGTGGAGGCAGGTCTGAGATCGTCCACATTTCGCTGGAGTTAACGAAAAAAGAGGAAAATGGAGACGAATTGATATGAATCTTTATGTGTAATAAGCCATTGCAATTTTTAACTGAAACAGATGTAAAAGTTCTCCCCGTGGTTTTATTCTCCTTTTCCACACCTCCCTGATATGAGACCAGATGCTCTATTTGTTCATTCTTTTCATGTCGTCTTTTTCCTTCTCTTCCTTGACTTTTCTTAGCTGAAGAACCAGCACCATCGTCTTTGTCCATTTTCAGTATTTCATTCTTGCAGTCTGCATCCTTGTAGCCCTCTCTGTGACACTTTGTGACACATCTTTATGATAATGTGGCACATTACCATAAAAGTGACAAAGGAAGCAATCTGCACCATTATTTGTGGTTCTGCTGCAGTTTGATGGAAAGATTGTCAGCTGAAAGACAGTAAAGAGAGTGAGTTGCAGACAGATTCTTTCTTCTGTGGCTGGATGGATGAGGGGGCGCAGGTGATGTCAAGTTATCAGATCCACTATACACTACAGCTTCACTAAAATAGCTTAATTTCCTCAGCTGTTCCGCCGTATCATATCCTTTCTGCTCCTTTTCCTCCCGCTGCGCCTCTCTTCTCATTTCTGTTCTCTCTCTCTCTTTCTTTGTCCTCCTGTTTGCTGTCAGCTTCGTCTCTATACAGCAGATTTCCTTTTTTCGTCTTCTCGCACCGCTTCTCTCTATAATGCCATCTTGTTGTGCTCCCCATTACCTGGGTCTTTGCTCTGCAGCTGCATCTGAATAGAACGGCTGCTTGTATCGTGTCACTTCCTTCCTCTTTTGATTTCCCCACCTGCTTATTTTGTCAGCGTCATGGCCACATCACTTTATTTTGCTCACTATTTGTACTCTTTCTCCTGACACACTCCTTTTTTGGGTCATTTCTGAAAACTCATTCCGTGTGCTTTTGTTCCTCCCACTACCATTTCTCTCATGTTGTAAAAAAAAAAAAAAAAAAAAGCCTTTTTACAGCATTTCACTTATCAGTAGATAGAAATATATCAATTTTCTGTTGGTCCAGCTTTAAATTGTTTTGGCCCCACTTTCTCTTTCTCTGCCTGTCTCTCTCTGTGTCGCACAGCCTGACCCAGCAGCACACTCATCATGCATGGACCATAAACCACAGCAGCGTAATAAGTTAAGACTGCAGGGGTGGAGGGGGGAGAGAGAACACCAGCTGCAGGTTTTAGACTTAGCCTTATATCTACATCTCCACCACCCCTGGAGACGGTTCACTGTTCATTATGGCTGAGGTACTAAATGACAACAAAGTAGAAATGCATATTTTAACAGCCACAGATGGTGCTCCAATGACTTGTTAGCCGGAGGAGTGGAGCGCTGGGTTTTGTGTGATGAGATTCAAGAAAGTGAGTGTGTGAAACAGCAGGGCCGCAAAGTCACTGCGCATTTAATCACCTTTTGATATCAACAGCGTGATAGAGTTCTGTGTATTTTGAAAAACCTTGTTTGTGAAAGTAGAGCAGTGAAGGGCAGGTCGGTGCAGTCTCAGCAGAGACCAAACGTATTACTAAAAGGTTTCATTCAAACCACAAAATCTGTCTCGCATAACAACATCAGGCGCTGAAACTTCTTCATTACTTTTGATTTCTTATGATTCCAAACCAATAAATTGATTCTTGGTACCAAAATTGTTTTTAAAAATATTTTTTATATTTTTCCCTATATTGGCTTCTCTTCATTCGCTTGCTGTCAAATCTAGAATTGAATTGAGAATTCTGCTCCTTACATTTAAAGTCTCGAATAATCAGGCCCCATCTTATCTTAAAGAACTCATACTACCATATCATCCCAACAGAGCACTTCGCTCTCAGACTGCAGGGTTACTTGTGCTTCCCAGGATATTTAAAAGTAGCATGGGAGTCAGCTTTCAGGCCTCTTTTGTGAAACCAGCTCCCAGCTTGGATTTGGAAGATAGGCACCCTCTCTACTTTTAAGATTAGGTTTCAAACTTTCCTTTGCGACAAAGCTTATAGTTATGGCTGGATCAGGTGACCCTGAATCTACCCTAAGTTATGCTGCAATAGACCTAGGCTTCTGGGGGCTTCCCATGGTGCACTGAGCATTTCTCTTTTTCTGACCTCTTTTCACTCACCATGTGTTTATACATCGCTCTGCACTTAATTATGAGTAATCATTCATCTCTGGCTCTCTACCGCAGCATGTCTTTTGTCCTGTCTCCCTCCCCTCACCCCCAGCCGGTCACGGCAGATGGCCGCCGCTCTCTGAGCCCTGTTCTGTCAGAAGTTTCTTCCTGTTAAAAGGGAGTTTTTCCTTCTCACTATCGCCATAGTGCTTGCTCAAATGGGGTCGTCTGATTGTTGGGGGTTCTCTGTATTGTTGTAGGGTCTTGAGCTTACAATATTAAGTGCCTTGAGGTGACTGTTGTTATTTGATGCTATATAAATAAAATTAGATTAAATTGAATTGAATCAAATCTCGAAGGTAAACAACTGAAACACTATTACTTTTAATCACATCTGGATGAGTCTGTGAGGTACTTAGATAAATTTGAGCTGTAGTCCCTTGATTAACTGACACAATAACTGCAAACAATTTCCACAGCTGTTTCTACAGCTGTCTTTTATTCTGTCATTTGACAGTTTTTCTTCTTTTACCTTCTTCCTTTAGGACTTGCCACAGCAGATCATCTGCCTCCACCTCACCCGGTCCCTTACATTTTTCTCTGTCACATCAGCCTTCTGCATGTTGTTGTGGAAGTTTTCCATTTAAATAAAGCCTGCAGACGAGCGGTGAGCGGTAGCTAACATTCTTTAATCCAAACACACAAAGAACAGAAAACCAAGCTTGTGGAGAGCCTGCATGACCGCGGGGCAGACGGTCAGCAGAGTCTCTCTGAGCCTAGCATGGCTCTCAGTTAAATACCTTCTTCAGGAACAAAAGGCTGTTTCACACCTTAAGGTTCACACTCCCTTGCTACCTACCAGAGTCCTCAAAGAGACAAAAGACTCTTCCTGTAGAGCTGTCTGCTTCCCCCAACTTCCTTACTACACCCCCACCATTTGTCTTAATGTATGAGTGTGAGACTTGTTTAAATCCAGTGGCACCAAGGCATTATACAATAAAATAATGTGATTAGTACATAAGTAAAAGAAATTCCTATACAATCCCACCCTTTGATTCTTAAATCAAGAATCACATTAATACCAGAATTTCTTTCCTAACATTCTGTATATCATATCAACATTATTGTACACTTAAAGGAGTTTCACACTGTGTCCTCACGTCACTGTTCTCTCACCACCCTTTGTTCATCTTTAATCTTCCCCACAATCTAAGCTCTCACATGCAAATGGAAACAACAATGATACAGAGGAAAGGTCTTCTCCAGAGTGTCAAAGTACTTTGCATGGCAAAGTGAAACAGCATTAGGTGGTCATTCTCCGTCACGGTCATGGCTCCTGGTGTCTGTGCCATTTACAGAGTCATAATTCCAACGCTGATCTCCCTCTGCGCTGTCACTTTTGGAGCTTGGCACGCTCTCTCCATCCCTCGATTTCTGTTCCAACGCCACGGACGATTTAAGGCAGAGCACGTCGTACACCTTAGTTGTCTTCCTCAACGTCAACGTCGAAACTCTTTCATTTTATTTTAAGATTTTGCTGTTCAAAATCTCCTCGTGACAATCCTTTGGAAGCCCAGTGGTGCAGCCCAGTTGTGCAGCCCACTGTCGTTTGTCAGCTGTCCTGGAGATGGTCCCTGCTTCTCACTGGTCCTCTTGAAGCCTTCTCTCCTGGTCATGGTCTGCATTTGCACCTCAGCCAATCCTTCCATATCTCTCATGTCACGGTCTCTGCAATTTAAAAATGAAAACTTCCCCAGAAAACCCTCTTTCTCCTATGTCAGCTTATCACAATTAGACATGCACAATAAAGTTGTGCACTGTCTCTTAAAAATTCCCAGGGCTTCTCCCCTGGAGTAGTTTCACTCCAAGCCCTGTCGTAAGAAAAAAACATTAGCCAGCGGTGTGTCCTGCTGTAAATCATGGGATTAGATCCCACGATTAACCCTCTGCTGTGGAAAAAGTGATGTAGATGTTAGCGCAGCACATCTGTATGCACACTTTCTCACAGTGACCTCTGCACTGTAAACAATACAAGGTCATGAATAACACACTGCTGGTAAATTCACAAAGACACAGAAAGTGGCAATTAAAAGGTTAAGTCAGCACGGCCCAAAAGCTCATGCAACCCAGGATGTTGCTGTCACCTTTCTGCTCCTGTAAAAAGAAACATACATACATCCACCCTTTTGTCACTCTGGGTGGAGGTGCAATCTTGCATACTGGTGTCAAGTCAGTCAAGCTTTTGTCAGTCCAGTCAGTCCCCATTTTTTATTTGCTGACAGTAGAACCTCTCGTGACGCAATAAGTTTCTACTGCCAGCAATGACGTCATTTCAAAAAAGAAAAAAAAGAATTTAGACTGGATTACCTCGCTGAATCCTTTTTGACAGGGACTTGTTTTCTGATTTTCCCAAATAAGTGGCTTTCTCCCGAGCCCATTTTAATTTTGGAGAAGCTCACTTGCGATTGTTCAACATGTTGTGTAGCGCTTTCGATCCCGATATTGCAGACCTGCTTGAAAAAGAGAAAATTGCCAAACAAAAAAATCTCAGTGCACTGTTAAAAATCAAAAAATATGAAGGCCTCTTTTTAGAAGTTGTCTAAGCATACTCTCTTAGAATGATAGATCAAAACTGGCAGGTTCAAAGTGGTACCAAAAAAAAAATGCATCAGTAAATCCCCAAAACATTCATCCACCAGTCACACCTCACACAACAGCAATATTCTATTAGATAATGAGTTTTGTTTTCTCCCATGTACCCAGATGTGTGTCATGATAAGACCTCCCTCACACATCAGAAACAAGAAACTCAAGAATCTATTAGTCTCCACTCGTCTGACCCTTCTGCATCATTCTGTTTGACCCCTGCTATGATTCAATCATCCTTCCCCAAAAATAATACTAGTTCACTAGTCTATGTATCACTTCTTAACCTACTAAGTGAACCGGACAAGATGATGGTAACAGAAACGCATGCTTAAAATACTGTTTGGTCTTCATGAACTTCATTGCATGTGTGTATGTGTTAGTAGGATTAATGCATTTTTCTGTTTGTCTAATTTTTGTGTACCTCTCCTCTTTGCGGTGCTCCAGACACTTTTCAATTCTCCACGCAAGGCAGTCGTTTTTTCTTCCCAGTTTCCTAAACCCAAATTTTTTACCATCTGTTATCTCCAGTGCCAGTGGCTTTTGAGAAACTCACAATACTAAAACAAATGTCATCGTGTTTTTGGAATCGTTCTCTTCAGTTTTGTTTCCATCAATGGCCAGGTGACAATTAATGCTATTTTTGGCACTTGTTTATGTCAAAGCAGTAGACAGCAGGTTTATCAGAGGGGTGAAATTGAAACAAAACAGCAAAATTGTTGTTTATTAGTCACTGTTTGAGTTTTCGTCTTTCCTTGCAAATATTTTATTTATAACAAATATCGAGCCAAGCAATAATGTGAGTTTGTTATCAAGAGAGTTTCTCATTCTGTGAGTGAACTTAAACTGCAGTTGGCACAATTGCCCTTGCTCTATTTTGCAGCCTTGTTTGGGTCAACATACTGTAGTGGCCCATGAATGAACTCCACCTCCACCTCCTGCAGGTTGGAGTTAGAGTGGCCCTTGAATTTGCTGCAAACTACTGTCAGCTATTTTGACCAAAGTGGCTGAAAAACGCTGTAAAAAAAGAGATTCCCAATCCCACAATTATACATGTCCTTGAATAACATTATCGATAACAGAGTAGGTACTCTGGCACGGACCACTCTCTTTATCTCTTTGATCTAATTGTACCCTTAGAAAGTTTTCATGTTTCACTTTGTTCAGTTTTATTTTGTGTGTCCTTAAGCACAATGTAGGAAGTATGGCACAGCCCTGAATGTATTTCTAGATTAATTAGAGGCTTGTTTAATTAATTTTGATGTTTTATTGGGACAAAATAACTTGCCAGTGTTTGAAAAAACCCTCAGATTTCTTGGACTATTGCTTTTTGTGGATAACAGTTTTTTTTTTATCAGAGCAAAGCTTTGGTACATGTGAGATATATCCGGTTTGGTTATTTAATTACATGGTGCGTCTGTTACTGTTAGCAGCTGTGAACGACACAACTAAACAGTGTTGTACCCATATCCAAAGATTTATTAGCAGCTTGCCAAAGGACAAACCAACTGAGGAATGTATACAACTGTATTAAACTCTGTTATTGATCCGCTGGCCTTGATTTCCCCATGGCTGTTGTGTACTAATAATGAAACACAAAAGCCTGTATTATTCAAAGCTGGGTGTGGTTTCATCAGATGCAGTACAAGCCATCTCTAATTAGTGAATAAATTCCACTGGACACTGTTCAGTGTCTAATGTCCAGTCAACCAAAAGCAGTTATTGCTGTTTTAGAGAGGAGCGGTGCTTCAAAGGATAGTTGCAGTTTCACTGACATCTACACTGGATGGCCAGGAAGCATTCACCATGTCTTCTCGGCCGCTTCTCCGGCGCTGATAATTGGCGTCTGTCTTGTGTCAGTGACGTAAAAGACGGATTTAATGCGACATGACCGTTCAAACAGCAGTCGCTATCTAAAACATCGGATATGTATCGGATTCAGTACCACATACAAAAGTGACCCAGATCGGATTTGAAAATATCGGATTTGTGCCGTTCACACTGTCATACCATGATCGGATATGGGTCGCATAGGGTCAAAAAAATTTGATTTGATGCGCTTTTGCCTGCAGTGCGAATGTAGCCTTAGAAATGCAAAATTTAAACAAAACTCAAAACACCCAGGGATTGTAACACTTTTGCATGTTTCCATTCTGAAAAAGAGATCAATTTATCTGTTGCACTTACTGGAAATTCTTCTTTATCCAAACTATGACTGAAATAAAGCAACCAAGATATTCAGATTTTAATTCTTGCTTTGGCTCATTTCAGAAATTATACAACTATAGACCACATAAACTTTACCTTCCACAGAATGGCAACCAAACTAAACATCTTGAGTAAAGTCGCTGGTGTGCCCTTTAAAGACAGTTTCAATCTGCTATTTCCTGTGATGTCCATCTGGTTGATGAGTGTTTCAGTGAGTAGGTGCATATAATAATTTATGCATGTTTCTCTTCTCGGGGTAGGTTTAAATTAATTATATTGGCCCGAGGTGTTTTAAGCAAACATGAGGTTAAGGTTTATGTAAGCACATTAATATGAAGATGTAGCTGCCTGAAGTGAAGGAGACACTTCTGACCTTCTGCTAAATGCACTAATGTTTCTCCTAGGATAAGAGGACACTCCCTGCCTTTGCTTCCTCGAGCCGAGGCTTAAGATTACGGTGTATTCACGGTTTAAATGCTTGCTAAATGGCTGCTTAAGTGCAGAATTAGTTAGAAAGCAGAGTATATAATAAACCTTAAAATTCTTCAATATGTATTTATACAACCGGATTAGAGGGTGAATATGTAGATGCGAGCTGGGCTGTTTGGAATATTATACAACAGACTCAAACTCGTACAAAATGATTGAATGAGCAAGGTGAACAAATGAAAGAAAGCAAACAGCTTTCCAAGAAGGAAGAGAACAGCTAAAAATATAAGTAATGATTTTAAAGGCTATCTAAATCTACTGTCAAAGTTGATTCCCTGTAAATGGATTTGGACTGCCATCTAAGAGCCACAACCAGAGGGGAAAAAAACAGCCCATGGCTTTCTCAGTCCAGTAGCCCAAGTTGTCCTTCAGCCTTTTATTCCCTAGAGAGTTCCCACTATTGTTCATCAGTCATCTAATAATTGTCCATGACTTCACTCCACAAGTCATTCGTTTCAGTGCCACGGGCAAGGTCTGGCTGAATCTGTTTATCACAGTAAATTGAAAGGCAATATCGTATTTACTGAGGGTTTCTGATGTTTTGTTCTTTCTTCACTATAGCTACCATCTTTCAGTTAATGTAAAATTTTTTTTAAAAAAATAGCGTGATTATTGATAATAAACAAAATCTTAATATGTGCTTATTTACTGAGCGTTAGATAATTTATCTGGTACTACATCTTAGACTTGCTGCAGATTGGTCACTTGTAATTCAATTCAATTTTATTTACACAGCGCCAAATCACAACAACAGTCACCTCAAGGCGCTTTATATTATAAGGTAGACCCCACAATAAAACATACAGAGAAAATCCCAACAATCATATGACCCCCTATGAACAAGCACTTTGGCAACAGTGGGAAAGAAAAACTCCTTTTTTACAGGAAGAAACCTCCGGCAGAACCAGGCTCAGGGAGGGCAGCAGGACAAAAGACATGTGGGGTAAATGTGTCACGTTTGGTCACATTTTATTAATTAAGGCTTGAAAATAGTGACTGAGGGCATAACATTGTAGAAACTTTCGAAAAACGAGTTGGATGAAACAAAGTATCTACTCAGGCAAAAAAAAAAAATAAATAAAAAAAAGAAGGGTGCATTTCTGTGCTAAATTAATTTCTTTACAAATAGGGAACTAAAATGTAACTGTAACTCCAAAACATTCAACATGATACTTTTGTTAAAACACTTGAATTAAATCCAAAGCTCTTCATTTAGTCACATTCTGGCTGTTGGATTCTACACACCACCACAGTGGTGTGTAGAGGCAAAATAATGAAAGTCGGGTCACTGTCCAAATACTCATGGACAAGTTGGTCCCATTTGACTGTGGGTCTTATCATTTTAGGCAGTGTAACATTATGAATGGAAACATATTGTAGCTTGTAGTCACAGCTGGGAGTTGTAAACATAATTGCACTCTTTCTCATCTCTGGACTTTCAGCTCTGGATCATGTAGGTGGTGTGGGAACAGTGGGAAGAAATATGGAGTCAGCTTTCGATCAATAGATGGGTCAGCTATGATAACACACACCCTATTATTTATTAACGTGACACTATCTTTCTTAGCCGCCTCTGAAATAGTTTTTTCTTATCTAGTCAGTCATTAATCATATTACTCATCATCCACACATGAAAGACTGATGATTGCTCTCACTTTCCCAGCTATCATCTTCAGGTATGTTCCCAGTCTTGTGCTTGCCTTCTACTTCTCAGTCTCATCAGTCTTTCTTGAGGTATTTATCTCCCCGCAGAGCTGATTTAGAGCCACTGGAGTGTGCGCTATAATCATAGCCTAATGACAGATAATCTCAAGAACACTAAATGACTTTAATCCTAGCCTAATGACAGATAATACCACGACACTCCTACTTTACGTGTGTGTGTGTGTGTGTGTGTGCGCGCGCTCATTTGCATTTTTCCTTGGCGTTTCAGTGATGGTGACTCACTGGTTTCTGTGTCCTCAAGGAGAGAAGTTTTCAACCTGAAGCTGTTATTAGTTGTCAGTTTACTTTCTGCCTGCTGAGAGAAGGAAAGGTGTCCTCTCCTGTCGTAGCTTCAAAGTCAGTTTGAAAAGCTATTTGGGAGTCAGACGTTTTGTCATGTGAAGCAGGCTCCTGGGAAAGTGGAGGTAATGTTCATTCATATTCAATCTGGTCGTGAATCTTTTTTTTCTTCTTACCACCTGCTGCCATTCTGTGCATTGATCATGCTAAACTGAGGTAGACACCAAAAAGAGTCTATTATGCTTTAGTTATATCTTGGCACTAGTTTTTGCTAATTACATCAAATTAAAGACAGCATGGTGTGGTGATTTATGCAGATAAGTACTCAGATATTAAATGCTGATTGGTAGATTAAATTAATGAAAGTTTTTCAAAAAGAAGGGGGTCATTTAGGCTGTGGAGGCTCTAGGGGAATATTAGGGAGTTGTAAATGTAAAAGTATACCGTATCTCTTTCAGTATTAATACGATAATGAAAATGCAGAGGATGGTGCTGACTCAGCAGCATATTTCAGGTGTGTCGCAGTCTTGACTCAAGGGAATTTACTGCTTCTCAATGAGCTGCTTGTTTGCACAGAGAAGAACATAAACATAGGAATATTGAAAAAAGTGGCTGAGAATAAAACCTTGTCATGGATTCTTAATGGTCATTTATGTAAATTTGTGCAATATAGAGTCATGAATGGGGTATGATGGAGTCAAGGTTACAGAGGAAGCGAGAAACCACCAGCCATGAATCTGGATTTAATATCATAAGAACCAGTAAGTGAGGACCTGACAGAGGATTAAAGTGCAGTCATTTGACATTAGGACATGGTGGATGGGTTTATTTTTTATTTCCAAGGCCACCCATAAGAAGAAACCTGGCTCCCAAAAACAATGAAACCATTTATCTTGTGAGGTAATCATCATCCCAGAGAACTTGTTGTCACTTTAATAGTCTTCTGGAAGTGCTACTTCTACTGAGGTCTGTCCTTCTGCCACGGCGGTGCAGACGTTTTCTCTTCATTCTTTCGCTTTGGTTTTCGCTGTCAGGTAACTTTTCATAAAGTTTTGAAAATGTTTGCATACGTTTAAAAAAAGCATGTATTTATGCATGTAAAAACACAGACCTGAATGCAAGCATGACCAACAGTATAACCAACGTGCATTGATGATGCTTAGAGTAACAACAATACAACCATACTATTAAATAATAGCTTACATCTACAGTTATTTCCAAAATCTTGTGCCACTCTTCATTTTTTTTATATTTTGCTCCCAAGGAGCCAGACTTTCTCATCATTTTATTAAGTGGTCTTAAGCAATACTTCTCCCACATTATCCAGGAATTTTTTTTGTGCTTTTACACTAATTTTTATTTTTATGTTTTTGTTTTCAGAGGAATTGTTTTTCTTGTTAAGCCACTTAACACTGACCTATGAAACATTCAAGAATCAGAAAGGCCAGGGATGAAGCAGAGAACCAGTGTATACACGAAACAGACATCTTGGCAAAGAACCAGTTTTAAATATCTTTAGGAACTTTGTTACTAGGAGTCTGTTGCAAGAGCACAATATTTGTATTTTTGCACAAAAACGGTGATTCCCAAAGAGCTTTTGCATATGTCAGCACTGTGTGCAGTGTGTCCTTGAAACATTTGGGGAAACTGGACAAGATGAGAATCTACCTACAGCAGATGAACAGCAGCTGAACCCAGCTCAGGTCCTGCGTCAGCAAAGACCGGACACAGGACCTTAGATGTATGTGGTCCTTCAGTTGATCCATCTACTATTTGCCAAAGCCTCAATAAAAATGGTCTCGGTGGAAGGTTTGCTATTAAAAAGCCAAGGAATGGAAACAGTGTGAAAAGGCTTTTAAGGCCAAATGTGACTCAGTGTGAATTAATTATTGTTATATTCCTAGAAATTAATACTTACAAAACTTAAACTATAAATGTCCTTACGGGCCCAATAATAAGAATGCATAAAATAAATTTGTCTCGTGTACTAGAGTAACAACATATACAGAAGCTTCTCTAGACATTTCAAAGTATTGTTCTATGATTAGTTATTGTCATCATTTATGTTAACCCTCCACTACTAGCAAGCTTGAAAATGAACAACTACTCTGTGACAGTTGTGTCATTGCCTTTACCCTTACTTGAGCCCAGTAGAAAAATGATGAAAAACTGGCTCAACATCGAGTCGCAGAAGGAGACAGGTGGTGTCACTGAGCTCTGGAGACACAGACCGCTATGAGAATTTTTAATGTCACATTTTCATGTCTTTCCCTTTGCAGAACAGGTTTCACCTTGAATTCCAGCGTGTTGGTCTGTTAAAATGGTACTTATGACTTCTGCATTATTCTCCACTTTTGCAAGGCTAATTAGCGAATGTGTGTTCAGCGTCATTACATATAGTAACTTCATGCCTCACGCTCCTAATTTGCCCTCGTTACAAAAATAGATGCTGATCACAGCTTAATGCTGCCACTGCTGTGTATTTTTTATGAAGTCAGTACTGCATGACCACAGCTCTGCAGCCTGCTCCTCTGATATTCTGCAGCGACTGCTGATGAGAAGAAGCACGGCCAGTCAGTTTGTATTAGAGAGGAGGACAGAGCTGAGTCAGTGGCCATTAAAGACAGAAGGGTGAGGCTGAATTTCAACACAATAAGACAGCGGTAAATTAGAACTAAGCACTTTGAGGTGAAACAGAAGAGGACAAAATGAAGAGATGGGTAGTGAGAAAGAGGAGGAATGAGAATTGGGGAGAGCTGTATAAAGTGTGGAAGGATAAACTTTAGGGGTCAGAGTCTGCAGGCTGTCTGGGTGGAGTATTCCCTCTGTGTTTCTCACAACTGCAGTGACATTTTCCTCTGCCTTTCCCATTTTATCCCTCACTGATTTTGCTGTATGTGTGTATGTGTCACCATCTGCTCTCTGGATGCACCCCCTCACTTCAATAAGATGAGCTGACTTGACTTCAGGAGACGAAGGAGGACGACAATGACAGGGAGGATAGCAGCAGTTATGACAGAAACTAAGGAAGGAGGGTCAAGATATGTAGAAAAGGGGAGAAGAGCAAGGAAAAAGAAAGGGAAAAATAAGTATAAAGTCAGGTGGGAAGTAGGAGGGTCAAGAGAGGTGAAGTAAAGAACACGGAGGTGAAAAAGAAGACATTGGTAGAATGAGAGGATAGCTTTGTTCAGACCTTAGTACATTCCTGTCTCTCTGTAGTCATATTGTCAAATGGCTCTATAATTTAATCCCCTGCTGGCTTTTAGTAGAGTGTGCCTGGGTTTTCATGTTCAGCTCTTTGTTTTTGCAGACCCCTGCAACTTTGTGTGTGTTTGCCAAGACTGCACTGGTATAAATATTAATGCCTGGGCATAAAAAAGTAGATCCAGCCATATAAGAAATCTGAAGACTGAACCGCTTTCAGACTGAGAATATTACTGTTTCTTTCTGTATCATCTTTCTAATTAAGTCACCAAAGAATACTGCATTTCAAGTAAAGACGAGGTTGTGCTTCAGTAGAAGGTAGTTAATGGTTTCTCCCTTCACTGCCTCTTCGGGATCTAGTTAGCTTCACATTCTGGGCTAGTCTACTCAAAGTATTATAATATACCCCAAGCTTAGCGTTAGCAACCTATTCAACACATGTCAAGTAACACTTTTGGGGCGACCACCTTCAAGTGCTTCTGGACAGCTTACCTGATCTTAATAAATATAACTTTAATAGAATATGATATTTATAATACAATTTATTTCTAAATATAACCAACAGAAGAGGTGAATGATGGATGAATCCAGAGTTTCTGCAAGTGTATTACAAACCCTAGGACCACCAGGCTGTTAATGAGGGTTGTTTTCTATTAACACAGCCTTGTGAAGTAGGTCTGTAGACAACCTATTACAGGGGTGGCTGTAGCTCAGGTGGCAGAGCAGGTCAGCCACTAATCAGAAGGTCGGTGGTTCGATCCCAGGCTGCCTCCTGACTGCATGCCAAATATCCTTGGGCAAGATACTAACCCCATGTTTGCCTAGTGGTGGTGGTCAGAGGGCCCACTAGGCGCCAGTGTCCGGTAGCCTCGTCTCTGTCAGTGCGCCCCAGGGCAGCTGTGGCTACAATGTAGCTTGCCATCGCCTGTGTGTGAAGCGCTTTGTAACATTTTGAAATACTGAAATGCCTCAAACTTGCAGCATGTTAAGCCAATTTTAAAAGTAGCTTGGCCACATCGACGTCAGATATCAGCTAGGCTTCCTCGTGACTTACAAAACTGCCTATACGCTGCCCACGATTAAGCCAGACTCACTGGCAGATGTTTTTTGACTATAGCCATAACATTCACAAATGTGATAGTCACACAAGAGAAAACAGTGGTTAGAGCCTGTGACATTAACAAAATTACTGCAAACATGTGCAATGAACTTCCAGTCTTGTTGCCTTTGAAATGTTTGCTTTGAAGATTGAGATGATGTCTGCTGTTGTCTTCAAAGTAACATTGGTGCATTAAGACAGCGATAAAGCTGCTAACACTTTGCATTTAAATAGGGTCAAGTTGGCTGTTAAATTGTGATAATAACCGTGGTAAATTGTCAGAAATCACAATTTTTTGTGCTGTCAAAATACACAGATGTACAGAAGTCAGGCCATGATTGTTTGGAGGTTGCCTATTCAGTGCAATCACCATGCGACCACCAATTTTTACTGTTTGCGAAGAGTTTTCAGTCTTATTTTTGCTCTAACGTGACAAAGCCATAAGTGAGCAATAAGTGATTAGACGTCATTATTTAGAGTGGACAACCATTGTGTCACTAAACATAACGGCTACATTTTGTGCCTCAGTATTTCTGCAGTATTTTATGGCTTCCTGAAAAGAATTAGAACTTTTATACGAGCAGATTTTTGGACTGACAGCGGAGTCTGTTATTTCTCTCAGTCGTCAGGGAGTTGAGAGTAGCTGCAGGAAGTTTTCAAGTCTTGATCGCTCATATTGCAGCTGTGTGATAAATTTCATTCAGACATACCAGGAAACAAAAAATTCAATTTCGGTGAAACACATTATCAACACAAAGATAAAATACTTCAAGCTGGAGTGAAAGATTAAATCTAAGGCAGGCACAGAACAAATGTGCGCAGTACTGCTCTTGAGTGATGTCATCTACAGCCCTCTGCTCTGTAATTACAATCATCATCACCTGGATGAGCATTTTTCTGAGGAGGAACTGGAGTGCTTATTTGGTGTCAAATGGGTGGTTTAACATTTTATGTGTGTGCTTCTCTGAGTTTTGGATTTTTCAGCTTGCTATAGAGTCAAAAAGCAACCGTGGTCTCTCAGTTATTTATTATTTCTGAGCAGTGGTGAACTTGAGTCTGTCTGCATTTGGATCCTCTGCTGCCCACACTTACATTGTCCTATAAAGGCTAAGTCTGAAAGCTCTGCCACACTGGTCACAACTTTGGACCAAATCTCTTCGCTAGTCAAAGAAATCAAAGTATTCTCTTTTTCCCCAAGCCCTCGAAAAAGCTGAGTGAGGCAGAGGACATTTGAGAACATCAAATTATCTGCAAAGAAGTTTTTTTGAAGAGCACTTGCTGTTCTAACGACTCCCCGGGGGGGGGATGGCTGTAAAGTAAAACTGAAGAGATGCTGTGACTGCAGCTCTTTCTATGTTTTAGTTGAGGTATGAAGAGGCTGTGCACAGGCAGAGAAAACGTAGCTGTTGTGCACCTTATATAAAACTCTGACATTAGCAATAAGTAGAAAATTGTTTGTCCGAGGTCATTTTTTTTTTCTTTTTTGTGTTGCACTGGCCGCTGGAGTTTTGGTCACGAAGAGATAAGAGTCTTGTTCTGACTAGTGACAAAGTGTGCACAGACAGGCAGGGTGGCTGTGTAGTAAATATCAAGTTTCTCAGCTTGGAGAATGCATTCTTTGCCCTGTTTGCTTTTTGATTAGATCACTTTTTTCCCCACCTGTGGATTCTTCCTCTTGCTGTTTTGTCAGGATCGGATATAAAAAACAAAACAAAAAAACAGACCTATAAAACAGTAAAGTCATATATGTGTGTGTGTGTGTGTGTGTGTGTGTGTGTGAGTGTGAGTGTGAGAGAGAGAGAAAAGCGAGCCTTTATTTGGGCTGATGAGAAGAGTACAAAACAAAACATTAACAGTGGCAAGGAAATACTAGAAATAACTATGACGAGGAGCATTGTGATGGCCAAACTTGGGGCCACACTCTAAAGTCAGTAACTCTTCATTTCTTCATTTGAACATATTGAAAACTAAAGTGTGTTACTAAATGTATTGATTGGTTTGGATACATTTGTTCTATTTGTAAGTGCGCACAATGTATTCATACCACTTCATTACTTTGATTTTTGACTAAACTTTGTCTTTTTATTTCTTACCTGCCATCATCCTTGGGAGTTGGTGGACAAAAGATGGCAGCCAGGGTTTGAAACCATTAAATGCAAAGAGGGATAATTGGACCACACCACCACTTCCTACTGAAGGGGAGAATGCGTGTTTTCTTTCATTTAAAAACAAAGTATTTGTATTTAGATTTTCTTCTTTAGTGTTTAGTTTATTAACAAACTAGATTGTGCTGCATTGTTCTGTGATTTATGATTGTGTTTTGTTTAGATACCCCTCATGTGTCACAATGGTCTGATCAGCCATTATATAAACCCTTGTATGTCATTTCGTGGAGGTCAGTTATGTTTGTTTGGGCAGTCTTTGCCTGAGTTCAGTTTTGTTTCTTTGACCTCTTTTATGAGCTCAACATTTATTACTTTTGTAAATATAATTTTTGGGGGTTAAATAAATGAAAACCATATTTTTCTAGTAATTCCTGGGACTCCTCCTGTTTTTCAACTTGGTCCATCACAAGCATGAAAGAAACTACAGAATACAAACATGAATTTAAAAACATGGACATGCCGTGAACAGAATCATGAAAACTAGTGATGGGCAGATGAAGCCTCATGAAGCACTGAAGCTTTTCATCCAATTGGTTCACCCCAACGCGAAGCTTCTTGAAGCTTCATTTGCTCTAGCAGGACACCTACTGGACGTAAAAATATTAGTTGGCATGAATTTGAAGAGTGTGGCATTTTGCACACAGCCTGTAAATGTCAACAACAAAAGGAGTGTGTAAAACATCTATATTGTAGTGATGGCAGTATACTGTGTATATTTATGCTGGCAGTATGGAAAATGATTATTTGCGGCAAAGTTCGAACCGCTTCCTGAACCAGTCACGTGGTACAGCCGGGCAGCGAGGCTTCGGACGTCATCATTTTCAGCTCCTCCCATAAATGAAGCAAGCCTCGATACGCGCTTCGCGGAAACGCCCCCTCCATTACTCGACACACGCTTCGAAGCCTCGATACAGAACGTCACATCACTAATGAAAACCTTAGAAATCTGGAGTGACGTGGAGGGTGGGAAAACGGACGACCTGACAAAGGCTGAATAAAACACAAAGACTAAATACACACAGGTGGCAATCAGGGGAAGTGGAAACACATGGGGAAACAGCTGACACAAATTAACATCATGACCCAACAGGGAAAAGTAACATTAACACTTCCCTGCAAAAGGACACTTATTCAAATGATCATCTTGTTATCAAGAAGCTGGGACATTTACTACCCAGTTGATCTTTTGAATCAGGTGCATTTGAGCAGGGATCAGGATCTTCAGGACAACCTCTGTGTTTGGGGGTGGCTGTTGTGTAGGAGGTAGAGCAGGTCACCTACTGATTGTGGTAGTTCAAGTCCTGGCTGCTCCAGTCTGTATGCCACTTATCCTAGGGGCAAGATACTAATTGCACTGGAGTGTGAATGTTAAATAGAAAGCACTAGCATGTGCAAATAACTAGGAAATGTGTATGCTAGAAAATAGATAAGAAAATGAGTATGATTTAGAAAATAGAAAAAAGTAATTGTATGAATTGGAGAATGACGCATGTTGTATAAAGTGCTTTGAGTGCTTCAGTAGAGTAGAAAAGTGCTGTGTGTGTGTGCACACTCTTGTACAGTTAGGGTCATCCCCTCAGTGAGGACAGTAGGTAAGAGTGGAACCCAGAAACAGGTTCGAGGAACATGATGATGATGCATGTGTATCATTGACACACAAACAGTTATAAAGTTATTGGATTAAGTGCTTATAAGAAAAATAACTTGATGTTTGCTTAATTTTATTCAATTCAATTTAGTTTTTATTTATATAGCACCAAATCCCAATATCAGTGCTTTTAAGACACTGTACCGGTGTTGGTGCTAAACATAAATACAGTGGTCCCTTACTATAACGCAGTTCACCTTTCGCGGTCTCGCTGTTTTGCTGATTTTTTTTTTTTGTGTGTGTGTGTGCGCAATTATGTATGCTTTTTTTTTTTTTTTTACAGCGCATTTTGTTCTGCGTCCTGATCGGCTGCAGACCACTGTCAGTCAATCTCGTGCCGTGTCTCCTGTACAGTACAGAATGCGTTCAGCTTGTCAAATTTACATAACCATTCGATCGCTAGCAGTGTGACTGTATGTTTGTAAGTTTTCTCCCCAACAAACACAACACTGTCGACGAAACGTTTTGCACCCTCAAAGACACCTGCGGTAGCACCCAAAGGGCAAAGGAAGATGCTAACCATCACACAAAAAGTTGGACTTCTGGACATGCTAAAGGAAGTTAGAAGTTACCGTATTTTTCGGACCATAAGGCACACCGGATTATAAGACGCATTAGGCGAAACAAAACAGTCAGATACAGTCAAACGTTACTGAACTCATTCTTCTTGCTTTCTGTACTTCAGTACCATTGATTCATTAATGTTAAATTGTCTTGCATCTACTCTATTCCCATATTATGGACCTGAAAACAGGGTTTGATCTTTGGTTTCATTCTATAAATCTGGGTACTTTGCGGATTTCACCTATTGTGGGTTATTTTTAAAACCCACAATAAACCGCGATAAACGAGGGACCACTGTATATACAGAAAACTATGACATTTTGGTACCCTCATAGCATTAAAAAAATCATGCCATAGAGGGGCTTTATTGTAAAGTGGAAGCATTTAGGAACCATAGCAACTCTGCCTTGAAGTGGCATACCACCTAATAACAAAATCTGTATGCAGGAAGTTTCGTGGCATTGACTCCATGGCTGAGGAGCTTCGGTACATGGCCAAGTACTTTCCAACATATACAGTAATCAACTGCCTCTACAGTGAGTTTCCTGCTGAAGTGCTGATGGACGACTTCACTGTCTTGGATTGTAGCTGAGGACTGTAATCCCCATTCTGGTCCTTATTTTGTTAAACTGCCCGTCCTATCGAAGTCCAATGCAGGAAAAGGAATGTCATCCAAGCTGCAGTCCAAGACGATGTTAGTGTGTCCAACCACAGAAGAGACCACCGAATGACCTAGAGGACAGCCACAACAACAACCTAGTAGGCCTGCAGGGAGGGAAACTTGAGATGCTGAACTTTCAAAATTTGAGAGAGAAGTTTAAACTGGCAAATCGATTTTTTCTCCTCTTAGATATGTGGAACACTGGTGATGCAATTTGTGGAAAACTAACTGTCAGTACTTGTTGACCAGTTTAGAGAGTTTAGTTGAGTGATACAGCAGAAATACTTTTTACAATATTAAGTGAAACTACACCCTTTGTGGTAAGGGTTAAAAGGGAAATTATATCTATTGTATAAAAGTGAATCCTAAAGGTCTTTTTCCTCAGTTCCTAGTACAGTCCAGGAGTTTGCATCCTGTCTGTCATCAGATTGTTTTAATCTTGAGTACAGTTGGTGGATTAACTGTTTCTTAAGTATACTTGGTCTTTATGTGGTTAGAGTTTTAGCATAATGGACAACACTATAGATCAGTGGCCTGTGCTGAGTATGTTCTTTAAGCATCATTAACTCTAATGAGAAAATTGCTTTTTCATTTTTCCTTTTAAACCCAGAGTGTGTCATTCAGTTTAATGTCTCACTTTTAAAATAAGATGCCTCGGTGATACAAATATCTGGGATCCTTTTGACTGAATGCTAGAGACAAATTAAATTTTTCTTTCTCTGAAGATGTGTTGATGTTTTCAATTAAGAGTCAAATATATTCAAATCATTTACTTACTGCAGCTGACGGATTAGTAGATTTTTTTATTATACACATTTCCCCCCGGAGCCATCAGTACGAGTGATTTTGCCTGCAGCATTCCCTCTAAATCTGCATAATTCTGGCATTATGATTCACAGTGAGTGAATGCTTTGGGTTTCAGCTGCGGTTGATCTGAACCCTCGAGAAAATCCTGTTTCTCAGCAGTGTCTTTCAACTCTTCTGTGCAGTAGTTCAAGTACGATAAACCCTGCTATTTAAAGATGAATAGATTTTAAATGTTGCTTTGTCATTGTGGCCGCTTCATTTGGTTGAATCCTGTATCCCGCAATGACTCTCATGTCATTATTCATTGTGGCATGTCTCAAAAAGGAGGACGATTGTTCTCTTCTTTGAAAGGCAGTGATATGTTATAATGCAGACTGCCTGTGCATTAGGATGGAGTTTGTGTGGGCTGTATTATGATGTTGACACGTCTGTTGACACCAAAGGAGAAGGCCATTACGGGGCTGATTATACTTATGATTTAAACTGATCAGACCAGGAAAAAGATCTAAAATTAGCATAGAGTGTTTATTGGTTAATGAGAAGCTTAGCAGTTTTAGCCTGAATGCACCCCTTGCATGCATATGAATAAATACATTCAAAGACAAATTATCACCTCATGCCACTTTTCAGTATCTAACCACTACTTTAACAAGACTCTGGAGTGTTCACCGTGATGTTACCTGGTACTTTTAAGGAAGTCCGAAGGGTGGAATTTCAACTGTATCCAAAACAAGAAAAATATTCAATATGTAAAGTTTCAATAAGGCTTCCATATGTTGTTTCAGATAGTACAGAGGGATGGCTGAAGTGGTTGTTTATATGGAGGGCTTGTTGACTGGTGTACATGTTGTTATGCAAAGGAATGGTATGTCATCTGGGAATATGATTTGACTGAAATCAGCTACCAGCTTTATCCAGAACTGGCCAACAAAGCCTGCAAAACACCTGTAAAACTCACTCTAGAGTTGTTCGCAGGTATATTTTGTTGCTCTTGGACAGAGCTAACCTAGCCATTTCCTTGAAGTCTTCATGCTAAGCTAAGCTAGTGCATCCTTATACTGGGTAACCTCTACTGTACGAAAGCACGTTTGACCCCCCCAAAGCTACCTTTTTTGACTGCTGCGATCTGGCATTTTGTTGTGAAGCACTTTGTGATCTTTGTCTTGAAAAGTGCTACATAAATAAAATGTTACTATATTTACTACGTACCGTAACTGTAGTGTGATGGGTTAGGGATGGGAATTGATAAGAAATAAGTGATTCCGATTCCATTATCGATACTGTCATATCGCTTATCGTTTCGATTCCTTAGTGATTCCCATTGGCTCCACTTTGAGAGTCACCACCATCTCTAAGCAGCGTATCAAAGACATTACATTCATGGAAATTAATTACATGCTGCATGGTTGAATGTTTGGAGGTATTTTAACGTCTTTGTTGTGATCAGTGTTGGGGTTATTACTCAAAAAAGTAATGTAAAAAAGTTTTCACTTTTCTTAGTAGTAACGCAGTACATTACTTAATTACACCCAGAATAAAGACATTCATCCTGGGATCAGCATTCACTCAGGCTTAACATTACTCTGTGTTTTATGGCTGGCTTGCGAAGAGCCGAAGTTGTGTTAACAGTATGATTCAGTTGTTTTTGTCCTGGAGCAATCTCCATTTTACCATCCCGCCCTCATCCTTTTGTGCAATAAAAATAAAAGTAATGCCCATATCCATGCTGTAAACTGCGCCACTATTTCCCTACTCTGACACATGAACTGAAATCAGCTGATCATAGCGAGAGTGCAAGAACCGATAATCGGGATCGATAGGCAGGCAGACTAACGATTCCAAAGGAATTGGACTACTCGATTCTCGATTCCCATCCCGAATGATTGGTAATGGTGCCTAAGCATGACTCTCCATCACTGTGTCAGTTAATAAATTAATACAGTGCATCACCATTTTCAAAAATTACCACAGTTAAGCAACAAAATACATATTATAAACTCATTCAGCTCTGCAAATAAGAGCACTTTTAAAAGGTGAACAATAGAGAGAGGAAGCACAAGAGTGAGGAGCTGAAACTCCGAGACAAACTGAAGCACACTTTGGCCCAAATCATTAAGCACAGCGTGAGAGTGGACCAGACGAGGAGTGGGGAGGGGGTCATTCATGCTCAGGAGTAGTACAAGGCAACAGAAGCCATTGTGAGTACACCACTAATCCGCTGCCAGCCTCATATACAGTTCAGAGATGGTATTGATCTTCTCTTAGCCAAAAGCAATCTTGTTTACAAGAACTGCCTCTAGATTATGCAGTGCTATACGAAATGTTTTTGACCTAATAGGTTTTATTTTCGGTCATATGATACAAATACCAACTTCCTGTCATCGTTAAAATTTGTTGTCATTTATTTTTAACATTTACGTCTGTAATTCAGACTGTGGACATCATGGGACGAACATTTTAAGTAGCTGGACAAAAATGAGAACCATACCATGAAAGAGAGCTTTGTGTTGTGAATGAGTGTGTTCAGCATTTCTACTGATTCTGCTTCATTCTTGCTGCAGAGAATAGAGTCCATTTCCATCTTATCAGTATTTTGTGTTATTTCTTTGTCTTTCCTGCTCAAATTGCAGAATAAGTAAAAAAAAAAAAAAGACTGTGTCTGGTTCCCTTGTGGTGCAGGGCAGGTTATCAAAGTCTGCTTTCCCATCCACTGTGCTGTACTGTCATTTTTTTTTTTTTTTTTTACTATAATCTGCATAAAAATTCTGGTTCCTGGTGTGTCTGCCAGCATAAATATAATACTGTAATTTGTAGAAGGCTATGGTAGAATGCAGTACCCCAAATTATGTAAAACTGCATTGAATTACTTATTTTGGGCATTTGTAGCTACAGTGTGGTTGTTCTGTAGATGGCACGGTAGGTACCATATGCTGCTCTAAAGCCTGATCAGCTTCTCTCATCTTGTGCTATTAATTATGTGTCAAAGCAATGCTAATTAAACCAGGAGAGGAGCGCTCCTGCCATGTCCTTACCTTCAGGGTATTAGTTAGCACACTACACTGCTCTGCATTTCAATTAATCAATTAACAAGTCGGGCCACAGGCAGCTTTAGAACAGATATTGGCTGCTGTTGAATAATTCAACTGTTTTAATCAGCTTGTTCTGTCTATCAAGGCCGGAATATAAATCTTACATAATGTGTAAATGAAAAGAAAAAGAGAACTGTTAGTGTATTTTTTGTTTACTGTTCATCTTTAGGGCATATGTAAGCTGTCACTGATTTTTTTTAATGAGATCATTATTTTGTTTTTCTCCATTTTCCAGTCTACTTGCTACAGTAGCCATGTCTGCCTTTCATTTATTTAAGTGAACATTATCTCTTTATTTTAAGAATATGGAATCAATTGAAACAAAAATGAGATGCTCCTATTTAACATGATTAAATTTGCATTTGGAATTTTTTTTTAATTGTTTTTTTTTTTTTTTTTTTTTTTTTTTACAAGCAAACATAGAAGAAAACATTTTCAAGACTTATTTACCCCCAGAAAACATGCACAATTCAGTTTGTTTCAGTAAACTGCCATCAGTGGATTTAGTAAAAAGATTAGACATTCATGAGATTCAAAGAAACTGAGGAGCTGTAGAGTCAACGATATAGAGAAGTATCATTTGCCTGCTTCAAATGTCATTCTATTAGCTCATTAAAAGGCCCTTATTTATCATGTTGGGAGGTCACTCAGCAAGGCAAACAAATGAGGGAGATGGTGCAAAAAAGCAATGCAATACACAACAAGAACTAGACTAGGAAGTAGGAATACAAGCGAGAGAAGAAACTGAGGCAGAGATAAGAAAATGAGCAACCTTAGCTAGGAAGATGAAATGGGAAATACAACTTTGAACAGCTGGAACACTTAACTGTGGAAAGTATCAAGACAGCCTGGCGAGTGACAGGGAAACAATAAAGTGTATACTGAGGAGACTGAGAACCGTGTGAAGAGACCTGAATTTATACATTTAAATCGGAAACCTTTTGAATCTAAACATAACATAATTCTAAACTATCAAACGGACATTTGGGTTTTTACTTCATTTTAATTTGGATTCACTTTCATTTTACTTGGATTTTTGAGTTGTAGTTTTTATTTGTTAACATTAACAATAGGTGGACTAGAGAGACAACAATGAAGAAGCAGGAATGTTTGTTGAGTCTCTCAGCACAGTCTCAAGAGCATGGAGGAGATTCCAAGTGGCAGGTGGTTACTCTCGAAGGGCTGGACAGGGCTGCAGAAGATCCTTAACCCATCAAAAGGACCAGTGTCTGGTCCTTTGTGCAAAGACAGACAGGATGACCAATGTTGAAGTCCTACAAAATGATCTCCAGCAGGCCACTGGTGTGAATATCTCTGACCACGCAATCAGAATCAGACTTTATGAGGGTGGTCTCAGGGCCCGATGTCTACTGGGTCCTGTGCTCACTGCCCGGCACCTTGGAACCTAAGTGACATTTGCCATAGAATACCAGAAGTGGCAGGTCCACCACTTTTTCACAGATGAGAGCAGGTTCACCCTGAGCCCACAGGACAGATAGGAAAAGTTCTAGAGATGCCATGGAGAATGTTTTGGTGCCTGGAACTTCAAGCAACTGTTTTGGTGGTGAGGTCAGTCATGCTATTTGGAGGCATATCCATGGAGGAACATATAGACATCTACAGACTACAGACAATGGCACCCTGACGGCCCTTATGTATCACAATGAAGTCCTTGGACCCATTGTCAGATTCTATGCTGGTGCAGTGGGTCCTGGGTTCCTCCTGGTACAGGACAGTGCCCAGCCTCATGTGGCAAGAGTATGCAGGCAGATCCTGGAGGATTAAGGAAGTGATACTACAGACTGATCCTGACACCTCATGTTTTTCAAAACTTCCAGGTTGCACCTCAAACTGTCCAGGAGCTCAGTGATGCTCTGGTCCAGATCTGTGAAGAAATGTATAACCCCAACAAAACAATGTCCTACAGCTGTTTTGGTGAGGAAAAAAAAAAAATCATAAAAGCTCATGTGCAGCCTAATTCACAAGTGCACAGACATGAAATAAATTCAGTGATGATTCCAAATACTCTGTTATTTGGAAGACATGCATATATATACACATTTTATTTCAGTGATGCAAAAAGCTGTAAAGCTAGCTGTAAAAATAACTGGTTAAGAAACAACTTTGTGGACCCACAGGGTGAACTGGGAACTAGACAGGCAAATAGTTGAGCGAGGCTTTGTTAAAGATTGAGGAAGAAGAGCTGGAGAGGCCGGAGAAAAGGCTGGCAGGCTATGGCAGACTGGGTGAACTGAACAGAGGGAGGGATGGCATGGAGCTGGTGAGGCTGGCAGGGAAAACAGGAGAGCAACAACAAGAGACAGAAGGGAAGGGGTAAAATAGCAGAAACAATAGCAATTAGTCAAAGGTGGTGCCAGTAGTATAGTCAATGAATTTGTCAAGCCATAATCAGAGGTAGTGATTTCACAAGAAAGCAAATTTGGGGCTGATTTCTGTTACATTGTAGTAAATGGTTTGTCTTTGGGATGTTAACTGTTTATTGGGCAATGAAAGCAAATGCATGGATGTGTTCTGCTGTGTAGAATAGTGCAGCTAAACTGGAACTCTGGCCCTTCTAGTAGTGTTTTTGCTCTTTTCTCAGGTCAGTTCTGTGATTTTATTGTCTCTTCTTGTTTTATTAGTTTCCCATAAAGTAGTGTTGAGTCAAAAGGAAAAAGGTAAACTTGAATACGCATCATTTTTTATTTCACCGCTACACCCAGGTTCAGCCTCTTTGGGTCAAGCTCGAGGCAGAAGTAGTGCAGATTAGTAAAATAAACATTGACGTTTTCTGCTTGAGGATGATTGTTAGCGCTCTGGAGCAAAAACAACCATCGCTGGAGCCTCATTATCCTGCTTACTGCTACGTGCTTTGAACGGCTAAATAAGTTGGCTCCGCTCATACTGACAGGCACTGAACTTTGGGTTTGTGGGGCTTATAGAGCTCTGAAGTGCAGCACCTTCTGTTTGCTGAGGTGATGGATGGAGCTCATCGGTATTCAAGGTCCTCAGCTTTGTCACGCACTCTGTGGGCACTTTCTATTCAGTAAAACAGTAAAGAAGTGGACAATGCAGGTGAATGAGCCGTGATCTCCCTCCTTGTCTCTTCAGTGCCAAGTATTAGTGTGCCTGTCAGTCAGTGGTGATTAATTGTACTTGGCAACGCCGAGGCCTTGGCACTCCAGAGAATTTTTTTTTAATCTTTTGAGACTTTTTACTGCTGTCAGATTCACAGTTTATTCACCCCGAATAATAAAACTGACACTGTGGATGAATGGACAGGCGAAGTTTAACTCTCATACTCCTAAATCTAACTCAGGTACCAGAAATGATTAAACTTTCGGATGATGGAAGGATATTTTATTGAGATGAAACGTATTGTCCCATCACTCAAGTGTCAACATAATAGTTTTTTTTGTCAGTGGAGATCTGCATTACAGTGGGAGCTTTCCTTCTTTTATTATTGTCACCTCAGGCAAAAAGAGCTGCTTTTCTCATCTGTGTTAGATAAGTGAATTGTGTTATTTTCCACCTTGATATTTTCTCCTGTAATTCCTATACATTTTTATAGGCTAAAAAGGCAAATATCTGCAACCTGGATCACTCTCTTTTCAACATCCTATTCTACTCTCTGTGGCGTATTCTTATCTTGAAGCAAAACAGGTCTCGTTTCCCTGGTGTCGTTCGCCATAATAGGCCACCTAATGTCATAAAAATGTGTTCAGCTATTTGCTGTTGAGTGTTTTATGGCTCACACACCTTTAACTCCACACTCCTGGAAGTCTAAAATGTAAATGTCAGGGGAGATGTGTTATTATGCGAGTCTACCCTCAATTAAATGTTGAGGCTAACACCAAGACAGGAGGTGTGCTTGTTTTCAGGAAGGTGCAGCAGTTTAATATTCAGAAAGGCTCTCTGTCCAACACAGCCAGGGTCAGTGTTGAGGTTCGTTGGCTGCAGAGGCCAGCAGGTATTCAACATTTAGCTCCATTTTCCTCTGAGCTGTCTTTGTTTGTGCTCTACTGGTCACACTGTCAAGGATGTCGGCTCTTAAATGCCACAGCGCCGCTGAAGAAAACTGGCCAAGTGTTTTTAAACTCCCTCTTGTGAGTCTCCCTCTTGAGTGTTACTTCAGCGAGGCTGTGCTCTCACCACACATTATCTCCTCAGGGATCGCAGCACTCCGCGTTGGAGAGCCGTCCCTCTTATCTCACCTCTTCAGACTACTGTAATTCACCTGCTTTTCATACTGAGAGCTCTCCCAACACCCACAAGTGGGTGCCAGTGCCAGATCTGGATGAGTGAGACAAAAAGGGAAAACTTCAGAGGACAAAAGAGACATCTTCTAATGATTGTTGAATAGCTGGGTGGTATAAATATGTATGAATGCTCAATCAAATCAGATACTGTCCACAGAATTATGAAAATAACTGTGTGTAAAACAGGAAATTGCAAACTCTGAGGTCAGTACTTTGCAATTCATGTCTTATGAGCTCAAGGCTGCATGTTAAACCCAGTTGTTATTCTTTTTTTTTTTTTATTAAATCTTTGATCTGTATGTTGACAAAGAGAGGTGATGTGCTTATTCTGGTCATCTCAGGTGATATCCATCTGTGAGCTCAGCAGCCCAACAAGCTGCTCAGACCTGTTTATGAGTGGCAGCCATTAAGGAAAAAGCTGGCTTTTAAAACAAGGTGATCTTTGTCAAACAGTGGATGAACCCAAGACTAACATAAAAAAAACATTTTACAAAGTTGGCCTAATATAGTTCAAAGATAAAAATATAGAATTCGAAATGAGCAGAATATATTTTTTTCACAGCACTGTAATTATTATTATACTCGTTACTATGACTGACTGAGAAAGCAGCAGAAAACATTCAGAAAATGTCAGGCCAACTGGCTTCAGGCATACTTAGACTCGTTTCTACAATGAAAGCAGATCCCTGCTAATTTGGCAAAAGAGCTTGTTTGTGAAGTTTTTCTCAAACCAAAATTTCACTGAGAAAAACAGTTCACTCAGACACCGGCTACAGGAGCAGTCAGGGTTAAATGACTAGGTTTAATTTTAAAAGCTACCCCCAGATAATTGTTGTTAAAAGTACTATCAGCCATATTATGTTTCAAGCACCGAAGTCCTATATTTTGTTATTAATTTGGATCCACTTATTGTAATGGATCATTATGAAAAGAAAAAGAACCTCTTACTTTCAAAACAGCCATTCAATAAGTTAAGACATGTGCCTTTTTAAAATTTTTCTACAATATGTCATTTACTAAATCTACCTGCCAGTGTTCATTTTGACAGCAAATATTGATTTAGTTTGAGTCATAGGCTTTTACTCTAGTTTTAGTCAACTAAATCCCAAGATTTTAGAAGACTAAATCTAAAGTTGATTCAGTTGACTAATATATGAAGTTTAGAAGGTTTTTTTTAAATAACGTTTTTATCCGTTCAACACGGTTTACAAGGTATCTTATTTTCGTCTTGATGCATGCTCAATCATCCAGGTAAGTAAATCTCCAAAAGTTGATTCTGTTCATCTGGACGTAGCGTTTTGTGGGAGAAATGTTTCGTCACTCATCCAAGTGACTTCTTCAGTCTCAGCTGAGTCCAAGTTTCCCCAATCTTATGAACACATGAAAAGGGAAAGACCATCTCTGAATCGAGGAGGGGGGCTAAGGGTACATCTTTCGCCATCTTACAATGCTGTGATTGCAGCCATTCCCCAACTCTGTGAATGGTACTCATGGCCAATGATCAGTGGGTTTTGGTCAGTGGCTGTTGATCAATGGTCATGAGACTTTGCATAATTAAGATTAAGGAACTGACCTCCCAGCCCATTGTCCCTTCAGTGGGCTGGTTTCAGTCATTATGCAAATGTACTATTTATAAGATTGGGGAAACCTGCAGTCAGCTGAGACAGAGGAAGTCACTTGGATGAGTGATGAAACGTTTCTCCCACTGAAATCACTACGTCCAGATGAACAGAATCAACTTTTGGGGTATCTTATTTTCATTGACATCAAATGAAACACATTTCCCTTCTGTCACATTTTCCTGAGAAACAGGGAGCATGGGAGTTGTCTGCAGCAGATCAGATTTGTGTGTCTAACCTTACTGCACAAGGAAATTACTTGTAATTGGCTACTTTCCAAACTCGCCCCACCTTTCTACATAACTTAACTAGTTCTGATTTAAACTTGCAGAATACATTTCATTTTCCTTTTTATTCGTGACAAAAATCTCAATACATTTTGTCATAGTCTTTGTCCTTCTTTTTTAGTTTTCTTTCAATTATCAACAATTGAAAACTATGATAAAAATTAACTGGTTTATTAAATTGACTTTCCTACCTACAAAGTGAAATATATTGTCATGAAACGCCGTGTGGCAGGCAGGAGATGAGGACTCAAAGTGCAGGACTAACAGACTCAAGGAATGAACTCAAAACCACAGCTTTATTTGCTGGTCACAGAAAAATGGGCATACAAAGTAAACTAAACTGGGAAACAACAAACTAAAACTCACAGGGAGACCCACACAGCAAGAGGGACGACGCGACACTGACTCAGAGAAACACAGGGTTTAAATACACTGGGAAGTAACGAGGGGAATGAGACACAGGAGGGCACAGCTGGGAGAAATCGGGACTGACGAGACAAGCAAAGCAGGACGCATTCACATAAGACACGACCCATCAAAGTAAAACGGGAAGTATCACACAGAGACGCAAACTTGACACGGTGGAGACAGCAACTAAGAAACACAGAGACATAAACCATAAGGCAGAGGACTCTAAGAACCAAAAGACACAGAGGGAAACTCAAACATGCAGACACAGACTTACACAGAACAGAGGGGACACAGAGAAACATGAAGGGCAAGGGATCGAAACTAGAAACCATAGAATAACTCACACAAGTACGATAATACAAAAATCACAAAGAACTAAACATGCTGGGTCAGGAGACCCAGGACCCTGACATATATTGTATGGACACTTGTTGTTTTGATGTTAATGCCAGAGCAGGCTTGGACCTCTTCAGTTATTGAGTCGGCAGACAGCACAACTTTCTGCTGTTTAGTGGTGGTTCCTAAACACACCAGTTTGCAATAATGTCTCGTACGGTTAATCATGGAATATCTAGGGGGGAAGAAATTTTACAGATTGAGTAGCTGTAACGATGGGATCCTATCACAGTACCATACTTTAACTCTGTGAGCTCTTTCAAATAGCCCATTCTTTCACGAATATTTGTAAACGCATACTTTACCCATTTTTTTTGTCCATATAGAGTCTGTTGAATATGGATATTATGAAATCTGTGTCACTCACTTATTTAAATAGTGTGGTATTTCTCATCAACAAGTAAAAGCACTGGGCCTTGGTGAACATTGGGAGGGCGGATGAAGACCTTGTGTTGTTGAGATGAAGTGCACTGATGTTGACAGAGTAATCGAAACTAAAGCCTTGTTGTCAGAGTTGTGGGCCCAGATTGGACTGCTGCGTGAATCATAGTAATTGGCTCTTGTCTCAGTGGTGGAGAACAACATCCATTAACAGAGAGGATTTAGAGGGAGGAGGTGTTAGTTTGGCTTTAGCTTATGTTTGCAGCTTGAGAAGAAAACGATGAATATTTATGGGGCTGAATCTGTGTGTATATCTGTGAGATACGATTATGCCGTGCAGACCAACGACAGTCTCGTAAAACTAAAATTTAATTTGTATTGTGTGTTGATTTCTTGGTTAGTAAATTGTTACTCCATATATTCAGTTTTACTGCCTTTAATCTGGGGTAGGCTTTGGGCTGTTTTCAGGCTTTAGACACACTGGTTTCCACTGTTTTCTCCAGACCAGATGAGATGACCAGCATAAAGAGTAAGAAAGTATCGGGTGTTGCAAAGAGTTAAGTAGATTTTACTTGGGCCAGCAGGGTTTAAATTCAGGGTGAAACCAACATCGGGACTAGTTTAATTTTTAGCACAAAACCTCCTACTTGTCTGGTGGGAGAGACTGAGAACAGAAGGAGAGCTGCAGGAGATGGAAAGCTGTCTGTTTTCCAAATTCTGGCTTTTTTTTTTTGTTTGTTTGTTTGTTTTGTTGTTTTCTGCTCACCTCAGCTTCAATTAACTGTCAGAATTAAGTCTGTAAAAAAAATCATTATTTACAAATAATGAGATGAAATAATATATGCATAAACAAGCAAAAAATCAAATGATCTTCTTCATCATTAGTGATGTGATGTTTTGATTGCAGGACATCATCTGTAAACCAAGGTTTCTTTTGACAACACCGATTCATCCACATCAGAATCCAGCCTGTAATGAGTCACTCAGGATGTCATTCATCTCCACAAGGCGACATGATTGCAACATTCATTTATCTATCGAGGCAGAATTACACCATTTACTCATCCAACTGGACATTATTAGACTGTTCATTCATCTAATATGAGGCCATTACAGCTGAAAGACCTGTTTCAACCCAGGGAACATTAAACCTGCTTCTCAATGATTAGACTCCACTCTGCCACTCATGTTGTTATACTCAGAGTCGATAGGATTGATGAATAGCTGTCGTATGAAACACTCATTAGATGTTAGCTTTTCAATTTTAAGGACTGTTTGCTTCTCCAAGTGTTGTCTGAAGGCATTAAAAGCCCCTCAGCCATACCGGATAAATCAAAATGCACAGCGATCAAGTTGAGAGCAACACAGCATGTCTTTGATCCTGAAAAGGCGATCATTTGAAGCTCCTCTCCTGCTGTTTATAACAATTCAGTGGAAAAAAAAGAGATGTAGGCTGATCCATCTCCAATTGCACCTGATACTGTGATATCCTCAGCATGGTTTCTGTTGTTTATCTCTGTTATACGAATCACTCAGACGTGTCTTCGACTCCGAAGATGAGCTTAGAGACTGTAATCCAAACTCTTTTAAGTTTGGATTACTTCACTGCATTGAGGGGACAACTTGCATCGTAAAATCTTCCCGCAGCCAGATCACTTAAGATGTGTCTTTAATAGGACTTCCAGCATAATCATGATCCAAAAAAATACTTCCAAGTCAATGAAGGAGTGGCTAAAGAAGACGCACAATAAGCTCATGAAGTGGCCTAGCACTTCTCTAGCTCACAATCCTATAGAAAATCTGCAGAGTGAGCTGGAGCTTCAAGTTGCCAAGCAGCAGCCAAGAAACCCAAAGGATTTAGAGTTTCTGACAGACTGGTCAAAATCCATTTTGATGTCCAATTATCAGAAGTTAAATCAGAAAAATAATCAGTAGTTAATGCGAGATTCTCTCAGGGCAAATTTAAACCATAGGAAACCAGAAAAACTCCCAAGAGGCTGAAAAGAAGAGCATAACAGTAGTGTCAGTCCCAAAAAGTTGATTCTGTTCATCTGGACCTAACATTTTTAGTGGGAGAAGCATTTCATCACCCATCAGTGTATTTAGAAAAGCCGATGATACTCCACGTTCTACAGTTGGTCCAGAATCAGACCTGTTTGCGTTACCCAATCAGTGGATTTTCCTCATGTGTTACAAAGATGATTACAACAGCTACACAGTATTAGATTATTTTGAGGAAACACATGTAAATGTGAAGGAATACAAACATTAATGTTAAATTAATATTTATTTCATCTAGGACTAACAACGCATATGCCAACAAAAGTGCAGTGAACTGAGAGTATTTTGTATGAAGTTCTAACCTTGCATGTTTTTTCTGCTCTTTTTTTTATCGGTGACAGAGGTGTGTGACAGACCACTGGTCTCCAGCCTGCCTCCATCATCCTTCAGGAGCTCTTCACAGCTGTCCACCAGCCATGCGCCAGGCTTTGCCAAACTCAACAGAAGAGACGGTGAGGTTTTACTGTTGTTGGGGAGTGGGTCATTCACAGATACCTGTTGTGTTTAATGAGTAGGACTTTGGCTGTGGATTTGTTTAAAGTGCTGGAGGTTCAAAATAATTGTGTTTCATGACCTAATTCTTGTATTTCACATGCTTTGTCAAAAACGTTTCCTTACGTATAGATAAATGGTAAATGAACCATGATGTTTTTCTTTGCTGTCTTGAAGATATGATGGGGCCCGATTATTCAAGATTTTGTGTTGGGGGAGAGTGGTCAGATTAGAGATTAAATCTGTTAAATCTTCTATGCAGTCAGGAGATGCATGAAAAATGATGAAAGGGCTCATTTACATTTTGAGAAAAGCTAATCGAGTCTATTAATACATAAAGTAAATACACTGAAGTTGTTCTTTTCAACTTCTACATGTCTGTTTAAATCACCCCCACTATAGTTAATATACCTGAACTGAGAAAGGCAGGATCGGCTGTGGAACAGCCTGGCTGTGTAGTGCAAGGCAGTGCAGGAGGCCATGGAGAAGCTCAAGAAGTTTGGTTTCTTTGTAAAGTTGGGGGACCGGCCAGTGGAGATGCAGGTTTCTTTTGGGAGCCTGGCTCAGTTGAATTTCCTGGAATTGTGCGACGGTGAGTGGAGTCCTGTTCATCCAGGATGCTGAATTTGTTGGGGCTCATTTCGACCACAACAACCAAACAGTTAAAACAGCAAAGGATTAAAGAGCAGGTAAACATATTCATACGATAACACCTACAGTACATGCCGGCAGATACTGAAAGCCGACATCTCACAGATTCTAAAACTGCAGGTTTCGTTACTCTCCGATCAAAATTCACTGAACCAGCAGCATAAGAAGATCAAATCTACGCTTCACGTTTGAAAAACATTGTCATGAATTTCCTGTTACTTTGGCTATTTTGCTTCCAACACAATAAAATCCCACTTCCTGCACAGCTCTCTCTGTGTACTTCAAGAACAGTTTCCCATCAAAAATCCCTATTCTGCATTATTTGCTTGCTTATTGTGCACCAGTCAAATGTTTGTACAGTGTTGTTGGGTGCTGTTTTTGTTTGTTGTTTTTTTGATGACCTCCAACAAGAAAGCAAATTTCCTGGCCAGGAAAATCTCCTTCATATTTTTCAGTGTTTTATCCTCAGTCACATTGACACAAAGGCGTCTGCTGTGACGCTTGCACCTCTGATGAAGTCTCACAAGTGTCAGCTTTGTTTTTATACCAAGTTTACACTGAGTATGTAATTGCAGAGAAATATTCAAATATGTTTGAATTAAATATTTTTAATATACAAGGTGTGAAGGCTTATTTTGACACTACATATACAAAGACAAATGATCATAATTATAATATTTCTGAGTCAAAATTAAATTGAATTGAATTAAATCAGGACCTTGTGAATCAGGATTGAATCAGTTGTAGAAATGATACCCAGCCCTACTGATAATCTCACTACAGATGAATACTGCCCAGGTTTTTCTAATCCTTATTATTTATTTTATTCAAGCATGTTTAAATATAGTGTGTACAACAATATTTTTTATATACACACAGTAGTAGAAACTTGCTTGAGAGACAGGGAGTTAAATGTGCTTTAAAAACATAACATTTCTTAAATGCAATGATGCAAATGATCTTGTGGATCTGTTTGTTGGTATGATGCTTCTTGAGTGGGGAATAGCATTTTAAAACAGAGGTGTTGCTCTGCAGCTGTGGAGAGCAGCTGAAGAAATACTTTTGTGAAGCTCTGGCCTCAAAGCACAAAACACCAAACAGGATTTTTTTTCCTTACTTGATTTACTCAGACAAACAGACAGCCCACTGGTGACTAGTTTAGAGGTAGACAGAGGATCAGAATAATTTATAAGACGAGACAAAACAGAAGAATACGCACCAGTTGCTTTGTCTTTATTCTCTGTTGATGCCATTTGTATTGGATGCTGATACTAGGATAGCTGTGTGGTGTTTGTTTGTCCAGCATGAAAACCCAGCAGGGAATCTTGTGTTGGATGCTGATGTGAAGCTTTGACAAAATGAAGATTGTGGTTTGTTGTGGAGCGTTCTGCAGGGAACAGGCTTCAGTGTTTTATCCTGACATCAAAGCTCTAAATCAGCTGGGAGGGTGAGATGGGTTTAATCTGGATCTGAATGATTTCCACCACCTGGGAAACAAAGAATCCGAGCATGGAAAAATTGTGATACAGCCGAGGCTGTTGCCAATTTGTTTTCCTGTCTTACAAGTCAACAACTTTGCTCTGAAATGTTGCTTAACTTTAGGTTAATGACAAATCAAGTTCTCTTTTCATTGTATTGCATAAATGATGGTTTGAAAAGTGTAGAGATTTTGGCAAGTCATAGAGCAAAGGTGGCAAGAAGTTAAAATGAGGTAATAAATGCAGACACCCCGACAGTTTGGAAAATCAGCTGGAGATAGTGTTAATAAAATTTACTGGAGAACAAAGTGAAAAACTTAACGGGTTTAAAATCAAATCCAAATGGTAACACAACTCAAAAGAGGAAACATAAAGGCAACCAAGGATGGGTGAGCAGGTGGACAGCAAGGCTGACAGAGACAGGGGGAGGGAGACAAGATGATGTAGGGCTGACTGAGAAATAAAGGAAGGACAGAAGCAATTAGGATATCACAGGTGTGAATTACTTTCAAAATAAAATTCCTAATAAAAATTAGTACGGTTAGCACTGTTGCCTCACAGCAAGAAGGTCCTAAGTTTGACACCACCACCACTCCTTTCTGTGTTCTGAGTTTGCATGTTCTCCCCGTCTTTGTGTGGGTTCTGTCCAGGTCCCCTCAGTCCAAAGACATCCACTCAGTAACTTTTGGATCTTAACTGGCGATAGGTGTGAATGTGAGTGTGAATGGTCTATCTCTCCGTATTAGCCCTGCGTTGGATTGGCGAAATGTCCAGGGTATACACTGCAGTGTTCAAGATCACAGGCAGAAATAGGAACTAGAAACAGTGACTCTCAAGATGAAAGACAATCTAGAATGGGAAAAAAAGATCTACCACCTTATATTTTTTATTTTCCTCAATGTGATTAAGTATATCAGTTTACCATTACCATAAAAAGACCAAACTTAAATTAGTAATGGATACCATTTACTTGCTACAGTTTCCCAAGTCTGCTATTGTGCTTTTTGGCACACTGTCACACTGCTACGACTTACTGGCATCCTTACATAGAGCATCATTTTGGTTAATGAACTGCCTGCGCTTTTCCTGTTATTGGCATGTTCTGAAAAAGGCCTTTTTTCCCCACTATGTTGTTCTTATTGGTGGTAGTGGAAGTGATGTCACTGACTTTTGACTGATTTGTGAAAAAAGACTGCAGGAGGTAAACAGCAATCAAAGGACTTTTTTTTCAGTTTTTGTGGCCGGAGCTATTTGTGAGTTTATTCTGGGATAAAACCAGGGTGTAATTTGACCGGGTCTACACGTCCCTGCTTCTTCTAAAGGATTTTTTTTAAAGCCCTGGTGGGGATAAAAATGTATCCCCCTCTGATTTTAACATCCTGAAACACTCTGCAGTTCAAAGACATTGACTTTCACTTTCAGAACTTGTGATCCTGTGACTGCAAACAGGACACTGTTGGGAGGATGATCTGTTTCCTATTCCATTCATCTTTGATTATGCCACCATTATACCACTGCTGTTTCAATGTGACAACTACCACTAACTAAATAAAAGAAAAACTTAAAGAATTTTGTATATCAGATTTTACAACAGACTCACAAAAAAAATCCATCCATCCATTCGCTTCCGCTTATCCTTTTCAGGGTCGCAGGGGGCGCTGGAGCCTATCCCAGCTGTCATAGGGCGAGAGGCGGGGTACACCCTGGACAGGTCACCAGTCTGTCGCAGGGCTAACACACAGAGACAGACAACCAGTTGCACTCACATTCACTCCCGCATTCACACCTATGGGCAATTTAGATTGTTCAATTAACCTATCCCAACAAAAAAAAAATCCAAAACACAAAATAAAAACTTGAATGACTACCAAGAACCAACCACATATTTGATTTTATAGACTACATCAGCTTCCCTACCGCCTTTTATTTCAACTTGTTAAATTGCAGTGCAATTTAAAAGCAGTAAGGGTGCTGTTTGCAACATCCTGCTTTTTATGAAGGGCATCTCTGAAGAAGTGTTAAGGACATGGTTTGTTGGCTTTGCAAGTGATGAAGCAGCAACTGTAATGAGCCAATAGAGAGAAGCACCCACATTTCTGTGTGGGGGAAAAATCCACCATAATCCCACTGTCATTCACTGCATCATTCATAGTTAGAACCTGTGGCCCATGGTGCTGTAAAACACAGAGTTGATATGATCTGTGCCTTAATGTAACCAAGTAGTTTTTTTTGCACAAACCTAACCAAATAAGAACTCTACATATTTGTCCTTTTTCATTCAATGTGGCGCCTTCTCCAGGGTCACAGCCTTGGTAATTATGCCAATAACTCCACGTCATCAATTTTAATCTATAATAGACATATATTTAATATTTACACTAACTCTTTAATGTTTAAAACTTCACTTTTGAATTCAAAGCTAAAGTACTTTCAGGACATGAGTGTGTGCTACTCGTTCAGTGCCAAAATGCAGACAGACTAACTTAACAATTTGTTTTGAGCACGGCTTAGAATTTAGCCAAGGAAAAGCCACTCTACATGCTAATAATTTATCAGTATTGCTCCCTCAAGCGGCCAGATTCTTGATTAATTAAAAATGATAATTAATGACAAATTCAGTGCCATGAACGTCAGGTCATACACGATACTCGTGGATCATAACTGTAAAAAATAATCAGTAAAAATCACGTCAAGCTGCAAAAACGCAGACATTAGGAGTAGGAGGGTAATGAATGGCCACTGTGCTGCTGATGGCATCATAAATCAGGTTCAGCTGTCATTCTACTACTGCATTTTTCAAATCGAGTTGTAGTGGCAGATCAGAAGAGCCGTGTGTGTCACATTTCCTTCCCAGCTGTATTAACGGTGCAAAGCCCACACGATCCCGGCTGTTTGCTGAGGAAATCGATGAATTAATGAACGCCTCCGTCTCATTTTCAACTCCTACTGCTGCTTCTGCGGCTGCTGATGCTGCAAAAACTCTGGCTGCTGTAGCTGTTCTCAGAGGAGCAGCTTCCCTTTCAGTTCATTTACTCACTAAATGAACAGAGATTATCAAAGCCCTGAAATACCTTTTACATATAAATGCATGTATTATTAAATTTGGGCTTTAACTTCAAAGACTTTTTGTTATTAGAGATGGCTGTAGCTCAGCAGGTATAGAGCAGGTGCTCTACTGCTTGACTACATCATTGATTTGCTTGGCTTGCTTGACTCCAGCAATGACAACAGTGGTTGCTAATGCTTAACTTTAAAACCTAGCCATAAATTGTAAAACAGCTTGGAGACATTGTTGCTGGTGGTGATAGTGTAGAGTTATTTGTGGCCAGTGGTTTATGAAACTATTTCAGTGCACTGTTACATTTTTCTGTTTCTTCAGAGAATAAAGATCTAATGTATAACTTATTACACGAACTTTCCATTTTCAAACAATGTCAGGCCTTTGTGTTCAAACGGGCAGAAATATATGATATATGAAATACACGGGAACACATAGGTACATTTAAAATTTCTGTCTCTGCTCGTTAAAAAAAAACAACTGAAAAAATAGCTGATATAAATTTAAATGATGTCCCCTTTGTCTCTTTGTGAAACACGTAGTGTTCAAGCACTCTTGGCTTCTTGCACATGCTCGCTCTCTTTTTTTTTTTTTTTGATCAAGGTCTTTTTATTGAACACATGCTCGCTCTCTGCGCAGGTTTGAGTTCGTGATGAAATCAATGTGCAAATGCAGGACGAGCATATGCGTTACTGGATTCAGCCAGCCATTTTTTGCCACTTTGTGGGACTCGGTTGAGACGTGAAGTGTGCTTGGCAGACTTGCTGAACAAATAAAAACCACGTCTGAAATGACGATGTTATTGTTTGCCACATAGTTTTATCACACAAAAAGCTCAGCTAAGCAGTGATAAATGTGTTTATATGTTGTGTATCGCTTCAGAGCGATATACACATTCTTGTTTTTATATAGATGGCAGATTCTTTTGAAAGGTGGCACACTCAATATTTTTTGCAGTCACTGTATTTTTACATCTGGGTGCAGAAAAGCCTGAAAAGCTCTGGCAAGAGGCTCGTTGAAGATAAATGTCTGTCTTACCAAAACCTGTGGGATGAATCACTCACTATTCTGGGCTCCCCACCTCTCTGTTTAGATCTTCCTTCATTTTGATTTCCCGTTCTTACAGTTTATCGCTCATTTCTCACATAAGCCTCTTTTTTTATCCTTGTAGAATTTTTACCCCCCTTTCCCATCCATCTGCTTTCCGTGTTTTAAATGAGCTTCTTAGAAGTTGTCTCCTTTTCTTTGCAGTCTGTTTTCTGGTGTAGTCATTAGTTTCACTCCGTCTGCAGCCACATTTTCATCAGTAAAAACTAATTTCGTCAGCCACATCTTCTTGCCAAATGTTAATAGCAGTGTTCGTGTTCTTTTCTCGGGCAGCGCTGACAATTATCAGTAAAGCTGCTGCAATTATGCTGGAATAGACGTTAAGACTTATTGTGCCACTGTAATCACTTTCTCAGTGAATTTGATTTAAAATGCGAATTTAACTTTAATTGGAAACCTGTTGTGTTTACGAATTGCCAACTAATCAAGTACTGATTTACGCCTGTCTCTGTGTGTGAGTGTGTGTGTGTTCATTGTTCAAAGTTCCAGTATTACACTTGAAGCTTGAGGGGAAATAGGCTGGAGTTTCCCTGCAGGAGATATCCAACGTTTCCCAGCCTGCTGCTGCTACATCGAGCCCATTAGCCCTTCTGTTCGTCTGACATGTCATCAGGCTGCTGAAATTACCATCCAGGCTTGCTATTCTCATGTAAATGATTAACCTTCATTCCAGGCCTGTCTTTCCCATTCAGCTCCCTGTCTGTCTGTAGTGTTGTCTGTTCACTGTGCTGCCTGTCTCTTAAGGTAACAGCTTGCCTCTTCCTCTGCCTGTCTCTCCTTTCAACTTTTGACTTTTCATTTTGCTCATGTCTATCTCTGTATGTTCCTGTCTGTCTTCTGTACCTGTCAGGTGGAATTTCGGTGCATTATTAATGATTCAGTGGTCCTTTCTTTGCTTATCCATCTATCTGCTTCTTATAGCTGTGCTTCTGTCCGCAGTGGCTTCATGTCAAGCTTGGTCTCCCTTCAGCAGTAAAGCAGAAGGGCAACTGTGCAGCCTGAGCAGCTTTTCTCTTCACCTATTACATACACTCCTTAATGCTCTAGTAACGGGACAAATTGAGTTGGTTTCAGGTGTCAGTCCTTACAGGTTAACTGGATTCAGTTGGTATCAGGGACAAACCTGTCTCACATTAGTTGTATTAAGTCTTTGTGGAGAAGAATTTTCCAAAAAAAAACAAACAAAGTACGACTTATATTATGTATGATTATTCCGGAACTTTCTGGGGAAAATTAGGATAAAGTTTTCTGGAAACCAATTTTCAATTTAATTTGCAGCCAATTAGGGAGAATAAAGATAATGGTCAGTTAGTTCAGCTGCTTTTAATGAACCCCAATTAACTGGTAGCATAACCCAGAAAGTTTTTAGTCCGTATACATTACGCTAACAGAAAGCACAAAAGATGAGTTAATTCACCAAGCATTTAATTGGGATTGCCTGTGCACTATAATACAATCCCTTACAACAGTGCCATGAATTCTACCTATAAATGGAGTCTGTATATTTGGCTTTTTTGACATTGTCCAAAAGCTGATAATTCTATAATCGAGTTTGCAGTGGGTGGTGGTTTGTATTTCTTTTCACTGCTATAATGCACTCTATTCAATAGGAGTCTCTCACCGTCTGAAATGGGGGCAAAAATATTCAGCTGGTGTTGTTCGTAACATGTAAATGACTTTTGACAGCTGCACAATTTAATCATCTGCCTTTCATGCAAGTCTTTCATCCTGTGGATGAGCGGAAACTGGCGATGGATGACAATATATCTCTCGCTTAGGTTCCAATGTAGGCTTGGGTAACATTCATTGTCTTCTTCCTAAGGCAGTGTTGTTGTCACAACACTATCCAGCTGTAATTGGCATTTTTGGCACAGCATCAGAAATCTCTGTCCAGAAGAGTGAAGCCTCAGCCTCTGAGGCCTCAGATAGGGAAAGGCTGGAGTGCCCATTGGGAATGAGTTACAGCCCCATGTGGAGAATTTTACATGTCTAGGCGTATTGTTTATGAGGTGTGAAGCTAGGAGAGGGTTATTAATAAATGGACTAGTGTAGCACCTGCACTAATGTTGGTGAGCTGTAGCTGTTGATTTACCAGTTGATCTGCGTTCCTATCCCAACTTATGGTGACAACCTGTGGGTAGTGACTAAAGGATGCTTGTGGAAGACTGTGCCAGACGCTTGTGGTGGGATTTATTAGGAGAGTTTAGTCATTTAAGAAGAGGTCAAAATAGAGTGGCTACTCTTCCATGTCAAAAGGAGCGGTTTCGGTTTGGACATCATCTAGGTGAGGAGTTTTGAGTATAGAGATTGACAGACCACGTGACTTTCGTGCATTGCATGCCGGGAACTCGTGGCAAAACAATCCAAGTGCCGCATCAAATGCAAGCATTTGCAGCACCGCAAAACGTTCATTCTCCGGTTCCAATACCTTCTTGCTTGTTCTTTGTCCCCCAAAAAAGTTATGAAGGAGAACAATGCCGGTCCGTACAAAGACAGACATGATGAAAAGTCAAAGAAAAGGATACGAGGAAAAAAAATCAAAGGAGTGAAAGGGTTAGACCCGTACGAGCACACAGAGTGGACAAAATACGTTAGCGTGCTGCCCAACTTTCACCACGCTCATATTTATAATTATACGGTTCTTGGAGTGAGTGCATACACTCATGAAGTTTAGTAACTTCCGGTCACTGCAACAAGCCCAGGTACAGTATACCGACGGATGGGTACAGGACCTTGAAATGCACCATGTAGAACGAAAGACCATCGTACCTATCATAAGTTTACCAGTCTCACAAATCGTCTTCATAAATACACATTCGTTAACAGTTTATTAATAGGACCTTTAAGCTCAACGGTAATTAATTAGCAGTGGAAATAATTTCTGGTAGCATCACAGAAATGTAGCAGTGACAATAATACTGTATGCTGTAATCGTACTGGGCAATTAGTGATACAAAAAAAACCTGTTTTACCCTGTGAATAAAAGTATATGTTTTTGTCATTGTACCATGGTAATAACAGAAGCGAAACACAATATTGTGTCTGCACAATAAACAAAGGAGCATAGCGCGACAATTTCTGTTCAGCGCCAGACTTGCTTGTAACCTATATCACCAATTATGTTATGAAAAATGACGTATTAACTACTACAGCAGACTGACCTTTGTGGAAATGCTTTGGAGCAGACTAACCTGTGAGCTGGAGGGTTCTGGGACGTTATATTTGGTCTTTGAATGGCTGCAATCCAGGCCATCCGTCGCCTGTTTGTTACTTCGGAAAGATGGCTCGAACAATTTCTCTTCAATGACGTAATCCGATAACAACCGATCTCTTCACCCGTCGGCTTCCCGTGGCTGTCATGCGACCGGCTATTGCAGTTAATAATACAACAGCTTCTTGCCATTTTTTTGTGTTTCTTTTTATCGCTGTGTAACTGATTTCAATTGAAAGCCTGCGTGCGCTAGTACCGCTTGCCACGAGTTCCCAGAATCCTTTGCGGTTTTACCCCTGAATGACATCACATTTTCAATCTCTATATGCACCCAGGACAGCCTGGAAACACCTCAGTGTACACCTTGAAGACCAAAGCATGTGGCAATTAAGCAGGACAGCCACAGACACATCACTCAATAGCTGTACCTTTTGTCTATTAAAACATAATAAAATAATAATAAAAAGTAAGATTTTTCAGTTTGAATGGGTAGTAAACTGTGATTTTTTTTTTCACCTAAACTTAACCAAAAAGTTAGAAAAGAACAATGTAAGCAAAAAATAAAAATCCCATATGACTGAGACTCTTGTCTTCTGATTTAGGTCTACAATTATAGCATCTTCTGACCATCAACTTGTGGCAGAGCGGTTGTTTTGTGGGGAAGTGCAAAGTGCAAGTTCTCTGGTATCCATTTGATTAAATGAGTATTCCTAACAAGTACTTGTGAAGTGTATAAATGTGCAAAACGGAAAAATGTAAAATTCAATTCAATGTGTTGATTTTCTAGGACAGCAACTGTTGTGCTACAGCTGGTTTTACACTTTATGTCAAACTGTATCTTTGTATCGTTGTTTCTTTAGGTGTTTGAACTGATTTATAATTCATGACTACATGAATACATAGAAGTGAAGAACATTTCAGTGCTTTGAATCTCTGTTGGTTTGAATCAAGTTGAAAATAAGTACATATTTAAAAAACATATCCTGGTGTTGTTATGCTAGTTTTACCAATGGTTTGTATTCTGTTTGTACAGTTTACAGTGCTCCATCTTTTATGGAGACAGGGTTGTTTTATCTGACAGGACATAGTAAATCTTTGCAGCGTCTCTTTGTCTCAGTTTTGTCTCTGATCTCTTTCTCTTTGCCTCCACAGCATTATCAACACGAGTAAAGGTCAGGAGTGTCTGCCCCTCACAGTTCTGCTGTCACTGGACATGTCTGAGTCAAGTGCTTATTAGCTTTGGCCTTTAGCTCTTTTAAGATCAGCTTCCAGCAGCCACAATACTAGTTCTTTTAGATTTCTGCTGGGCCTGGTGCCACACACATTTGGTTCTTTTTTGAACATATTAAAACCAAAATGATGAATGGTGGTACTAATGTTTACAACTGCCACATGTCTACAGTTGTACACTTGTAGGTTTCCCCCCTTGACTATTCATTTATCATGTATTCATTTATTTTCTTACATTTAGTATATTTTTAATTTACTTTTGAAAATGGCATGGGCTTGAATCACATGTGACATGTCTTGTGGAGATCTGGAAGTATGGTGAGTCTATAAAGCACATTTATTTAGAAATGACACTGCTCAGTGTCCTGGAAAAGCTTAGCAATGCCTGCATGCTGGAAGAAAGGCTTCAGTTGACTGATGAATGCAAATTCTGTCTCAGTTCTGGGAAAATTCTTGACAATTCAGTCAAACTGTTGGGCCATGAAAGTCTGCACACCCAAGCTAACTATCCTTTGTAGACTGTCAAGATGGCTTATGACCATCTTGTTGCTGGTACTATGGGAATTTGGGCAGCCCAGACTGTAAATCCCAACTCACTGACTCTGCCTAGCAGTTCGATGGAAACAGCTTGTACACGGAACAGTTTAGCTCAGTACAGTAACGTGACAATTTGGAGTACCAAATGCATAATTACACATAATTATCATCAGTCAATAGAATCAAACTTTTTAATCGCACAATCATCTTCAAAATAAAGAAGTTGTCTGTCTCTTGAGCTCAAGTAATGCAAAGTAATGAGTAACTATGGTTAAACATGTTTCCAAAAATGTTTAGGGTCAATTACAATAATCTCTGTTTTGTCTGATTTTAGAAGGAGTTCATCCAGGTCTTTATGTTATTTGGACAAGACAGTTTCTCTAATTGATTTCTGCCAGCTGCCTTTGTACGCAAGTGTAAGTGGGTGTAAATGTGCACCCAAATGCAGAAGGTCAGAGTTCAGAATACAAATAAAGACATTTATCAAGGATGATTAAATTCTAAGGGAAACAAAAAAAAGTACACAAAGATTACAAGGGTCACTAGAAGCCAGAGGAGTCCAAGGAATGCACTACAGGAACAAACGAGAAACAAATGCGCAGATTACACAATGCAACACAGCAAAGAATAGATGCAAACTGAGGGCTTAATTACAAAATAGGTAATCAGGAAGATGGGACGCAGAAGGATAATTAGACTCCACTGAAACTAATCAAGGATGACAAAAAAAACCCCAGGAAAAAGACAGAGAAAATAACAGCTACTGTGTACCACTAAAACAGGAAGTAACTTAACAGGACAACATCTGACACAGAGATGCAAATTTAACAAGAAACAGGGAAACTCAAGGAATTAAATATAAACTATAAATCTGACCATAAACAGAAATTTAATGACAAAAACTACAATTTAAAGACTAAACAGAGAATGTAATCATGAGGAAACTAGCCAGGGAATACCAGCTACATAAAAAGAAAACAAAACTCAAAAAGAAGTCAAAACAGCAAAAAAAACCCAAAATAATGTCCAAGTATTAATATAAGAACTCAAAACTCGGGCAAAATAACTCAGGGTCCATGACAGAGAAAAGCTTTCTGGTGTTTCGAGTTACACACGGCATCCAACTGTGATTACTACCTCTACACCATCAAATGTGCAGAATTTCCTCCTCGATTTTCTTTATAGTATTAGTAGTTGTGTACATTTAAAGCGTCTCATCATGTGGGACACCTGTTTACCTGCTCACATTGTGCGGATCTTTTCTGCTTGGCTGCAGAAATTTGGTCCACACAATCAAAAAAATAAATAATGAAACAATTAGATTTAAAGTGAGATACTGTTTATGGTAACTGTGATTAGTGTTACAATAATTCCATAGGAAATAAATGTGCATCATGACAAAGACCTCTGAAGTGATGAAAAGTGCGTGCGCGTGTGTGCTCAGTGGGGCTCGGGTCAGCACTCTCCACTTTCAGAATTGACCATCTGGTGTTTGAGCTCTGAGGCATCTCTTTGGCCTGACACAGCACTTTTGCACACTCGCACACAAACACAGATTCTGGCTTCTTCTTTCTCTCCTAACTGTTGTCACTGCATCAGAAAACACAGATACATTTAATTACAATAAGCTGGTGTATTTCCAATCAATAGCTTACACCACCACCACTTATAGTGACAGTGTTTTGGAGTGAGACACAGTGCTGCTAGCCAAATGAAGAACAAAACTAAATGTATATAATGTTTGAATAAAATAACTTTTTCAAAGCTCTGCCTTTTGTTTGGTTTGCTTTTCCTTTTTCAACCTATTGATCTAGAAAACATCTAATCAATATGCTACCACACCGCTCTTTATTGGTGATGTGTAATACGGAAAAGGAACCTGCACAGCTGCTGTAAAACTAATCAATGCTTGGCACCACAACCCTTTATTGATGATATTGTATATAGCAACGGATGCAGTCTTGCAGGCAAACTTAAAAACTAATCAATAGCTCACACCACAGCTTCTTAGCACTGCAATATTTGGGGACAGGATACAAATGGTCTGGCAACTCTTCAGTGTATAGAACTGCATCCTCTTATTGGCGATGCTTTTTCTGAGAAATGATAATAGAGACTTCACAGCAATGTGCGGTTGTTTGTAAAGGGCAAAATATCGTAGCAGTGAGGTTAAAAAAGACGCAAGACATTTTCAAGCTTGGATTGTACCCCCCATTGCGTGTGCAGCTGCCGAGAAGGCATTTAAAGACAGTGCTACACAAAGAGTAGTGCAATGGATGATAAGCCTGTTGGATTTGATTGATTTGATTCAGACAAAATATCTCAACCTCTGCATGGATTACCGCTGGATTTTGTTAAGACATGCACATGCCTCTCAAGATGAACTGCATTAACTTTAGTGATAACGTCACTGTTACAGCCCTAGCAGGGCCTCCTCTTGATATTGGCTTTGTGTGGGTGTGGTGTTCTCTCTCCGTCTCCGCCTCTCTTGCTCCTCCCACCCCTCTGTCCCTCTTTCACTCTGCCCTCTCTCCACGACACACCTGCTGTTCATTACCCTCGTTTGGCACCTGGACCCAGCCAGCAATCACCTCTCGGAGATAATATGGGCTGGGGATGAACTGTGTGTGGGGTGGTTTTCCCTTGTGGCTCTACACTGTCTTTCTAGGTGTTGGAAAGGTCCCACTGCATATTTGTCCTGCCCGTGGTTTTATGTTGAGTGAGTAGACGGGCCTGTGGGCCCCGGAAGTGTCTCCCCGTGGTGAGGAGTTAAGTGGGAAGTGCCTCCTTTATTTGTTTGGTAGTTTTTTTTCCTTCGTTGCTGCGACTGCTTCCTTTGCTTCTTTGGCATTATTGGTAAAACGGCTTTGCCAGCTCTTTAGGTTAAGATTATTTGTAATAAAGCCATATTATGTGCTGAACACCTCTGTCTGGTTTCCTTTTCATTCCGTTCCCATTTGTTACCGGTCCCCACACTCACACCCCTAGACCTCCTTCGTGGGGACGTCACAGTCACAAAATTTTGTAATAATAATGATAATAACTACGGTAATAGTAGCATCATTAGACAGATTAGACAGACAATTTAAACAAGCAAAATAAATATCACAATATTTAAAGATAAACACCTTCATTTGGAAATCGTGGCATAGTTTAAAAAAAATGTTATCATTATATTTTGTTTACATGCATAATGACTTATATAAATTTAAGGGTGGTTGTTGAGTAGCCTGCTAATGTTATTATTAGGTAATCAGCTTAAATTATTTAAGTAGATTTGGATGCTGGCCTTTTAGCTGGTGCACTAAATTGCAAGTATTATTTGAAACTATGTTATTTGCATAATGCTTTTTGTGAATTGTTTATTGCCCAAATCTTAATGCCTTTCTTATTAAGTCAGGGTGGAGCAATGACAACAGCTGCATTAGTTGTCATTTTCTATGTGTAAAGGTATGAGAAGTAACAATTAGTGTTACATTCACATTTGCAAAGGTTAATATAAGCTTCTAACATAGCTCCTGCAGGTTTGCGTTCATTAAAGTGTTTCTTTGTTTGTTTGTTTTTTAATTTTTGGTTTAGTTTGAAGCAGCAAGTTTTTCAGTTCAAGACGACACAATCACAATTTCCTCCTACGGGAGACAATAAAGTAACCTAATTGTAATTACATTTAATGGGTTTTTTATAACATAACATTCTATATCTATTCAGATTTAATATCCGGTACAGTTATACTGTGTGTATGACAATAAAGTACCACATTGGACTCCATCTGTTATCGTACAATATTAGAAATGGGGAGTCGTGATTTATGGTTCATTTGCATGTGTGTGTGAGTGTACGGTTAGAAAGTAAGTGTGAAGGTAAGGATATCTGCAAAACAACTCAACCAAGGACAAACGAGAGACACAAATGAAAAACTTTAAAGTCTGAAAGTGAAAGTTTGTAACTAAAATTGTTTAGGCTTTGTTTTTACTCTTCTTTTGATTTATAAAGACCAAGGAGACTTGTGATGAAATTCCAACATGTATTGAGTTTAAATGGCTATTAAGAAACATTCTCTGTAATAAAGGAGCAGCAGTCTGAGGTCCTTGACCCATTTAAATGACATTTTCTGCACTGAAAATAACAAGTTATCTGTTTGAGTAAAATAAGTTAAGAACAACCTAGAAACAGTGTGTTCAGCCACTGCACAGAAATTAGTTTTAAACTGCTGACAGTATTTTTTACAATGCATTTGTGCGTCTGGAACAACTAAACATGACTTAAAGGTCAAGCTATTCTTTAATCTGTCATGTTCTCACACACTGACACACAAACACAGATGTATACACACAGACACAGATGTATACACACACACACACACACACACACACACACACACACACACACACACACACACACACACACACACACACACACACACACACACACAAGAAAGTTTATTACTTTCTACACCTCAAAGGTTGAAATGTAATAAAGTTCTTTCAGTCTTTTGTTTTTATCATTTTTGTGTCTCTGCAGGAGCTGGAGGTTGGTCACCTATTATTTCAGACCCATATCAGTGGCTCGAGGTTGACTTGGGTGAGCGGACCAAGATCACAGCTGTCGCCACACAGGGCCGGTATGGCAGCTCTGATTGGCTAACGTCTTACCTGCTGATGTTCAGTGACACGGGGCACAACTGGAGGCAGTACAGACAGGAGGACAGTATTGGGGTGAGTCTACAGAGCAATAGTAGTCCCAAAACAACAAACTGAAGACTATAAAAGTGTTTTAATGATTTTAATAATTTAAACAGGTATAACAAAAGCTTATATGGCAAAAATACCTTTAAAACTACACAAGTAGAAATGTACAAGCGTCATTACACTGAAAAAATAATCATATTGATTGCAGCTAATTTTCCTGGACCACTACAGTCATACTTAGAGACGATTTGGTGTTTCGTAGAGCTGATTTGCACGAATCAGTCAGTCCTGCAGAGATAATCACAGTCATCAGAAGCCCTTTGACTCTTCATTAATAATGGATGAACCAATGAAAGGACTCTGCTGACTATGCTGACCTGTTGCCAAAACACTTAAGCTGCTGTTGACGGACACAAGTGAGACAAGGAGACCGAGGCTGTGCAATTTAATCTAAAGGCTTTCTGAATGCTAAACTGAAGAAAACTACAACTTTGTTTTAAATTCAATTCAAGGACATCTTTACATATGCACATATTCAGTCTCACCTGTCCTTTCACTTGATGTACGGTATGGACATGAGGGTGACTTTAAAAACTTCAAAGGATGTTATAATAGTTGGATTGTTTTCTGTATTCGATTTTTGAATAGAAATTACATGTTTGTGATACTTGCACACTACAAACATCACACAGTTTTTAGCTTCCTTCAGTCTCCATTATAAGCTAAGTAACACAGCTACTGGCTATAGTTTTATACTTTACTTTTTAACTTCTTTCTGCAAGGTTCAGAAGCTGCGTCTCTTGTCTGACTGCTTTGAACATTAAATAAAATACTGCAGTCTTTGGGATAAATAAATCCCAGCTATAGGAATGGTAATGTTACATAAATCACACATTTTATGTTAGTTTAAATCTTGACTGTCAACGAGTCAGTTGCTTCTTTAGGACTGAAGAAGCAGTGAGGCATTCATAGCACATTGCTTCGATGTTTTCCCTTTGCAAGTGTCTTGTCAGACTTGCAGTTGCACTTGAAAATATGGGTCAGTATCAGAGGGATACTCAGTAGTTTTCAGTTTTTGTGATCTGTAAAAACACAGGAAAAAATCCTGTAAGAACAGTGAGCCCATTGTAAATATGTCTCCAGTGGCTTTAATGTCAAATCCAGTAGTCTAGTACACATGCAAAATATGGTATACTGCTCCACTGTGAGCATGACCATTTATCCGGGGTGAAGCCGCATTTGTTACAGTGCTGCAGAGAGAAGCTTTCGATTAGGAGTCGAGCCGTGGCAATTTCCTCCTGTGAAAAGAATTGAGTTAATCTCGGTGCTGAGGATCTTCTGTGAGAGAGAGCAGAGGACAGCTCTTCACAGCTTAAAAACATGTTGATCTGATGCTCTACATAAACTCTGCACAATCCCAGTCACATTTCAAAGTGTTTCTGAACTTTTGTGAGTTAGTCAGCCGGGCTTAGAGAGCTTGTCAGAGAAAAAGTTGAGGACAAAGCAGCCGGATCAACCACACCACTTTTTGGTGCTGCTTTTTCTGGCAGGGTTGTATCTTTCTTTCCATGAGAAAGGGAAACTAAGGGGAAGATATTAAAATTGTATCATTGTTCCCGGAGGCACATAGGGTAAGCACGGCAAGTAACTCTACAAAGTAAGACAGTGGGTACTCAAAAAGAGAGACAAGGAGAAAAGCAGAAAAAACCCAGAAGACAAAGAGAAGAAATTAGACTTGGACCCAAATGAGAACTAAACAGCCCATTATCATTCCCAACGCGTATCATTGTCACACCTCTAGGCATCTCATAGTGATGCAAAAGGTACCCTTCCTCGTCTGTTTGAAACATTCTGGGTTCTCAATTGACTCCAATATAAACCCGCTCGTGGCGGTAAGAGATGCTTAGAGCACAGGATCCAGCTGTCCATTCCAACACAAACGCATCAAAGTATTTCTGATAATTCAACAATAAAATAGTTTCGTTTTGGGGCCATCACGTAGTGTTTTCCAAACGGATTCAGGATCTGAAAGTGAACAGATTTAACGTACATAATGCTTTGTTAGGTTTATTATTTTCATTTCACAAGTAAAACACATTTATAGATTCATTCCAACTCGCTCTCATTCCCAACAGGTAAAATACAGACGACTGTGGCAAGTCCTCTGTATTTTACCTGTTGGGATGAGAACGTGTTAGATACTCGAGAGACAATGACAGTCACCTTCCTTTGGCAGCTTTCTCTCTTGTCTTGGCTCTTTTGTATAAATAAAATTATATGAATCAAGAGTTTTAAGCTGTCTTGAGTAAATGATAGAATGCCCATTCATATAAGTTAATAATAATAATAATAATTAATAATGATAATAATATATAATTGTACACCTAACAGATATTTACAGTTGCCTAACATAGGGGCAGTCTTAGTGCACCTGTCCATGTCAAGTGAATGAACAATGCAAGACAGAAAACTGAGTGTTTGTGTTCAAGGACTCTTCCAGGGCTTTCTCTTCTCTGACTGTTAAAGTAAATGAGATGCTGCTCAATCCACGAAGTCTGGGCTTTGCTGGGCTGAATGCTCTTCTGGTTCATCAGCTGAGGTGAAAAACTGTGTTCAGCTGCTTGGTATAAAAATAAGGCCTCCGCATAACCCAAGCATGCACAGCTCCTAGGGTCCACGGTACAGTACTGTCAGTTCGCATATGCTGCTAATTTTATATACTATAATATGTTGGTGTGCTTGCTGGAATCATGTATCACTGTGTGTGTGTGTATGTGTGTGTGTGTAGCACTGCAGCCAATTTGTTCCTTTTAGCGGAAACAACAGAGGAAGCTTTTATTTTAAAAACATGAGCAGTATCCAGGCACAAACATACAGATATATACACTACTAAAGTTACACATCATTCTTCTTTTCACCATGTAAGCAGATCCAACTCTCCTAAGTTAATGAGTTAATTAGGTGTATAAGCTTTTTTTTTCAGTAGTGCGGGAGCCAGTTAACCTGCGTGTCAACTTCACAGGATGCATGTAATTATGATAGATTGCCAGATGGAATGGCTGTAAAAAAATAAATAAATAAAATAAACCAAATTAAGCCATTTGTCACCCAGCCCGGAGTAAGAAGGAAACAATTTTCTGTTCACATTTTTAAAGGCAGGCTGTTTATTGTTAATCCAAAGCAACATCAGAGCAAAATACCATTAACTTTTTTTTATTTGTTCATTTCCTCAGTTTTGTGTGAAAAATCCAATCATCATTTGAGTGATTGAAATGAAATTTTATACAGACAGTTGTGGTTATGGAAGTGATGAACTATTATGGAAATTTTGATGAGACAAGTGTCATCAATGCACAAAGACGGTGCAAGTTCTCAGACTCAGATGTTCCAGAAACATTTATTGGGTCTTGGCACCAGGCTACAGTTTTTGCAGTTTATATTTTCACTGCAGTTCTAAGGATCTCTTCAACACTATGCATTTTTGTACTTAAATCAGATACCTGATGCTTAATGCGGTGTGTCTTTTAGTTACATACAGCCCACCTTTATAACCTTTATACTCGGTGAAATGCTCTGAAGTCATTGGGAGACAGGGTACAGGGAAGAGACCCTAGATTTAAATTCCCCCTAAATTCCACCAAATGTGATGGTACTGCCTGAGCTGTCAGGTGGACTGGAGGTTAGGATTCATACTGTGTGGGTGATTTGTGTCTTGATTTCTAACTATACCTATTAAAACTTCAGGCCAAAAACATATCTTAAAGAAATACTTCGTTTGAATCTTACTTTGTTCAATGCATCTGTTGCACCTAGAAGTTTTGTCATTATGATAGATATTATGTCATTTGTCACTGTAAGCATGTTAGCATGCTGATGTTAGCCTTTTGTTCATGGTCACAATTGTGTCAGCAGAGGAGGCTGTTGACTTAGTCTTGTTAAAATGATTGATATTCACTGTATTTGCACACCTGTATTATTATATGCTAATGCTCTTTGGTGATGATGGATGCAGATATACCCAGAGATGCACTGCAAATGTTGCATACCAGATTTAAAACAGTAAAAGTAGTCACCTAGTGGTCTATATCAGCGGTCCCCAACCCCCGGGCCTCGGACCGGTACCGGTCCGTGAGTCGTTTGGTACCGGGCCGCGAGAGTTGAGGCTCAGGTGTGAAATGTATGGTTTTCAGGGTTTTTATCGGTTTTCAGTGTTATTTTGTTATCGTTTTTATCGTCAACTCGGTTTTCCTGGGTCTTTTCACGTGTGTTATGAATAAATCTTCTTTTTTTCGGTACCGGTACTAGTTTTATTTTGTTGTATTTATCCGCGACACCTTAAAGGCCGGTCCGTGAAAATAATGTCGGGCATAAACCGGTCCGTGGCGCAAAAAAGGTTGGGGACCGCTGGTCTGTATAACAAAGTAAAAGTGGGAGCTGACTCCCAATCGCACAAAGCAATTCAAAATCCAAACCATTGTAAGAGTGTTTACACAGCAGACTGATACACAGGAAGAGAGAAGAGAGTCCCTGTGGCGAACCAAGCAGCAAAGATGCAGTCTAGAATTCCAAAAAGAAACTTTCATTAAAGCATGGAAAAGCAAAAGCCAAAACTATGCAATAAAAGACGTAACTCAGATTTAGGAGTTGAGTAATATGTATATGTATAATTTTTATATATGTATATATATATGTGCAGAAAGTTAATAGTTAATGCTACAAAAATCTGCCGTGAAAATGAACAAAAAGGATAAGCCAAACTGAAGGGGATGTAAACAGAAACCACAGAGACCAATCAATCTATATGCTGAAAAGTAAATTACAGCTTTTTCGTGTAAGGATAGTGCAGCACATGATCTTTTGTCTGTGATTTTAGTCTTTTCCAGGTAACAGTAACGCAGACAGTGTGGTCCACTACAAGCTGCAGCAGCCGGCGATCGCCCGCTTTATCCGTCTCATTCCTCTGGACTGGAATCCAAACGGTCGGATTGGACTCCGGCTGGAGACCTACGGATGTCCTTACAGTAAGTCGTATATTCTTTATTAGACAAATGAAAATCTTTACAGATTTGTAAGGAGATCAAATCAGATTCAGATCAAATAACTTTATTCATTCATTTTAATACTTTCTCTCTTAATTGTATTAAAGAATTGAAGCTTTCTAAGACGACATAACAAAACTACACAGGTCCAAAGTTTTTAACTCAAATAACCAAGTAAGTGAAATGAGTAAGTGTACAAAGCAGAAATATAAAACTAATGTAATTAGAATTGTAAAAATAGGGATCATTTATAAAACACTAGCAGAGCCACTTAGCATTATTAGATTATTGATATATTCTAAGTTATTTATTCACTGTGTGTTAAAGCTATGTTTAATCATATCCAAGGGCTATAAATTTATCACAGTTATTAAAAGAAACTTAAGTAAAAGTAACAAAGATAAATTAGTGGAATGGCTGAAAAGAAGGTTTTCAAAAGAAATGAAATGCAAAGTTTTTTCTAGCCTCTAATTAACAAGAAATATTGTGGCATTTTTAATAATGTATCTTGAATAAAAAAAATTCTGTGTTTACAGAAAAAAAATTATATTTGGCTTCAAAAAGTTTTTTCACCATTACTCTAAGTATGTGTTGTTCTGTATCCTCTGAATACTTCAACTTTTCTTGTTTTCTAAGTTTCACGCTTCATTATGTCGCGTCGTGTTCTTGGTTTTTATTATTTTTACAACCAAGATGTTAGCACATCAATTATCACCCTTCTCGATGTTGTAACATTTTGTTGTGTGTGTGTGTTTTTTAAATACACCATGGCGCCTAAAGCCTGCCAGCTATTGTTTCCCTCGCTCACGTTTTTAATTTTCACCTCTGTAATCAACCTCGACAACCATCCATTTCACGCGTTCCTCAAGCCAGAAAACATACTGTGATAACAATTTAGTTGGCTCTACTTTTCGTTTTGCAGATTTCACAGATTAACTGAATGAATTAAAGTGATAGCAAGCCCACATCACAAAACTTAGTTTTCAGCCATGCGTGTAACTTTTGCAGCTTCACATTTCAAAACACAGATTTTTTCTCTGAATAAACGTCAAGTATCTCACAGTTTCTTTAGTGGATATATCCGCTGTTTGCATTGAAAACAAAAATTACCACATGTCACTTCTGCTTTCACAGCTTAACTACTTTAGTCATGCTGACAGTTAAATGTGTAGAGTATACAAACCTTTTGGGGAAAAGGCTGTTTTATACATCTGCTTTTAAAAAAAATACAAGGTGGTGAATTTTCTTGCAAGTTATCTTGTTACAAAGTAGTTGCATTCAGCCTTTTTTACATGTCAGCAAGCAGTGATACACTTGCATTTTTGTGTTACCCTCGCAAGATTGTGTGTAATGCATACATTTAAAACACATCATTTCTTATTGGCTAGTAAAATGTGAGGGCTATATTCCTTAACAGTGAAAGAACAATCACAGTTTGAGCTGGTCAAGTCAGGTGCATGATTATAGTTGAGCTTATGTCTCGATCTGATTGCTCCCTTCCTTTACAGCACAGACTTCTGAACATAAAGTCCTGAGTTCTCTACTAATGTTTTCTTTCATTTTCAGCCTCTGATGTGGTTAGCTTTGATGGTGGCAGCAGCGGTCTGTTGTACTGGTTGACTTCTGGGCTTAAGCGGACATCCAGAGATGTTGTCACTCTGAAGTTTAAAGCCCTGAGGAATTCTGGGACACTGCTGCAGGCAGAGGGACAGGAAGGACTCAGCCTCAGTCTGGAGTTAGAGAGAGGAAAGCTACTACTGCTGCTGAGACAAGGTAAACACACAGATCTATTAACTGATATCAAGAACATTTACATCCGTTAATAATATACTTGGGTATGGCTGAGATTTCAGTATGAATGCTATTTTCATCAGCTGAAAAGTTGATAGAAAATAATACTGTAAAGTCTTTAAAATAAGAAGCATGTTGAGATGAGCTGTTAACCAGAGCTACAGAAATATAACTGAATTGGAAGTATCAAAACCAAGAACACCTTTATTATATGAAAAGTTTACTGCCTTATATTGTTATGTCTCACATTTAAATTTCTTTAAATTTAAAATATGTTCCAATCTGACAGCTTATGTCTAAACAACGATTTAATAAGATAGAAAGTATTTTTATATTTGTAAGTCACTTGTTTGTGTTAGTGCAGAACATCTGTTTAAAGGTTGAGGACAATATAAAAACCACTAAAATTACTAAGATTGGCTTTCGGTGGATCAGATCGATGGCATGTATATTGGCACCTGATTGGTTTAAATCTTGGCTCCAAATTCTGCTTTTGCGTCTCTGTCTAGTTACAGCCATGATGGATGGCTCCCGTTCAGTGTAGCATGTGTTAGGGCTGGACTGTGCGAGAGTTGATGCACGGCAGGTGTGTGTGTGTGTGTGTGTGTGTGTGTGTGTGTGTGTGTGTGTGTGTGTGTGTGTGTGTGTGTGTGTGTGTGTGTGTGTGTGTGTGTAAATGGGGTTAAAGCAGAGTTTGTCTGGCTGCCATGCTGAATCATCACCATATGGCACATCTCTCATCGGGAAGCCCATCTGGTTGCTGAAGTACGTTATCCATCTATCAGTCTTCTGTCTCTTGCTCCATTTCACGAACCTCTGAACATCTTTCCCTTTTCCATTAGCAGCTAAATACACCTTTGTGTCCATGAGCTTATCCTTAAATATGTCAGCGCTTTTTTTAACAGACAAAAGGAATAACCTTGCAGCCAATTAAATTAAAAACTAGCATAATTTCAAAAACGTGTACTCAAATTTCTTGCATACACAAGTGTAATCCATTGTGATAGGACAGTAATTCTCACTCTCACCTATTGGCAATTTAGAATCATCAGTTAACCTAACCCTACTAAGTGCATGTCTTTGGACTATGAGTTAAAAAAAAAAAACACAAGAGTACTCAGAGAGAAACCACACAAACACAGAGAGACCCCAGCCAGGTGGATTCAAACTTGCTGTGAGGCAAGAGTTTTAACCACTGCACCACCATGCTGCCCTGGTGGGTGTTTGGAGTCCTTTAATTATCTAAGGTAATAAAGTAGACGTGTGATGGACTTTCCTCACTGGGGTGTTAATGACAGGTCCTGGGAGAACACCAAGCTATATAAAGTTATCCAGCCCCTCCACCTGGGCTCCATTTTTGCTATGACAATGGAAGCGTTTCTCCTGTTTCCTGATATTTCTCACAATGATCGCCTTGGCCTACAGGTGTTCAGCTCAAGATTGTTCTTCTTACACCAGAAAGGCAGGTGGTTGATCTCATCCCACTCGGCAGATTCATCATTACTTGAGATCAGGCCCACTACCACTGTGCTGTCAGCATACTTGGCTGTGATATTGGATTATGAGGTAAATGGCCTGTATTTGTATAGCGCTTTACTAGTCCCTAAGGACCCCAAAGTGCTTTACATATTCAGTCATCTACCCATTCACACACTGGTGATGGCAAGCTACATTGTAGCCACAGCCACCCTGGGGCGCACTGACAGAGGCGAGGCTTCCGGACACTGGCGCCACCGGGCCCTCTGACCACCACCAGTAGGCAGCGGGTGAAGTGTCTTGCCCCAGGACACAACGGCCAAGACTGTCAGAGCTTGGGCTCGAACCGGCAACCTTCCGATTACAAGACGAATTCAATTCAATTCAATTTTATTTATATAGCACCAAATCACAACATAAGTCGTCTCAAGGCGCTTCATAGATACAGAGAAAAACCCAACAATCATATGACCCCCTATGAGCAAGCACTTTGGCAACAGTGGGAAGGAAAAACTCCCTTTTAACAGGAAGAAACCTCCGGCAGAACCAGGCTCAGGGAGGGGCGGGGCCATCTGCTGCGACCGGTTGGGGTGAGAGAAGGAGGACAGGATAAAGACATGCTGTGGAAGAGAGACAGAGGTTAATAACAGATATGATTCAATGCAGAGAGGTCTATTAACACATAGTGAGTGAGAAAGGTGACTGGAAAGGAAAAACTTAATGCATCATGGGAATCCCCCGGCAGCCTACATCTATTGCAGCATAACTAAGGGAGGATTCAGGGTCACCTGGTCCAGCCCTAACTATATGCTTTAGCAAAAAGGAAAGTTTTAAGCCTAATCTTGAGAGTAGAGATAGTGTCTGTCTCCCGAATCCAAACTGGAAGCTGGTTCCACAGAAGAGGGGCCTGAAAACTGAAGGCTCTCCTCCCATTCTACTTTTAAATACTCTAGGAACAATAAGTAGGCCTGCAGAGCGAGAGCGAAGTGCTCTAATAGGGTGATATGGTACTACAAGGTCATTAATATAAGATGGGGCCTGATTATTTAAGACCTTGTATGTGAGGAGCAGGATTTTGAATTCAATTCTGGATTTAACAGGAAGCCAGTGAAGGGAAGCCAAAACAGGAGAAATATGCTCTCTCTTTCTAGTCCCTGTCAGTACTCTTGCTGCAGCATTTTGGATTAGCTGAAGGCTTTTCAGTGAGTTTTTTGGACATCCTGATAATAATGAATTACAGTAGTCCAGCCTGGAAGTAATAAAAGCATGAACTAGTTTTTCAGCGTCACTCTGAGACAGGATATTTCTAACTTTAGAGATGTTGCGCAAATGGAAGAACGCAGTCTTACATATTTGTTTAATATGTGCGTTGAAGGACATATCCTGGTCAAAAATGACTCCAAGGTTCCTCACAGCGTTACTGGAGGCCAAGGTAATGCCATCCAGAGTAAGAATCTGGTTAGATACCATAATTCTAAGCTTTTCAGGGCCGAGTACAATAACCTCAGTTTTATCTGAATTAAGAAGCAGAAAGTTAGCGGCCATCCAGGTCTTTATGTCTTTAAGACATTCCTGCAGTTTAACTAATTGGTGTGTGTTATCTGGCTTCATGGATAGATAGAGCTGGGTGTCATCTGCATAGCAGTGAAAATGTATGCTATGTCTTCTAATGATGCTGCCTAGGGGAAGCATGTATAATGTAAACAGAATTGGTCCTAGCACTGAACCCTGTGGAACTCCATAATTAACCTCAGTGTGTGAAGAGGACTCTCCATTTACATGTACAAATTGGAGTCTATTAGATAGATATGATACAAACCACTGCAGTGCAGTACCTGTAATACCTACTGCATGTTCTAATCGCTCTAATAGGATATTATGGTCAACAGTATCGAATGCTGCACTGAGGTCTAGCAGGACAAGCACAGAGATGAGTCCACTGTCAGAGGCCATAAGAAGATCATTTGTAACCTTCACTAAAGCTGTTTCTGTGCTGTGATGAGCTCTGAAACCTGACTGAAACTCTTCAAATAAACCATTCCTCTGCAGCTGATCTGTTAGCTGTTTGACAACTACTCTTTCAAGGATTTTTGATATGAAAGGAAGGTTGGAGATTGGCCTATAATTAGCTAAGACTGCTGGGTCTAGAGATGGCTTTTTGAGTAAAGGTTTAACTACAGCCAGCTTGAAGGCCTGTGGTACATAGCCGATTATTAGAGATAGGTTGATCATATTTAAGATCGAAGAATTAATTAATGGCAGGACTTCTTTGAGCAGTTTTGTAGGAATGGGGTCTAAAAGACACGTTGATGGTTTGGAGGAAGTAATTATTGAAGTTAACTCAGAAAGATCAACTGGAGAAAAAGAGTCTAACTTAACATCAATGGTACTAAAAGTAGCTGTAGATAATATTACATCTGTAGGATGATTATTGGTAATTTTTTCTCTAATGATAAAAATTTTATTTGTGAAGAAGTTCATGAAGTCATTACTAGTTAACGTTAAAGGGATGGTTGGCTCAAAAGAGCTCTGACTGTTTGTCAGCCTGGCTACAGTGCTGAAGAGAAACCTGGGGTTGTTCTTCTTTTCTTCAATCAGTGATGAATAGTAAAATGTTCTGGCTTTGCGGAGGGCTTTCTTATAAAGCAACAAACTATTTCTCCAGGCTAAATGATGATCCTCTAAATTTGTGACACGCCATTTCCTCTCCAGATTACGAGTCATCTGCTTTAGGCTACGTGTTTGAGAATTATACCACGGAGTCAGGTACTTCTGATTAGAGATTAGAGAACGGCCAACTCTTGAGCCACAATCGCCCCACAGTGACTACACTGTCCTAGGTGTTATGGGTGTATTCTGAGTAGAGCTGGGGATTCAGGTGAAACGGGTTCTACTGCGTCATGAGTGGGAGTTTCTCCCAGTAAGGAGCGCTGTAAATTGTTATGGGAATTCAGGTTCAAGTCTGTACGTTGGAATTTAGAGGCAGCACAAAGATCTCTCATCTCTAATCACAGACTCCAAAATTTATCGAATACCTAAGTGGGACTTCATAGACTGTAATCAACCATTAATTGCCAGTAATCACAGATGTATGTGGGCGTCCATGGTGAAAATAAGATTTTTCATGCTATGTTAAACATGCTCAAACAGCAGCTTCACTGTAACTTCAGAAGTTATATCAGTAACTGTCCTTTTCAAAAAGGAAAAAAAAAATACTTTTATCATAAAGAGAGATGAGAGCTGAATGAAATCAAAGCCAATTTGTCTTTATTCTTTCTTTTTTCTGCTTTTGCCAGTTTCTAAATATTTTCTGTTTTCTTTTTGATTACTGTTTATCTCCCTAGATCTCCTGCTCCTTATATTTCCGACATCACAAGAGCCTATCTGCCTCTAAAAACTGTTATCTTTGTGTCTCATATATTCTGTTTTCCCCTCACAACAATACTGTGTATACAATATATAATGTTTTTGTTTGTTTTTTTGGTTGAGTGCCCTTCATCTTTCTGTCTCATTATATCTGTCTCGCCCATCATTTTTTCTGTTTTTCTTCCTCGTCCTTGCCGAGTTTAGCCCTACATGTGCTTTTTGGGTTACATATTGTGTAATTTAGTTCATCTGCTGTGTGCATTGACCCTGAGCTCACACACGGTCTGCTTTAGTATACTATGACTAACACATCCAGGTCTGTTAGTCCAGGACCCCCTCCTGGAGCAGAGGCAGTTTTACTTTATGAGGCAAACAGCAACACAGTTCTGGAAAACAGAAGGGAAATTTGTGTCATAACCAGTGTTGGTCAGTTACTTGAAAATAGTAATTAGTTACTAATTACTGATTACTTCTCCAAGAAAGTAATCCTGTTACTTTACTGATTACTTATTTTCAAAAGTAATTACCTTATGACTTAGTTACCTTTTAAAAACATGATACACAACCTGAATACTTAATAAAGCAATAGATCCTTCACCTCATGCTATTTTTTTCATGATTTAAAATGATATGATATAAAATTGAATTAATGAAAAAGTCTGTTTTTTAAAAACAGACTTTTTATCTCTTAAACAGACTTAAAAACATTTAATCAAAATACTGCTATTATTCTAGATATTAGGCCATATTTACCTTAAAAATACTAAAGAAACAGATTTCCCCAGATTCTCTCCCACTTTACTCAGATCAGCTTGTTGTTGTGTTTGTGACAGTCCAAACATGTTTGCCAAATGGGAAGTACTCTCTGGCAGGCCAGCGATGCAACTGCAACACTGATAACAAGGTTGAACGGTGTTTCCCTTGTCTCTTCTTCACAGTTTTAATTTTCATCTATAAATACCACACCGATATACGGAGATGTTTTCAGCCTCTAGTTATAAATACAGTCTAGGAGTCAGTTTACAGGCATTTGAAAGATTATTTTAACATTTGTGACTGCTGTTCACTATTTATTATTACTGCTGCTTTATATTTATCTACTATAAACCTGTAAATACCATATAAAGATGTGGCTTTGACTGAACTCAGTTCAGTCTTTGTCTCTTACTTTTGTCAGTTTAGGAAAACAAACATAGTGATTGTTCTTTTTTTCAAGCTCCAGTACATGATGTGAGCTGTAAGACATCTTTTTAACATGTTTGGATACTTGTTAACCCCTTTAACGCAGAAGGACAGATTCACAGAAACTCCAAAATACTGCCAGCAGGTGACGTTAGAATATGTATGGACCATTTGCACCCTGTAATGACTGGCCAAGTCCTCTCGACTCACTTTTAAACCCCATGAGAGTTTCCTAATACCTTACCAGGCTGATAACTATTTGGTATCCCAAAGTTTGCAAAATATGTTTCGAGTCAAATACATTGACAGCTGCTCCTGAAGAAAAACATCTTCCTCCATAATAAGGTACAGTCAACAACACATCATATAGACTTAGTCTGCAGCAAGTGTTCAGCAAATGCTGTGAAAAAGAGGTAAACACATCCTGTCTGACCCTCTTAGTCATTAATAAAATATGCCTTAGTCATTGTCATTTTTTTCAGTTATTTATCCAAAGATTTTCCTTGCTCTTATTCATCACCACAGCCTGATTTTCTGGGCTTCATGTTGATATGTCACACAATAAAACATAATGCGTATAGTGACGTTTACTTTTTTTTTTTTAAGACTCCATGACCTTTCTTCTTTGCCTCCATCACCCTACCCTTTGAATTTTTTATATCTGGTGACCTGGTCCTTGTTAATATTTGCTGTGTACATTCTTGCTCCCATCAGGAAGTAACCTATTGATTTCTGATGACCCCTGCATCACAGTTTAAATAAAAATGGAGCTCAAAACATTTAAGAATAGCATAGAATTTTGCAGCATGATTTTTCTTACTTTCTTCAAAAATTCAACGCATTGGTAGTCATCATCTACTTGTGCATTCTTTTTGCTGCTTTAGAAAAAATATATCTTATTTTGTTCCCCCTCATGAGCTCTGTACTGCTAAAAAAGGGAGAGGAGATAAGGATGGGATGGCAGTCACAGTGAAAAGGGAAGAAAAAGTAACAAATAATGGAAGAGAGGGCAAGACTGTATTTATTAAAATTCCTTTATTTTCTCTTTGTTTGCCCTTTCGTCTTTCATAGTGATGCCAGTTTTCTCTTGTTATTCAAGCTTCAATCAAATCATCTGTCACACTCTATCATAAGGTCCTCTTCCTCTCCTTCTTGCTGCTCACAACATAATAAGGGCTGCATTAATCAATGCCTATAAAGAGAACCTATTTGTCTTTAAGCCGTGCCATCCTTCCTCTTATATTGATTGAGCTGTCTCTTTCTATTTGTCCAGACTGTAATAAAAAGACTCATTCCAATAGTTGCATTAACAGGACAGACAAAGCATCAGAGCTTGTCTTCTTTTTTTCTCCAAACTTTGTGTTTCTCTCTCTGAAGTTGGAATTGTCTGTCTCTTAACGGTTTCTTATACATTTTTAATGACTGACCGTGTTCAGCTCTTTCTAATGTTTCTCCTCTCAGCAGAAAGTTTCTCTCGCAGTTCTTTGGGGGATGCAAAAATCTATCCACTAATTAAGACCTGGTGGTGCTCTTCTATGATTAATTTATTTCTCACTATGTTTCCACTGTGGTTTTTCAGATTAGGCATTATTATGAGTTTGGCATTAGACGCTAGTATGCAGATATATACATACAGACCTTTGTATGAACCTCTCAGTGGGATCCTGAGTAAAACGGTCAAATCAGAAATAATCCTTGTCCTCCTAAGTGCTGTTTTGTTTTCCTTGACCCCTTTTACAGGCAGGACTTCATCCACTGAACCCCAGCGCCTTGTTTCCCTTGGCAGCCTGTTGGATGATCAGCACTGGCATCATGTAGCAGTGGAGCGGCGTGGCTCTCACCTAAACCTCACTGTGGACAAACACACAGAGAGGGTTCAAATCCCTGCAGACTTCAGCCACTGGAGCATTGAACAGGTATTTTCAAATACAGAAAGGGTTAAATTTAGCTTCTACCTTTTGTGCAAACAAAAGTGCAGAAGATGAGTTGCAGATATTATGTTTCCTTCTTTTAAAATAATCAGTTTATTTGTGTATCATTGTTTTCATACAGCTGAGTTTGGGGGCAGTTCAGAGTGAAGTCTCTCAGAAACCAGTAACCTTCAAGAAGAACTTCAACGGGTGCCTGGAAAATCTGCTGTATAATGGCCACAACCTGATAGAACTAGCTAAAAACAAAAAACAACAAGTTACTATTTCGGTAAGTAATTTTAACCTGTGTAACACAATTTAAACACAACCTGACTTTTTTAATGATTTGGGGGGCTTTTTCTCCTTCATCAGATGGTTCAGTGAAAACTGTATTTTGTTTTTAAGAAAAGGACTTTAAGAAAGGGGGGAAAAAACTGAAAACATGCATGTTGGCTTCTCCCCATAAAAGCAAGGAATAGGTTTTTATAATAAAAACATTTGAAGAGCCCATGGTAGAGTGTGCATTGTGTAGTAAATCAAAAAAGGTGCTCACCTGCAGAAAACCTGTAATGAAAGAAAAGGAAATGTAAAAAATGTCGTCCCCCAAAAAACATTTCGGGCTCTTGTTTTTCACCAATTTCATACAGGCACACTGCAGACTGGGGCCTGCAAGATTTGCATGTATGTTAAATGATCCTTTAAGGCACTGCAGTGTTTGTGTTTATACATCATGTGGTGAACACCAGGTTTCTGTTTTTGAGGCCATTTTAGTGGCTTTATTCAACTGTAGAGACAAATATCAAAGATAAAAGTAAGGACATTACGTCAACAGTTCTACCAACCAAACTGAAGACTTAGAGTGTTAAGAGCATTTGCATCAGTCTGCACCATAACCAGCTGACGTTAGTCCAAGTCTTTAACAGTGAGCTATGCATAGAACTATGGACCCTGCATGACAGCTCCCTTCCCAGCAGCTGTGGCTTTCACATAGGTTCAGCCCACTAGTGTTGCTTCTGCCAGCCAAGTAAGAATTAGAGCACACCTGAAAAAAAGCTACCCTTGACCTAATTTTGTCTTTCTTTAAACTATGAATAATTTAAACCTGCTGAAATGTTTAAAGAAATAGAATCGTTTTATTATCTTTTTAATACATTGATATAATCACATTTCATTGAAACTAAGGTGAAAAGTGTCAGTTATGCGATGTGTCTGCTATCATGTCATTATGACCATCCAAATACCATTTTACTGTTTATTTTCAAAGTGTGTTCAGCAGATTTATTTCTGCTGTTAAAATGATGAAAGGCTTTATACACAGCTCTCTTAAGGTCGTACCACAACATTTTAGTCAGGTTGAGGTCCTTGTGTTCTCAGGTTCATTTTCTGGGTGCATGACCAGAAAGCAGAGTTCATGGTTGACTTTATGATCCAACAAGCCCAAATCATCACCTCCACCTCCATGCTTGACAGGTGGTATGAGGTGTTTGTGCTGATATGCTTTGTTGTGTCTTTGCAAAATGTGCATTATGGCCACACATCTCCCCTTTGGTCCCCTTCGATGATGATTAATTAATTCATTAATTTGATTAGGACCTGGCTGCAATCTATGGTTATGGAACTCCTAACGACATATTCCTGCATTTTGCATTTTTGTTAAATAAATACTGTCATGTTGCAATATGCGGGGCACTCTTCATCTGAGGTTGTCTTCACGTGATTTTGAGACTTACAAAGGATTAGTAGTTTAGCAGATTTTTAAAATTATGTCCCTGATATGTAAACCTTTAGAATTAAAAAGGGTTTACTTTCTTTTTGAATTTGAATTTGAATTTTTTTTCCATAACTGTAAATTTAGGTTATCCTTAAATTTTCAAGCTTTGTAAGCTGTGCTGGTTGAACTATATGCTTGTGCTGCTCTTAAGGACCTACTGAGCTGGTTAATGAAGCCATGACAAAGCAGTGTTGTGTGGTTAGACTCACTTATGCCTCGTCATTGTGGGAGTTATGGCCCTTAGAGTTTTTTGCATTTGCAATGAGTGGATCAAGCTCATCTGGGAGCTGTGAAGCGCTTGTGATGAAGTAATATGTGCTCTCTCATTACAGTATAGGGCCAAACAGCAGAAAGAAACATGAATTCTTGGTAAACAGGTTCAAAGATTTACACGCATGGCTGAAGATTTGAGTGGTCCTGCAGCTCTTAAGGTACTAACTGCAAAGCTGTGGTCTAATCTGCTACAGGCACTAAATGGGTCTTCTTACAGCTCTTTGAGGAGACAATAATAAGAAGAAAATAAGAGTGTAAATGGAGGAAGAATGGTGTGCCGATGCTGAAGGCTTTTGAGGGTTTTTAAGGTAACTTTACTTTGTGTTGTGCAGCAGCAAAGCCCACTCCAACATGAATAATTGTACATCACTTTAACTGCACCACAAAGGGCTTTTAGATGTCATCTGTGTTTCCAGAGCATTGTAAAGATAGCAGACTGAAATTCCCAGCAGAGAGTCGGGACTATAATAAATTACTGCCGCAGCTTTAGCGGTGAACCCCGCGTCATTACCACTACTCAAAACAATGGACTGTAACAGAGATGTCAGATATTGCAGTACTGGCCATGCTCTATGCTCTCTTCATTTTATTTCCATTTTTTATCTCTTTTACCTCCACACTAGGTGACTTTGGCATTTTAGAGTTTGCTTTTCTAATCTTATCCTAAGCTCTGCTGTTATCATTATGGTAATACCAATGTCCTCTTTAAGGAGACTTGCTGATGAGATCACGGAGACATGAGGTCAGATCAGCACGCCCTCTGTAGCTGATTAATATTCATGTTTTATGTTGTTTTATCTCTATAGTATCTTTTTTTTCTGTCACACCTCCTCTTTCTCTCCACTCTGCGTGTTTCCCTCTCAGGGCAATGTCACCTTTTCATGTGCTGAGCCAGTTTCTGTTGCGGTGACGTTCACTGGGCCTGAGAGCTTCCTTCAGTTACCGGGGACTACAATGTCTTCATCGGGGGGCGTATCTATAGGCTTTCAGTTCAGGACTTGGAATAAGAAGGGGCTTCTGCTTAGTTTTGAACTCCCTCAACAAGGAGGCGTGGCCTGGTTGTACCTGAGTGAGGCCAGACTCCAACTACAGATCCATAAAAGCGGCAGGGCGCTGCTGGAGCTCAGTGCAGGTCAGTCTAAAGCAAATCCCAAGCACCTTCAGATCCACAGATCAACAGTAAAGTTACTAGAACCGCTCACACGAATGTCAAATCATTATTTTTCCACACTCACTGCACTTTGAAGAGCAGTGAGCTATGACTTCTGTCCATCTAATTTCAAGTATTTAGACTTAAACTTCATATCAGTAAAAAGACATGAAATGACCAGATACCTTGAAGAATAATAATCCCTACCCAGTTCTAGCACAATAAATATAACAATCATTGTTTTTCACACTGATTTATTTATTTATTTTGTTATATCCTGTAACAATGGTAGGTAATTGTGATCAGTGGGCGATGCATGGCTGGCATGTAGTTTCTAGGGTTACAGTGACAAATGTGCAGTGTGATCAACACAAGGACACAACTGTAGCAGAACGTCTCCAGACACTGCTTAGCTGTATTTATCTTGTTCATTACTAGTCACACAAAACAAGTTACAGGGAAAAAGGAAACAATGTGAACAGAAGGTGAGTCGCATTGATCAGACGTCAGTGTTGATATACAAGTGTTTGCTGTTTTAATTTAGGTTTTGGAAAAGCAATTAAGACAGACAAAAGTATCCTTCAACAGCCTGACCTATTAATGGCACATGGAGAAAAAAGATCATCTCAGTTCATGTAGAAACATAAGCCAATCTTTTTCTGACAAATATTTTTGCATTTCATGCTTTGAAATGTTTAGATGTAATATGTATGCTCTGCATTGTCCTAATTTTTAAACCTCTGGTCACTCAGCAATGTTACAAACAGCAAATGGCATTGTAGGATGATTAGGATGTCTTCTTGAGCAAAGAAGTGCAAGTAAGGAAAACAGTGGAGATAATGAGATATTGATTTATTCCCTTAACTCCTAATAACATACAGATCCACAGGGCTGGCACAGTGCCGTCTGTAGTTGATACAAGTCGATCACTCAGAGGATGTAGGGAAGTGGGAAGCTCACTTGCTGCAATCAATGTGTTAGATACGGCCCTTCCCCTCTGTGGCACATGTGAAGTGATGAGCAAGGAAACAATCAGTTTATAACATTATGTTTTATAAAAAGAAATGATTTACAAGCTGTTTCCAAGAAGAAAAGTGGTATATATCTAAATTAGGTGTATTTGTGTAGTAGACGGTGTATGATAGGATATTTAATTTGGTCATTGCTACCCACGCTTGGTTTCCATGTGGGGGAAAAAAAGTGTTCCCAACATCTGTCGAAGGTTTTAATGGCTCGATGTGCAACCATGGCACACGGGAAAAATTTTATTTTCAGCAGGTGTGTTAATGGATGTTTGCTTTCCAGGTGCTTCTCTGAATGACGGTCAGTGGCATTCAGTGGAGCTGAATTCCAGACAAGGTCGTCTAACCATCACAGTGGATAAAGAGGAAAGAGACAGCTCTCAAGCCAGCCCATCGTTTCCTGTCACTGTAGAAAGTCACCTCTTCTTCGGCGGTAAGACACAGTTCAGCTGTGTCATTCCATGCAATTATACCCACTCAAGCATCAGTGAGCATAAAATGTAGAAACTTTGTAATAAACCAAAAAATATATAGAATTCTCTGTCCACAGTGCATTAGTTAGTCAGTTACAGTCACAGTTTGCATCACAATACAGCAATGTTTTAGGGGGGGTTTCCACATACAATACACATCTCAGTTCATCTCTACAAATCTGTTGTATTTGTTTTTTGGTGCACTTTTATTTTATTAACTCTTGCCATCTGCTGTGATTCTCTTCTGTTCAGGTTGTCCTGTTGAAGATGGCAGTCAGAAGTGCAGAAACCTGTTTAGTGTCTTCCAGGGCTGCATGCGTTTGTTTACTGTGGACAATCAAAACCTGGACCTGATTAAGGTGCAGGAAAAGCAACTTGGAAACTACAGCAACCTGCAGATTGACATTTGTGGAATCATTGACAGGTCAGTTTTCAAAAACTCTGCTGTTTGTTAAGGCACATTAGTGTTTTCTCTTAGCTCTGACGCAGCCCTCTGATATTTAGTAGAGATATGAAAAATGATAATCTGGAAATATTTATGTCAGAGTGCAGTTATTCATAGAATAAATCATCGTGAAGCTTTGGTGTACAAATTGCAAGCTGTCCAAAATTGCAGTGCTGACAGTGACATTTTCTGGTAGGAATAGGGACCAAAATGTTCTATTTCAAAATAATTCTGTCTGATTTTACCCCACAAAGATTGTTGTCCATTGCATCTTAACTGTGTTGCCTTCATAACCACTTTCCTGGCAAGAATATCAGGTAAAAGCCAACCATGGAAAGTTTTAGTAGTTTGGTAAAAATGTATTTTAAAAACATAATACTGTCTCCCCCTTTTTTTTTTTTTTTTTTTTTTTTACAACCAATGTGGCATGACACATTGTTCTTTTAAATTCCACTTCAAAGTATTATGTACTTACATACTTGCATGATTAGAAGAAAAAATACTAAGACTGACTCAAACCTTTTCCTTAGCAGTTTGTTTAGCTGAGATAGGCTCAAAGAATTGGAATCTGTATTACTATAATATGGGTACCACTGGCCTATTTAAATCTTAGGAACACATTATGTTTTCTATACCACATATAAGTATAACTGCATGAGATTTTGTACTTATACCAGAGGTGTGATTTGAACCCTCAAGGTCTTATGTCAATTGCTTCTTGAGTCAGTTAAGTCTGTGAGGATTAAGTGATTAGGCCTTAGTGATTAGACTTTAGGTGGAGATGGGACTGGGCCAGTGTTTGGTTGGAATGTAGGAGCAACTGAGCAACACTGAGATTAAATAAATGCCAAGACAGACTGCACAAAGAATTGTGTGTTTTGTTAATGCATGATATGTTCACTTCACTAAGAAGAAAAGTGGACAGTTATAAGCCTGATGTAATCTAAAACATGAATCAGAAACATGACTGTTGTAGGAGGGCATCCTAATCACTTGAAAAGCTCTTTCAATAGCATCTGATTTGTCTGAGAAGTGCTATGTAAACAAGTCCTAATTGATTGCATGTTGATTTGATTTATATCTGCCCCCAAAAAGCATCTATACCAATATAGCATTTAAACCCATGAGGACTATGCATCACACGGTACATTTGATAATGAGAACACACAGAAGTGGGGTTCAAACCCACGAGGCTATTGCACCTTAATCACTCAGGTCTCTCATTTTAAATGCCAAACTTAATGAGGGTACCACGCTTGTCTTATCAGAACTGACATTATATAAAGATTAATATATGAAAAAAGATTGTTCATTCTTTCATTTATTCCCACCACTTGTTTTTACTCTAACCACTTTTTGTTCTGAGTCAGAACAAGAATTACTTGTTTTCCATTATTGAATTAAAATATGCGCAGTTACTAGTGTCAGCTATGTAAGTATCTATTAGATTGGCCAAAGAGACTTGCTTACCAGAAGTTGTGCGTGAACCCACGAGGGTTGGTGCCTATTGGATCTTAAGTCTAAGACCTTAACCACTCGGGCATCCTCGTAGCTTTTAGGGCATATCTATATGAGAATTTAAGAATTAAATCAGCCTGTCTTAACACTTTAATTTCAATTAAGTCAAGAAAGTCAAACCAGACTGTTTAGAGACTGCATTTACAGTCTATAGTGCCGTAAAAAGCAGCATGGTGGTAGAATGGATAGCACTGTTGTCTCACAGTAAGGTCCTGGGTTTGAATCCACTGTATGGCCAGGCCCCTGAAGTCTATATGTTCTCTCTGGGTATTGGGGCTATCTCCATGACAGCTGGGACAGACTCCAGTGACCCTGAATTAGATTTCTCACAATAGGTAAAATGTGGTCAAATGAGTAAACTGAGGTGCCTTGCATGCATCTATATCTATCTATCTATCTATCTATCTATCTATCTATCTATATATATATATATATATATATATATACATAGATGATCAGCTATGTCATTAGTTTATTTCCTTCAAAGTAAAAAATCTAAATGAACATCTTCCACATGTGGTGATTCTGTAATTTTGCCAGAGGTTGTAAGACCACTTGTTTCATCTCTTTATAATTTAATTGAAAAAAAGCCCCCACTGAACTTCATACATGCTTTGTCAAGCAGAACTCTCTATTACAGTAACGTGACAGGACCATTTATCAAGTGGAACTTTAGTTTATGGCCTTTACTGTACCAGGCGTGAGACTGAGAGCCACAAGAAGAAGCGCTCATAACAGTGCGATACCTAAATCACTTGGCCATCCTAGTGACAACAGGTGTCATCTGCTGAAAACGCAAACAGTTATAATAGTTTAGTGCAAGTAATGCAATATATAAAAGGCAAACAATTTAAGGCATTTACTTCATACAGCATAATAAGAATGTGATGGCATTTAGCAGGGTTGCAGCTGTTGTCACGAAACATAATAAGCAATTTCTTATTTAAAAAAGGGGGCTTGCTAAAATCATATATTTATATTATAATTATATATTTATATAGATTACGTAGACGGAAAGCTAAAAAAAAAAAAAGCTTCCAGTCATGTTGTGTCAAATAAGAAACACAATGGTGTGGAAGACTGTTTTTTAGATATATTTTTAATATTTTTATTGTTTTTTTTATTGCTTAGAAGGAGACATTTCTCCATTCAGAAGTCATACAAGCAATCCCAAGCAAGCACTCACACTCACAGTTATTAAGAGGAAATGATCGGTGGAAACCAGTGATGTAAAATAGGTGCTGTGACATTTTTTTCCTTGCCAATATAGTTTTTTTTTCTTGAGCTTTAAACTAATTTAGGCAGTGGACCAATCAAGTTCAATATATGACCAACAGCTTGCTGATAGCACATCCAGTACACATCCATTATTAGATCCATCTAACCAGTCAATTACAACACCCCAGCGATAATATCTACTTTACAGAAACTCCTCGTGTGAAAAAGTTCTTTTTTAATCAAGGTCACTCCTAAATCTGTTTTTAGTGAACTATATTACATATAAAACTGTTTAGAGATTAAAATTAAGTAGTGTACCTATAAGTGGATTTTTACATTTGAAATTAGCATGCTGTTAACGCCATCGGTTATGGAATGCATTATTGTTCTTCTGTCCAGAATAGGTTGTTTCTGGCTTTCTTCCCACTTTTAGTTTTTGGATCCTTGCTTGAGCCATGCAATTAATGCAGTGCGGGTAAAAATGTCGAGTTACATGAACTACATGTCATTTGCATCATCTCAGGGAAGATGTGAAAGCTTCTGACACTGACTCCAAGCAAATGGCCCCAAAATTGAAATTAGCAAATAATTTGCATGTTAACATTACCTGTCAACCAGTTTCACATGCTATCTAGGATATCTTATTGTGGGTACACAACAATAAGATATCCTTTGATTTCCTAAGATATGTTGAAATTTTCCTTTCAGTTCAATATGAATGGGAGCAATAAAAACAGATAATTTCCATTCAGTTTAAGCTGCTTGTAATTAAAACAATGCTGATGAGAACACTGAGAATGAACTAACATTAAGGAAGAATAATGAGCTAAAAGATGCCATAAATTTCTGCAGCGCTGAGATGAACTACCAGAATCAGAATATTTATTACCTATTACGAGGCTAATGCAACTTTGAGTTAAACTGAAAAGAACTGAACCGAGAGCTATTTTGCACCTCATGATACATATTTTCAATAATTGATGGAAAGATGATACAATTACGTGCAAGCATGTGCTTTATGTCATCAGTGACAGTTTAGATTCAGAGTTGGGGCCTCGGAGGAGGAGAGACACAGATGAGGGAGGGAAGGAGGGAAAGCAGAACCACTCATTTATTGTTTTGTTGGCACACCAAATAGCAGTACAATTAATGAGACAATTACAACAATTATAAAAGCCTCTAGGGAACAGGAACAAACACACACACGCTCACACACACAGAAGCACAAACACTCCTCCTGCAAATACAGTGAACTGAATGTAAAGCTTACCCACAAATATTGTACAAACCACACACCCTTGCCAGATAAGGAGCGTCTGCTTGGACGATTTTAATTAAATGTTGTGCTGTTCCTGTATTATTGTTATTATTATTATCATTATTATTCAGTAGAATACAGTTCTTCCACAGATCTGACTGCTCACTGGAACAAAACTATAAACAAAATCTGTTTTCCAATAAAGACAGGAGAAAATAATCAACCATATGTTCCCTCACTGTAATCCTGCTGATTGAATTTTGGCCTCGTGGGATATATCGTACTGTAAAGTCAGGTGGAAAATGGACTCGGCAACACGGCTTTAATGTGGTGGTCATACTTCAGAGCAGGTTATTACTGTATACTCTGTGTGTTATTGTATGTGTGTGCGTTTTGGTGTCAAAAGCAAACAGCTCTGCCAGCAGCAAAGCTGTTTGCTGTGGCTAATAATACTATTTTAAGGAAGGTGTGAGGAAGTGCTTTATTAATAGTACAAAGGAACGAAAGCCCATAAAGAGCTCAACATCAACTGAAGACCTTTTTTAAACCAGAGCTGCCAGCTAATTTCAGCTTAACACATAAGAAAGGAGATATGGTCTGCTTCTTCAGGGCACTTGTGTGTTTCATTATCATAGTGATGATAGTTATAGTGAAACCAGGGAGTGTTAGCTTTGCAATGAAATGATCAATATACTGTAAACTTCTCCTCTAAGTATTTTTAATATTGTGGAAAATATTGTATATTAGAGTGATTTGCTGTGTATACATTAATCGTTTTCTTACATGGTCATGGGGGCAGCAGCCTGAACAGAGAAGCCCAAACCTCCCTCTCCAGCTCATCCGGGAGAACACCAAAGCGTTCTCAGGCCAGCCAGAAGAAGCAATCTCTGCCATGTGTCCTGGGTCCACCCTGGGGCCTCCTCCCGGTGGGACATGCCTGGAGCACCTCACCCAGGAGGCGTCCAGGAGGCATTCTAGCCAGGTGCCAGAATCAGCTCAGCTGGCTCCGTTTGAATGTGGAGGAGTAGTGGCTTTACTCCAAGTCCCTCATGTGTGACTGAACTTCTCACCCAATCTCTAAGGGAGAGGCCTTTAGAGAAAGTTAATTTCTTGTTTACACAGTCTTATTTTTTCAGTCACTACACAGACGTCATGACCAGGTGAGGTGAGGGTAAGGACATAGATGGACTGGTAAAATGACAGCTTTGCTTTTATGCTCAGCTTTCTGTTCACCACAACAGACCAGTACAGCATTGGCATCACTGGATATGCAGCCCAATCTGTCTGTAAATGCCCTGCTCCCAATATCTTTCTTCAATGAGGGCAACTCATCCCTGTCCCAGAGTGGGCACTCCACCCTTTTCAGGCTGAGAACCAAGGCCTCAGACTCAGAGATACTTGGAGATACCTCTTATACCTGCCGCTTCACACTCAGCTGTGAACTGCTTCAGTGCATACTAGAGGTCACCAGCTGATGAAGCCAACAGAATCACATCATCCACAAAAAGCAGAGATGAGATTCCGAGGCCACAAAAGACAAAGGGGTTTCAGTAAATTCTTCTTTTTCTCATTATAATTGAAAATACTTGGATTGAGTGAAAAATAATCCCAGTCTTTAGTAAATAGGCATTTTACTGAGTACTGGCAAAACATATTTTGGGCCAGACTAAAAACAAGAATTGGTTGAAACACATTTTAAAGTTTTCATTGACCGCCAATAAAAACACAGTCTGAGAAAAGATGGGAATCTCTGTGGAGTTTGGTTTTGGTATGTTAAAATGGCCATGTGGCTCACGAGGCTCTGTGAGGTAGTGGGCTCCTGGACCCTGGTTTACTGAGTAAAGACAATCCCTGAATGCCTTAGGGCTAAGTATGAATGCAGAGGATGGAAGTGTTTTATATAAGGTTGTTTGCAGTCTGTAGACAACTTTGTTGGTCATCTATCTGCAATTATCTGTCTGTGACAGTGCATTTCAGTGTAGAAAGTGTTTGCCAGAGGCTGTTATGTCATAATATATGTGCAGGGCAGGCATGTGCCTGTGTGCACTGGGGGAGTAGTGGATGTTTTGTGTCTGCATTCTTTTTCTGTTCTTTGAAGAGTGCCAAATGATGCTTGGGATATTTCAGTTAGGAAGGGTAGAAGTTAAATTGTGCTTTCTTTCTTCCTGTACTTTTTCCGTTTCATCTAAGTCTTCATCTCTGTCACCACCTTCATGATCATCATGTTTAATCCCACATCTTCAAAAATAAACTTCATTAACAAAAATTTCCAAGACAAAATGGCAGTATGCAGCAATCTGCATCTACATGTCTTTGCTTATATGAAATACCGCCCCTTTTTCCAACATTTCTGTCATTCTATCTATATTGTTGCATACATGGACCCCTGACCCCTGAGAGCTTATTTGTTCTACCCAAAGTTGTGCACGTGATGTCTTTATATATTATCCCAGTCAGAGTGGAGCTGAGTGTTTATTAGAAAAAAAGAAAAAACTAACACAACTGAGAGAATATTTTTCCCTTCTGAGTGATTTGTGCAATTATTATAATTGTGCAAATCCGCATACCATACCATCTTTATTTATAAAGCACTTTAGCATAAAACCAGAGTTTATGCTAAAGTGCTGTACATATGCAAATAGCATAAGCAAAGTAAAAATAAAAATAAAATAAAATAAATAACTAAAATAAAATAAAACATGTTAAAACAAAATTGAGTCAACCCCCTTAAAAAAAGGCTTCAGCGAGTAAATATGTTTTAAGAAGAGTTTTAAACTCAGAAAGAGAAGAGGCCTGTCTAACGTGCAAGCGCAGATCTTTCCACAACTTTGGAGCAGCTACAGCAAAAGCACGATCACCGCTAAAGCAAAACAGTAAAGACCTGACCAGGCCTGGTTATTTATCTTTCTTTTAAAGGCTGAACACTTTTTTTTCTTTTTCATTTTGTTGTTTTTATGCTTACATTTTTTTTAAACAAACTTTGTTAGCATTTCTCACACCCATCTCACACAGGTATATTAACTGCCACCCATGTATATGTATTTTTAAACTTACTCTTATTTGAAAGTTCAGTTGCTAATAACCAGCTCGATCTGGCCCTTGTCATCTGGTGTTTCCCTATGGGGGCATATACAGTGGCATGAAAAAGTGTTTTCCACCTTCTTGATTTACCATTTTATGTATTTATCATACTTAAATGTTTCAGATAATCAGAAACATAAATATTAGACAAAGATAACACAAGTAAACACAATATGCAGTTTCTAAATGAAGGTGCTTATTATTAAGGGGGGAAAAATCCAAACCTAGATGGTTCTGTGTGAAAAAGTGACTGCCCCCTTGACCTAATAACTGGTTGGACCATCCTTAGCAGCAACAACTGCAATCCAGTGTTTGTGATAACTGGCAATGAGTCTTTTACAGCGCTTTGCAGATTTGTTGTAATTCAGCCACATCGGAGGGTTTTCGAGTGTGAACGGCCTTTTTAAGTTCGTGCCACAGCATCTCAAAAGGATTCAGGTGAGGTCTTTGACTAGGTCCTCATTTTGTTTTTCTTAAGCCTTCCGAGGTGGACTTACTGGTGTGTTTTGGATCATTGTTCTGCAGCAGAACCCAAGTGTGCTTCAGCTTGAGGTCACGAACAGATGGCCGGACTTTCTCCTTCAGGATGTTTTGGTAGATAGCACAATTCATAGTTTCATTTACTACAGCAAGTCTTCCTGGTCCTGAGGCAGCAAAGCAGCCCCAGACCATTACACTGCCACCACCATATTTTACTCGTATATTCCTGTACGATGTTCCTTTTCTGAAATGTTTTCCCAGCCTACTTTTACATCTGATGTAATGGGAAACGCACCTTCCAAAAAGTTTAACTTTTGTATCGTCAGTCAGTAGCCACGAGCCTCCACAAGCCTTTTTGGTCAGCAGTGGTTTTCTCCCTGAACTCTCCTGTGGATGCCATTTTTCCCAGTCTCTTTCTTATTGCTGAGTCATGAACTCTGACCTCAACTGACACCTGTGAAGCCTGTGGTTCTTGAATGTTGTTCTAGAGTCTTTTGTGACCTCCTTGATGAGTTGGCGATGTACTCCTGGAACAGTGGTAAACCTTCCCAGGAGTGATTGGCCTACCAAAATTAAATTGTGGATAATGGCTCTCATCCTGGTTCACTGGTGTCCCAAAACCTTAGAAATGGCTCTGTAAACTTTTCCAGACTGATAGATGTAACTTTGTTTTTTGAGCTCTTTTAGCCTGCTTCACGTTGTCAGACCGATTTTATTCAAGTGATTTCTTGATTCAACAGGTCTGCCAATAATCAGGCCTGAGTGTGTTAAGTGAAACTGAACTCAGCTTTCCAAAAAATGTGGTTATTCACATATAATTCATGATTTCACAACAGGGACAATTACTTTTTCACACAGCACCAGGTAGGCTTTTCTCCTTTAATCAATGAAATATTCATTTAAAAATAGGATTGTTTATTTACTTGGGTTATCGTTGTCTAAAATTAAAATTTCTTTGATGATCTGAAATATGTAAGTGTGACAAATATGCTGCTGTGGCAGTTCTTCATGTTTTTCAGCTATTCAAATCTTAAATCCATTGTCTTGAACTGCAGCTGGCGACAGTAATGCTTGCTCTGCTCTGTAGATCTGCTGCAACCTGGAGGGCCCCTCCAACCAGAAGCTGCCTCAGATGGTGCTGAGCTCACATATGAACATTAACAGCTGCAGTTCAAGATGGTGGAGTTGAATCCCTTGGGACAACTGAGATTTTATGTAGTTACAATATTTATTTTGGTGTTTCTTTAATTATTTGTGTAAAAAAAAAAAAAAAAGCAAGTGTATGCATGTATGTATGCACACACTTGTACAATCACCCTCTGTCCAAAGTCATTTCTGTGGGCAGCACTCACCTCTCTCCAGCTACCACCTACATTTCCTCCAGAAGAACACTAAGGTGTTTCTCAAGCCAGCTGTGCAACTCTTCAGCAAAGATGCATCCAAAAGGGATCCTAGTTAAATGCTCAAACCACCTCATTTGGCTCCATTTAATGTAATGCAGCATGTATTCAGATCCTAAGGATCAGACTACATGAACCCCTGACACTGTGAGCTTATTTGTTCCACCCAAAGTTGTGGCCATACTGTAGGTAAGGGAAGGAATGTGTATGGGCCAGCTATGCCTTAATGATTACCTCTTTACCACAGTATAGCAGTATAATGTCTGCATCGCTGGACTTACTATAGTCTTGTCAACACATGTTTAGTAACCAAATCACAAAAATCTGTCTGAAAGAAAAGTATCTGCTTTTCGACTTTTTGGGAGGAAATGTTTTCCCAGCCTTGACTTATTTTTGCAAAATTAAGGATGCAGATTGAATTAAAGGATTTTTGGCAGTTATGGCTCAAGAGATAGAGCTTGTTTTCTTCTAATTGGAAGGTCAGAGAGTTGACTCCTGGCTCATCCATCCTGCATGCATACTATCCTCAGTCAAAACACTGCACCCCAAATTGCACTGATGCATACAAGGGTGTGTTAATTGGTGAATATAGCTTGAAGGGTAAAGTGCTTTGAATGTTATATGTTACTAGAAAAGGTCTATATAACTGTCAGTTCATATAAAACCAGTTGTAACCTATGGAAAGAAATATTAAACTCAGTTGCGCATGCTTTCTCTCAGAAGGAAAGTATGTGAAAAGCAAAGAAATGATATTTTGTCTTTTACTAAATGAGCTTTCAGCTGAATTGTTTCGCAAAGTTACAAAAGATGTTGTACACCGGATTATTTTTCCCCCACTTCATCAGCCTCCCACAATAAGTTACCCAAATGGAAAATAGAACCTCCTGCAAATATTCGAAGTGAAATATTTTCTGCATTTTTTTTCCTGACCCTCCTACACACATTTGACCATGAAGTGAGTGACATGCTTGAGTAAACATTTGAAATGCTTTCTGTCCATTTAACAAAAGAGCTTTATATAACAGAGTCATTGTGAAAATAATTTCAAGTGCTTTGAGAGTACACTGAGTATACTGAGAGTTTGAAAGCATTTTGGCCAATCATAATTATCTAGTATCATCTGCACCATTAAGTAATTCCAAAAGGTCAAAGAGTTGATCCTGGCAGTCGGTTTTCCCGTCAAAGTGTTCATAAATAGCTCGAGTCTGCTCGCTCATTGTACGATAAGTGACTCGGCTAAAACATAAAAGATGCTTCAGCAGCTGTTTCAAACAAAACAAAGTTCGATGCTCTTGACAATAACAGATGAAAGGTATGTTTTGGCATCAACTGCTTTTGTCCCATTTGAAAGGTTTTTAGCAGTTAAAATTGGTTCCTAGTGTTCAAGCTGCCAAAAAACAAATGGATGTTTTCAAATCTGCTGTCACAGTATGTATGTATATATAACAATGTATACTTTTTTTTTTTTTTGCTTTGTGACCTTAGAGACGTTCAACTGTCTCCCACACAAACATCCAGCAGGGTGCCATTTCATAATCTTCTCGACTTTTCTCTCCCTCGGTGTGTTTCAGGTGTTCTCCCAGTCCTTGTGAACACGGCGGTCCCTGCAGTCAGTCCTGGACTGTCTTTCACTGCAACTGCTCTGACAGTGGCTACAGTGGAGCGACCTGCCACAGCTGTGAGTCACCTTTCAAGCAGATTTAAGTCATAACAGCCACAAATAGAATTTGTAAAATTTAAAAGAATAGCTGTATAAATCTTTATTTTACAGCATTCATTTTTGATTCAAAACTGTATCTCGGGTAAATCTATGTATGATACAAAGGTCTCACTTATAGCTCGTCCTGAAAACCATACTCCAGTATGCCATCCATGTATAGATGGATAGGGAAAACCTATCCAGGATCCTGTCCCAGCAACAGGCTGCTAGTCTGTTGCATGAATAAAATACATAAAAATGCATACATTCATGCCTGCAGTCAACTTAGAATCACCAGTTAACCTAATGAGCATGTTTTGTATGCTGTGGAAGGAATACAATCAGAGAACTCACAGGCACAAGGAGAACATGGACACACAAGAAAAAGGACACGTGGGACCTTTGGCAATAGTAACCGCTCTACCCGGTGCCATCCAGTACTCCCCTGCTGAGGAATTTAACTAGCTTCCCTGCTTTCTTTGTGTTTAATTCACCTCAATAGATAATAACCGTAAGAAACCAATAAACCTATTAAAAGTAAACATGGCTTCAGGATTTAGTCATCATATTTATGCTTCGCTACTGTACATATCCTTTTAGTTTTTAATCGCACTGTGAACTTCTGACTTGATGCATAGTTTTCACCTTCTAAAATGAGTCTTTTGCTTTTCTAAATAAAGTTATTCAAAAATACATGTTACTCATCAGAAGACGTGAGTGTGTGCATCCTTGAGAGTGAACAAATGTGATTAATGCTTTTATCCATCATAACCACTTTTTTTTTTTTTACCTGTTCCTAATCCGACACTGTTTTAGTTTCCTTTCATCTTGTTGCATTACCTATACCTTATCACGTAATACAATTTGTGGGAGTCTTGGCCAAAGGTGAAAAACAAGGTCCAAACTTTCAGTCTGAGACGTGAAGCACATCCTTTTAGCCTAGTGTTAAACTAGTTATTAAGCAAAATGTCCTAATGTTTTGGACTCTTTGATTGTGTAAAATATGGCAGGTGATTTATTATTATATATTTACATGTTTGAAATAAAACAAAAAAACAACAAACAGAAGACAAAGTAAAAAAAAAATCAAGTTGTCACAAATCACAAATGTGACAACCCCGTTAACGCCGCCTTGACGTGGCATAATTAATCTCCCATTTCGTCAAAACCAAAAGCATTTTTCATATTAATGAAAAGACAGTGCGATAGTTTTGACAGATGAAACTTTGCTTTAATTAAATTAAGCTGGAAGAAAAATTGTAAGAGAAAAAGAACATTTAATTCCGATAATTAATTACCTTGTACATAATGTAACGGGATGACTTACAGTATAATAACTGAAAACTTGCAGGCAGTTCATTTTTCTTCCCTTTTTATTGTTTTATGACAGTATTATTTATTGAAAGACAGATCACCCTTAATAGTGTGTTGTGCTGCTTTCATCTACATAATAGTCTCATCTTGCTCCCCATCGTTCACGTGAGGGGTTTTAAAGCAGCATCAAATGACCTGTCGAGCTGGTGGCTCCAGCTCCAGTGTTTACAGAACTCGTGATTCTGAGGGTGCTACAATTACAGTGACATGGATTTTTCCCTTTGTTGGTGGTGGTGATGCAAATTGGTACTTGTGACAGAACAAAGAGTTTTTCTTTGGACAACTAAGCGGCGTTTTAGATTTAAGAGCTTCCTGGGATGCCTGTCCAGGAAACTTCTCACTTTTTGATGGTGCATGATTAAAAGGAAAGAGGGCGATGATGCTACACTGCCAAATACTGAATCAATACGTACATTTATGTACATAAGGTGATCCCTGCTTCTAGTTCTGTGCCAGTTATCTCAAGTTAGATCCTCAAGACTTGTAAAGAGATTTTTGTGTAAGCCTTTTTTAATCCTGATAAATAAAAGTATTTTCTTTGAGTTGAGGAAAAGAGATAAACAGGTGAAGTGTTTAGATATGGGTGTTGCTTTATGGGCTCAAGCATAAAAAGAGGGAGACGGAGCAGAAGTTTATTTATTCACTGTGTATTCCCACTAGTCATTACCATCGTCTCCGGCTGGATATAACTTTAGTTCATGAGAACCTCTGATTATTTTCTTCACTCTGATCATATGACATTGATTCAGTGGCAATACGTACGTATGAAGCAGAACCCCTAATCCTCCATAGTTTTGATCTCCATCCCCTGGCAGCTTCCATGGGCCAGCATGTTGACGTTGTTGATCTCATTATTTTCCTTCCAGCTGTGTATGAACAGTCCTGTGAGGCATACAAACACAATGGCAACACATCGGGACTTTTTTATATCGACGTGGACGGCAGCGGACCAATCAAACCGCAGCTGGTCTACTGCAACATGACAGGTGACACAACCACACTTACAGCCCCCTTTACTACCATCAACAGTCAACATTTGCTTGTATTAACATTTACATAATTGCACATAAATAATGACACTCAACTGTTTTTAATGCACCTTATGCACCCCCTTGCCTTTTTTTCTGATGTTTGTATTATTTCTGTTATGACACTACAGATCTTTTTCTTGTTCATTATTATATAGATATTCCAGTCAGTCTCTATCAGCACTTTTTCTGTCTAGACTCCTAGTCTCTATCCATCTATTGATATGGTTTAAATAACTTTAATTTAATTCCATGCTTTTTATTTAACTACAGAAAAACTTATTTAGTGATTTTTAGTGTAGAAGAAGGTGGAAACTGAACATTACAAACATATAGAGCAAACAGCCAAGCTAGAATAGATGTTCACATTCATCCATATTAGCATTTGAGAAGTCAGACTCAAGTGCCGTGAGTGGGGCTTTGGCTTTCAGTGGGGCTGGGATTCCTCGTAACAGACACTGACTGCAGTTCCTAGTGTGAGATATATAGATATATATATATAGATATATACATATATGGTGAAGAGAGAGCTGAGTGTAAAAGCAAAGCTCTTAATTTACCGGTCAATCTACGTCCCTACCCTCACCTATGGCCACGAGCTGTGGGTAGTGACTGAAAGAGCGAGATTGCGGATACAAGCGGCGGAAATGAGCTTCCTCCGAATGGTGGCTGGCCTCTCCCTTAGAGATAGGGTGAGAAGTTTAGCCATCCGGGAGGGGCTCAGAGTAGAGCCGCTGCTCCTCCACATCAAAAGGAGCCAGCTGAGGTGGTTCGGGCATCTGACAAGGATGCCTCCTGGGCGCCTATTGGGTGAGGTGTTCCGGGCATGTCCCACCGGGAGGAGGCCCCGGGGCAGACCCAGGACACGCTGGAGAGATTATATCTCTCGGCTGGCCTGGAGAACGCCTTGGTGTTCCCCCGGATAAGCTGGAGGAGGTGGCTGGGGAGAGGGAGGTCTGGGCTTCTCTGCTTAGGCTGCTGCCCCCGCGACCCGGCCCCGGATAAAGCGGATGAAGGATGGTTTTGGTTTTTGTACTGTTTCTAGACTTTTGTTACTTTCTTTGTGAGAAAGTTTCTTTGTGCTTTAGTCTAGTGCCTTTTTTCATCTCGTCTCTGTGATTCTCCATTTAGTTACTTCCTTATTTTTTCTTATTTGTTATCAACTTAATTATTTTAAGCTACGCCTTGTTAACCTGGTGTTTCCACTGTGCCCGACCTCAGCTTGTTCTTTTTTGATTCATACTGTGTCCCTGTTGTTTATGTCTTTTGGATTACCTTGGTTAAATAAAGCTTGTTTTAAAAAAAAGCCACTCTTTGAACCTAAAAGAGGAGAAGAAATGGAGGAAAAAGTTTCCTTTATTTTAATTCTCTTTCACCTTGTGGTGTAATTGGCATCAATCATGCCTGCATATCTCTGTCTGCAGAGGAGAACACATGGATGGTGATCCAGCACAACAACACAGAACTGACCAGACTCCGACCATTTACAGGCGTAAACCAGTATTCAATCCACTTTGACTACTCGTCTGAGGAAGAGCAGCTGCTGGCCGTTATTAAGCAGTCGGAGCACTGTGAACAGGAACTGTCTTATCACTGCAAAATGTCCCGTCTCCTCAACACCCCAGGTGAGACCCCTGTTTAAAAAAAAAACAAAAGCAATGCAACTGCTCAGCTGATGAAACGAGAAGAAGTACAAAAATGTGAACGTGTGCTGACTTTGCCTTTTTAGATTTGTTTACCACCAAGAGCAAAAAATGATTTACTCACAGAAAATGACAGCAAAGCAAATAATCATCTTTAGGATAGTAAAATATTCAAGCAGTGACTCACTGAATCAATTTTTTTAAGTTATAAGAGGCATATATCATTTTGTACAAAAACAAAGCTCTCAAGAAAGCAATCAAACACCCCGCGGCTCCACACGTCTTCCCCGCTCCACTAGAGAAAACAAAATGATTGCTATGCTCATTGCTGCAAACTTAATCAGCATCAGGATTTTCTTCCTGTTTACCAGTGAGTCAGACTAATGGATTGTGTTTACATGTCTCCTTCTTTTAGATTCGAGAATTAAGCCCAATTATTTTGTCTGCGTTTTTCTTTTCGATGTTTTTTCACGGTCCTGCAACTCTTTAATTGACCCAAACACAGCCAGTTAGACTGAGCTAAACTACAAAGAACAGCCTTTATATCTAACTGGAAACCATTCATGTTTGTCAGCCAACATTTATCTTTAATCCTTTTGGTAACCAAGCAGCATACAGAGAAAAAGTGCAGGGGACCACTGCGTGCTTAGTATTAGCTCTTTTGGTACTCATTATGCATTTATAATCCTCTGTCCATCGCCTGTCTGGGGGCAGGGAAGACATCTAGCTAGAAAACACTGTTCAGGGAAAACGGGGCATGAAATGAGGAAAGAGAACTGCAAGAATTAAGTGAGTGGCGGTGTTGTGTTATGTCCCTCTGGCATTTAGTTAAAAGTTTTGTTGTAAGTGACTTACAATAAAAAGGTCACTCTCTACATCAGCATCGCAAGATAAGAGCAGTACGTGATGTGAGAGCGACAGTGAGCAAGCTTATCTAGGTAGTATTTATGTACACGGTATAGTGGAGAGAAGTCTTAATAAGATGTATTTTTAAAAAAAGAAATGAATACAGTTTTTTTGTATTACACGCATATTAGACAAGTTTAATGACCTCAAGCACACAGAAAACACACAATTTAGATTAGGTGATTTCACTTTTGCTGTATTTTTTTCTCATTTTAGACTTTACCTGGCAGGTTTCTACTACTAATGTATAGGTTACTGCATGTCTGACTGTAATTTAGGTTGCACACATTTAGGAAATTTAAATATTTGCAGCTTCAGCTTTTCATAGCACAATATCCCCTCAAGATAAAACTCGGATTTATGAAGCTGACTTATCAGAAGTTGTTCACTTTGGTTTTGGTGTACATTTGTGTTTCAGAGGGCTCGCCACTCAGCTGGTGGTTCGGCGGACCCGGGTGCGGGTCGAGTTCAGACTTATTGGGGTGGAGCTCAACCGGGCAGCCAGCAGTGTGCCTGCGGTCTGCAGGGCGACTGTGTCGATCTACAACACTACTGCAACTGTGATGCTGACCGCATGGAGTGGTACTGACCTTAATGAATACACACATTTTTCTCTACATATGCATCTACTATGAGCCGTCATTTTTAGCTAATGTGAAGTGAATATCAGTGATGCCAGGCCTTATTCCACGGTCCAGTAAGCACTGTGTAATAATTACACAGGAAAAATGAAAAACACAAATAAATCCAAGAGAATAACAAAAGACCATGATACTGTATATGCATTTGTTTACAAAAAATACAGAGGCCACCCTCTTCCCTTAGAGTGCCCTTCTACGTCAAATAATAGCTCATATCAGTCTACTTCCCTTATAAAGCAGTTGAGTGTGCTTAGATCTGTCAAATGCAACAAAAATTGTTCATTTATTTTAAATGACAGTAAAAATTTTACAGAAATTTTTTTTTTTTTTAGAAAATAGAAAACTGATTTAAAAAAGTAACAACTCTTTATTCGCCAAAAAGAAACATCTGTTTCTGCTCCTGGTGAATATATGTGGTTACAAATTAGTGGAGGGAAAAAAAGGTCCATTGACAACTGAAAAGCAGCCATAAAGCATTCTGTCTGCAACAAGATGAGTGGTGAAAATGAAAAAAGTCAAAGACAGCTTGGCTGAAGTAAGTAATTACAGGAAATACACACACACAGTGCATGTCTCCAACTTTAACCTCTTATTCAGGATATGAAACATGATTGACTTGCCCCGCCTGACTTGTAATTTTGGTGGTTTAGCAAACACTAAATCAGCTGGGATAAATGGAGCAGCGGAAGAAACAAAAACAGCTCTAACCTTTCCTCCTGTTGTAACCAATCCTGCCATGCTTCACTTCCTTCCATCATTTCCCAGTCCAAGCTGTTTGTGCAAATCTAACTCTATTTTTACCGACCGGAGCTGTTACTTCTGCCCCTCAATATTTCATCAGATTCCCAAAGTGCTGTCTTTGCTTTTCACTCTGAGTCCCAGATGTATTTCTTCACTCAAATTTCTAGAGGAAGCAGGATAACCAGCAGATTATCCAAAGTGCAGGAAGCAAAATGTGAGCATAAATGGACAGGGGATTTCTTCATTTGGGGCTAGCTGTTAGGATAACTGCCAAGGATAAAGTTTTGACTGGCAGGAGGGCTATAAATTGGTTTTGAAATAAATAGGTCCCCAAGAGATTGCACCTACACTCTGCAATGTTTGCGTCAGACCGTCACATCATGTAATCTTATTGCAAGAGAGATGTAACATTAAAACACGCAAACCAGTAAATCTATAAATAAATACTAAGTGAATGTAGATTACGGTTTGTCATCCTGTATTTGTTTATTGTCTTCACACCTTTTCTATTACATTAATCCTGATTTTTCTTCTTTGCCCTTAATGTTTTGTTCATATGCATTTTTTTTTTCTCCAGGACTGAAGACTCAGGCCTGCTCACCCATAAGGAGAGCCTACCTGTCAGGTCTCTGGTGTTGGGTGACATACAGAGGCCAGGATCAGAGGCTGTGTACAGGGTGGGACCACTGCAGTGTCACGGCGATCGTAAGACCCCCTATGGGTTTTGGTTACCCATTTACCTACATTTAATTTATGAAAACTCGTATTACTTTGTCTTTATTCTCTCATTTTATCATCAATCATTTCGATTGAAGAGATTGTTTAATTTAGGGCAGCTGGGCCATAAACCTTATCAGGTGAGCTGATAAATTTGTTAAGCACCGCTTACTTGGCGGATACTAAAATTAAACATGGCCAACATTTCAAAAGATAAGGTCTTTTTATGAGGGCCAGCCAGTCTGAAGAAAGATGGCTTAAAGGTAGGGAGCTAATCAGCTTGTTTCGGGTAAATAAGGAGGATGTACTGAGGGGCTGCATTCTACAGAGCTTATTTTTAATCATGGATCATGCAAAGCTAGTCTAGATGGGAGATACTGTCCATGGTTTAGGATTAAGCTGGAGCATGTTACAGAAAAGCTTAGTGATAACTGTGTTAACTCACATTCTTTTACCTTTATATGATGTCAAACTCAATTTAAGTATTGTTTCAATAACAGTGCAGTGAAATTGAACATCATTCTCTCTTTGCACTATTAAAATGTTCTCTGGTGTTCTTAAATTACATGTTCCAGTTCAAATGTGAGATTTACAATTAGCTTAAGATAGTTTAACAGGTTGGTTTGTTTCTTTTGATGTGACTTCTGAATGCTGAAGGTGACTTTTGTTTATTTATATATTGTTTTAGGGAATTTTTGGAATGCTGCGTTTTTCGACAAGGAGACATCGTACCTCCACTTTCCTACTTTCCACGGAGAGCTGAGCGCAGATATCTCCTTCCTGTTTAAAACCATGGCCTCCTCCGGTGTATTTCTGGAAAACCTGGGCATCAAAGACTTCATCCGGATTGAACTGAGCTGTGAGTAAGAGCTGGAGGCTAAACACAGAGTCCAAATCAAACACAGATAAAAGGAGTGGAGTTTTCTTTTTCTTTTTTTACAGTATGAAAGCACAAGTTTTTATTTTTATGTATCAAAATATTTGCGTGCCATAGTTCTAAATCTTACCAAATGCTCGTGTCCTCGTTATTTTTCTGTGTTAGGAGCAAAGTGTTTGAAATAGTCTGTGGGTCCTACAGAAGAGGGTGACAACATTGAACTCTTCATTCTCGTTTAGTTTTTTCATCAAAAGACTGATTTCTTTAGCATTTTCTTTCGGTGCTGCTTTTGTGTTTCCAGTATTTTATTATGCTTTAAGCTGCATTATTTGTTATTTTATGATCAAATTTTCTTCCCCCACAGGCCGCAGTTGAATGCATTTCACAGTCGTACACCTACACTGATGATAAATGCCGACCCACGGCACTGCATTCACCACACAACATAAATGTGAATAAGACTAAACCCGTAAAAGGGAACTCATAATTACCCCTGCAATTCTTTTTTGGTTTTTTTTGTGCACCATTGCTTTTAATTTTACAGTTGTTTTATGAACTCTCGGGGGCATTTTCACCCTCAACCTCCATTAATTCTTGTCTCTTATGCAATGCACACATTTATGGTCACCACTGTTGGCCATTTATATTATGACAGTAATAACCAGCACAGTATGATTTAGTTTATGGGTGCCATGGAATTGTTCCTTAGTGTTGGATGTATGCTTACCGCCTACCACAGATTGTGCAGTTTAGAATAGCTGTATTACTCAACAAGGTCTCCTTTTCTTTATACGATTATGGCTTTCAATGCGTGTGTCATTTGGACAGGCTTGAATCAGCTGTTAGACTAATCTGTAGGTACTTTTGGGGTTTCTTTAACCTCACGTGTAGAGCTTGTTGCCAACCTCATGTTGTGTATGCATTTTAAAGGAAGTTGTATAAGAAATGGGATTTAAGAGACACACGTAGAAATCTAATACGGGGTAGCTAACCAACAGCATCTCTCCTCGGGGAAATCATAGTCAGCGTGGTTGTTCCAGCTCTGAATACTGCTGCTCTGTTTCCAGCTGCCTCAGATCGCCTGGTTACACTGTAGCTGGAGATAGAGAACAATTTCTAAATGAGGTTACTGCAGGATGCTGGGACACCGCTTCATCTTGCTCTTGTGCTCCCATAGTGATACATCCTCACCTTCCACCAGTAAAACATGAAGAATGGTAGCTTGCTTCATCTGTGGTCTCCTAAATCATTACCCTTTGTTAGAGAGGACAAAAAGAACAGAGCAGAGTATCTGCAGAATTGTATTCAGCCAGTTGAGCACAGAGTCGCTGTCTGTGGTGCTGAAGAAGGGCTGCACCTCATGGTGCTGGTGCTGGTGCTGGCTCTGGTCCTGAGTCATGACTCCGGATCTCTGAGGAAAACTCAGATCCTCCTTAAAAGCAGCAGTATCACAAAAAACACCTGCAAAATGCTACAACGTTTGCACTTGAAGGTTTCATTTTTCTACATTTAATTCCGGTATAAAATGAACAATATCTCTCTGCATGCTGTAAGTGCTGTGTTATGTTTGGGATTTTGTAATTCACAGTAGAATGCAATGAATCTGATTTACTGGACTTATTTTATAGAAGGATTTTTTTTTTTTTTTACTTTGGTAATTTGCAATAATCACGGAGGTCTTAACACCTTAAACTGCTTCATTCATTATTCATGGCAGCTCCTAAATCCCAAAGTGAATATTGTTGTTGTCTTGCTATACAGCTCAAGTTTCTTGCAGCGTGCCTCAGGTTTCTGCCCCCCAAAATGTCCTTTGCTTCAGTGCTTTTGCCGTAACAAGCACTCCAGAGTGTGCTGCAGCAAGACACCCACGTCTGGTCAGTCCTAAAACAAAAAAAAAAGCAGTAACACATAATGAGGAGCCTGATGTGGAAAATACAGCAGGACTATAAATCGTAATACATAAAAGACGTTTTAAAGCTTACTTGCATAATCAGCCACAAACCATTGACAGGTGAAGTGAATTACTTCTGATCAGCGTGATTAATACGACATCCTGCTGGGACACCATGTCCTGGTGTTTGACACCTGTTCAGATCATTATTTAAAAGTATCACTGGCTGAACTTAAGTCTAAGAAGCACAGCAGGAAATCTGAAAAAGCCTGACTTGCCCTAACAATCCTGTTGTTTAACTCTGTTTGTTTCTTTTCATGGTGCTCTCAACAATCAGATGGTGGTCTATTTCTTCCAGGTATTCAGTACACAACCTGAATTAGCTTTCTCTTGTTTGTTATCCTGTGAGAACTGTTCCCAGTTTGCTTCTTTAGGAGCTTTGTTGGCTTTGGTGTTTGTTGTTTTTGTTGTGGGGGAGTAATTAAACTTCATTCCGTAGAGCTCTGCATCCCTGATGTCTTCTTGTTTTGTCTCCAGACACTCGAGTCAAACCTGCTTGTTAAAACTCCCATCTCTATTCCCACTCTTGCCATTGGCAGGTTTTAGACTGACTGTTGGAGCTCTGTGGAAACATGCAGCTACGTGTAAGGATTGATTATAGCTGCACTTGGCAAGGGAACACCTGTGTTGTCAAAATAAATAGAGGTTTCAACAGAGATGTAGAATTCCCATTAATTGAGTCGCAGTGAATGTTCATTGTTTGCATAAATTAAATGCTGATTTTGGGTCTGCCACGTCGTGTCTTTACAAGAAGCGATGACTGAAATCTTCAGTCTTTTCTCGACAGCAGCAACAGCAATGAAGAGACATTGCCTCAAACAAAAGTTGAGCTCATTATTTTCAGACTTTTTTTTTTAAGATTATAAACTAGAAATGGGTTATTTTAAGCATAAGAAATTGCTTCACTGCTACAGCTAAGAAACTGCATGATCTTAATGATTACTTTGGTCATGATTATTATCAATTTATTGACAGTGCTTAGCCAGAGAGCAGAATAACTTAATATGTTGTCTAATTAAACCATTTCCTATGAAACAATATAAATTTTTATACTACCCCTTTGCCTCACATGCTATCCATTCTCCTTTGTCAAGCCTCCACTCAGGTGGTTTTCTCCTTTGATGTTGGTAACGGCCCGTTGGAGGTTCGTGTCGAGTCGAGCTTCCCACTGAATGACAACCGGTGGCATCGAGTCCGAGCCGAGCGGAACGTCAAGGAAGCGTCGCTTCGACTGGATGAACGTCCTGTCGCCACACAGGAGGCGCCAGCTGACGGACACTTCCACCTGCAGCTCAACAGCCAGCTGTTCATAGGTGAGTAGCGATCCAATATTCAGATCCTCAAGAAGTAAGAATATTTCATGTAACTTGTAGATTTATGTCTGAAGTATAAACATGACTCTTTCTTTGTGTAAATTTTCACCTCATTAGTCTTAGTTCTGGATGATTCAAGGCCATTTCCTCCAGGATCTCAGTGTTCTCTGTAACTGTCAGCTTCATAATTATAGAAATTTTAAAATTAGTCTTTTTTGTGCCTTTCAGGGGTTAAAGAAAAAGGTTCCCATTAGACAGGATTCTATGAAACATTGACAAGTTCAGTGCTTGTTTATTGAGGCTTTTGGAACTGAACAGTTAATAAATTCAGGAGCCATCTGGATTCAGTCATTTGGGAGTAGACTGCTATCAGATGTCTCAGGTCATGTTTATTTACCACGTGTCACAGATGAGTCAAAGAAAAGAAAAAGAAAATTAATTAAAGAGCACCCTAATTAAAAGGTGAAAACTGCTACGTTTGCAGTGATTTCTGTGATTTCTCACTCAAATGCACAGCAAACCCTGAATATGTTGAATGAAATTACAAAAAGTGTTACATTTTTGTGAAAACTTGAAGTCAACATTGTTTCCTTGCAGTTTTATATTTCACTGCCATAGCACATTACTGCAAAAGTCTTTATTAAAGACGCATAATGCTTGGGCTGGATCCATCCTTAAAAAAAGCTTCATATTGCTAGTGATCAGAAACTGGGAGAAGGGCAAACAAAAAAAAAAAAGGGAGCAGAGCAACCAATATTAAACAAAATCAATATGCCGGACAGTACGCTTTAAATATTATTTGTCTAGAAACTCATAACTGTGGGAAGGAAGCTGTTCAGCAACACCAACAAAAATCTGAGTATGAAAGAGAAGTCATGTGTCTTAACAGAAGTCGGGAAACATGAGTAGTGTTAGATTTGACACTGATAATCTTGCTGGAAAGATTGGAGTCATACTGCTGTATCGTCTCAGAATAAAAAATAAACAAAAACAATATTTTCTCAGCAATCAATCCAGGTGCTTATTTTCAGCATCTGCAGACACAATGCATGAGTCTGATTTGTGTGTAGATGTTATAGATGGTATAAAGCAGTTTTCTTAAAGTGGTTTTATGTAGGATGTCGAACATTGTGCAGCAGTAACTTAATCTGCTGCTGCTGCTGCTGCTGAACCCTGTGTTTGTTCAGCTGTATTGGATATAAAAGGTGCAGCATCTGCACATTTATTCTTTGGGTCTTCTACTACATCGTCACTCACAGCGCTACAGCATAAACCAGTGACATCTAAAAGACAATACAATTAGGAGGTCCTGTCTCCTGAAACGTGCTGGAAAAGGAAGAGAAATATTCTATAGCTATGTAAGTGCTAAACTGTTATTGACTAAATGCCAGCTCTATCGAGTATCAGTCTGCTGAGGCGATGGTTTTGACCACTGAATATGCATTCATCAGGGAGCAGTGGCATAATAAAGAGTGTGGTGCACAAATTCTTAATAAACAAATGAATCTGAAGTTATTTGTGAGAAGTTTGTGCAAATCAACAACCAGCTCACTAAAATTCTTTAACTTCAAACTTTATCAATACTTCAGCCCTCGTTATCTCAACTTCATCGCTTCATTCCATTGAAATTATTTGTTTGACCTCAGAGTCTGTTTGTAGCTCTGCAGGGACAAAAAATCCAACAAAAAACTGAAAATCCATTGTGTATTATCGGGTTTTATCATTGTGTAAATATTATGCATGTCACTTCATATCAGTAAACGCGCACTGGAAGGAAAACAAACTACCAAACACTGATGAGATTGGATGAAGGCACCAGCTGCAGCAGCAGGGAGATTGAGGTGAATATTGATTTGCTCAGTGTGCTTAGCCGATAATCCACTCTGAATAGCCAACGGGTCGCCACCGGCAGCCTAAAGCCGTGTATGTTTACCTCCAAATTATCAGGAAAGTACACTGCACTAAGTATGAAGGAGTGTTTGAATGAAAACGTGTTGGTGTCATTTCACAAGGTGATTTTATTTATTTATTTTTTATATTTGATGAACAGGCATGAAGAATTTCCACCCATATTCTTCAAAATCTGTAAACGACTGTATAATAACTATTCGTATCAGCTCAGAAATTGTGTAAGCATTAGCCACAACGATGCTGTACTCACTCCTGTGTACAGCTTTTTAATAAATGATAATCCTGCCAGGTCCCTATAGTTTGGATTTATAATGCTTTTGTGCCTTTTGAATAAATCAAGTCTCATCAGGTGCACCGCACAGATGTATTAGCCCATCTACTTAGCTATGATTTAATAAGACACAGAGTTGTCTTCTTTAAATTCATACCCATAATTCCATGAACAGTGTATTTATGAGCCTTAATTATTCCTTGCACTGCTTTATAAGGCAGCAAATTACATTGTTTCGATTAATAGCCCATGTTATTGCCTCCTGTCAGCCATAGGATTGCTTTTCCATTTTTCTTTATTGCCGTTTGTTGGTGTAAAATAGTTGCGCACAGCAGTTTCAAGTGAAAGATTTTTCCATTCATTCCAAGGAACATTTCACATCACTTGTTGTATTGCCTGCTTTGAATAGATAAGCTATAGTTTATTGGTGAGCTGTGTCCGTAAATTTGTGTTTTGCTTGCTGCGAGTAGTGCCGTGACCAGGATCTGTATATCTGTTTTGCTTAATAGAAAATTTAGTGTATCTCAGTTTGATTTGCTGAAATATTACCCCACAATTAAATCGTCTTTATATTTGTTAACCTGACAGTATGAATTTGGGACCTTCCTGCCCTTAAACACAAATTTGTGCAGAAGCAAAAACAGTGGAAAAGCAACACGTGTATGCAAGTTGAAGCAGCTTCAATAAGATGCCTCATACAGTATGAGATTTGCCAGTACAATATGAAGAATCGTATCAGCTGATATGGGTTGGAATAAAGATCCAGTTATTACATTAATCAAAAAAAGTCATGCATTCTATATGGATCCTGTTGATATGATGCAGAAATGAAAGCTTTGTTAAGGGTTTGAACTGCGTAGAAGACTGACGTTCATTTAGCATCACTGCTAATGTGATATGAAGCCAAAGTCCAATGATTAAGTCCAAAAAAAGTGCACTGAAATAAATATTTAGAGCCTTGCAAATGTATGGTGTGTCTCTGGCCTGTCTGTATTGCATCAGTGTATTTATTTTAGCCTGACATCATTCACATAGAGCTTACTGTGCTACAGCGTTTGAATTCATCCTCACTACATTTCCTGAGCCAGCAGCTTGAAGGATCTTTGTATTTTGAGCCACCTACACAACCTTTGATGATTGCTTTGATCCCACTAATTCTTTCCCACTTACTCCCCAGTGGTCACATACTGTTTGCTTCAGCTGCAGCATGTACTCGCCACTATGATCTTGTGAAAAGAGCACAATCGTTATTTTATATTCTTACTGATGATGCTTGCGTTTATCTCAATCTGTCTTTTTTAGCTCCACAAGTCATTCACTAATCATTCATTGAGGAATGATCTCACCAAGCATCGCCTTCAGTTTCTGTTAGGGTCCAAATTCTGATGGTTTTGCTTTTCAGACACGCGTTTTCATTATCATGTGTAGTTTCTTGTTACCTTTGAATTACCCAAAACATGCTTGAAACAACATTCATAATTTTAATTACATGCTCTTACATTTCTCATTAAAAAAAATGTTTCTCATTCTGTAAAATTTTCTCTCCAAATCATTGCTTTATCTCTGATGTTCGCCAGGAAATATATCCAGCCCTTTATACTAGTATCAGTATAATGTCTCACTGTCAACACAGAGATTAAGTAGTTTAGTAAATCATTTAGAGTAACTGTCATTTTGAAAAGCTTTTAGGGAATATTTACCTCTGCACTCGTGTTGCTTTGGCTAAACTGCCTGTTTCAACCATATACAGTTTGTTGGCTTACATCAGACGAGAGAGAGGAGTCTAGCAGAGCTCTGATTTATTGGTGTGAAAAGCTCCTGCTGCTAAACAATAGGAAGCTGTCAGCTTTGAACACGCAGAGCAAAGCTTTGCCTCGTCTGTGCTCTGAGGACAATAACGATTGAGCCCCGATCTTTGCAGAAGTGGGAGTTTGTCAGGTTTGAACTCTGGCTGTGCCATCACATTTGAAAGGATGGGAGGCGTGTTTGCAAAAGTGGACATGCATTTTTGATTTTTTCTCCACTGTTTATGTGCAAGTAAGGTAAGTGTGGAAAGAATGAGCAACGCAAAGTCTAGTATAGGGAAGAAAATCGGCCTTCCTGCTCCCCCCCCTACAAATTCAGACATACAACCAGACACTGGTTCAGACAGTAATTCATCAAGGCTGCCAAACACACAGTCAGCAGCTGGAAGGATGTTATATAGACAGACTGATGAAAGTTATACCTTTAAATCAGCCTTCCACCTACAGCTTGTTGCCTCATTGTGTTTTCATCATTGTGTCATTTCATAGAAATAGTGTTGACAGTTTGAAGCCTCTGGGGAAGCAGAGGCGACATGTGGATCTGCTACAGATGACAGGAGGAGGAGAAATAAAAACATACAGGCTTGTCAGCACACTTAGAATAAAACAAAGCCTGAGCCTGAAAGAAGACAGACACAGAAATCGATGTTGCATCATTGTTCTCGGGGAGCACGCTTTGGCCTTGATTGCTCGTGATATCAGCAATATAACCATTTCAACCCCTCGGGAAGATCTCTACACAGAAGGGTGGAAAGTAAAGATAATGGCGCTTAATTTTTGTGATTTCAGGAGGCACAGCATCCAGGCAGAAGGGCTTCCGGGGCTGTATCCGCTCTCTGCAGCTGAACGGCGTCACTCTGGACCTGGAGGAGAGGGCGAAGATAACACCAGGCGTTCAACCCGGCTGCCCGGGTCACTGCAGCAGCTACGGCTCGCTCTGCCAGAACCATGGCCGCTGTGTGGAGAGAGCTAATGGCTTCCACTGTGACTGTAACCTGTCAGCGTACACCGGAGTCTTCTGCCAAACAGGTGCACACACAGTGTAGCGAGAGTCATACTTGTCTGGATGCTGTAAAGATGTCGTTTAGCTGAAGGAGCTCATTGTCACAGGCGCCAACAAATATCCTCAAATTATTTCACTTGCAACGTTGTCAAATACCTATAAAAGAAGTACGTGGTAGAAATCCTTGAAGTTCTTAGTGTAGTGGAGTGGAAGAGAGCGAGTATGTCTCACAGATGATGCAAAAATACAAAAGAAGCAGTACTGTAGGGAGATCTGCCAACGATTGGTTGCTGAGTTACTTGGTGTAAACTAGAAAACTGGCACATCTTGGAAGTTTTTACAAAAGTTCTGTTAAAAAGTTCATCTTCTCAGCAAAACTCAACAGGGAAGTTTTCAAAATAAATAAATAAAAGTAACATCAACAAGTCAGACAACAGGAAGTGACAGGAAGCGTTTACATTCTGTTGACAAAATTCTCAAAAGCTGAAGCCATTAGAAGGTCGTGTTTTCTTCTGAACTGAGCAACATTAATGGTTCCACCTGTCTTGACGTCTCTATAGGAGACCTGTTATAAACACACATGCTGCACAGAGCCACTTAATGTGTCTGACATCTTTCCTCGGCTTTACATTTAATTTCATAAGCTCTTATATCCCACAAGCCAAGGTTAAAGCTGTGGTTATGTGTCAGCTTGTGGTTGCTGCTGGACGAGTCCTCGAGCCCGAGAATCAACTCTGTGTTTACATCCCTGTGAAGTCAGGTAGAACATACTGACATTCAAAGTTTTCTATTTTTGTAAAAGTGAACTATAATAGGACGAATTATCATAATAATGAAACTCAAAATAAATGGATATGGTAATAAAAATAAATACGAATATTCAGAGTGGATGTTAAGGTTAAGGTATTCATCTATATTGTTTCGCAGAATCGTTTTTCTGCAGTTGACACTCGTTAAAAAGTACTCAAAGTATTTTGGTTTGATGTAAATTCATTGCATTAACGATGCATCTTCACATTGAACTCTATGTCTGGGCACAAACATTTCACTGAGTTCAGCTGGTTAAGAGGACTCTCCACCCCTCTTTCATTCCCGCTGCTGGCACCTACTCTCTTCAGCCTGCTGATGTACCACAAGTGTGTTTAATTGCTTTGATTCATTAGTTGAATAGAGAACAGATACAACTGTATTTAAAGTTGAAGCCAAACTTTAGGTGATTAGTATTTGTTTTTCTTCCTGCTCCAGTATTTTTTCAGAACATTCTTGTGGTGTTAAAAACTATTTAGGCTATGTGAAATTGTTAACTTAAAGAGTTTTTGAATAACCAGTAGCAACTGAATATTGAAACTGAGAGGCAACCTTAGATATGTGAATTGTACATTTTGTCATTTCTATCAGAGGAAAAACAACACAGGATCTATTTAATCCAATGATCTGCTCATGTACATGCAAATGTGTGCAAACGTCTTGAGCCATCCCTCACTTCTCGCTTGCAATGAGCCAGACATTTTTGTAGTTTTTTTTAAGTGTTCATGATCAGAGGTTCTCCAGACTTTCTAAAAATCTTTCAAAGTTCTTCTTTGGACATTGGCTGCTTTTTAACTTTTTTTTTTAGTCCAGTCCTTGTACCCACTTTTTTCAAAAGAATTTTTTGTTTGTTTGTTTCTTTAGGTACTTCACACTAACCTACGAATCATACAGGCATAAATAAAAGGCAGCTAGCTCAAGAGCTTAATCAGTGCTGTGTCTAAACATAGCAGCTTAGCAGAGAACCTATTTTAAATTGTATCTTGTATAATTTGTTCCCACTTTTTTAGTTGAATCTATGAAAAATGTCAGCGATAACATGGCTAAAAAAAAGATAATAACAATAATAATAATAGAGGTAGGTAGGTGCTATAACCTTTCTGTGGCCGCTTTCTTCCAGAGGTGTCAGCCAGCTTCAAGTCAGGAACATCTGTCAGCTACACCTTCAAGGAGCCCTACGAGATGAGCAGGAACAGCAGCGCTCTGCCATCCTCCATCTACTCTGACATGACGCTCAGAGGAGAAAACGTCTCCCTGAGCTTCAGGACGAACCAGAGTCCAGCTCTGCTGCTCTACGTCAGCTCCTACTACAGAGAATACCTGGCTGTGCTCATCAATAAACATGGTGAGGAGAACACCTGTCTTACAGTAAGACAAAACTTTTAATTTTTCAAAAGTTTTTATACCTGATGACAAATTTAAGAGGGCTTCTGTTTGCATTTCTTCTTCTCCATGTTCAGTTTGGTCTCTCTCCTCTTCGTCCTTCAGACTTGAGGTTGAATGTCTTCTGTTATTTATGAACCAACTGTTTCACCCTCTAAATATCTTTTGGTAATTCTTTCCTGTTAATGATCCATCTTTTCCTTCATTATGGATGTCACTTCTTTTAAACGCAACACATTTTCAAACCTAAACCAAAATATTTTGTGGGGGAAAGTAAAAAAAGAGAGACTTTCACCCTGTTTTTTTTAATATATATATATATATCTCAAAGTTCTCCTCACCTCTCAGTCTTTCCCCTTTCCCGTCATCTTTTCCACATATCAGGCTCTGCCCTCTCCTGCTTCTCGGTCTTCTCCTCCTCTTCTACTTAGCAGCTTCAGAAGATCTATAAGAATCTGTCAGATCTATCCTCTCTCTGGATCCCTGTCTACTCTACTACTGTCTACTCTCCTGCCTTTTAACACGTCCAGCTGTTTTGTCTTTGAAAAAGTGCTGCAGGAATAAGAGTTTGGATGATGAATGGCATTTTCAGCATCCAGCAATAAAATTGGCACTATGCTGCTTGGTTAGCTATAAATGTTTGTTTTTTTTCTGCTGTTAATGCCCTGTTGTCTGTCGGCTTTCTCTGAGTTATTAAGGCTTCATGCTGACCGGGGAGTTGACAGGTAAATGTGCTTAAACGTGTCCAGTGAAATCCTTAAGAGCTCTCTCTTGTTCTGCTTCTTTCATTTGCTGCACTTGAACATTCTTCAGCCAAAATGAGAGATATTCATTGTTAATCACTTAAGTCTTGCTTTCAAGAACTTATGCATAAACCACGTTATCAGAGATGGCAGCTACGGGAATGAGCTTTAATACATCAAGTAATTATTCCCTTTTGGTAAATACACCTAATTAAAAGATGAACACAGTGAATCATGATTATGAAGTGTTTCTTATGGGATTATTTATAATTGAAAAATATTATCCTGATAACATGGATGCGTTTGAAGGACAATGTATAATTTCATATCCTTGGTTTTAATCTTAAAAGCCCCAAAGAAATAACGTTGCTTTATATAAATCCGCTCCTAATGCTCTGTATATTAGGAAAATTAATTAGATTTAGAGTTTTGTTATTGATAGGGAATTACCTCTTAATCCTCTTAAAATGGAAAGCTTTATTAACTCAGTGATGAATCCGAAAGATGCGAATCTAAGGTTATTTTTCTTAAGGATGTTTTTTTCGTAAAGGTTATAGAACACACAGATGTTTTCGTCAAGAGTAAGAAAGAAGTTTAACGTGGAAAAACTTTGTGTGTTTGTGTGATTAAGATAAGCTGGAGGTGAGATACAAGCTGGACAGCAGCAGAGACACCGAAGTGCTGAGGAGCAAAGTGAGGAGCCTCGCCAACGGACAGCTGCACACCGTCTCCATCAGGAGGCTGACAGACTCTGTGTCTGTGCAGGTGAGGAAAAGAACACAAATACTGTATAACTACATTTATGGTTTTACTTAGGTTGTGTGCAATATACAATATACTATACATGCATACAGTATACGACAAGGTGATATGTGCTTCCTTAAATCTTCAAGAGACTACAAAAGCAGGGACTGCACGAGTGAGTAGAAAATAGGGAGGAGCATCTCACCTTACACACAAAATAACAACACTGTTCAATTTTAACAGCTTTGAAGTGACAGAAGAGTGTAATTTCTGCCGTTTCAACTGACTTCCACTTTAAAATAAAAGGTTACAATGTTTTTTTCACCACCAGATGGGGACAAAAAGGCACTATGCTCTGATCAATCAAATTATTTTAAAGAATGATTGAATGTTTTGCAGTTCCTGCGTGAGCATTTATTCCCAGATATGCCACTGTGCTCTCACCGTTTTAAAACAAACTCCATGAGCCCAGTGTGAATAGGTCCTATTACAACTTACCCGTCAGTATCGGGCAACCCTGACTTATTTTTGCTTTTATTAACCTGAGTCTATTAACTCCGACACTTATACACTAAAGAGCATTGGATGTTGTTTCGTTTATGGTCCATAGACTTCCACAGAAAAGTTAATGTGCTCCCTTTTCCAGCCCCTGTAATTAAGTCGTTTCCGTTCAGTTTCAAGATAAAGACCCCAAAATAAAAAAAATATAGATACATAAATGTCATCTTCTGTATTTAATATTTTCTATCTGTATGTTATTGTTCAAACATGCCACGCACACAGATTCTATTTGTCACAGATACGATAACGTCACAGCTGTGCATAGGCTCCTTCTTTACTTCCTTCACCATCAATCATAACATGGAAAATAATCCTGAAACCACTGACATAAAATGTATAGCACAGGTGTTTCCCACAAACATGTGGCAGATTTGGAGTTGCCATTTGTTAAAAAGTTTTTTACTTTTTAACCGAAATTATTTTCCATTTGATCCAGTCGCATCATGTCACTTCAGGAAGGCTCAATAATCCCTGTGTTAATTTAGTTCGAGGAAGCTCCAGTTATTACTGCAGAGCTATGGAAGGATAGCAGGGATAAACTACACATTAAAACAGCTCTGGGTGAAATATGGATCAACTTCAAAATATCTAAATCTCATGAACAGCGTTAACATCTTGTTAACAACAGCCTCAGATGATATATGAGGTAAACTTAATCTAACTGGGAGCCAGCAGCCTGGACGTCTCTATAATTATCAACACCCTGAGATGAAATATAAGGTGACCTCGTCTTGATGCAGTTTGTCAAGACTCCAGTGAAATATGAGTTGCATCTCATCTTACCGGTTTCCATCACCTTGAGTCATTATATTGTTACAACATGCTTCGGGAACATCAGGTGACCTTCATCGATTGTCACCCAGCTGCATCTTGATGGCCAGCAGCATAGACTCTCTAAAATGGTCTTACAATTGGACACATATCCTCTCCCCCTGAGCAAATGAAAAATGAAAAACTAAATCACCCTGGGCTGCTAATACATCATGCCCTCTCTTTCTGCACTCTTATCAGATGGCCCAGTGTTTCGTTTCCTTTAGGTTTACTGACACACTCCATTAGATCCTTAAAATAGTACATCAAAGTTTGTCAGAGACAGCAAGATAAAGTTCTGGACTTGGGTGCCGTGTGTAAACACAAGGGACCTAACTGCAAAAGGTACTTGCTGTTCAATAGAACCAATCTAGGTTATAATATGTGGAAACCTACTGTAATTTCAGTGATATCATATCAGCTTAAGGCTATAAAAATGTATCTAGAGCTTATTTCATATCAGTAGAACTGCAAACTGCAAACCCAATTGGGGGAGCTTTCTTAACCAGTAATTGTTTTATCAGCCTCTCCCTGCATAGGTATCCAAAGCAGGTAGTTAAAGTGGACAAACTCTCTGACTTCCTGCTTGTCTTTGAGTTTTCATTATTTAATTCTAAGCATGTTTAATAGCAACTTCAGCCATTTTTTTTCACTTGCCTCCACAATTTAATGTAAGCAATTATTGCAAGCAATTTTCAGGTTGGGTTGGAGAGACGGTGTTTGAGTCAGTGTAAAGTTTATTTGTGTCTATTTTTCACTAAAATTTGACTACAGGGACGTAGTATGTTTCTTTATTCTGTGTGAATGTCTATCTACTGAATTAAAAATGTGGTTTGAGGGAACTGCACATCTGTTGTATTTTAGACCTTGTAAATTATCCTCATATCAAGGTTAAATGCAGTTCTTATTTTTCTAGTTAATCTATTAATGGCAATTTTGGATTCCTAGTACACTCACTTTCATTCACACCAACTTGTTTTTTTTTATACAATGTGTGTAATGGATTGGCAAAAACTTCTATGTACACTTTAACATAAGTACCCAATTACAGTTTCACCTACAGCTCATCATATTTTCACACACCTTTAAAAAACACAAATCCCTTGGAGGGTTGCATTAGGAAGGGCATTGAGTGTAAAAGTAAATAAATAAATAATATCCTGCTGTGGTGACCTCTTACAGATAAGAGAGCAGCAGAAAGAAGCAAGCAGAATTGTGTAAATGCATAAGATATGTGATTCATTGCAATAAATCACCCCTCTTCTTTAGCCTTGTATGTGCCCTAAGTTCAATATAAAAATGTGAAAGGTCAGAGCTAGTATTTTATTTGTTTTTGGTCTGTTCAGCGCTCTATTTTCAGTCGCTTATCCACGTCTGCATCTGGGTCGTCTGCAGTTTAAGCAAAGATGCCCTGTCGTCCCATTCTCTGGGGGAACATCTGGGTAGGTGTCTTGGGTCTGTCCTCGAGCCTCCTCCCAGTAAGAAATCCCTGGTCCACCTCAGCTGGCTCCTTTGTCGATGTGCAGGAGTAGCAGCTCTAATCTAAGCCCTTTCTCAATAACTGAGCTCTTTAGCTCATCTCTAAGGAAGAACCTTGTCACCCATGAGAAAAAGCTCATTTCCACCACTTGTATCCATGACCTCATTCTTTTGGTGACAACTTGTGGCTGTGGTCTGGGTAGCAACGTAGATCAACCGGTAAATCTTACAGATCTGCTTCACGTTCACCTCTCCTCACCATAATAACAGCCATCTGTTAATCCTCCCCTCTCCCCTCACTCATGAAGCTGTTCTGGGCCTGAACCAAAGATCATTATGAATGCTTTTCCCATTTCTCCTAATAGGTCTTGTAAATACACCATTCTGGAGCTTTACGATAAAGAAGTGTAGCTATGACCTCAAGTAAATGTTACTTCAAACAGTAGATGTCTTGTTGAAGTAATCAGCATTTATAATGACTTACAAAAGTTTTTTTTTTTTTTTCCCCTTTGATGGAAACTTCAGTTATGATTTTGACTAGGTTTTCTTCTTCTTCACGGCCACATGGTGAGATACTCTCTGTGGAGCTGCTCTAATTAAAATAATCTCCAGTGGTGAATTTCATTCTGGATGACTGAATGTTTTTAACTGCAAGTTTGGACTCTGTTGCTCATTCCTCCCTTTGAGCTGTTGAGATAAAGGGAAAGCTGAACATTTAAAAAAAATAAATAAATCAAATTTAAAAAGGATGGAGCGCCAGATTCACGTCACCGCTGACTGAAAAGTAATGACTGGCACGAAAGTAAAACTCACTGCATCTAATAACTAGAATAGCTCACAGAACAATGTAATACTTTGCTCGTTTTTATGCCTAGGGCATTTTAAAATTTTAATTTGATCTTATTCCACTTCCAGCTGTTCATGTCCTAGTTGATGCACTTTCAACTTTCAGTTTTCATTTTTCTTAATTGTTCTAATATTTCAAAAACTTTCCTTTTGTTTTTTTAATCATCAATTTGTATTCAGATCTTTTAATTTTCTGTGCTTTTATTTGTCTTAAATTATCCTGTATTGTATTCTACTTTAAAAATTAAAGGTTGAACAAAAGCCAATTTATTATTTTTTTTTTTTTTCAGATTGACCAAAATGCCAGAGAAGACTTCAACCTGACATCTGACGGGGAATTTAATGCAATCAAGTCGCTGGTGTTGGGCAGAGTGCACGGTGAGTGAGGACACAGTAAAAGAAGACAGAAGGTCTTTTTAGTTAGGGAGCACTCAGACTCACATTTATTTGATAACAGCTCTGAGAAGTTTGGTGCCTGACTCTCAGCGTGAGCTTTCTTAGAAAAACTGACTGTAATAAATGGAACCAGGGCTGTTAGCTGGACAAAGGGATATTTTCATCTTAGTACTGAGTGCTCAGAAATGTTGAGTCAAGAAGTAAACAAAAGATATTTTAAGTAGTTTCTGGGTTTTGGGGAGGCACTCTACAATCTTGGACCTTAGAAACAACTTTTTTCTGATATTCGGACGGAGTTGCAGATTACTGTAGAGCAGGGGTGTCAAACTCATTTTACACCACAGGCCACATATAGCCCACTTTGATCTTAAGCAGGCCAGTGAAGCTCCCCTTTCTTTTTTTTTTTTTGTCTCGTTTGGATCTTTAGCCATCAGAATTGTTGTCTTAAGGCCAAGAAAGATGCCAAGCGGCATCATGGCCTTGCCATATTGGTCCATTTGATTGACCTTTATTATAATTATGTATTTATTTTATTTTCGGTTGCAAACGGGACAGACATGACTGGGAGATAGGACAGGGAGAAAGAATGAAAGAAAGAAGGGAGAGAAAGAAAACCAGAGGGGAGAAGAGACGGTGAGAAAGGGGGAAGAAAGAAAGAAAAACAAACAAAACACCTGAATCACCTGTATGGAGAAAAAAAACAGAAGAGAAAGCAAACAAAAAAAAAAGCAACATAATAAAAACAGCACCATCACAATAAACTAGCTAGCAGTAGATAACAGTAGATACTAAATATTAAACGCTATTGTGCAGCACGCAAGATAGACAGCGCACAATGTGCTTTGAGGCAGCAGCCAAGAAAGGTGTCTGAAGCTCCCCTTTCTGTCAGTGTAAAAAGGTTACATATTTAACTGTTTGTGTGCATGATAAAGAAAACGCTGCTGTGACAAAGAAAGAAACTTGTTAGCATGACTCTTTGGACTTAAATTGAAAAAGAAAAGTGTAAAATGGCAGAAAATGTTCTGGTAACTCATTGCCCGGATTGTCCAGGTTTTGTTTGTTTGTTTGTTTGCTTGCTGGGGGAATCTGTTTACCTGCTTTTTAATCATTTGCTATTTTAGCTGTTTGGTGGTCGCTCAAATGATTTTGTGAGTGTTGTGGAAGTTTTTCCATTTAAATAAAGCCTGGAGACGAGCGGTGAGCGGTAGCTAACATTCTTTAATCCAAACACACAAAGAACAGAAAACCAAGCTTGTGGAGAGCCTACATGACCGCGGGGCAGACGGTCAGCAGAGTCTCTCTGAGCCTAGCATGGCTCTCAGTTAAATACCTTCTTCAGGAACAAAAGGCTGTTTCACACCTTAAGGTTCACACTCCCTTGCTACCTCCCAGAGTCCTCGAAGAGACTGTGGAGTTGTCTGCTTCCCCCAACTTCCTTACTACACCCCCACCATTTGTCTTATAGTATGAGTGTTTAAATCCAGTGGCACCAAGGCATTATACAATAAAATAATGTGATTAATACATAAATAAAAGAAATTCCTATACATGAGCTTTTAGCTGAGATTCTGATGTTTCTGTGGATCCCACACATGTCTATATTGAAATAACAGATCTGGCTGTCCATCCCATTAAACCAGATGTTCTCCCTCTTGTCCCCCAATACCGTGAGCATTGGGTTTCAACAAGTTAATTGTTTATTGCTTAATTACTTTGTGTAGTATGAAAAAGGGAGGTTTTTTTTATCACTGGGAAAAACTGAAAAAATTTAAAACTGAAAATACAGTTAAACGTCCAAAATTTCTTTTTCGTTGTGTTTCTAGAATTAGAATTATAAATGGCTTCAAGCACACATTCAGGCCTGTGACACTCATTTAGACACTCAGATACTCAATATCCAGATGACTGGATCAATGCAGCCAGATGCTTCTTATTTTAAGTTTCCGCTCATTTCTTCACTTTTCCCAACATGCTCGTGTTTAAATCCGACCTGTACACTGGCTGTCTTCGGAACGTCTGCCCCCCTTCCTTTCCCCCCATGCTATGGTTCCAGTCTATCTTTGCGTGTTAGTGGCTGCATGGTGTACCCATCAAAATAAAGCCCCACCCCTGCCTGTGTGGATTCTCAGCCAGGTTGAGGATTCAGCTCCCACATACTGACGAGCCATTAATAATCGAAATACGAAATACGTTTGACACCCCACCTGTAGAACCCTTAAAGTTCATTTTTAACAGGAAGAAAGAAACTTTTCTGCAAATATACTGCTGTATATACAAAAAAAAAAAACAAGCTTGGCACAATACATTTCAAGTTTCAAAGTTGTATTATACACAGTACATGTTTCCCTGCAAGAGACGTTTGCCTGTGCAATGAAAATCTTTCTTTGCTGTTCACAACAGTAAAGGCAAGTTTATCGTGCCATCACCACTAGGGGTGCAACGATATTCGTATCGATATTGAACAGTTTGATACAGTGCTTTCGGTTCGGTACGCATATGTATCGAACAATACAACATTTGTAATTTATTTGATCAACTTTCCTTCTGACAATGCTGTCTGTGTTGAGCGCTCAGTGAATCTGCGTTCGACTACTCCGCCTAGGCTGCACTGTCGAGCGCAGATCCACTGAGCGCTCAACACAGACAGCATAGTCAGAAGGAAGAGCGCAGGGCAAGCTAGCAAGACAGAAGTTAAGCTCTCCTTGCAAGATGGACCTCCCCCACTCTCATTCAGATCTGGCGTTTGGAATTATTTTGGTTTTCATGTGACATATGACCCTGAAGGTAAGCGAGTCATGGACTAAAGTAAAACAGTATGTTGGATGTGCCACGCAATGCTTAATTACATGGGTGGGAACTAGTGTGTTAGCGCAGTTAGCTCGTTAACGTGTTGGCCGTCTAGCCCCATGCACGGGGCGATCGGCGGTAGCTCGTTAACGGAGATTTGCCGTGTTGTGGCGTTAAGGTCATTTCAACGAGATTAACCTGAAAGCACTAGTGGGAACACAACGAATATGACTGCACATTTACGCCGACATCATCCTAGTGCAAAGACAAAAACAACAAGCATGCTACTAACTTTAGCCGAGTCATTTAGACAGCTGTTAGCACATGATTCTCCTTATGCTGCTGAGAATATAGCCCAGAAGAAGCGGATAGTATAGCTTTTATTTTGAGACATTTCTCTGTAATAAACTCTCTTTTCCAAAGATGAGTAATTCCTCAATCAGATACAGGGCTCGCAAAATCGCTAGCCCGACGTCCTGGGGCTAGCGATTTTTTTCAGACGGGCTACCCTGCCCGTCGGGCTATTGTAGGAAGGAAAATATATGTCAATGCTTTTGCATTCTTTCAGAAATGTAGCTGGGTAATTATGTCATTGGCATCGGTGAGCCACTGTCAATATGTGACATATTGTAATCGCGTTTGAATTTGCGCTTGTTTTTTGCTTTCACTTTGCAATCGTGCGAACTGTGTATAGAGAGCAACAGCACTGATCTGTGAGTGATGATAATTTGTGCACCAATTCCTCTGACATCGTCTTATTAATCGTTAGCTTACTATGCAAACATGACAAGTGAAATCTCCCGCAGCAAGCTTAAACATGTGAGAGGTTGATCGCGCAGAGAATCGCTGAGCTTATGTGAGTCCGTGTGTAAAAGCAGCACGATATATATTTTAGTTCTGCTGAGCCAAATAAGACAGGTCGGGGTGAAGAAGTGACAGCCAAAGAAAAGCTTACCACAAAACGGAGAAGTTATGACAAATGAGACTATAAGGCAAAAAGAAAGTGCAGCTTTATGCTTTCATGGACAAAAGAATTTCTGTGGCTGCAATATGACGAGCTAAATAACCAGGGCTGCACATAAGTGGTCCGCAGGTGCGCATTCGCTGTCAAAATAAAAAACGCGCACAAGGGTTAGGGTTAAATTTAAAAACTGTACTTTTGAGTTAAAATATATATTTATAATTTTAATAAATGACAAATTAAAAAAGGCATGAACATTTTTTTTGTATCGAAAAAATATCGAACCGTGACACCAAAGTATCGAACCGAACAAATGCCATCACCACGTACTCAACTCAGCTGCTCAACCCATAAATGCATTTTCCTTAAAACTGTGCTATCATCTAAGAGGAACAGTCTTTCCAGATGTATAGAGCAGAAACAAAGAAATAATTGCAAGTTTTTGCTTTTAGCTTCCTGTGATTAGGACTGGATTTAATCGAGCTGGATGGATCTGAACTGTATCATAAATGGAACTGGCACATTTCTGCCTTAATTTAAGATTTAAGTTCCTAGTGTTGATAAATCCATCCATCCATCCATCCGTTTTCTGCTGTGTATCTGGGGCTATGTTGCCGGGGCATCAGCCTTTTTTTTTTGCAAATTTCTTTACACAAACTCACGTTTTCAAACAGATGCAACATCGTCCTCTGTGTGTCTTTATGTCTCTTACATATACGCATCACACGACACAAGCGATACAGTGAGCATAAAAATGAGTGAATGAGTAAGTGTTCCCAGGCTGAGAGAAGTTATCCCTCTGGCATGTCCTCCTTCCTGTAGGACATAAGCGGAACACCTCACCCCCAAGAGGACTCCTAATCAAATGTCTGAACCACCACAGCTGGCCTCTTTCAATGTGGAGGAGTAGCAGCTCTATTCTGAGTCCCTCCCAAATGAGCCAGCTGTTTTTTCTAGATAAACTAAAAAAGAAAAAATTATTATATACTATAATAATTATATCATCTCTATCTAGTGCAGATCTTGTGTACCTTTGGACTGCTCCAGCACTGCTCATCCCTGGAGGTCTCATTCTGACTACTTGAATGTGCTTCTTCCACATAAGTTTTAAACTTTTAAATGGGAATCAACTGTTTCTGTAGTGTGTTGCTTTTTCCACTTCCACTCCAGTCATGGGCAGAGACTTGAAACAGTGTTGGTGTGATTACAGTTTTTACAATTTTTAAAAAGCCAGTAATTTTTTCCCCTCGGTGCCTCCATGAAAGATGGACTAAGATATGAACTGTGAATAAGAGTCTGGGAGACCACAGGCTGCAGTCACAGCTCTTTCATAAAAAGAACAACTAACAGTGGAACAAAAATAGAAAAATACACATTTTCCTTCCATGTATCAGAGATTTCCATAAGTACTCTTAAGATATATCATGAAAGAAAAGGAATTTTAAAAATATAAATAAACTGGTTTTCAAAGGAACCACTTTAGTAGGATGTAAGTAGTGAGCGTGAACTTCATTTCTTCATTTATCTAGCTAATGTTGGTGTATAGGAAAATCTCGGTCATTTACAGCAACTACATTTAAGAACAAGAGGTAAAGCACCACTACTGTATATTGCAATAGACCTTAGTACAGCACACCAAGTTTTCAAACTGTCATGTCAGCATGTTACTCTGCAGTCGAACTAGAGGAGGCAGAGAGTCAGATCAGGAAAACATCAGGAAAGTAGATTCTCTGTCACTCGCCTTCAACCCTGTCATCCATCAGCCTAACTAATGGACCTGGAAGTAGAGGGGGGGGGAGGTGTATCAGCTGAGAGGAGCTTACAGGCTGCGGCAGTGTCTCCTGCTGCTCTAATCAACATGCAGATGTATGCTGGTAAAAACCACAGTCACCTCTCAGTCATCTGAACAGATAGTGATGCAGCTGCTTCCAGCATTAATGTGGGCTTCCACAGCTGCTGTTTACACTGCTGTGAAGGAGCAGAGGTGAATGATGGAGGGATTTAAGTCAATAAAATCAAGAGATAATGCTGGAGAGTCTCTCATAATGTGATGGTTGCAGACTGAAAGCAGAATAACTGACTGCTATAACAGAGGTGACTGGGTGTATGCTGGATGTATACTGATGATCAGGTCCACAAATTACAAGTCCCAAATAAATATCCAATCAAACAGGGCAAGATGGAAGGGATAGCAAACCATTAAGCCATAATGATTAGACAGGACTGTAACAGAGAAAGTTACACTAAGCAGAATGGCACAATAAATACAACGACAAAGACAGAATTAATCACAACAAACTGACTAAGGATTTGATACAGGAGAGTAACGAGCAACAGGTGAAGACAGTCAAGACAGCGAGTCAGAGGAGATAGTGAAACACAAAACAAGATGCAAGAAAATTATCCAAATAAGACAGGAAATGACAAAAGAACACAAATTAACACCGACAAGGAAACTCACTAGAAACTTGATACAAAAGGGAACACAAGAAGAAGACACTAATACAAAAATCTAAACCATAAAAACCTGAATAACGGAAAGTAAGAATTCCGACCTAAAAACATGATCAATCCAATGGATCATGTCACACTATCCCCATCTTTGTCAGAGCCACAACAGACTGGGAGAGGTTGAACTTGCAAATAGGCCATAGCTAAGCTAACTACATTGCAAAGCATATTATTCATCAGATACTTGCAGTAAAAATGCTCTAAAAGGTTTTTGTTTTTTGTTTTTTAAAAGTCCAGTTTTGTGACCCTAATAAGTGGAAGTGATGCAGGAGGCAACCACTTATCCACCTGTCAAAAGTGCAACAAAAAGATCCATCCTATGGTTTGACTAAGGGAGCAACTAGCTGTAACAACCAAAATTGTTGTCGTAGACATGCCTTTTAAATAGATATCAATGTAAATATGAGCATTTTTACAAGGCGGTCACTATAACATGAATGGAACTTTATGTTGAGCCCTGGAAATTGGGACTTTCAGGATTGAGCAGCAATTTGTGTCTTGCTGGTGCCATCACCCAAGTGAGCATACAATTCACCAACAGATAATCAGTAATGCAATCAACAAAACTGATTCGCTTAACAGAGTTCAAGTTAACATATTGCTAAAATGAACCAGGGAGAAAAGTGCAATCTGCACTTCTGTCTGCATGCTGCCAGTATATAAATGGAAGATTTCTGTACCTTTAAAATGGTGTGTGGATGATAATCAGATGATCGTAGCAACACACTAGCAACCTGTCCAGGTTGTACACCGCCTGTCACCTTGTGATTGCCCAGACTGGAAAAGCCAAGCCTGGACGTATAATCAGATCACATTGCATCTGCACTTCTGCATGCTGAAATTATTCAGCGTGTGGCAGTTTCCATAGACACGGATTTAACTAATAAATAAATGTGTCCCTGTTAACCCTCAGAAAACTGGCTTCGCTATTACTAATGAACAATGGTATATGCATTCATAATATTTAATTGGAAGATTATACAGCAAATAATGTATTTCATTATAAAATCTGCATCCTGAATGTTACTTTTTCTTTATAAATATAATTATTACTAATGGCCCACTCAGCTACTGTAGTTTGTGCATAAATGTTGGTGTTTGTTTTGATATATGCAGTGTTTTGTTGTACATAATGTTTTGTTTGCCTTCGATAAGTTGTATTGTTTCTTCCTTATTTCCTTCTCTTCATTTTTATTGTGTCTCAGTTTCTTCCGGTTTTTCTTCTTTTGTTTTACATCTGAACTCTTTACCCCTCCCTTTTTTCTCCTCTTGTGTCTTGTCAGTAATTTATTATGTTTATGTTTTATTTACATCCTGTTTCTCCCATGCAAGTCATTAGTCTGTTTTCATACCCATCTACAAACCTCTGTTCAGTCACTGTGTATATTGACAGTGTTTCTTCCTTCACAAATAGGGGGTTATTTACTTACTTTTTTTTAACTTTATCCATTTTGTTATTTGCTCTTTGAGGCCAACTCCATGGCCCTGCCTTTGGATCCTCACTGCTCACTACACATTTTCTATCTAGCTCATTTTCTCTCTCCAGAGTCTGATGACCTGGATGCAGACCTATCCAGGTTGGCTTCCCTCGGTTTTACAGGCTGCCTGTCAGTTGTCCACTTTAACACCATCAGCCCTCTGAAAGAAGCTCTGCTCCGCCCCAACTCCAGCCCCGTCATCATCACTGGACCTTTAGCTCAGTCCAACTGCGGCTCCGCAGCTTCTGCCAATTCCTATTCAGCTGAGAACACACACCACCTGTCAGGTGAGAAAAGGAGGAGACATCTGACTTGTTATTATGTTATAATCTTTGAAAATATAAATATGTAACATTTATTAAAAGTTTTGGCTGAACATCTACATGTACAAATATAAAGCCTTTAAATGAAAACTTACCATCTTTTTTGCTTATGCTAGCACTTCAACTCCACAGGAGCTACGTCAACAATGCATTTCATCATCATAATATCAAAATATTTATTTCTCAGGACAAACGTTAAAGGCCAGTGTAATTGATTGCACTACAACAGTACACAGGCAAATTTATTACAAAAACTATGATGCCACGTAATGCAAAAACCAATCTGGCCAATGGGGTTTGGAGTTGATTCTGTGATTAGGGTGGTATATATTTCCTGCTGTCTTTCATTTTTGCACTGAAACTGAATGAAAGCTGCTCTTCCAGCTCAGAAACGGCTTGTTAATTACGTGAAGTATGCTCCTTGTTTTGGGAGTCTAACGACAGTATGACTGATGATTTAATGAGTTTGAGACACAGGAGATTCGTTTGTGATTTCCATCCTTTGGGTTCTTTCTAATCCAGTTTGCAATGCTTTACAGCAGTCACTTGTAGAGCTGAAGTAATCTTCCCTGATCTGATGGGTTGGGTTTTTTTTGAGTGTCTGCTTTTAATTTTCTGACTCTGATTTGATCTCATTTCTTTCTTTATTCTAATTTTGCCTCTTGTTGTGCTTCTTTCTTCTGGTGTGAATGATTTTGGCTGTTCTTCCTTGTTTTTATTCTTGGAGTCCTTTGGTTTTTCACATTCTTGTCCTTAGCTTTCTCCACCTTTTTCTTTCCCTCTCTCTCTCTCTCCTGTAGACCAGTCTGGTTCAGTGGGTTCAGGTGTACCCTTAGTCAATTCCATCAGGATTGACTCGGCCCTAATTGGAGGTACTAAACTGCTTTACCTTTGTATCTTCTTCACTGGACTTTACTTATAGCCATTTTCCACCCGTGCAGTGCTGGTGTGCAGGCAGTTACACCTCGTTACCTACATTTCAACAGATTTGTGCAACATTTTCAGCAGAGGTTTGGTTATTTTTGTGTGAGGAGAATGACAGCAAACAGAAACTGGCCTGCATCTGTGATTTGTTGGTGATTTTTTTTTAAGCAACAACAAAATTGCTTGGCTTAAAGATAGAACTCCTGACATCGGTGTCCGTGTTATTTGTGGTGGAAAATTGGACACCAGCACTGCTTCAGTGGAAAATAGTTGTTTTATCATGTCAATCGTATTGCCCTTGACTAAAAATAATGAAATTTCATGTGCTTTTCTGGTGCCTTTTTATTTAAAAAAGTGATGAGTTCAAGCGAATCAAGTTGTGGAGAGAGGTTGAACTCCAAGAAAGAGTAAAGTGGTCTACCAGGCAGGAGTCCATTTAAAACTCATTTAAAACTTTGCTGCTCTGCCAGCACGGATTGATTCAAAGTGAAGACTGAAAAGGTTCAATCTATAATTGTGCAGATAGAAAAGGTGAGACTCAGAGAAAAGTCATTTAAAACTGTCCATTAAACCATCCAGTACACAAAGGGCAGCCCATCTAATTAAACCAATGTAGGGATGATTTGCTGATGGGAAAACTTTTTCTGCTCTTATCTTAAAACCTCTGGTCACTTTATAATGTAACGTAGTATGAAATTGATTTCAGATGGATTCTGGAATGCCAATTAAATGGAACCTGCTCTCGTATTCCCAAATGTGCTCAACGGAGCAGAAGAGCGTGATGGCTTCAAAAGATTTAAACTGGTGTTTAATGTTCTCTAAAGTGCGATTAGCAAGATAATCAAAACATTTAGAGATGGTACTACGAGGGGAAGAGTTTGCTTCCAATCCATACATCAGCTACAATAACGTCAGAACATTCAACCACATTGAAATCTGAAAGGTGATATCTGATATGCTACAAAATCCTTTTACCTTACAGGTGTCATTGCAGTAGTCATCTTTGTGATTGTGACTGCACTGGCGATAACGGCCAGATTCCTCTACCGGAGGAAGGATACATATCGTAACAAGGAAGTGAAGGGAGTCAAACAGGAGGACAGCCAAGACTTTCCTTTTAACAACCAGGCTGACTCCCAGAATCTCTCCACTGAAAACCCAAAGGAGTATTTCATTTAACTGGAGGCCCGATGACCTGATGCACTGATGGGCTTTTGGACCCGAAGCTGCAGACAGACGCATCTTGACACGCCTTGGGACTTTGCAGTGCACTCGAGAGCCACTCAGACACTTCTATGACAGAAGTGGCTCTGCAGCATGTGAAAAGCAAACAAGGACAATTTTCACAGTGTTGTCTTTCTGTTGCTTAATGTAAAATGTGAATACACTGATGCAACAGCGTTGGACTTTAAGGGTGTTGATATACTTGTTCAAGCAACTGTAAATATTCAGCAATGTGAAACACTGAATAATGTCTTTGTAACAATCTGGCTAATGTTGAAATGTTGGAAATAATGGAGGTAACAGTATTTTTATTGTGCATGGGCAGGGAGAGTGTGAAGCTGTCTTCTGTTTGGATTTCACCTGGAGAAAGATGGGGATAAACTCCAAACTGCCTGCGAGACATTTGCCTGCATTTCAAATGATCCAACAAAAGCCATCCATGGATATTTTATATTTACCTTTTTCATGTTTCCAGCTATTCTTCCCAGTAACTGGCTGTTTTTAACCCCTTCTCGAGTTTTCATTAACGTTTGTGAGGTCAGTGGTCTAAATATACAGTATATGCGAATTACATCCGTAGAAATTATTCCTCATCACACAAACACATTCCAAAGTTATGAGTTTGATCACTGTTGACGGAAAATGTGTATCCTGACAATAAGAAAGCAATGTTACCACAAAGGTTGTTATTGTCTTAGTGATTCAGGTGATGGTCCGTTGTAGGTTTTTTCGCTCGCTGTTCAGCCATTAGGCCCAAAGCTTTGTGTTCACGCTCACAACTCAAAGCATCATCTTTGGTGTCAGTAGACAGCTGTATTCACAAAAAAGGCCCACTGTGGTACCGGTGTTCTGACAAAACGTCCTACTTTGTCAAGACATCCTACTGTAACGTAAATTATAGTCATGTCTATCAGTCTGTGCTACCCTATCAGAATATGCTATCTTACGTGGTTTATACCTCCATTGTACATAGGACGGTAGGACGTTCTGATGGCCAAATCACACTGCTGTTATTTATTTAGGTAGGACAAGGTTTAAGCTGTACGCCAGTTTACAGAAGTTTAGAAGTACTGAATCAAGACTTGAAATATGACTTTAATTGAGACTCCAAATTGGAGTATTTTTGCACAAAAAAACAAAAACGCATGTTAGCTTGAAAAGTTAACAAATTGACAACAGCTTAAGGAAAACGAGTATCCACTGTAATAAAGAAGTAAAATATATAATACTAACCTTTTTTCACATGCACGAGATCAGGGTAGGATCAAAGAATAGGCGTGTAGTATTAACACCTAAAATATGGCCGTTTTGAGTTGTGCGCATGCGCAGTAACAACAAGTAGGACAGCTTGATAGGTAGGGTGTTTTGCCAGGACACCGGCTCAAACATCAGGCTCCGTGTGTAATGTAATGGAGCATTGAGCAGCAAAAGAGCCAAATATCTTTTTATGAGACCAAACCAGAACTAAAAAGATTTCCCAACTTGTTACACCGTCAGTACAGGATATGTACTACAGACGTGCCTGGTCACCAATTTGCAATTATCATTTAGGCAAGAGATAAAAATTGACTAGTTTGCTAGTCTAAAGATTTCTTTAATTACATTGTGGCACTGACTATTTGCTATGTTATACATGGCAGTGTGTCTGATTAGTTTGATGAGTTTTTCCATCTGTACGATCAGTAGCTTTGATTTTTTCCACTCCAGTATTCACATCTTGGTACAGAATATGGTTCTAATTAATTCTGAGAAATATGAAGGTCCAAAACACAGCCACTCTTTTTATTTTATTATATTTTTTAAATCTTTTGTTCAGCAAAACAGTCATGGTTTGTATGGCTGTCATCTATTGGCTGTCTCGTTTGTTTATTTATAAGGCCGTTCACCGAAGGAGAGAGACAGATAGGGGAGCAGACGTGTGTCAGGGCTGCAGTCCTGGGATGTGGTTGGTTATATATCCAGAGCTGGAATGACGAACTCTCAATACAGTAGCTAAAGTACAGTAGTACATTTTTCTCTCGGAAAGGCTGTGCACAATGGTATCTAAAATGTGTTTGTTTGTTTTTTTTCAAGTCTTAATATTATGACCCTAAAAATACATTCTCTAATTGATATGTAAGTTCATATCATGTGAACAGTTATCAAAGTCAGATGATTTTTTTTATATAATTTCAGTCTGACACTTTAATTCAGAAATTTTAAAACGGATGTGCTGAGTCAGCTAACCTTCTACGACGGGATGGAAATCAGTTCTTTTGTTCAGTGTAGCTCAAGAAATTCCTCATGAAAAAAAGAAAAATCATTAATAGAAGCCTTACTAACTTCACTGGATACTTCATAATACTATGACTTCATCCCTGTAAATTTTCTGGATTGATTTATACAAACCTTTATATATGTTTGTATCTGTTATAGTAAAGGTGTGACAGATGTAAGCCACAATTAGACTTTCAGCTTATTCTTTAAAGAACATCTTTTTAGGCTTATAGTTATTTTCACATATATGATCATATACATTGTGTTATTTCGATGGATTCTCATATTAAACACGGCTGCCAAATATTGAAACATCTGTCTCTGAGAGACAAAAACTCACAGTTAAGACTTCTGCAAAGAGTCAGTTTGAGGCAGTTTTCTACTCTGTGCTCTGTGTGACAACAAAGATGGGGGAAATCCCTTATATGGTCATCACATACAGTAGTGATGAGCATAGATGCCCTGCTGTTCAAATTTTCTGTTTATGAGCAACAGGAATCCAAAAGTGTGGGCAGCATGGTGGTGTAGTGGTTAGCACTGTGTCCTCACAAGCCCTGGGTTTGAGTCCTGACTGGGGCTTTTCTGTGTGCAGCTTTTATATTCTTTTCAGGTACTCTGGCTTCCTCCCACAGGTGAGGTCACTATGGCAGCTGAAATAGGCTCTGGGATCTTGAATTGGAGGAGTAGTATAAGATGGATTGAGGAAATCAAAAGAAAGTCAGTTTAAAGTAGTTAAAACACCTCATTTCAGACAGGATGTCTGTATAAAGGTAAATTATTTCAAACTGTTAATCATGCAAAGCTTTAGTAGGCCCAAGAATTTTAAAAAAGGAGCTGCAAATTTGTATAATAGGGCCCCTTTAATCATAAAAAGACAGCACTAAGAGGAAACACAAATAAAAACCTTGATCATTGCTAGACTGCTATCACATGTGCAGTTTACTTAAAAAGTCTTTGCATCCTCCTCACTTTGCTGCCTCCACTTAAAAGTTTTCTCCTCCCTGCTGCATACTGCCTGCTGGGAGCTTCCTCACTCAGCTCCCTTAATGTCTTTGAACAGTGAAGCTTTTAACACCGACAGCGACACCGAGTCTCTAACAGTGTGTCTGTCTGTCAACTCGCTCCGTACACGCAGAGGCAGTTAATGTGTTTTGGAAATGCTAATCTGCGTTGAGCTGACAGGTGGATTGTGATTCGATATAAAGCAGAGGGAGATGAGAAGAATCAGACAAAGATAATCTGGGAGACACTGCCAAGCATCCATGGCTATAATGAAAACAATTTCTGATATTAACACTTGAAAATGAAGCCAATCCTTCCATGTGTTAATCCAGCTCATGTGGAAAGAGGACTGCTGATAGAAGGATGAGAAACAGAGGGAAGCTCAACAGCAGCTGCTTCCCAAATACACGCCACAGTCTCTGAGATCCAAAACCTCAGATGAGATTTTAATGAGAGAAGTTGCTCAAACTTTAAACTCACTCTCCTTGTGTATTTTGTCTTAAAATGTACTTTTGTCAACACTAATGACAGACACTGCGTTCTCCTGTATTGCAGTCTTCTCACTATGAACTTTATGCTGGAGTCGATAAGTGGTCCCCATGCTGCAGATCATTTCTGCTGCACTCACTTTTAACACTTAGGAGTACAAGTGAGATGTGTTCAGGCCAACAAAGTCTAGTAAAGTGGTTAGACTCCGATAGCCCATCCCAGCAGTGATTGGGGTGTCCTGCACAAATCCTTGAGTCTAGACACTGACGGTGGAGAAAGAATGACAGATATGCAGTAAGATCTAAAGTCAGAGGAGCGAAGGCTGGTTGGCCAGAAGAGGACCGGCAGAAGATAATTGGACTACACCAGTGATGTCACAATAAGCTTGACAGCATGGGAAAGTGGAAGTGATGTCAAGCTTAGATTATCCCCCAACACCTGGAAGGCAGACAGATGTGTGACTCCTAAGCTTCATTTTAATGCAGATGCAGCTAAAATGACCATTTCCAATCAACTGGTGTGTAAGCTGATAAAAGTAAACCAAATGTTTACACAAGTAAACACACAGCAAAAACCGAACACTTTGGGTTGATGGAACGCATCAAAGAGACCATTGTGTTTACCTCCAGTTTGAAAAACTATAGGGAGTGGAGACCACGGGCCTGCACTGAGGCCTGCGTCCTCCTGACACACAGAAGGCCTCCACAGCAGCAACAGCGTCTTAGATCCTCGATACCAGTTCCTCACTCGACACACATGTGCTCTCTCACAAATGTTAATGGAATTCTTTTTCCCCTTTTAACTGGAAAAACCGTGCTTCCAGGCAGCATGGAGTTTTTCCTTGCCGTCATTTTCCTCTGCGCCACACCTTCACGCGCACCGAGCTGCAGGTGATGCCTCCAGGCCAAGCCCGGAAATTAAACTACCAGACGAGAAACTACAATGCATTCAAAGAAACTTGTCTTTCTGAGTGCTGTAAATTTTATCAGGGTTACACAGGAGATGTATCAATATCACTTTGGAAAGGTTGCCAATCTGTTGCAGAGCCAACACTGGGAGACATACAACAATTCACGCTCACATTCACACCTATGGGCAATTTAGAAACATCAATTAACCTTACTGCACCAATTGCATGTCTTTAAACTCTGGGAGGAAGATTGAGTTTCCGCAGATAACCTACGAAGAACGGGCAGAACATGCAAACTGCACACAGAAAGGAAAATTTAATATTATGAGAATTAAATTTTTCTTCAGGTTTTTATTTTTTTTTAATTTTTCAAAGTCTAAAAGAAAAATTCACAGAACAAAAGAAGGACTTTGGTTCAATGAAAACAAAATATTGGCCAAAAAGATATCGTATGGTTAACACTTCGTCTGAGTTTAAACTGTTTTTTCTTGCACTATTCTGGACAATAGGTATGATTACTATTGTCATTAATTATACCTAAAGTTGCACAAGGTGTTACAATGTTAATTTAAGATTTATTGAATTCGGTTTAACAAGGAAATACTTTTATGTGCTGTAGTTCATGGTAAATTGTGGCATACTGGAGTGTGGCCTCAGGATCACATCTCTGCTTTTTGCAGATAATATGGGTCCTGCAGTGACCTCCAAGCACTTAGGCAGTTTACAGAGGGTGAAGAGGCTACAATGAGAATGCAAAAGTCAGAAGTCTGAGACCATGATGGAGTGCTCACTACAGGTCAGTGACGAGTTGTTGCCCCAAGTGGAGAAGGTTAAATCTCGGTGCATAAGTGAGGTGAGCAGAAGATTGGTTTAGAGTCCACACTCACTGCAAACATGGCTCCACCAAATCTGTCAGTTTGTTGTAGTAAAGGTGTTAGTGTGCAACCCATATCCAAAGTTTACCTGTTATTTTTTTTATTATTTTCACTAGTTTTCCTAGGATGTAGCATGTAAATTAGAATTACAAATTTATTTTGCATGCATTTCCCAAAATTATATTAGGCAATATATGGAATACAGTAAATACAAAGTCCTGAAAACAAAATCTTATTTTATGTAGTATTGCAGGAGTGTGATATTAGAATTTATTTAACATATATTTAATAAGGTTAATTAAAAATTACATTGTAAAAACAGTCCTTGACGGTTTCCAGAGATTAAATGTATTCAGTGCTAAAGAATAAAATTAACTGCACTTAACCTTTAACCGTTGGCTAGCTTTCAGTAGTTTGAGAATCCCTCTGATGGCTGATTCCTGTTAACATGAGCAGTTTTAGAGCCCAGAGTTTAGGGAAATATGTAAAGCTGTGAAGCATCGAGGAGCAGAGCATGCCAAAGTGATTCTCTGTGAGGAGCCATATCTTCTTTCTGCCTGTTTAAAGGTTTCAGACATCTGGAGTTAGATGATGATTCTGCTGCCTCAGATCAGTAATCCCTATTTAGCATCAGTGGTTGTAATAAGAGACCAGATGTGAAGCTAATAACGGAAATATTTAGCACTAGTTTTGACATCAAAGATATAGTGAAGGAAAATAAAATTCAACAGGTATATAAAAAAAAAAAAAACCTAATTGGAATTTAAATGATAAATATTCTCTCATCTTTAGTGGTGCAGTATATATATAATGGCCACATTTTGACACAGGTTGAGTTGTAGTCTGTATCTTGAAAAGGTATCAAAGCAGGACTGGCTCTGCAACAGGTCACTGGAAAACAGGTATTGGATGTCAGGTAAATACACTTATTTTCTGAATTCTGAACCTTTAAGGAACGCTAAACCTAAAATCACAACTGAACAAGATACAGATGCAGAACACAAGAAACCAGGAATGTTGCAAACACAAGGACCTTAAACAAAAGTCAGATAACATTCTACAAGCGCCAGCTAATATACAAGCCTCTAAATCACAGTGCAAGACTAGGATCCAGTGGGCTGAGTTCTTCTTCTCCTTTTCTTCTTGTAAGTATTATTGGTGGTTGGCAAGTGGGCTGAGTTGACAAGTAGCTGGGGAGTTACCAATGGTGGAAATGGGGGGAAATGAACCTAAACCAGACACCAAAAAGATGTCTGATGAAATGAATAGTAAAGACATTTACTAGACTATAACTGAACATGGCCCGGAGCAGGGTTTATTTAGGAGCAGGAGTCTGCCACAAGGAAACTGAAAATAATCTTTTTATACTTCACATAAATGTTTTCAAACGCTAGAAGGCAACTGTAAGGCTGAGGTGGATTTAGATGATTGTGACAAGTTTCACATGCTGAAATCCACACCTGTGATAATGGCCCAGAAATGCACGCTGAGGAACAGAACCTCCTTGCTAGGTTGAAAGGGGAGTTGAGACAGCAGGCCAGATAACTCTTCGTAATATTGTTTTAACTATCAAATGTCTTGCAAGTCTTACAGTTACATTTTTCCGCTTTCCATAAGATGAATTTAAATTGTCAGTCATGACTAGACGGAACATCTGGCTACAGCTTAAACATTTTATTAAAAAATAAAAAAAATAAAAAACCAAACCCTCTTAGTCTGAATATGAACTGAAAATTGTTGTCTATGTCATTTGCTTATATAAGTATTATTTATTGTAAAATGATCCATTTTCTGACAACAATATAGTACAAATGGAAATCTAAACCCTGCAAGATTAAGGACTCAGATATTACCATTATTTTTCATATTTCTTTCCATCTGCACTCTTTGCATTTTGCTGCTGTCTAGCAGGAGAGATTCCAGGTGTGAGGAGCTGCTAAGACAATGGAATGAGGGGTGCAACATGAGTGTTTTCAGGAACTGCTGAAAATGCATAAGAACTGGAAACAACAGTGAGACAGTTTATAAAAACCATCACCTTCCATGGTCTGGTAGGAAACTGACCTGGCAAAGACAGATCCAGACCGATTGTTTAAAAATTTGGCCACAAAAACCTGGTAAAAAAAAAAAAAAAAAAAAAAGAAGCTGAGAGAAACAGACTTTAATGCCAACTACCAGTTTCCCCAATGAAACCTTAGAGATGCTAGATCCTGTTCCTGATCTGCAAAACTGTCTCACAAGGAGCCTCCTGAGCTGTAACCCCGATCAGTAAGCTTTACATCAACACAATGTGGCTGTCCCAAGTCAGGTGATCTGTATCCACACTAGTACCTTTTTTCCTGATTTTCTCATGGATGAATTAGTCCCGTTTAAATAGTATAGTGTGTGTTTGTTTGTTTTTCCCTCTTCTTGTTTTATTTTAGGTCACTCTGGAATGGTTCCTAGGTTTCATTTCACTTGTCATCTCTTTTCACCTTTCAGCACTCAGCGTTATGTTTGCTTTGCCTTCTGTGCTGTGATTTACAGACACATACGCAGCTATACAAGACACACACACCCCATTTGTGAACATTCACACTCAAGTTAATTTAGGAAAAGTGAACGCATTGAGGTTTGCCACACGGAATGTACGAGGGGCCGGTTCCAAGAAAATAGGCTAACACTTGTTAATGGGTTAAATGACTTACAGGCACATTTTCTTTCTACAGGAAACTTAGTTTGTCCAAAACATTTGCACGCACACTCAACTCCCCACACGTCCCTCTTACTCAGCCTGCTACAACTCAAAACAAAACAGGTGCAGCCACATTCACAGAAATAGAAACTTCACTGTAGCAACAATGTAACAGATACAGAAGATTTATGATACTTAAATTCATATTTTGAATAGATAAATTATATATTGCTTGTATATATAAATGACCCTCCCTCCTTTCATGCTTTCACTACCTCATTTTGGGATCACTCTAACACTAACAGGTCACTTTAACCTGATATTTAATCCAGAAATTGACAGGCTCAGTACAGCAGTGAGTCAAAGGAACTGGCAGTCTAGACATTCTTCAAAAGTACTGCTGTATTGTTTGTCTCAGTGATAATTGGGTGTTCATATCACTCTACTCTCAGGGATCACACCTATTCAACAGTACACCACTCACATTAGACTACTTTTTAGTTAGCAGCTCCATTATGATGGATATTACAGGCACTCAGATTTATCTTAGTACAATCAGTGGATCACTGCTCCCCAGTGATCAATTCAATTATTTAGTGGAGGTGGTCGGCTGTATTCTCGACTCTCTGTATGCCAAGCAGGTGGTCACATAGGCAACAGTGGGTAGGGTTGTTGCTTGCTGTGCAGTGACCCACCCTTCCTTTTTATTATCACTACAATCCTAATGGCTCATGATACATCACTATACACATAGGGCCATGGGGCATGTGGGTTATCCAGAGGTTGGAGGGTAGGGGTTGGTGAAGTGGCCTCATACACCCCTTTACAGCCTCAATTTTATGTGCACATATGTATTGTAATGTAATGTAATGTAATGTAATGTAATGTCCCCCTGTGTCACTATCAGGTGTACTCTGAGAAATTTTGCACTGCTGACGATCTCGACGGCAGAACAGTTGATATGGAGTAAAGTAGGGTGGCAGAGTTCCTCCTGAAGTTAATCATTTTCATCGCCTTAAGGATGTGAACAATGGGTCAAGCACACAGCCCTGGGCAGGTCCCAGTGTTGTTGAGACAGGACATAGTTGGTGGTTTCTTGGACACTGGGATGATCCTGAGGCAAACACGAACCGTTGTGCTCAGGGATGTTTTGAAAATGTCAAAACATGTGCCAGTTAACATCTGAGCACCTGGCCAGGCATGTTGTCTGGTCTAGCTGTTTTCTTAAGCTAACTTCAAAACGTTCTTAATATCACCGCTGTCAGTTGCAGAAGCTGGTTAACACATCTTCTAATGAGGCATCACTGCTGCAGTCTTGGAGTACTGGTTTGTACTCTGTAATGCATTGCATTTCTTGCCACATGTGCTTTAGGTTTCAGTCTGTGGAGTTTCTTTGCACACTTAGTCCTTTTGATGGCCTGGGGCAGTTTAGTTCTTTGTGTTCAGGCAGAAAGAAAGAGGTTCCAATGATGATCCACTTAGCTGATTTTTACAGAGTCTTCTCAGAGCAAACTATAGCCACGCATGAAAGCTGTAAGAGCCACTTAAACTCCATAAAAAGATAGTATGCGGACCTCTAGTTAGTTATTTGGTTAAATGTTTCCCCCTAGAAACTTCAGGACCATTACCTTAGAGGAGGCTGTCTCATTAAACAGTAGTCAGAAGTAGTAGAGCCCCTAGTGTTTTGTCATAATGCTCTGCTGGAGGAAAAGGAGCTCCTCTCTACAGTTAATTATCCAGCCCACCTACAGTTTATAATCTGAGACTCTGTGTGAAAGTTCCTCGCTCTGGAGTTTGAATTCAATCAGGTGAGCAATTAGATGGCAGAGTTTGTCCTTCTCATTATCAGCCCACCCAGAGCATGAAGCAGCATCACTCTGATTTCTCATACCCAACAAATAAGGGAAACTTTATTTCATTCAAACACCTCCTTGTTAGCATCTGTAAAATTTGGACCCTCGTGTGAATAGCTCTATATCATTTAGACAATTTAGTGTATGTGCATTTAATGAGTACTTTATTTCCTGGGTCCTAGTCGAAAAAAGCAGCTTTGGGATACCCAGTTTCAATGTTTATATTCTACTGAGTGGACATATCAGTTGTTAGTTCCAGGCAGGCTCAGAAGGCTGATTGTTGTATTCTGTGGTACTCAGATCCCCAGATTATTTGTTACATTTCACCCCTGGAAATTTTACATTCACTTCACACAACCATTAGAGGTCCAATGGTAAGCTGTAGGTAGCATGTTTATTATAATAAAAGAATGACAGTTTACAAAGTGAGGTGTAAGACATAATTTGATACTAGTACCTACCCAAAAAAAAAGAAATAAAATTCTGGCAAGCGGCAGGAGTGGGTCAAACAGGAAGGATTGAGAGTGGTTCATAGAAATGGGCGCCATTTATTTGAAGCATTCTCTGGCCACGCCCTCCCCGGATAGCAGCAGGGAGGGCGTGGCCTCAAGTCTGCGTCCCAATTGTTAGAAACCCTGATAGAATGAGTATTTTATGATTTCAGGCGTCTTTCTGTTACTGTCCTAATTGGCAGAAAGCTCACTTTGAACTTTGAGGGATGTTTTTGAAAGCAAAGCTTTTTTTCTTCCTGTTTGTCGTTTAGCTAGCTAGTTAATCATCTATACTAACTCAGTGCTCTGAATGTATTTGCACTTGTCTGTTAAAAATTTCATCGCAAGAGCAAAACAAAGCTAGCATGTGACCATCTGGCCAAATAGCTAGTGTTATTACTGATTTGATTTTTTTCCTTTTTCTTTTTTTTTTTATTTAAAAACATGTTGCTCATGTATTTAAGCTCTGGACAAATTTTCATTGAACAATCCCTTTCAACGCGTGAGAGATATTTGTCCATCCCTGTCATGGATCCCCCAGTCTCAAACTTTCAATAGTATCAAAGAGGCTATTTATAGTTTAAAGTAAATATGTGTGCTGACAGGCTGTAGAGAATTAACATTATTAGCGTTCACCCTAGCTTCCCACTTAATGATCAGCCATGGAGCCAGCTCTCCCAGTTCCCATGGGCCACAATCTTTAACCCCATCACACCTGTAAAATACCTTGTTCGTAATCTACGTTTCGAACATTAAAATGAGGGCTTGTTGCTTTTACCTTTTTTTTTTTTTTTTTTTTTTTTTTTTTTGCTCGCTGAGTCACATCATTTGCATTAGTGACATTTGTCTCCCTTTAAATGATCCACTGTGAATCACTTTCTCTTACCTGGAGACAAGACGACCCCCCCCCCCCCCAAAAAAAAAAACCCAAACGAAAACACAACAACATCTGATGCTCCAACAACTTAGAATACACAATGAAGACTGTTTTAAGAGAGTTTAAAAACACTTTTTTTTTTTTTTTTTTTTTTTTAGACACAAAGTGTTGGGACCAATGTCAGAAGGTGTTGGATGTTTACACCTACATCCTGACATCCTATTTTGTTGTTACCTCACAATGAGAAGGCCATTCACAGCTTAGCAGGCTCCCTCCCATTCCCTCTGCTTTTCCATCAGCAATTTACGCTTTCTGGCAGCATCCCATTTACAAATTTTTAGTTGTTCTTAATCACTTCCAATAAGCTGGATACTGATCTTGACACCTCACCTATTTGGTTGAAGTGATAGAATTCACATGCCAGTTCATGAGTGTTACAGCACCAATTTGTTGGCAGCCAAGACATCGTTAAGAAGCTCTGCAAGTTTGGAGACTTCAGTAATCCTTTCAGAACAAGTAACATTTTGAATTATAAAATTCAGTCATCTTAAAATTTTATAAGAGCAACCATACTGGCCATCAGAAATTGAATGGGGGGGGAGTGCGCTGTGGGTGATGTAAGCTGCTCATTGCTGTGACTGTGAATGCCTTTTCACCTGTCAAACAGTTTTGCCACAAACTGACATTTGCAATTTTCCCCTGTTTGGTAACCCCTCGCGGAATATTCTCTGCTAAAGTGAGGGTGATTTTATTTCTTGAGGAATCATTAGTGCCATTCAGGGCTTGTAGTGTGAGGAGACAACTGCCTCTAAGAAATATCACAACATATCCCAGAATTCGTTCACCAAGTTTAAGGCAAGTGGGGGGAAAAGTCTCAATATAATGAATTAAAAATAGCGACAGGTAAAATATATTAGTGTTTGCTGGATGAACATGAATAATGTATTTGCAAACCGAACCATTTAAACTGAGAGCTCCCCTCCCTGCTCATTTGTGTGCTCACATAGGAAGCCGCATAGGTAAGAATGAGCTGACGGCTACAGTTTAATTTCCCCACTGGGAACTGTTGAAATTAGTTTTTAGAAAACACACCCATATCTGCAGGATAGTATTGCATGCATTAAAATGTTGAGCTAAGTGAATGACATGTCAGATCAGGTGTCTTGCATTCCCCCCCCAAAAAAAGAAAAAGATTTTAGCATAGATTCTTTGTGCAATGTTTCCATGGTAAACAAGTGCAGAAGCAATAAGCAGCAGGGTGGAGGCTTTTGAAGGGTATTTACAATGCTGTCATGGACTGACAGACTATTGGAGTACTAGGTTACCGGAAAATAAAAGCTTTGTTAGCCATAATGGTTGTGATAATTACTTTGCATCATTACCACTGATATTTGGATTTGCACACCCCTGCAGACATGTGATACAATTAGATGAGGTCAGCAGTTGTAAAACAGTGCACACACTCTGTATGCCCCTCTTTGCATTATTTACTTAAAATAAAATGTTCACTGCCTGTATCTGTTGTGCTTTAATAGCAAATGTTTGATACGTTCACAGAAACAACTTGTTGCACAAGCCTTTTTGTGTACAGGCAGCTAAACAGTCTGAACACGGTGATTTGTCACAACCTACTCATTACATGAGTTTGCCAACCCGCACTAAAGCTTCAACTAACTTTGGAAAGGCACATAAATGACACACTTTGTAGACCAGAGCACCAACTACAGGTGTGGGTTCCAATTAGCAATCAATAAATGAGGCACCGCTTGTTCCTTCCATATATGGCTAATACAGATACAGATTGTAGCTGCAATGCTTTCTAAAGCATTTTTTGCAGTTTGCAGTGATTTAACACAGTGCTGACCTTTACATATGTCTGACTGGTCAGATTCTACCATTGCCCCCTCTTTCATGTGGCTGCGGGTTTGGTGAAACCCTGATTTACCAAGTAACCACATTTAACTAGCTTCATGTGACCACTAACTGCCATGTTAGAGTAACTGAATTTAAAAAACCAAAATATCTCAGTCTCCAGCATCACAAAAACGCACATCAAATGCAGATACAGTTATCATTAAAGGATCCTGGGAATAAGTAAACATGTGACTCAGTCTTTTGCTTTTGGTTAATGGCTAATGTTTGAGTATCAATACTTTTTATTTTCTTTGGAAGCTGATTTTTGTGTTTAAAACAACTATTAAAACACTTTTTTATCCTTAAATATTACTGCATGCACAATTTGTTGCTCGATCAGCCGGTGTGCTGCTGATGGTGTATGGCCAGACCCTTACATGCTCCACTGAATGTTACTTGTAAGTTTGCTCTCTTCACTGTGCTTTTTGCGTCACCCAACATATGGCCAAATGTGTTTGCTCTGTCAAGCAATGAAGTAGTTTAGACTGTTAGCAGCCACTGGCACTTCTGTTTTTCCACTTCTTTTTCCCCATCTGCTCCACCTTTGCAAATGAAACACAATCAGTCTGTATAGCAGTAGTTTGTTTTCAGGTCATAATTTGCTCGTTTCCCGGGAACCTTACATCAAGTTTGCTGTTTGTTGGTATATTTCTGTTCCAAATCCCAGACCTTCTCATTAGTCTGCAGCCCCAATATCAAAACATGGATCAACACATGGTTTTGTACCTCTTATTTATATAGTTCTGTTTTTCTATTGTATAACAGTCTTTGATTCATCAGAATCAAGAAGGCAGCATAAGAAATAGAGAACCATTTCCTGATTACTGGTGTTTTTAGTGCAGCTATTAATCATGAGTTTAAATGTTCAAGCAATTGGTTTCGCATTCAGCTGTTAGGTCATTGCTGCCTCTTCCCAGAAAACCATTGACTTACAGCTTGTTACCGTGTCCACTCAGTGACCACCCACAGCTGTCTGCGTGCCTTGGCCTGGCCCCAGGAGCTCATAAATAATTTGTCACTCAGTATTCAAATAAACATCCATTCACTTCATGGTCAAAGGGGACAGGAGTCCATCCCAGGTATAAACCCTGAACCAGTCTAAAACATGTTACTTAATCTATCGTTGGATACAACCTTGTTCCCAAATTACTTCCACTGAGACTTAATGAACTTTAAATTGGAGGCAGTGATAACTGGTAAATGAATGTTTTCACTCCTAAAGTAAATGTGTTTTCGTGTGAAATGCATATCGATAGATGCTGCAGCCTGCAGTCCATCATTGTGCAGGCCATTATCAAAGTTACAAGTATAATTCTGACACAAGTAGCACACACGATCAAATGAAGTGGCAAAGAATGACATTTTAGCTTGAGGCCTCCACTCCAAATTGCATGGCGCGGCCACGGTGACATCAGTTGCCAGACTCTATATTGATGGTCTCACTATCACTTCAGTTTGAACAGCTCTCCTCTCTCCCCTTAAAGTGATTTATTGAGATTTGATGCTTTTAGCCACAAACTAAATACAGATTACATGTCATTTCTAGTATCGTCAGTCTCGTCAGGTTTTTGAGTTTTGTGTTGTAGTTTTGAATATTCTTAGCAATTTTTTTTTACTAGTTATAGAAAATCTAATTAATAGAATTACCATAGATAAAAATGGTGAAAACCTCAGTTGATCTGTAGGCTGTTTTTTTCACAAACATATGCTCAACAAGCTCTGTACACCACTTAATGGCCTATAAAGCTCACAAGGAGTTGCTGTGCAAGATGCAATTTTAGACCAACCATAAATTTCATGAGCATCAAAACTAGCCCTTTTAATCACACACTAGCATGACCTCCATTATTCATAGTTATCAAAAATGAGAGTGTGCGTGCGTGCGTGCGTGTGTGTAAAAACCACACAGTATATAAGTGAATTAAAAATGGTGTAAGGCAGACCATGTTACTACAGCTTGTCCAGGTTCCACTCAGCAGCAGCTTCCACTTTCTCAACCAATCCTGTATTCTCATCGTTGACTTTAAGCCTGACATTCTCTGCAGTGAGCCTCTGAACCTCGTTTAGTTGAGCTTTTTGTCCCCTTAGTTGACATGTTTTCAGCAACCTTGCGGCTAACAAAATCTCTGTTGCTGTCAATCTCCTTCACCTGGTCTTGCAATTGAGCCAATTCACAAAGTAGAGCAGCATTTCTGAGTGACGGGGATTCAGGGCTTTCATTTTGCCCAACTCTCTTGCCATGCTCCCACGCGGTACTCTGCCTCAAGATGTGGTTGGCACGCTGCTCATTTGCATGGCTCCTGCGGGCACGTTGGCATTGGGTTTTATAATTTTCTCCTCTTTCTCAGCATACGGGCCCAACCATGTGGTAGCGTTGTTATCTCAGCCTTATGTCCGCAGAGAGGTGCATGAAATATTGAACTGCTGGATCCCAAGCATCTCCCCATACCATCAGTGTTCCTGTGGCACCCTCATGAGCCAGCTGTTATCTTCAGAACAATCAGAGTTGTGCTGACTGGGCATTATGGGTCTGGGATAAACAGGGGCTTGTGGTCCGGGAAGGCCTGATTCTGGAGTGGGATCCACGGTTATACTGTCATGGTGAACTCATTTGTAACATCCCCTAGATATAGAACACTACCCTGACCCTAGATTGCTTAATAATTTGAGATGGCCATATGCAGTAAATGCAGCTATGAACGCACTCTGTCAGTGATCAAGCTCCTCTCATTCAGAGGTGCTCTGCATACCACATCCAAATCTGATAAGGATAAATATTTGACTTTATATTTCTCAGAAAACAATAACTTGCAAATTTCATCAGGCTCACAGACTAGTTTGCTTTGTGTTTATTTCTCTGATCAAACTTCCCCAAAAAACTATTTAAACAAAGCTTGGCAACTTTGTAATTTAATCTTTTGAGGGTCTAATCAAATCACTTGGTAGTCTTGTAGTCTCTGATATGTAACGGGTAGCCTGAGGCCTGTTGGTTGTCTTTCAAGAATTTGCGCATGTATAAAGCAAATCCTAATTCAATTAATTTATATAGCACATTTTAAAAACAAACAAAAACAAACAAATATGATGTCATTCAGTCAAAGAACCACATGACCTCAGCCATCTTGAGCCCTTTTTCTTGAGCCAAATCAAATTTCCTTCCCTTCCTGGAAATTAAGATGAAGCATGCTCTATAAAGAGTAAACACTAATATTCCTGCTTTGTTTCTTTATGGTAACACCAGAAAATAAAGCTCTGTAGCCCACTCCCCTGATGAAGCCAAAGTAAGAGCAGCTACTGTTAACATACAAATAAGACAGCATAATTAACAGTGCAGCAGTGTCCCTAAGCTGGGATATCCTCCCATCAAACAACGCGCCACATGACTTTGCATTATGTGCTTAAAAAAAAAACAATCCCTACCATGTCACTGGTATGTGAAGAGGCTGGTTCACGATCGTTAGACAAAGTGTCTTTGCTACTGGAGGGGAGGGGGTCTACACCCTGTTTTGGTTTCCCAATATCAACTCATTTAAAACACATGTCAATATAAAGTTTCACACTGTCCAGACTGCAGCGTACACAATAAAGGTAACAGCTATTACAGATATTAAAAATTGATATTCAAACATGAAAAATGCTTAGTATGCTCCCGTGGATGGAGGTAGGCCTGCCCTGGAAACATACCATACTTTATCCTCCTTATTTAATCTACTGCAGACTAATTTTTCAGCAGGGCTGTGCAGTGATTGTTACAAACAGGCAAGTGCAGGCAGTCCCTCCAAGAAGAAATGGATCAGATTAAAACACAGTTGTGTTTTTTATGGGAAAACAAACCTACATCTTTTTTTTATTATTAAAACAAAGCTTATGTGTAAGTTCAGTAACCAAGATCTCTAATCACTCATCTGGCTGCATTTAAGTGTTAGTCTGCTTTTCTGTTCTCTACACACACATTTGTGTTCAGTCTTCATTTCAGTCAGTAAATGTTATGTTGTCAAAGGAGCTCCGAAGCAGGCATGTGATATATTTATTTATTTATTTATTATTAACAGACAAACTCAGAAACCTCATATCTGAACAATGAGGAAACCTTCCTTAGATTAATTTATTGTCAGGGCCCTGGGTGTTTAGGTTTTAGAATGTGTTTTCGGTTTAGAGGATATTCTCAGTTCAATTAGATTCTTGGGATTTTCTGGCGTTGATTGTTTGGTGTTGTCTGCTCCTGGTCCCTCGTTTCCCTGTGTACAGGTTGTACAGGTTGTACATGTTGGTGTGTGTGTGTGTGTGTGTGTGTGTGGGCGGGGAGGCTGCTACACCAGGCCTGGAGATTTTCCCACCTTGGAGCCAGCCACACCTGGAGTAATCACAGTCACCTGATGCTGATCAGCCTCATCAAGTGAGCCTCATCAAACGAGCACTACTTAAGAGAGTAGCTGAGCGGTTGTTGGTGTGGGAACATTGTATGATGAACACGCTCCGTTCCCCTGCTCCTGAAGTGAAAGGGTTTCTGTCGGCCGATTGTCTTAGGAATGTGCTTACTGTAGTGTCTCTTGTTTCCAGGAGTACTGTGGAAACATGTGGAGAGAGCTGGGCAGAAATGTACATAGACACCAAAGAGGGAACTATGGGTTGTTGTCATCTTTGTTGTTATTCTTGCTGTAAATAAATGCACGGTCTTGTCCATAAAGTACTGCATTTGTGTCCTGCTTGTGCCAAACCTTGACATTTATAAAGCCATTATGTTTTTACAATAAAAGTAATTAGCCTGACAAAGATAGTGTGACTAAATACATGAGATCAATGAGTATTTATTTTAACCCTGAAAAGCATAGACAATATATTAATTTACTGTTGTAATATGCTTTGTCAAAAGTATGCTCCAAATGGCAGTGTTACAGTGAAGAATTTGAAACGCTGTCATTTTGTAAGCAATGGAGACAATAAATCAAGAAGCAATCTCATCCATTTAATGGCACTTCTACAGTGACAAAAGTAAAGTGAAAACATGGGTGAAAAATTTCTGGATGAGGAGAAGAAAGCATTATGTGCTGAGAAAGCCTTTGAAAGGCACTCAAGGTGAAATAATCTTGATTTTTTTTTTTTTTTTTTTTTCTTTTTTCTCTCTCCAGCTATGTCTCTTCTTTAATTTTTCTTCAATTGGTGAACTTTTGTTTTATACCCAAGGATTTCTTCAGAAGTTTGTGTCTGCATTTATCTTTTTGTTCTGCTATCTTTTTCATCTGGCCACTTTTTTTTTTTTTTCGTTCGTTCGTTTGTTCTCTTGTTGTCATGATCCTGGGCCATGTTGGCCCAGGATCTTTATTTAGGCCTTGTGACTTTTACCCCCTCGTCTCCCCTCCGTGTGTGTGTCATCAGTATGCGTCACGCCTGCCCTGTCTCGTTACGATTATCTGTGTCAGCTGTGTTCCCCGTGTGCTCCCACTTCCCTCGTTAACCCTCTGTGTATTTATGTCCGCGTCTCCCTCATGACTGTATGCCCCTGCATGTGTTTCCTCGCGAGTCAGTTCCTTTAGAACGTCCCAGTTTGGTTTCATATTATTTTGTATCGCCTTTTATCTTCTGTCAGCAATAAAGCTGTATTTTGAGTTCAGTCCTGTTTTCCCATGAGTTTGCGTTTGGGTCCTCATCCTGCCTGCACACAGCCTAATCATGACACTTGTCCTTTCATTCAGTGATGTTACAATGTAACGATAGCACCTACAGCAGAAATGCAAAAATCTCTCAGGTAGTTTAAACTTAGGTAAGTTGCTGATCTCAAAAACGTTGCTGTGTGTTAAACGGTAAACGCATAAAGGCTTCATGCTCCATTAACCATCCGCTGTTTCGAATGCTGGATATCCTTTGAGGGCTCTTGGAATTTTGGAATTTGAAAGATTTTATTATTTGTTTTTGTTTGACAATAAGCGCTGATGAAATGATTCAAAGACAGTGGCTGCCATACTTCAGTTTTCTGATCTGCGTGTTTGCACTGCTTTGCCAGTTTAAAAACAAATCACACTAGGTACCCGTATTTGCCAAATGGAATCAAAAGTGGAAACGTGTGCTTTCTAAATGGTACAGAGCTAAATACCTCATCAGAGAACAATACAACTGATTTCATATTCAAATAGCAGACACATGCTGCTAAAGGAAATTAACAGTTTCACAAGAGTCATTTGTGTCTGGTCTCTCTGCCGGTCATTCTGCTGTGATTTTTACATTCTCTCTCTGGGACTCTTTCTGTTTGAAAATTGCCAGTAAAACCTAAAAAATTCATGCTTCAAGCACTGAGATAAACCAGCAAACAACACTTCTGGAAACACAATCAAGGCGGTGCACGTTCTGATTTGTAGAGCCTGGGGAGAAATTAATCTCAACAACTGTGTGGTGTCCTGTAAAGATTCCTCTCCGTCTGACCTGAGCTGACATGGGTCACTGGGTGAGATTATATTTTTCTTAACATGACTGCAAAACATGAAAACTTGAGGCATAGCTCTGCGCCCAACTGTCACACTAATTGGTTTTGTTCCCTGAGATGGAAAACGTAACTACTGACGAGCTTTATCCACGCTTGCAGATGAAGCTGACTGACAGTTTTACAGGGTAAGAGATGGTGATGAGACTGAAGCAGGATCCTGGAATGACTGTAAGGTTGGTTTGATGACCAGGATCACTGCATTCCCATCAGAAAACGGTGGTTGTGATCTCTTTATTAGCTGTGAGTATGAGCTCATAAAAGGAGTATTGGTGGACCTAGATGACTAATTTTTAATATGGGCTGTTGTAAAGTTGTATTTTAAATGTAACTAATTGGCAACATAGAAAACAATTTTGTGGGCCCAACAGCACAATTTTCCCTACCAAAGTTTTATTTTCATTTTTCTCTTTTTGGTTATTTCTTTGTTTTTGTTTTTTTTAAATCACAGTAAATGGTCTGGTGAAAACAGATATATGTGCAGCCTAAAGCAGCAACAAACCTCAGTCTCCCATTTTTCATGCCTATATTGCAAAGAAAATATTGTCTCTGTCACAGGCTCTCATAAATCACACACAAGAGCTCTTAGAGAAAGAAGAGAAGTCTCTGAAAAGAGACGGCCACGTCATGTTCATAATTTGAGATATTTTGAATATCCTAAAACTTCAAGGTCATTTTCCACTACAGATTTTTCTGTCCCACTGAGAGCTGCTTCTGAAGTTGGGATGATGACATTCAGTGAAGAGGGACTAGACACAGAATCTAGCCTGGAGCTGGGCAGAAAGGTCAGAAGACAAATATAGCCCAAGGTTGAGAGCTGTTTGATAGAGCCTTAAGAAACACTCTCCACTTGAGGGGACTCTCAACAAGATATTAGAATGACTTTCAGCTGGTATGAGAACTTTACCTTTTCCAGCATGTTTAGCCTGCGTAAGGACTTTTTAAACAGGAAGATTAAAATGTAGAGGAGTCTGCAGTGCTGTCAGCTCTGCGGGCACTTCATGCTTCAGCACCTTCGCTCATTTCTTCTCACTGGTTTAAGGGTTTATGCATCTCAGAAAGGCAGCATGGTGGATTCAGACATGCTGATAACATGTACAGAGGGGTCAGACACACAAGCCCCATTACTTTACATGAGAAGTGGCGACAAAGAAGCTTTATTTTCATCGTGTGTGTGTGTGTGTGTGTGTGTGTGTGTGTGTGAGAGTGAATGCAGATGTCTGTGTATTAGAGATTGATGTTTGGATTCGATAACACCCTGATATGAACCCAAAGAGGTTCGCTGGACCTCGAGGAATATGAATCGAACCTCGGTCCGATACATTCAGTTCTGTTGTGCTGTGTTTACTTTGCCATGCGACAACAGCAGACCTAGATAGCACGGAGGAAGCTAGCCTAAGCAAAGCAGCCTTCTCCCTCACTCAACACAGAGGTGTTACATAAGGCAGAAGTTAGAGGAATGTTGGGAAGATTTTATTATACTTTTAGTAACACAATTACAAACACTCTGTTGGACCTCCAAACATGATGTGTGTGTGAGGAAGAAAAATTGTAAAGCAATAAAACTAAAGTAACTGTTTATTACTTTTAACCAAAATGAGACTAGTGCAAATAAATTACATAAATGACTCAGATTTTTATTGGATTTATCGTGGATCTAAAAGCTGTTTAAAGTGAGCCTGATGTTTTCTTGCACAGAAAATAATGAAAATTTTCTTCTTCTTAGTGAGGATTAAAGCTTATTAATTTAAAGCTGGTATCAGCATTATCAGCACAAACCCACAGTCAAGGTATTGGTAGTAGACTGAATGGGAAATTAGTGCTGTGGTCCACTCCTCTGAAGACTGTAGTGTTTCAGTGAGATTAATAAATCAGTATAAAAGATGGACGTAGCTTCTCTTGGTTGGAAAAATGAAATAATGCGAAGGTGCTTTAACCCTTTAAAAATAAGCGTATCGTATTTCGTACATGTATTTGGTGAGTTTTTCAGACTTCTACATCATCAGTGGGACTGTTTTACCCTTCAAAAAATGATTATAAATTGCATGGCACATTTTTAATGACTCAAACTCATATATGCAGATTAAAATTTGATATATTTTTAAATATTTTGTCTAAAGGTTCAACAAACACTGAATTATCAAAATATTAAAGATTTCTGCCAGTTATTTCATGGTTCAGGTTTTAAAGGGTTAAACCTGCATTCTATCAGAAGGTTGTATGATGACAATCGCTGTGGCTGCAAAGAGGTTTTGTAAAAGTCTACAGGAAGAAGGCTTTCATGATTTTATGTTGTCATTCACTCGTTCTGGGTCCTACGGGGGGAAAAAAGTAAAAGATGAGTCTATTTTGTAAATTTGTCATACTTTTCTGCTTCTCTTATCCGTTTTTTTTTTTGTTTGTTTTTTTTATCCAATCCATAAGTAGCTCACTGTGCAAAGGGTGCTGGAAACATTAAGTATACTTATTAATACAGTTTGTAATTCTGCTTAGGAGAAAAATCTAAACCAAATCTGTGCTTAAAAAATGGATAAAACTGCTCAAAAACAATTATCACACAAGGTTAAATTTATTTAATGACTTTCAGACATAAGCATTTATTCACTTAAATGCATTTCACTTCATTACTAGTTTATGGATTGATTTCAGTAAATTTCAGTTTCATTTCAAACTTTTCCCGAGTGACAGCATTTCTCTCAACTTTCACAACTGAAATTTATTACTTCCTGTCCTGACCTTAACTCCATTTACAGGACAGATTGAGACACAAAACACTTAACTCCACCTTCCTCCAAGGACTGGACTTTCCCTCTGAGTATCGGATGAACTGTGACAGCGAGCACTGGCAGCAGAGATTATACTGTGATGCCCAGTTGCTTTCCACTATGACTACCTGACGACTACAGATGTGGAAGAAAATTTGGAGATGACACTGGACATTAAGTCAACAAGAAGCAAACAAGAGATCAGAGGATGCAGGTTAAAGCAAAGAGTTGGTGGTCAAATGAAAATATTAAAGGAAAGAACTGAAGGAGAAAAGTGAGGACTAATGAGGTGGTGCGTCAGCAGGAAAAGACCTGTATATTCTACTCTAATGACTTAAAGACTAAAATGTTTTTAAAGACTACAACTTCCAAAAAGGTTTCCATTAATGACTCACACATATTAATGATTGTTTGAAAGAACTGAAAAGTGCTGTTTAGCTCTGATATATACACTCACTGGACACTTTTAGATAAAACTTGCTAGTACAAGGTTGAACTTTATTTGTGGCATAGATTCAAAGATTCCTCAGAGATTTTGTTCCTTATTCGTATGATAGTCTCACACAGCTTCTGCAGATTTGTCATCTGCACATCCATGATGGCAATCCCACATTCCACCACGTTCCAAAGGTGCTCTACTGGACTGAGATCTGATGACTGTGCAGGCCATTTGAGAACAGTGAACTCACTGTCATGTTCAAGAAACCACTTTGAGACAGACAGTTGAGATCCAATAAGGCTCCTTGGGCAGAGAGCTCTAAATTTAGATAAAACTGAGGTTATTGTGCTTGGCCCCCAAAATCTTAGAAATATGGTATCTAACCAGATGCTTAGTCTGCATGGCACCACCTTGGACTGCAATAACACTGTGAGGAATCTTGGAGTCATTTAAGGCCTTGAGTGCACATAATAATAAAATATTTCTTTCTTGTATTCGTGCAATATATTTAAAATTAGAAACATCATGTGTCAGAGTGATGCTGCAAAAATTAGTTCATGCATTTAATACTGCTAGGTTGGACTTTTGTAATTCATTATTATCAGGATGTCCTAAAAACTCCCTGAAAAGCCTCCAATTGATCCAAAATCCTGCCACAAGAGTACTGACAGGGACTAAAAAGAGAGCATATTTCTCCTGTACTGGCTTCTCTTTAGTGGCACCCTTTTAAATTCAGAATCACATTAAAAATTCTTCTCCTCAAAAGGTGTTGCATAATAAGGACCCATGTTATCTTGAAGACCTCATTGTATCATATCATCCCAACAAAGCATTTTACTGTCACACTGCAGGCATACTTGTGCTTCCCATATTTAAAAGTAGAATGAGAGGGAGACCAATCAGGTTGTACCTTACAATATAAAGTGCCTTGAGGGAACTGTTGGTGTGATCTGGCACTATATACATAAAACTGAACTGGAGGGTGAATGTGAGGGACCAAGCAGCAAAAGCATAGAGGACACGGGAAAAATGTCTTCAAAAATGAGCTTTTTTTTTTTTTTTTTTTATTTTAATCCCCTAAAAAGTTCAAAAGGACAAAGTTAAAAATATATTTTAATTGTTCTAGATAGCAGGCCCATAAAAGAGGTCAACTAAATATAACTCTACTCAAACAGTAACTTCCAGAAACTTAACCAAACAAAGCAGACACAACTTAACTCACAAACTGACCTAAAAACAAAGACATAGGAGGGTAACCTTTATAGTGGTTTGGCCAAACCATTTACACACACAATAGGGGGGAACAAAAACAAACACCAATACTAACTAAGCACAACATAACATAAGTAAACATAAAACACACTTGGTTGGTCCTGCTGTGTTTGCAAAGTCCTCAGCTCTTGGGCACGTCTTTCGCCCAGACAGGAAACATCCACCTCCCAAAACCAGGTAACTCAAAGAAAGAGAAACATAAATAGTATAACAGAAAACATTTTTTTGAAAACCACACAATGCTACTATGTGTGTGATTCATAATATCACTGTTAGGTTTAAGTAAAGTCATTAATGAATTACATTACTGAAATAACTGCAAACCAAACTAATGAAGTGAATGAATAGACTGATTTTACTCACGTGTGGCTGATTCCATCACAGTTGACAAGAAAGTAAATTTAACAGAAGAAATGCAGACCAGCTTGAAGACAACAAGGAAGTTTGCCACAGGGAGGGACCAACAGCTTCAGATAACCTAGACTGGCTCTGCAACCAGTGATGACAATCTAGTGTAGAGAAATGGCTGGAGCTGCTCCTGAAACACTGTCAGGCTGACATGCAATTGAGTAACAGATGAATGGACTAATGTGTGGGGCCCAACAGGACCTGCCCATCACTTCAGGAATCAACAGGTCAGTAGAAAAGAACTAAACAGTAAAAACCTGACCCGTCCAGGACTATGACAAAAGGTAAGATGGATACACGTTTTCGTGTTGTTTACACCAAATTCTGACCCGACCATCTAAATGTCACAGCAGACTCATCAGAGCAGGCAAGGCTTTTCCAACCTTTTATTGCCCAATTATATGAATTTTAGCCTCAGTTACTGTTGCCTCATATCAGCTTGAAGCATTTTGGTCATTCTCCTATGCCCTCTGGCATCAACAAAGCATTTTCACTGGATATTTTCTCTTTTTTTTTTTTTTTTTTTTTATGGACCATTCTCTGTAAACCGGAAATGGTTGTGTGGGCCCAAGTTGATCAGCAATTTCTGAAATACTCAGACCAGCCTGGCACCAGCAACCATGCAATGTTCAAAATTACTCAAATCACCTTTATTCCTCATCCTGACGCTCCGTTTGAACTTCAGCATTTGCTGCCATGTGGTCGGCTCATTAGATATCTGAGCAACTGAAAATATAAACCTAGGGAAGTGGTTGGTGAATACATTTTTTTTTTTTTTTTTTTTTAAACACTGTTTTCATTAGCAATTAAAATTAAAATCTCTTTAATTACTGGGGTTACTAAACACAAAACTGGACACCTCTTTTTTTTGTTTCCAGAGCAGTAATGTTTGAATGAACCAGGCAGTTAATGTTCACAAGGATCAGCTTCAGAATGAACAAATTCAAAAAAATAAAGATGCACAACACTGTTTCTGACTGTTTCACCGCAGTTACTTGCAGAAATTACAAACACGCCCAGACTCTCACCTCCAGAATCTTAAAGATTGTTGCCACATCACTGGATTTTGTGCAAATGGAGATATTGTTTACTGTGTGTGTTTGTTTGAGGTAGAGATCTGCAGCTGTTCATACATTCATGACACAGAGCAGAGAAAAGAGATGAAGACAATAAAGCAGTCTGGCAGATAGGTTTTCATGGAGCCCTGCCCTCACACCCTGCATATTGTTATTGGCTGTGGAGCTGCATGGGGCTGCACAGTGTCATAACTGATGATAGAGGTATTACTTTGCTTTGAACATGAACATGCATATACTGCATATTAAAAATAAAATTTCAGAAGTGTCTGATTAAGTGTTGAGAGCGCTAATAAAACACAATGCAGTAAGACAACTATTTTTAAAAACTGCTATTTTTGGAAATGAACCATGATTAGCCTATGCTAATTAGCAACAGGGACAGGACAACATGCTTTATTGCAATTGGTTTTTGTACCCGAGTAGAATCCCTATGTGCAGGATGTTTTTTAATAGTCTTTATACACTTAAATTTGTGTATACTTTAGACGTAAAGCAATGTTTATTACCTGTTCTCGGCTTGTCTTAATTTAATGTAAACTCTGAGTTCTATGTCCATCGTGGAATGAGAGGAAGCTGAAATAGGGCGGTGTGCACCTTCTTCCCCGAGGACATGCTGTAACTGTGTGTAATGAGCTGAGATGTTAAACTGCCCCAGTCCTGTTTCAGCTGGACAAAGGCCTACGTGAAAAATACAGTCTTTAATTGGATTTCTACACTTGTCTCTCTTAGTGGTTATATTTTTCTGTTCTTGGTTGTACTGTGTGTGCATAATGCACATTAAATAAAAGGTTGAGGAGGTCATCCAGCTGACTTTCAGGTGTATGTGGATATCTGTCTCATTCTCCTGCCTTTTATTTGGCTAAATGTATCTTAGTTGAAGCCGCTGAGTCTTTATCAGCATGTATTTCTGTCTCTCTCTGACAGAAGTAAAGTTGTCAAATGTTACAGGATCAATAATCCTATTCTGATCGCTGACAAGTGTGCCGTTATCAGATACTGGACTTTTGGTGGCTCACTTTCCTCTTGGTGCTAAAAGCAGCGATTTGCTTTCAAAGGATCACACACAGGATGACACTCAGAAAGTCACAGTAAATATCTGCTAAGTCTGTTCGTCCCCTCATCGTTCTTTCCTGTTTCAACTACATATGGACAGATTCCTGACTTAACTTTTTTTTTTGTGACCTAGAATTTCATGCAGAACATTAAATTCTTGACAGTGCATCTTTCAATTAGCATTCATTTGTAGTATTAGCTCATGGTTGTTTTAATCCTCAATCAATTAACATCTGTTGCCAGACCCTCACATTTCAAGAAAGGCTTTCATGTTTGAACCATAATGTAATATTTATTGTGTTCTACACACAGACAAATTATGAAGGGACTGTTCACAAATTATGTCTTGGCACAGTAACAAACACTATATAGTGGATTAATGAGTCCCTGGAAAAAGGGATAATTCAAAAATGCCCAAAGACAAAATACAATGACACAAACTGCATATAAGGAAAAACGATTACCAATTAAAACAAGTGTGACTACAACAAACACAAGACATTAGCTAGAACAAAGATACTAAAAAGAAACATGGGGAAAGACATGGGGACAGAGGAGACGCTAAATACAGAGCAGACCATTAAAGAATATGATGCGAAACGAACATGGTGAACTAAAAGAGGCAAAATGCAGTCTAGTTGCAAATTTATGGTTTCCTTATACCTCAGTAGACTGACTTTAACATCTAATCTTATTCATTTAAAAATGTACCAAAGAAAAGCCGATATTCACGTCTGAAGCTGAGATTATTCAGAGAGCTGGCTGGAATAAACACATTTAAAGTAGACGAATCTGTCTATGATCCATATAGAGTGTAAAAGAAATGCCTGAAGAGCTGTGAAGCTCAGAGAAAGGCTATATTTCTATATACATACATACATACATACATATATCTCTCCATCCATTTGCTTCTGCTTATCCTTAGGGTTGCAGGGGGCGCTGGAGCCTATCCCAGCTGTCATAGGGCGAGAGGCGGGGTACACCCTGTCAGATTATTTTCATGAGCGACATATTTGAACAGAAGAACATTAGAATTTCATATTTTCCAAAGCTCTGTGCAATGTTTTGGAGTCTCTCATATGGAATAATACCTGAAATGACCTGCCTGTGTTGCATTCCTTCATCTCTGGCACTCATAGCATTAATTTGGGGACAATTTTACCCTGTGATATTATCAGCTACAGCCCTTGACAACACCATGCAGAGTCATTCCTCGTGATAAGGTCTTCAATTGATATGGAATGGAAATTCAATCATTTTAATTATTAAACTTTATAAAAACCAAAATAAGTTTTGATATTTCTCATGTTTTTTCCCACAAATTGTAAACATTGATATTGTTAAAAAAAAAAAAAAAACAATTTCTAGAACCATTCACCCGTGAAGATTACTGATCCTAGTCTCCCATATCAGCTCTGTGAGTACTTGTACTTCAGATTTGTGGTACAGTTTTGAATGAATCCAGTCTTCCTCAGCTATTTTTAATCAACCTGAAGTACCTGTGGTCACAAACTTTCATGAATCTTATGGAACATTTATTGTAAGTCTCTACATTTTTTTATGCTTATAATCTTGCTGAGAAGTACATTTTGTTTGTACTGTAGACAGAAACCACAAAGTCTTCCTCTGCCCCTGTGTTCTTGCAGAATAGAGAATAATATTTTTCTATTTGTTGTTTGCTCTCCATGCACCGTTGTCTGCTTGTTGCTTTCAAGATTTAAGATCTTCTATTGTACCGTCCCACCTGAGTGTGTTGCTTAGTGCGTGGGCATCGATTAGACACCTACAGTTAAAAGTAGAGGTGGTGTCTGCAGCACAGAGATTCAATTGGAGAGAAAGCAAGCTGGGGAAAAAGCTAGACACAGTGCAGCTGCAAAGGGGCTCGTGGCAGACACAGATTCTCCTTGCTTGGTTGCTTTTATGGCCGGGAACAAAGTCATTCAACAAGACAGAGCTCTGCAGGCATCTGCCATCGCGCACGAACAACTACCAACACTGTTCCCTGCTCGAAAACCTGTTACTCTTCTGGGGTCTTTATTAGAAATGAAACTGCACAGGGTGGTTCATTTGTGCAGAAAACGTTTTTAATAAAAACCCATAAAGAAAAACTATAAGACAAAGCCACAAGAGAATATAAAGATAAGCCAAATGTTCATCCACTTTGTGGCTGTTACAGTTTTCCCACTCAGTGATGAAATTCAGCTTTTATGGTTTATTGAACGGCATATGATTTTGACCAGCAAATCAAAATAAAGTTCCATATCAGGAATGATAGTCAGCTCTACTGATAACATGGGGTCCTCACATACAGACTCTTTGTCCCTCACTGCCTGTTAAATTACTATTTTTTTATTATTGTGGTGTCAAGAAGTCTCAAATAAATAAATTATGTGCCTGAAAAAACCCACCAGAGCTTGATTTAATGATTTATGCTAGGTGAGAGATGATATTGCTTCAAAACCCCCGGTATGTCAGCTGGTTAAAAGAAGCATGTGGGGTTAAGCTGAAAGATTGCAGGTTTAAAAGGCAATGAACCTCTGGTTTTATTGGAAATTTGGATCAAAACTGCATTTTGAACTTGCCTTTTTAGATGTTAACGCTGATAAATGTACGATAGAAGGCACAAGAACCGCTTCTTTAAAAATTCTAAACTCATCCTGGAGCCCATCCAAGCTGTAATAGGACAAGAGGCGGGTTCTTGATTTGTTACCAGTCTGTCAAAGGGCTAACACGCCTACTACCAAGTTAGACTCACCAGTTAACCTAACAAGGAGGTTTTTCTACTGTACCTAAAGAACCCACGCAAGCACAGGGTGAATATGGACCGGTTGACCTTAATATTCAAAATGTTGTTCAATGTAGACTTATTTATTTGTGAATTTAAAACAAACGACAAATGACCACTGTTACCACCGTTGATGCGCCAATACACTTGCAAAAAAGGACATTTTTGTTATTCTGTGCTGCATATAATCTAATCCAATTCAAATGGCTGCAAATCTTCACAGTTCCAATGACACCCTCAAAAGCTGAAAAGAAAATGACACATTTCCAACACTGAGCTGTGGGCGAGAGACTGCTCTGAACATAAATGAACGCAAAATGATGAGATGTAGAGTATGTACTGTGCGAATTTCAAGCTTTCGCCTTTTTTTAAGCCTCCCCCCGTTATGTATTATATTGTAAGAAACATAAAGGTTGCAGATCTCCCACTCATATGAGCTTGCCACATGAATAGCTTTCATTTACTTCTGATGGATTCTCCTCCATCTGTCTGCCGTCACCTCCCGAGACTGAAACCGCATCTGCATTCATCACCGTGAATAATTTCACCAATTTAAAGACTTTCATTTGAAAGCCATGCAGCAATTAGTCATATTTCACTTCATCAATCATCCATCAAGTCTTTATTGCAGTTTGTATTATAACAAGAGTTAAAAGCTGAATAACAGGATTTCTGATGGTGACAAAAATATAGTATCTTCCTTTTCATTTTTTTGTTAAATGAAAAGAATGACTGAAACGAAAAGCAGCTGCTCTGGAATGCACGATCTCTTCACTGTCGTTCTGTTAAAATTCCAATTTTCCATTTTTATGGATTGGTTGGAGCAATTATTATGGTTTTGTATTAAAATGAAAACACAAGGACAAAATAAGAGTTTTAATTTCTATAGAACAGCTATAAGCTCTGGTTTTATTCGCATCAGTGCAGGAAATTGCTTGATCCCATTCATTTTTACACATTTAACAGTTGTTTAGAGTACCGATCATGACCAACTCAAAGACTAAAACATTAAGCTTAAAGTAACCCCCCCCCCCCCAAAAAAAAAACCCTTTCCCAGCTGTTCTATCATGAAAGCACTGAGCATGCAGTCAGCTAAATGAAGTTCCTGTATTCAGCACATGCTACTGTTGAGAAAGTAACTGAAGAAGAGGTTGGAAATGCTGGAAATGCACCTGCACTTGTATTTTTCCTTTAATCTTTTAATAGTTCCTGTATTCTTCGTGGATTTAATTCTCAAGGTGGAGTGTTTTTAAAGTGGAGTGCGTCAGGTTTGTCATTAAAAAACAGCTCCATCAGTCATCAACTTATTTCAGCACCACAGCCTTCGTCAGCATCGGGGCAGCCAGAAAGGTTGCTCATTGATTGACAGGTGTGATGTGCTTCTCTGCTTTTGAGCTAATTTTGACAAATAGCCCGGTGTGCGCAGCATCAAACTGCAGCAGCGTGAAATGAGCTTTAATTACTACCGGTTATTACAGCTCTGACGTTGTTTGGGCTTTGTTGCGCTCCGGCAGCCACCGACTCGTTTGGTTTGTAGATGAGCTGAATATGTTGTTGCTGCTGAACATCTGTGTGAGAAGAGATGTGTTACTTACTGCACAACAAATGCCCGAAGACAAATTAATCTCCTTTACTTCATAGATTATCGATATTCAACGACGCTTAAAGCGCTGAGTAACCTACAGTTGTATGTCACCATTATCCCATTAAAATATCTGATTATTTATTACAGTATGTGGTGGACCTGCACAGCAGCGTCCAATACACAAGCATAATTCAGTTCTAAGAACACAAAGTTGAAGGAGAGCTAATTTAAAAACTATTAGCGATCGCGCATGCGTACTGAAGCACTGCACTCTCAGCTCACTCTTTTTTTTTTTTCCTAAACTTAACTTTTACTTTTACTTTTTGCCTGCCAACCACATTTTCTATGAATAAAAATTGAAATTTCACAGAATACCTTACAGGGTCAAGACATTCAGAAATTTCATTTGCAGTGTAGACGTGCAGCAGGGAACATTAGTTTTTGGACCGTGAGTGCATTTTGATCTTCTTCCCTCAGTGATAAACACGTAGATAGCACACTGGTCGATGCTCGTCACTGCAATGATATCACTACCATATTGCTCAGGGGCAACATGTCTCTGGCAGCAGAGGTCTGTGCACAAAACCATCAAAACTTTATGAATTTTCATTTGACTTTCAAGCAGCTTGTTACAAATGCTAAAACTGTGTTTATACTTTGTTCAGTGGTTGTGTGTTTTCATACAAGTAAACATTATGCTGATGGTAACCATAAAAGCTACTAACAACATATACCGCAATAACAACCCCAAATGTTTTACCTTTATGTGATATTAACCAGAACTGGCTTCATTTGGTATTCTCTAACATTAAGCCAGCATAAAAACTGCTGGCATTTAATCACTCGGGACCTAAAGTCAGACCTCCTGAGTAAGAAGGTGATGGCAAAGACGCATCTCAAAAGGTAACATATGTATATGTAGCTACAATACTGCGCTAAAGTCATTAATTACCTAATATTTTGCTAGGAAAATTGAAAATATGTGCAGCAATTTATTTAAAACATATGGAAACATTCATGGAAATACAATACATATAAGACAAAAACAATTTGTAAAAGGATGAAAGTGAGTATTTGGTATGACCGCCTTTATTCTTCAACTCAGCCTGAGCTCTCTCAGGCAAGCTTTTTGCAATTTATCCAAGTAGTCTTCAAGAATAGTGCATTAGGCTTGTTGAAGGATATTCAAAGCTCTTCTTTGGATGTTGGCCTTCTTTTGTTCTGTTCTCTGTCAAGATGATCCCACACTGCTTCAATTATGTCGAAATCTGGGCTCTGGGGAGGCCAATCCATGACTGATAGTGTTCCATTGTGTGTTTTTGTATCTAACTATGCCTTTTCACAGTGTGTCTGAGATCATCGGCATGCTTAAAAATAAAGCAGTTATCAGTCTGACGTTTTTCAGATGGTATTGCATGGTCGATCAAAATCTGACAAAGCTTTTCTACTTTCAGAATCGCATACATTTTCCCCAACATCACAGGCAACACCGCTCCAAACCATGACTTTGAGACTCCACTGTGTTTTACCAGTGACTGTAGACCCTCACTGTTGTACCTCTCTCCTGATCTCCTACATAAACATTGATGAGAATCTGATCAAACATTTTAAATTTGGATTAATTACTGAAAATCAGTCCAGTTCTTGTGTAATCTGGCATACCTCAGCCTTTTCTCCCCAGTTTCCCTTCCTGAAGAGTGGCTTTTTGACAGCCACTCTTCCACTGAGACATTTCTGAAGAAGCTTCAGTGAACAGCAGATGGATAAACTGGAGATGGATTTGTCAGGAATTTGCTTTTATTTCATCTTGTTACTTTGGGACATGACTCTCAGGTAATCTTCATCGATTGTAGGAAGTTTTTAGAGCCACCATTTCTTCCTTTTTCCTTCACTTGTTTGGTTTCCTCTTTTTTTTTTTTTTTTTTTTAAGAGGGATACACTGCACATCATTCTGATAGATGACACATTGTCAGCTAATAGCTGGGAATCACCTTGTTTGTGCAAATATATTATTTCATGCCTGTCAAACTGTGTTATCTTTGGCATTTGTTGCAGATTCAGCCAAAGAAATGGGAATATATTGGATGTTTTGGTGGCAGGCTGCAAGTAGCAGCGCCTAAAGACATAATTAGAATTGGTTTTTTTTGCTAAGCTGTACGTTAACAGTGTTGCATTATCTGTGGACACAACACTGGGTCATCTCTTAAGTGGCTCTTCTATGGTTTGCTAAAAGTAAAATTGTTAAGCAGCTTAATAAACATTCATCATTCAATTAAACTATAGCCCATGATAACTTAAAGTCTGTTTTTAGAGCAAAATCCAAAGAAATGAGGAGTGACTCGAGAGTTTTAAATACGATTCTCGTTATTTTCAGTGCTTGTGGATAAAAATTGGAAAAAAACAAATATATGTCTGCATGTGACAAAGCAACACTGAAGAAAGAAAAAAGTGTGCACACATGAAAAAAAGATATCAGTAAACATTTTGTTTGGTTTTAAAATAAACAGCCTGGTGGAAGTAGAGTGAGGAAGAAGCAGATTGTTGCACAAAAAAATTGAAATAATTTTTAGTCCTCAAGATTTAATACTCATCTATCCTAATAGGAGCTAAAAGGCTCACTCTGACATGAGATTAAACATATGCAAGTATCAGGCTTACCTCATTGACCTCTAAGGCAGCAATTTTCCCTTAAGATGAAAAACATTTTAGCTTTTGTTCCGCTATTGCCCTCACTGATTTTTAACAAACCAGAACTATAAACCAACCACGGCAGGCAAGTCCTCTACTGCCACCTACTGGTTGTAATTTAATGTAACGGCAGCTGTTACCTCTGACAAATACAAAATGCCTTCTGTGATCGGTGGATGGATGTGTGCCGGTTATCTGAATTTGGGCTTGTAAAGACATTTCAAAATGTTTATAAAATTGCAGCAAGCAACCAAAAGTGACATAAAATAACCACAACAAGATGCAAAACTACAAAGACAAAAAGTGATGGACTTAACCAAAGAGAGAAACACACACAGACACGCTAAAAAAGTGATGCTAATGCACAAACAACCTAAAAAAGAAAAGGTGTGAATCAACAAAAAACTGAGGAAAATAACGACAAAAGGATGAAAAACGGCTTCAGAGAGATCTGAAATGCTTCATGCTAACTGTTGGAAATGAATAAAAACAACCAGAGATACAAAATGATTTTAAAAGAAAGAGAAGAAGAAACAACAACAACAACAAAAAAAGGCAAAGTCTTAATAAAAATTAATTAAACTAAATCAGACATGCATTAAAGTGGCATTAATGAGCACAAAGAAAGAGAAATATGACAACACACAGTGCCTATAACACAATAGTATAGGACAGGGGTGTCTACCTCAAGGGCCGGTGTCCTGCAGGTGTTAGATATCACCCTGGGTCAACACACCTGAATCAAATAATTAGTTCATTACCAGGCCTCTGAAGAACTGCAAAACATTTTGAGGAGGTAATTTAGCCATTTAAATCAGCTGTGTTGGATCGAGGACACGTCTAAAACCTGCAGGACACTGGCCTGTGAGGCCTGGATTAGACACCCCTGGTATAGGGTACCAAATCAAACCTCTGGTTCACTAAACTGCTGAAATCCTTGGTAATAATAAGGTATGTGTATGTAAACACTGTATGTGTTTCCAAATCCTGACAACAACCCAAACCCAGGAAACTCGTCTATATGTCAGGCTGATTATGTTTCCATTTGCAAACAAGCTTACAAAAAAAAAAAAACACAAAGCAAAAAGCAAGCATCAGATTTAATCACAAGGTTGCTTCACCACATCAACTTCCATCTTGCATCCCCCCCTCTCTGTTGTTATGTCATGTCTGATGTGAAATCACTAGTTCCTACAAAAAATGGACTCTGAATATAGAACAACTGCTGCTTAGTTTTGACTCCCCTCATGATCCACACAGCAACTGAACAACAGTAAGAGCAACAATCGGCTGTGTCACGAATATTTATAAAAGCTTGATTAACTCCATTTATAACTAAAAGTGCACACTTGGAGTAAAAGTCTATTATTAGTGTTTATTTTCATAATAACCTGGATACTGGGGGAGGTTTGTCTAATAACAGCTGCTTATATGCTGTCTAATCATCCTCTTCAAGCTTTCAAAATGCTGTTAGCAAACTCTTTTTGTTGCTTTGAGTCCTCATAATCCCCACTGCATGTTTCCCCTCTAATTGTACATTAAAGCTGGAACCAGCCATGCATATAATCTGTCATTTGCTCATGGGTGAGTAAGATAATTGCTAGATTGCATGGATTCATACTCATAGATTGCAGTTCTTCTTACCACTCAAAGGACACATGATGATTTTTAATAATAATGGCTCATAACTCAATAGTTTATGAATGGCTGATCTCAGGAGATCTTGTGGTCTGCAGCCCTGTGGGCTTTCTGGCATTGTAAAAATGTTTCCTGGTCTCACAGCGCCACCTGGTGATACGTCTTCATTTAGATTTAGGATATCCAAACAAAACAGAAAAAACTCTCATTTTTAGTATTTTACTCTGTTTTGAATCGGTGCCAAAAACTATTACATTACTTTTTTTGTTTTACATACGTTATACATTAAAACATCTCTTTGCAGATAGCTCAATTCAAAAGTTACAGGATGTCTTCTACTACCACTTTTAGGTTAGATGACAGTGAAGTTTAAAGCATCCACACTTGTATAAGTGGCTTAATTATTATCCCAGTTACATGTGATTGATTACAGCGGTATGTGAATAAATTCTGAATGTCTTCTTTACTCCAAGATTATTCGTATGCTCAGCATTTTACTGTCTATCAAGTCGTTAGATACCTGAGTCTGTAATGAGTTGATTGAGTTCTTGCAGCTGAACTATAAACTCTGATGTGGATTGATAACATGCGTGTAAAAGAAGATTTAAGTAGCTTTAAGTCCTCTTGCATACATAAAGTAATGGAGTGTCATTTTTGGACTTTTCCCACTCATATCATTCCTCAAAATATATCAGGCATGATTTTGTGCTTCTACTATACAGTATTACAATATGGATGAAGCTTCCAGGTCAGAAGCCTTGAACCTGCATCCTATCTGAAGGCCAGCAGATGGCGATAGATGTGGCTGCAAAAAACATTTCCGTTCAATCTAAGTCTATGGGAAAAGGGCTTTCTTGTCTTATCTTAATGCTTCAGCAGACTTTTCTGCTGAGCTTATGTATTCAGTCCCTTATTTTGATTCATATTCTACAAAAAAAAAAGTTTTCTTTTTCATCATTATGAGGGAAGTCTCTCTTTTACTGTTCAGATCATCTCAGTAGCTGCTTGATAAACACACGACTTATATTCATATATTTATATAAATATTCATAGAAGTATTTGCACTTTGCATTTTTTTTCTTTTTTTGATATATTTATAGATGGAAAGACCTCCGGTGTTACTTGAAACCTTCTGAGGAAACGACCTTACAGAAAATTTCCATCAGATGACTAACAAAACAATCCAGTCAGTTTGAATTGCTGTCTTACATTTTATTGTGATGGGGAGTCATAGAAATGGAGCAAACCTAAAATAAAAACAATACAAAAAGACAGTGGATTTACAAAGGGTGCGGAGAGGACAAACAATATGCAGCCTTCAACAGTACAATGGAACAAGTTGGCACAGAACGGAAAACAGGGTGACGGGACGTTGGAAATTTGGCTTCAAAATAAAAATAAATTTAAAAAGGGGAGGAGTAACGTCTTCATAACAAGATCCTTCATTTAAACGGCGACGACTCATGCTTTTAAAAAGTTTTAGAATTCAGTAGCTTTATAACGACGCAAAGAGCGGATGCACATGTAACAGTTTCTATTTGTCACTTCATTCCTGTTTTTTTTTTCTTTTTCTTTTTAGCTTAAAACAGAAGTCAAGTTTACAGAATACATGTTTTATATTTTTAGGGTTTTTTTTCCTTTAATGTCTTTCTTTTTTTCATTTTTTGTTAAAACAAACTTCATTTCCCAGAACCACATTTTGGGATTTTTTTTTTTTTTGTTTGTCTCGAGATTATTTTTCATACTAAAATATATTATTGTATCAATTCAAACTACAGTAATGTACACTACAATGTGTAATAAATAACCATAAAAGAAAATATAAAAATAAGACACATAAATATAAAAAAGTCTTCTAAAAACTAAACAGGTATATTTTTTTTAATCTGTGAAAAGGGTTCTAATACTGCCATTGTTGACAAAAACATACAGAGGACATACTTTTAAAACAAAAAAAAGTAAAACAGATTAATACTATAAACACTGTCTGGTAAAACCAAAGCAAACTCTTCAACAGAGACCACATTCACTAACGCTTGTTACCTCAAGTGCGGGACAGCTTGCCACAATGAATTTGTTTCTTTTAATCGTCATCTGAAAATAATAAGTGCACAAGTGAGACTAACTTACTGAGTCTCTCTATCGTTGTTTTATACTTTAAACTTTTGTGGGTTTGGTCTGGTTTATCTCTTCCTGAGCCGACCTGGCGAGGCACATTACTGAGTTTGAGTGTTGAGGGGTTCTTAAAAATTTGGATTTATGCAGTTCGAAAGTTGGAAACTGATTATCTTACATTAGAAGGCATTTTAAAAACACTGCTCTAAACCTCAGACTTTGGACCTACAAGCTGCAGCCATTGGATACTGATGAGTTAGTAATTCATAACAAAAAAGTTTTAGTCAAGAGCAAATATGCAATTTTAAGTACCAGGAACAAAAGCAGAACTTTTAGACATGCCTGTAGATTTAATTTACTGATAGAAAAGTGCTAAACATTCTCTGGCTTTAACTTGTCTTTTTGAAAAAACAATCATTGTAAACTAAATAATTCTAGCTTTTAGTTTGGCAGATAAAATAAAACAAGACGTCACCCCCAAGTGGGCTATTTGGACAAGGGGTCTGTCTTTTTACAGACAAAACAGCCCAAATACTGTTTCTCAAGTGTCCTTCTTTGTTGCTGTGACAAATCTGCTGTTCTGTGCAAGTCAACAAACATTAGTCAACATGGCTCCTGTGTAAGTAACAGAGGGACATAATACTGGCTACATGTGTGAGGAAAAAAAATAATAACACTGTTCAATGGCACTTTTAACAGCACACAGGTCTTGCATAAGGCTGGAGGCATTGGGGTGGAGCAGGAAAAAAAGCCCCGATCCTTCACGTACAGTTTGACTTCATATATAAGCCGATAATACTGAAACACTCGCTGAGAACTAAAGTCAACCAAAATAAGGAGAAGCTTGGTAAGAACAGGCGCGTCTGTTTTGGATCCACAGCCGAGCCACGAGGTCGGAGTCTGCTTTTATGTCTTCACCTGGAGACTCCACCCGTTCGGGCAGTGCTGAGCAGCAAAACAAAGGCGCGCCATGCTGGCTTTGAGGTTGTGACTCTGCCTTCCCTGATAGGACAAATTTGGTTATGGCGTACAGAAGCCGCATTCTCATCCCGGACTCCCCATCCCACCCCCCAACCCTCCCCAAGAATACTTTGTTTTCCTTAAGGCTAACAGTCAAACTGAAATCAACAGTAATGCTAGCTAGCAAAGAGTAACACTAACACAAACAACATTTCGCTAGCTAGTGTACATATATAACACTGAAGGGCATACAATGCATGAGGCATGTATCCATAGGTAAACCAGGAATACTGTAGTGCAGAGGTTTTTGTTCGTAGAACTCAATAAAATACTGATTTTAGGAAACTTCATTGGCAATAAAAAGGTATAGAAATCTTTCTCATCTTTAAAGGTTAAAAGGTTTTCAAACAAGAACACGATTAGTTAACACTGATTGAATGAAAAGAAAAAACAAAGCAACCTGGGATGTCTCAGTAACAAGTCTAATGAGTTGATGGGTGAGTTCTACTTTAAAATCTGTACTTCTATAAACAATTTTAAACACTGATATTTCATTTTCACAAAGAAAAAGTCACGTTTTTTCTTTTTTTTCTATTTCTTTTTTTCTTTTTTCAAGTTCAGGCACACCTGGGTTTTTGTACACAGTAGTGGACCGTTAAGATCAGGCAACTGCCGTGACTTTCTTCTGATGGCAAGATGTGGTTTTTGTCTAAGATTACCCGACTTCAATGACCGACACACTCAAACTGTCCCGAGGAATTTTCTTCCTTCATTTGGTGTCTGTCACCGCTTCCTCTGTTGTTTCGGTGTTTCCTGTCCCGTCCCTGATGCTGCTGTCTGTATTGACTTCACAGTCTGCCGCTTTCTCCGCATCCACACTTGCTGATTCCTCCTTTTCTTCGGTTCTTTCCTCCATCTCGGCGTCCTCCACGTGGTCATCTCCCAGCTCCACTTCTACTACGTCACAGGCAAACTCCTCCTGCTCCTTCTCTTTTTCAGTCTCTTCTTCTTCTGCTGTCGCCTCTTCCTCTGCTAATTCCTCTCCCTCTTCCTCCTCATCATCGTCGTCAAAGTTACCCTCGTAGATCTCGCACTCGCCGTCGTCCACCTGCACCACCCGTATGTCGTCCATGCAGATGGCCTCGTCTTCCTCTTCCTCACTCTCCCTCTCGTCTGAGTCCATTTGGGAGGGCGGGGTCGTGGTCCGGCTGTCTGACTGCAGTCTGCCGCTTGGGCTGCCGAGCTCTGACTGATCCCTGGGTGGCCCCGAGCCGGAGCCCGAGTTTGGCCCGTCCTTCTTGCAATAGGAGTAACGGTGATTCATATGCTGGGAGTACGAGCCTGAGTGAGAGAAACGCTTCCCGCACTTGTCGCACTGGTAAGGTTTCTCACCGGAGTGCAGCCTCGAGTGTTCGATCAGGTGGTGTTTGTGTTTGAAAGCCTTCTTGCAGACGTTGCACTCGTGGGGTCGTTTTCCTGCAGATGAAACCAGAGCGAGTTAGAGAGGAACTGTGCTTCTTTGCCTGCATTAAGTGTAACAGAGTATAGAAAAAAATATTCAAAGCAAGTGTTCCTTATTTTGGTTTGATTTGTTTTATTATTATTTATTATTTTGTTGTTTCACTGCCTGTGGCACGCTTTTATACTTGTAATGAAATGCACTATATAAATAAACATGCCCTGCCATCAATCAAGCTTGCGTGTTCATTCAAATAAACATAAGCAGGTTTGAACAATTCAAATATTACATAAATATAATTAAAATGGCATAAATAAATGAATGCGTTTGTAACTATAATAATTAGGTGATACAGAACAGAGATTTGTTACCGTAGCTAAACATCTGTCTCTTTGTCAGCATGAATATAACAACAAAGATTTCACACAAGTTTGTTTGTCCACTTCACTGTCCTTGCACCAGCAGCAGTGCAGGCCTATCTGAGGTTTACACTGGACAGGTAAATAAGACTGCAGCCAAATCACAGGTCTCTTTAACACAAACCCAGATGCATTAAAGGTACTCTGCAGTGAGGGAAGCAGACAGCTGCTGGCAGCGGCTGTCACTGCCATCAATCTCCAGATGCACTACAGATAAAGATTAACATGCATGACTAAATCTAGTTAATTTACATGATGAACCTAAGGGCTCATGTTAATTATATGCATTGTACCTTTTAAATTAAAAACAGACAGAAACTGCTGCTTTATTTCCCAAACAACTGAATGTTTAACTTTAAGATTTACTAGTGCCAGTTCCAAAAATGTGATAATTTCTAGCATTTCTTCATTGGGAGCCATATTATACTAAATATCAGAGTTTGTTCAAGCAAAAACATTTTGGAAATACAACAAAACGCCTAAAGACAAAACAATTAACTATGAAAAAATAACCTGATACTTTACATTCCATTGGGAGAATTACAAATATATATATATATTTTTAATTTGCTCAAATCAGGGAATCAGAAGTTTAAATTGTTAACAAGCAAAAAAAGCTTGAGAGCCAATGTTTGTTTTAAGTATTCAGAACTCTCAGCACCTGGAAAAGTAATTGCTGACATACCCATACTCATTAAAACTTACACAAAATGATCAAAGCCACACATTATCAGAGGCTTTTATGAAACAGACTTTAAAGTGTCTTTATAGTATAGCATTTAATAGTTTTTAACATCCCCTGCCAAAAGAAAATCTCACTAACAAAGCTCATATGTTATAAGAGTACGGCCAATTTGAAGGATAAGGATGTTTTCTTTCTCTTTTCTTTCCTTTTTTTAAAGTGGATGTCAAGGCTGAACCAAAACACAGTAGTGCAGAGTAAAGATAACCGCTAACAGATTTGAATAAAACCACTGCCAATATGATGCTACCTGGAGCTACTAGGAAAATATCCTTTTTAATTCACCGCACGAGTTACGTGTCTATAAGCACTGATGACAACTGGGACATTTACAGGCCAGGTGTCCCATAAAAGTCTCAGAGTACCGCGTAGTTAACGAGGGATGATGTCACACGTAAAAACACAGCCTTCAAAAGTAGAACTCTTTTGAGAAGTAACAGAAATCCTGCTTAATAGACTAAAGCTGAAAAATTCACTTAAACAAGACGTACCTGTGTGTTCATATTTGTGCCTGAGCAGGGAGCTGCCCTTCTGGAAGACCTTGGAACAAAGATCACAGGGGTAGACGCCATTTTCTAGCCGCCGCTTCTTCATCGCCACGGCTGAATCTGAGTCGTTCTGCTCCTCCACTGTGGAAACACCCTCGGAGCTGCTCTCCAAACGCTTCTCCTGTTGTAAACAGAATTACAGTATGTCGGAGTCACATTATTTACTCTCCCATCCTACGCTTCAGGAAAGCTAGTTTCACCATAAATATTGTGTGACAGGTATGTGAAGAGCTCATTCTTTGACTGAGTTGTTCTTGAAAATGTTTTCCTGAGAGCCTGCAGTGAAGCTCTTCACTTTAGAGGTAGATAATTCTCCTAGTGTGAATACTCTGACTTACTGAGAATTAAGCAGCAACAATCATGGGTGGAAATGTGAAGCTAAGACCCGAGTGCAAACATAAAAAATCCTCTAGGTGACACTATAGGCTGGCTACAAAAGCAAGTCGATACCTTAAGACTCACATTTAAAATGCATGTTTACAGCCCTGCACATATAACAGCCTCGTATTTGAGCTCTTTGGATAGTTTTTCCCTTCATAAGAACTCGTCCCCCCTAACTCAATCATCTGGATAATCATTAAGGTTTAAAGATATAGATTAACTAATGCTGGATTAACTGAGCTGTCTCCCCTTTGCTAATTTAAGTCGATGGCTGCTTGGCCCTGAGCGTGGTTCTGTTGGAGATTTTTCCTCTTAAAAGGGAGTTTATCCCCTCCACTGTTGCCATGTGCTCACTCACAGGGGGTCGTTTGATTTTGGACATTTTCTGTCTATTATATTAGCGTCGTTACCTTACAAAATAAAGTGCCTTGAAGCGACTGCTGTTGTGATTTGGTGCTATATAAATAAAACTGAACTGAACTGGATAGTTCGACCCACATCTACTGATGAAATTCATGCTGCGGTGCACTGTCCAGATGGTTTCTATCAGCAGCTCCACAGACACGAGGTTTCATGTTTAAGTAAATTTGGTTTGAGGATATCGTATTACTCAAAGGCAGTTTGGGTGTTCTACAAAGTCATCACATGTAATGAGGACAGGATGTTATTGAAATGTTTATTGAGTTCACGGGGCTACTGCCATCGATTGAAACTGAGCTAATGGTATTGGTGAAGTAGATATGAACAGTTCAAGTTAATGGAATCAGAGAATTACCTAAAAACTAATGAGTCATTACTGGTAAAATAATGACTTCAGGTCATCGTAAGTGGCAACCGCAATGCTAACGATGTCTGGTACATTCTGACTCTGACTGGCTCCAGCTCAAGTAACTAATGTTTGTTGCCGTTTCTTATATAGCATATAATGGCTTCTTGCAGACTTTCATGACTGCTTTGTGGCTTGACTACCGATTCTCACTTTGACTGCTGAACTCAGCATGTCTCAGGCTTTTGGAATTTTCTATTTCTCTTGACGCACATTTCTTCAGTTTTTTTGTGTTGAAGGACTGACACTAACAGGATGCTTTTTATTTTGGGTTAACGCTGGTACTTTCCACAGCAAAATGCACCTAAAGGTAGCATGTTAGTCTTTCCAGTAATCTATAGATGCTTAATTTGTAAGTAGTTTGTTTCAGTGTAAAAGGAAACAACCCTCACTCCCTGCAAAGAAACTTGATTAAAAAAAGAAATAGTCATTGCAATAATCAATTCTGGACTGGTCAAAAGTGAGAATTTTCTCCTTTTTTAAAATTTCCAGTTAAAGGGGAAAAGTTTTAGTTACATAAAACAAATAGTGCAGTGTCAAGTTAGGCTCTGGGAAAGTCGTATAGAAATTTTGAAGAACTAACTAACCAATAAAAACTGCAAGCTGCAACAACAAGGTTTTTATACCTCTTCCACTTCAGTGTTTTTGGGGTTTTTTGTAATTAAGACTTATGTATAGTCGACTCTCCGGGCACTGAATTTGTCTCGGTACAAATAGACACATACTCTTTGCTTCAGTACTTCAAAGTAGGCGTGCATGACAAGCATTCACTTTAGGGAATCAAACAGAGCTCTAATTAGAAACTTCTTGCTAACTTTTTTTACATATAACTTGGTTATCACTCGCCGCAATGATCAGCTTCCCATTTATTCTGATGTTGGATGACAGACTACACAAGCAGCTATGTCTCGCTCTCAAAGTACTTTCATAATGTGACTTGAAAAGTTTCAGTTCTTTCTCAGTTATTCAGCACAAGCAAATTAATTCAAATCCATTCATTTGAGTTGCTAGTTCCTGGTGACTGGTGATCACACAGTGATCAAATAAAAGATATAAAACCTTTATAATAAGAAAAAATAATCACATTGTATAAATAAAAAAGAAGTAACTGTTTTGCATTACTAACCTTATGACCATTGAGAACAACAGTCTTTGCTCCACTGGCGTTGCCAGCTGTAGTGGCGTAGGTATATGTGAGCTGGGGGATGAGGATGGTGCGCTTCGTGGTGGTGTTGAGGCAGCCCTGACCAGCGATGGCAACTAAGGTAGGAAGCTGTGCGGCAGTGACGATGTTAACAGGTCTTCCGGTCTGAGGTGTGGTCACATAGATGGTTCGACCCTCGAGCTCCTCCTTCCTTAAGCAGGTCAGGTTCAGAGGCTGTTCTTGCTGCTTGGCGGGAGGTGTAGTCATTTTGTTTTCCGATTCTGTTGCGATCTGTTTAGGAAGAGAGAGGTCCAGAGGTTCCGCCTGGGAGTCAGAAGCTTCCGGGTCTTCTGGCTCACTTTTAACGATGACAAGGTCCTCGTTGTTGAGTGATTCAGAGTCTGATGGGGAGGCGCTGCGAGAGTCTGACGAGGCTTTGTTGGATACCTCCTTGATTGTATTGTCTTCTTCTTCCTTTTCATTCTGATTCACAGTGACCTCCGAGCTGGAATTTGTGGCTTCAGTGTCTTTAGAAACTGCGGTTGCATCATTGTGGCGCTTGCTCACACTTTTCCCCGAGTTCATCTTCATAAACCACTTTCTAACCACATCCACTGGGATACTGACAGACTCTGAGATCTTTGTCAGCTCCTCATCACTGGGATTGGCGTTGGAGGCAAAGTATGTCTTAAGAAGTGAGAGGAGATCGACGACAGGCGGCTCCTCCAGGGTCACCCCTGCCTCGTTTAGCAAGGCGGCGAAAGACGGGTCCAAAGCAGCAGAGTCGACGGCCTCTCCGTTGGCTGCTTTGCGATGCTGGAGGAGATGCAGCGCCTCCAGATTGTCAGGACAGTCATCGCAAAGTAAACATGTACTGGTGCTGTTGGGCTTTGGCTTCTGAGCTGCTTCTGAAGTTTTATCGGTTGCCTTTTCTGTCTGCGTGGATGCCTCCTTCTCCACATCTGCGATGGGGACTGTTTCCGGTTCTTTCTTGATAATCGTAAGGTCGGCCGCCTCTTGGGTTTGGGGTTTAGTTGTTGTGGTTGGAGTGGGAGCTGCAGCGGCCACAGTCGTGATAGTGGGAGGCAGAGTAGGGTTATTTTTGACAACAAGCGGTGTAGGCTGGGCGGTGGCAGTTGTGGCAGCAGCAGGGCTAATGCTGTAGTTGATGATGATCTTCGTGGTACCGTCGTGATCCACGAAGGCAGGAAGGCTGATGATCTGTTGCTGCGGCTGCTGGACCACAATTCCCTGCTTCCCCTGCGTCACCACCCCATTGGCTGAACCCAGCACCTGCCTGAGCACATTTCCATCCATCGCCACCTTGAGCACATTCTGCAAGTCATTAAGATTGATACTGATGGGCGACATCAGACCTACTGTTGGAACAACCATAGCCACACCCTGAGGCAGGGTTGCAGCTGGGACCACAGTCGGCTGTGCTGTTCCTCCGTTCACCACGCCGTTACTGCCGGCTGAAGTTGCCGGTGCCGCCGTCACAGGCTTGCACTCAATTTCCACAGGTTCTGATTTGATCTGGGTGACAGGCAGCTGCTCCTGGAGGGGTTTGCTTTCAGTCTTGTCTTTAAGAACCACACGAGCTGGAGCGATCACAACAGGTCTCGTCTGTGCAGGGGCTGGGGGGGACTTAATCGATGTTCGAGCAACACCGTTGGGGGGCGTAGCACCCACACACTTTTTGCTACTGATGTGGGAGCTGTAGGAGCCTGAGTGGGAGAACCGCTTCTTGCAGTTTGAGCATTCGTATGGTTTCTCACCTAAAAGTATCAGAGAGCGGGAGAGAAATGACAAAACTTTCAAAGAGAAGATTCGAAACATGAAAAACCAAAAACAATTCAAATTTTTTAGTAACTTATTTTGAAATGTGTTGGGGTGTGATACTGAGCCCAACTTACAGAATTGACAAATTGATTCATTACAGCAGAAAAACAGAGTTTGGTCACTCCGGCCATAAAACCATTTAAAAATACTTGTTATATGTAAAGGGTATTAACTTCCTTCTTTAAGGAAAGCAGGGCATTTAAACTTCCTTTGGTATGGCAACTGGAGTGGACACCCATTACCAATCTGTAGCAAAAGATGATGCAGTAGGTCAGTGCAACCTTCATTTAACTAGATCAATTCATCAAAACACACTCCTATGTTCCCTTTTGAAGAAACAGGGTTGGGGTAAAAAAAAGCGTTTAAACAGCAGCACAGATCCAAAAAAGCTTTAAAGCCCCCGACTGATAAAACAAGCACTTTTATGAGACTTTATTAAAAAAAATGTACTGATCAACATATTTGGACAAACTGCATTAGTATGTCTACAGCAGGGATGCCAAACTCATCGAGGCCCACACACAGCCCACTCTGATCTTAAGTGGGCCGGACGAGTGAAACGTCACTTTCTGTCAATGTAAAGACGTTTAACTACACATGTAACCCCTGAGATATCTTAATATAAGATAAAGAAGTGCAATTTTAACACCACTTCTCTGTTTTTCTACACAATGAAATTCACTGCCCAGGCTGTCCTGTATTTATAAAAAATAAAGATTTGGTTGATTGATGAAAATGGTCTTTTTTTTAAACTAAATTTTTCTGTAATTTAACTGTTTAACTCTTACTTAAATATTTTCTTTGTAGTATATATGGCTGTGGGGGAACTTTATCAGCAGGGAAAGCTGTAAAACTTGTTTGTCCTCCTACATGTTTTCCAAAGCCGTCCAGCAGCCCATTCTGAGCCAATTCTGGCATCCAGGCCTTATGTTATTGACATAGCTTACCAAGTGCACTAAGGAAATGCTCTATATTAACCAGCTTTAATGGAACACCTGAAATCTGGTGTCCATTAACATACACAGTGCCAATTAAATACACGAACGAAAAAAACAACCTAAAATTTTCAGTCGGTTAATGTGTACATTTAATGAAAATTATTAGTCAGTTGTAAATGCAGTAATTGCAGACAAATGTTCGATGATTAGAGGCCTGCAGTTTGGAACAGCTACACAGGTTGTAGCAGACTGTGCATGTGTGCAGCAGCTCACCGCTGTGAATGCGCAGGTGCTCCTTCAGGTGGTGTTTGTATTTGAAGGCCTTGGAACACTCGGTACACTTGAACTTGCGAGTTCCACCTGTTCCTACCGATCCTCCTGTTGACTGCGAAACGTGACGCTGAGTCAGAAAAGAAGAATGTCGCCATTATTTTTCTGTGTCGTTCAGTTCTTTTAATATCAGATGAATATTTCATAGGAATTCTGTGTGAAAGCTTTAACATTTTTGAAAACTGTAGCTCGAAGGTTTGAAAGGAGCACTGGGGACGTGTTTTTGCTTACATAACAGACCGAATCTCATGCATAATAAATCAAAGTGCACAAAATTTTAAAACCGAAAAAGAAATATCAGTGAATTAAAGTTGAACAACATGACAAAATGTTCATCCTAGTGATCCTGAGGCAGAGATTTGAGTCTGGGTAACAGTTTCACGTATCAGACCTGATTTCGCTCTTAGTTTGGCGCATTGCGTCTTCGGTTCTCATGCTAAGAGGTGTTACCTGCTCTCTGGAGCCCCTGTGGTGGCTCATGTGCCTCTCCAGCTGCGAGCGATAGGTAAAGGTGTAGCTGCAGTGCGAGCAGCTGTAGTTATCCTCACTGGTCTCGTGGCGATACTTGATGTGTTCCTTCAGTGAGGCGTTGCGTTTGTAGCCCCGGGAGCAGTAGGGGCAAGTGTGCAACTGGGAAAAAGAATCAGGTGTTCCTGTGGTGGAAGCAAAAGGGAAACGTGGATGATAGATGATGCTTCATTTTTTTTTTCTTACACTTCATATGAAGAGCATGTCGGACAGTCTAACAGCTCCTCCTCCTCCTACACCTTTCTGATGTTGGTTAGCTCATTTCCTTAACTTTGCTCTCCAGCATCCACAACTCTCCATACAGTAACTAGCCAGCTGGATGGAGGGAAAAAGTGACATTCCTGTGCATCTACCTCTGGTTTTCCCAAACATTTTTTGTGTTAAGTCCAACACATAAGCTAAATATTTTGGATATAAACAACATAGTTTCCCCACTCTCTGTATGAAGGCCTGAGAATAACCTGCTCTTCATAAAACCTCTCTAGACTGTATAAGTTTTACTATTGTCTTTGCCCTTAAATCTTCCTTAAAGCTATAACAAGCCAGCTACTGTTATTATTTCAGCATTTATGCCTTTCTCGTGCTCCAGAACATTCAGAGCTTCCTCCAAGTAAGTAATGTTCTTTGACCTGTGCTATCTCAACTTTATCCTCAACTTCACCAGCTGCTAGTGGAGCACTCAACACTTGAGTTTAGTGGTTATACTTTGGAGTTTGAACCTTAGTGTCTCAACTGTAAATGGCAGATTTGTGTGACAATATCTCACTTTTCTGATTGTATCTTTTATTATAACCTCAGAGGTCCATTATCAAGAAAATGTGTTCGGAGATCTTCAGTGTTTGAAATAAAAGCTCTGAAAATACAGCCGTTTGTTATCCACCCCAACAACTAGTTTACCTGTCAGCTTTTCAAACAATTCACAATCCCACTTATTTACTGCTCACTTCTGAGGTGAGTACTAAGCTGAGTATAGCATGCTATGAACTCCAGAATGCTGAGCAGGAAGAAGCTGGAAATTTGTAGTGCTTGACATCAAAGAATTTGAAATTTCGACACAGCAATAGTAATACCTGAACATCTGCATCATGACATTCAGTATAATATGTGATGTTGGCGTGTTACCGTTTTCATCGGCTCCTCCCGTCTCTGTCGGACTCTGCTCGTCCTCGGGGGCTTCAGGATAGATGATGGCTGTGTCTCCCTGCTGGAGAATCTCCTCCACTAGAGCATCCTTCTCCACCTCCTCTTCTTCCTCTGATGCACATTCCTCCTTCACTAAAAACACAAATGCACAAAGGTTAGTGTTGCTGTACACGAAGAACCCAATTATCCACCACGGACAGCACTACAGATACAGACAGACTGAATGACTTTGTGTTTAAATCATTTTAAACGACTTATTTTCTCTGTGAGGAATCCCTTCTATGAGCTAATGCTTGAAGTACCACCAGTAGAGGGCGCCATATAACTTGTAAATGATTTGATAACGGGCTCATCACTTGAGCTATCCCGTTGTGCACTTTGTATTCTCAAAAAACATTTGTTGGGCAATTTAAAAATGGCATAGCTGCCGAACATTATTCTTAAAGAAACCTGGACTAGTTCTGCTAACAATGTTCAGAGATCCCTAAAATCAGAAGATTCTGAATTTGGGAAGTTGTAGCTACAATGCTGTGGAAAACTATGGAGCAGCTTGTTTTAGCAGCAGTAACTTGAAGGGATCATTTATTGTATGACTTTATCAGTCTCTCTCGTCATTGTGCAGGAATTTGGGCCCACTCTTTTTTACAACATTCCTTCAGTTCATTGAGGTTTGTGGGCATTTGTTTATGCACAGGTCTCATAAGTTCCTGCTACATCATTCAGGTTGAGTTTTGAGTCCCTTGATTCTTTTCTTTTTCAGCCATTACGATGTAGTGTACATAAGATCATCCTGTTGCATGACCCAGTTTCATCCAAGCTTTAGCTGCTGGACAGAGCTCACATTTGGCTCGAGAATTCTTTGGTACACAGAGTTGACTCAATGACTGCTGGGGCTGAAGTCCCGTGGCTGTAAAACCACACTAAATGATCACCACTGTGTTTGACAGTTGGTATGAGATGTTTGTGCTGATATGCTGTGTTTGACTTTCATCAATGTGGCACTGTACATTCAGGCCAAATATCTCCATCTTGGGCTTGTATATCCAAAGGACACTGTTCCAGGAGTGGTCTGTTCATATGCAACTTTGCAAACGTAAACGAGAAGGGGATGGCTTTCTCTTGGCAAACCTCCAAAAAAACCCATACACATTCATGTTTCTCTAACCGTGCAGTCAAGAACTTTGCAGACCTCAGTTAGCATGGTAAATGTCAATGTCTGCGACATAGCTCTTGGGCTTTTTGCTGTTTATTTGCATCTTGACATTGGCATGAATTTGCTTCAGACCAGCAAACTGCTAAAACATCTGCTTGTATCCAAAGCGGTCACACTTGCTGATGATCCGTTAATCAAAAGCATTTGATTAGAAGCACTTGATAGCTTCTTACCCTCCTAATTAATATAGAAGCAGTAAGGACATAATTAGAAAGCTCTGACGTGAGTATGCAGACCAGTGAAAAACTGAGCCACGCGACTGTAATGCTGACCAAACATACAGCATGAACCTCTGTAAATGTTATCATATTTAAATATTGGAAAAATAAACTAAACACACTTGAAGTAATTAGAATTAACACTCTACTACAAAGTCCCAGCACATACTGTTCGCTAAGATGAAATAAAATCAAACCTTATTATACTGAACTTTTAAAAATTAATTTGGAGCCAAATATTAGACAGACCAAACCGTACTGTGATGCTGTACTGTCATGTTACTTAGGACAATATTAAAAACAGAAACCCGTGCTTCCTACATACCTGCTAATATTCATACATCTTCAATCATCTATAGCTACAGCCAGCTTATGTGGCTGCAGCAGCTGAACTGTTAGCGATGTTTGAGTTCACTTGGAACAGCTGGTTTGCTGCACAGACACAGACAGTATGTTTCCCTGCAACCATAATGAGCCTTACAAAGAATAATTACAGCCCTGGGCGTGATTCAAACGTGGCACTTCAGAGGGAAATGAGTCAGGGACGTAACAGTGGCACCACACTGACAGTCTGTCCTCTACCCAAACACTCCCTCTCATTAAACCAAACACACTCCTCTATTCAAATTAACCTTAAGTAGCCGACATGGAACAAAACAGACAGCAATGAATATGCTCAGGCAAACTTGGCATCTACAAGTGCTTCAAAAAAGCACTGCGTGCAATTTCATATCAAATGCATTTTGAAAAGATGGTGACCTGAATGCAAGTAATAATTTGCTGTTACCTGTTACTTCAAATGTTTGCAGAGCACCATCAAAGAAATGGCAAAGAAGGCCAAGCCACTTAATTGAAGAAATCAGTTTAGGATCAAAGGCTTCCTCATTCCTATTTTTTTTTGCCTTTTTTTTCCTAAATATGCGAAGACTGTGACGCATTTTCCAACACTCGTCTTATTTTTTCCATCCACGATCATTCACAGCATACAGTTAAACTAGACAGCCATGCAGATAACACTTCAGACTGCAGAAGAAACAGAGTAACACTGCACCGCCTGTTTATAACACAAGGTCCCCGTTAAGTAATTGAAGTCTCAACACCAATCTGAGATAATGCTGATGGCATGATTTATTTTTCCACTAACCCCCAGCCCCATCTGAGTGTACTTGTAACAAGTACACTAAACTCCTCTGTAAAACTGGTAGAGTGGTGAAAGTGAGTCTAATGTTAAGGCATGCATAATAAGCAGATTATCTACTCATTTAAATAGCCAGTTGTTTGATTCCTGACTTCTACAGTCAGCATGTGGAATAACTTTAGGCAAGATACAAATGCATGAATGTGTGTGGCTGAATATTCCTTTGAGCAGTGCACTGATAAATGGATGCATAGTATATACCGTACAGTATACAGTGATTTTCTTTATTTTAGAGCTCAGTCAGGGTTTTATTCTTGATTTTTTTGCAGTTACAGCATTTTTTTTGTGCATATTGCTCTAAGCAGGATTTCATCCCTCTGAGACAAAGACTCTTGCCGCTCTTCCCTTGATCAGATCGGATGCTGTGCTAAGTGCAAATATCATAACAAGTGTAGAAGAGGAACTTAGGCAGAGCGCTTACTTCACTTTCTGAGTATAAAAACACTGATAAGAGAAAGCAGTGAGGTGAAACTGTGACCAGTGTTGTCATGGTGCTCAAGTATTTTAAATGCAGGCAGAATCAGCAGGAAAGGCCACGCCTCTTCCTGCTGAGCCGTGTCAGGGACAGGTGCAGCTGCGTGTGTGTGTAGTCAGCAGGATCTGCAATCACAGAACCAGTCATAAAAAGAAAAAGAAAGGAGGGGTCTATGCTGAACTGTGTGTGTGTACGCCTTTATAAAGAATAGGCGGGCCCAGGCCGAGCCCTGTTAAGCCTCATATTAAACACACAGATCTTTACTTCCCATGATCTCATCCAAAAGCTTTCCAAATCTCTTTTCCCCCTCTGAGACTCGCTCATCTACCCTTCAAGCTTCCTTCCCCACCTCTCTTTGCTCATTCCTTTCTCTTATAGCCTCTTATATCGTCATTTTCTCCTTATCTTAGTCCTTCCTTCAGTTTATTTATGTAGCTCACTAACATGTACAGCATTCAGCATCGTCTGTCTTTAAACTCTTCAATGAAAAAAGGGAAAAACTTCACTCCTCGAAAAAAAAGAAACCTCAACTAAAAGGAAAACATGAAAAAGACTTCAAGAAGAGCAGAGGAGTCCCTTAAATCCGTTCTAGAATATGCCCTCACTAAGCAAGCTAAAAACACATTTTGGCCCCCTGGCATTTGAAAGCTGAGCTCTTTGAAAACAGTCTCCATTTAGGAAAGTGCAGGGATGAATGTGAAAATGCTGACCTTGACTGACTACAGACCTTTGTGTCAGTAAAATCAAGGACACAGGTCGACTCTGACTCTGATTTTAAACATAAATACTTCTAGTTACACAATGCAGCTCCATTAAGCCATTTCCATGATGATTTTGGGGGCTTTTACTATAATACTGTGTCAAGGTTGACTGCAACAGCTGACGAGTTCCTGCCGGATTAATGTGTCGTATTCATCAGATGCAATGCACAGTTTTCTAATTGTTCAACTATTAAACAGTCAAAAGCGTCACAGCTTCCATAAACGACTTGTGCATCGTTCTTATGCATGTAAGCATCTGTCCACCTACCGCAAAGGCAACAAGTCTGATAACATATGTGGCAGAATCTTATTTCCGATCATTTGATGAACAAATATATCTCGCGATGCTGAACCCCTATTCGTGGCGGTAGTTAACAAAATGCAGTGTAGTGTTGGGTACTTTCATTTGGCTCTGGCTGAAACCGTTTTGCAGAGGTTACCAAAAATAAAGACCCCGCTAAAGAGTAAGCGAACAACAGTTTGGAAAATGGCAGGTTTAGCAAGCTGAGACTACATATTTACTGAGTCATTATTTAGAGAACTTTACAGCCACAATAAGATTATTTCCAAGTGTCCCTAAGCTGCAGAAAGTTGCAGGTCTTAAAGATTTAATTGAGAAAGGATGTCACTTTCTGTTAAACGACTACTTGATTAACAGACACATGTTTACGGATTAAAAAGGTTTAAGCTGCAATACTATTCTTTGTTCGTTTGCCATTCAAAAGAGAAGAAACAAACATGTTCTATTTTCAGCTCACTACACTTGGCTGCATTGCTGTCATGTTTTCTTTTTAAATTAGCTTCCTCCTCTCCCTTTCTGTCTTTGTCTCTTCCTCTTCCTTCTCTTCAACCACGTTACCAACTGCTTGTTTCCTCAACCTCTCCCCTCCCCACAATTTCTTTAATCTAACTTCATCTCCCTCCCTCCTTCACTTACTTTATTTCCCTCCATCACCCCTTCGTTCCAATCCCCCCCTCACTTGATACACCTCTCTGCATATTTTCCCACCACACTCTACAATTACTCTTAATGCCTCACAAAAAACATACATGCTGTAATGACAACCAGGACCCTGCAACACACACATGTGGAATATCAGAATGGAATGAAAACAGGAAATCATGTGGTTCGCACACACGCAAACACACACATACACTTGCATACTTACACCAGCCGAGTTATTCACAGGCACATGCACTCTCTGCACACAGCACTCGTATACCTTGCCAGAACCTGTCACTGTGAGTCCGTGGTGAATTTATAAGGCAGGATGGATTGGAGCTGCAGTGCGGCCTAGACTGCAGGGGGAGTAGCGCACACTAATCTCTCACCAGAGGACCAATTCAACACCAGCTGCTCTCCGTTCTTTCTCCTTTCGCCTCAGACGGGGAGGAAAGAAAGGACTCAAAGTCAGACTATCCAAAAATATCATGCAAAGCCTTTGAAGGGTTCCCACCGTGGCCTTACAGCGCTGCAACATTTCATGACTTTTCCATGACTTCCCTCCAACACCGTCAGAGCTCCTCTGCACACACTAAATATGTAACTCCTTCCTGGTTTGTTAATGTTTTTCTAAAGGAGTGAACGGGCTGCTTTCTATCGCAGGTGCAGTTGAAAAATAACAAGTACTGCCGTGAAAGCACGAGTCAATTCAATTCGTTATATTATACATTTATATCAAGACCCCAAAGAACATACTACTATTACTACTATCACCACCTCTGCTGATGCTTTCCTTGTTTAAACTGTCAAGGTTTTGCAAACTGAGCATTTTTAAGATGTAAAATGTAATTGTTAATGGCACATTTATTCTATTTAAAAACTCTTCTTACTGTGAAGTCAAGAGAATTAGTGCATAACTACATATACAAGTTCACCATCCTACCTTATTACAACAAAAAGGCACCTGACAGGACCGGTCAAAGGTGAAAAAAACAGAACATTCAGTCAATAAATAAAGTCTCTCTCTGCTCAGCGCTGCATATTTTTCTCACATTGCAATCTTTAATCAAAGTGTTTATCTAAAGCTATGAAAAAAGTTCGATTTTATTAAGAAAAGTGTACAAATCTAGGTATTTAAAAAAAAGTCGCTTTAGCTAACCAAACACACCTTTTTATTAGCAGAAATTAATAAATAAATTCAATCACTCTGATTGGCTGCCCTTTTCAAACAGAAGCTTTGAATACAAAGGTGCGTGCTGCTTCTGTGCTCACAGTCAAAGCTGGTGATCATGAAAAAAAATGTTTTTTTAAAAAGAAAGAAACACAAATGTGTATGCCTGGAAATTTTAAAGTCAGGCCCAGTGCTAACAGTATCACATGTATTTCCATCATTATTCTCTGTAAAGACTTCTAAAATACCAATCAAACCCTGCACTACTGTGAATATTTGATGCAGACCTGTTTAAATAAATATACAAGCTGCAGGTCAGGAGGTAGAGTGGGCTGTCTGAGTATATGTGTGACAGTTAGATAGACAGTGAACATTCAGCCCTGTATAAACGTGACTTGTAGTAGTATTTGAGTGGAAAACTGCTGTATAAGAACAGTCCAAACCTACTAAACTTTGCTATGTAGTCTGGGTGTACAATCATATGTACTATTCTGATGTCAGGCTAATAAGTGAATGTATTATTTCACCTGACGTGCTAGTTTATTGTGAGAATAAGGCTTAGAAGTTTTAGCTTGTCCCAAAAAGTTGAGGTTTACTGAACAACAACATGCGTAGGAAAACCTCCATGGATAATTAATAATATCCAAAGTCAGAGCACCACCTATCACTCCAAACACTGCGGGGAGGCTTTCCTACAATATCTGTAGTTGGATACTCAGCCGAAGAAGAAGGGAAACAAAAGCAAGTGAAAGCAAGACGAAAGCCTGGCAGAAAAATACAAAGAAAGGAGAAGGGATCAGTGACTGCAGAAAAGTAGTGAGTACAGAGGAGAAAGGATAGAGCTGAGAGAAAGAGGGAGAGAAATAAAGCATGGTGTGAGCAGCACTCATGAGCACTGCTCACACCATGTAAGGCTTTATTCAGGAACAATGAAACAAGCCTTGAGAGCAATATCTCTGAGTGTCACATTCTCGCCGTCTCCATGGTTTTAGTATTTCCTGCTTGGCTGTAACTAACTGCTGTCGAGATGAAGGCAGATGCTTGCGTAGGCTGAGCTGTTTGAGAGGAATCGAGGATTAAAAGGGCATTGAGAATCGGCGTAAACACAAGCCAATCAACTTCGGCTGTTGAATGCAGAGTTGGTTCTGCTTCTGCTCGTTAAAGCTTGTGACACTTTTGCTGTTTTGTTTGGATCCCGAGGTGTGTTTTTGAAAGTGTGCGAGCACGGGTAAGCGCTGATCCTGCAAACTTACTTACTTCGGGGTATCTGGAGGTTTAAAGAGTTTTAAAGAGCTTTACCATGCTGCCTGAACGTGGAGTGGAAACCAATTAAAAAAAATAAAATAAACACAAAGTCTCTAGAAAGTCTATTTCTGTCTGCGCTTCCTGCAGCTGGTGAAACTTCAGAACTTCGGAGTAGGAAGAAGGACGGCAGGAAGTTGATGGATGAGCAACTTTAGGTCCAAAACTGTTGACTGCATCAGATGTGAATCATCATGATATGACTAAACCTGTTCCGCGGTTCCCAGCGGACGTGCAGCGCACAAAAACCCTGTCTGCAAAGGGAAACAACAAGCAGTTCAGCTGACTCAACTCCACACAGTCACACACCATGTCAGCAGTGTTAATGAGGGAACTCATTAAGCTGTTATTCCACTAATATATAAACCAAATCTCTTGTTTTTATGTTGTTTGAATTATAGAAATAGCACCGTAGAACTGAAGCGATAAGCTGAATTTATAATATTCAATCAATTATTCATTTATGTAAATGAGCACAATATTTAAATTAGAATGAAGTGATTATATAATTTGGTCTTTCCTAATTAATATTAATGCAGCAAAGGGTCAACTGCAAGAGCCTACAGACAGAGCCTGTTAAAGTCTGACATGGGGAACGTGGCGTTGTTGCCTGCACACATTTGCTATGCATCTGCAAGCCACTTAGCAACCCACCACCATCGCAACTCTTCTTTTTATGCTGTATCTGACATGGTTAATGTCTGTTGTCACTAGTGTCATATCCTCTGTACTGTGTGGGTCTTGCTGATCTCTCCTTGCCTCATGCTGTCCTCGTATGCATGTGGAAGGAACAGATTCATACTTCAAAATATAATTAAGAAATAAAATTCTTCTTCCTTTACTCCAGCAGTCCTGACTGAAAGGTGTGACACATCAGCAGGAAGAACACTGAGATCCTGACTGTCTATTTAGCTTAAGCTAAATGTTGTCACTGACAAATTTAAGGCTACGTTCACACTGCAGGTCTTAATGCTCAAATCCGATTTTTTTGTCTGCTTGTTCACACTACAAATAAAATGTGACAGCAAACGCGCTCTAGTGTGAACCCTCAAAGCGGCCCGCATGCGCAAAAGAAGACGTCACACACAACGCGCTCTGTTTCGACCCAGAACAAACAGTATTGTTTGACTGATGGCCTTAATATAAAGACTTGTTTCGGACTTTACGTTTCCCAATTTTGCTTTAAGTTATAAAGTTATTTTGTTATTTACAAATGGCCTAATAATGATCCTTATTGCTGTTTTAGAGAAGAGCAGTGCTTCAAAGGATAGTTGGAAATTTCTGTCAGAATCTGCCGATTATACAGTACAAATAAAACGTTCACGTTTCTCCAACGTTGTCTTCCCAACAGTTTCACTGGATGACCAGGAAGCGTTCGCGATGTCTTCTCCGGCGCTGATAATTGCCGTCTGTCAGTGACGTAAAAGACGGATTTAATGCGACATGACCATTCAAACAGCAGTCATTTTCTGAAACATCAGATATGTATCAGATTCAGTACCACATACCAAAGTGATATTTGAAAATATCGGATTTGTACTGTTCAAACTGTCATACCATGATCGGGTATGGGTCGCATAGGGTCAAAAAGGTTGGATTTGATGCGCTTTCGCCTGCAGTGTGAACGTAGCCTAATATGTGAACGTCACTAATATTTTGAGCCACCTTGAAACATGTTATTAGTATTTTAGCACTCTGCAGCATATCTGTTAACAACTCTTTTCCCCTCCAGTGGGCGGGGCTTTCACTTACACTATGTCTAGTGTTTATCTAATTTATAGACACACAGTGATGACAAGAAAGGATATTAAAAAAAATGCTCTTTTTTTACATTTTAATGTACATTTTGTCACCAGAAAGAAATTCAAGATGTTTCTGGCATGTCACCCGTCAGTGAGCACTTATTGTTTGGAGAACAGATAAGCAGTCAGACACCAGTCAGAGGAGAAAGATGACAAGGAATGATGATGAAGCTTGTCTCTGTGTTTTATCAAAGAAGAATAGAGAGGGAGAAATTCGATTCAGAGGGAGGAGAGAGTGGATGTGTTGGTGGATGTGTGTGTGTGTCATAGTTAGATTAGCCTTTAGGATGTGGTGTCATACAGGCTGACCTACAAGTGCGAGACAGAAAGAGCAGAACATCTGGCTGTGGCGGGCGAACGGGCGTTCCCCGAGGCTTGGAGGAGGATGAACTAATCCGATCAAAGAGAGAGATGAGATGTACAGACAAACAGTCTTATACAACTGGGCTCTATCAGCAATATGGCTGTCTTTCTACATGTCACACTGCAAGATGGTGCTAATAAAATCTTGGGAGTACAACCTCAATATCGGAACAGATCAGATTGTGTGATGGATACCTAGTGGACACAGGCTCTGTGATTTAAAAAGGAAGGACAAATGCATTCAGATCTGCAACACAGGCTCTCATGCTGATTGGTTAGCGTGTACATGTGGGTTGTATACCGTCAGAAACAATGGTACCATAAAAATCCACCTTTGTCCGTAAAGGTAAAATGCAACCGAATGTATCTCTCCAAGGCTAATTACAAAACTGCAAGGTGTAACATTTAAGATCTCTGCATGCAGTTACAGGTGCATATTTGCACCATTTCTATTTGATTTCAAGGTGCAGTCCAAGGAGACAGTCTGTTTTCAAGCAAAAAATACACGAATCTGCTCAGATTTCAAGATTTGATCGCTTAAGCTAAATAAAGCTTTAAATACACACTGACAGAATTTATTTTGCATCTGTCAAAATGAGATGGCACAAAGGTTAGTAAGTAAGGATCTTCTTTGTTAGTACTACTAGAAAATGGTTGAAAATGTGCCAGTACAGCTCCCTGTTTGTGCTGATGCTATTCTTGTAGGAATTGGAGACGATGTGTGGCTTGTAACAATCAGCAACACTTGGTCCCGGTGTGCCTGTGCTCCATATAACACTTTTTTAGAGCTCAGTTGCTGTTCTGAGGGGTATTCTATGAACAAAGCTCAACACAACCAGGTTTTCTTTCCCTTTGCTGGATTAAAAAACTTGAAACCCCAGTTGGAGATAATGGGTATGACGGTGGTGGTTATTAACGTCCTTTTCTAAACCGGACTTTCTGCCTCAGGCTCTGTGCGTGCTCACATAAAACGGGGCATTTCACAGGTCATATGATCCTTCTGCAAAAAAATATCCCCGAGTGCCACCAACTCCAATCAGAGACATTATCAGATCTATAAAGAAAATAAAAAACAGAAACAGAAAAACCCAACACAGTTCCAAACAACACAAGAGAATAATGCTGCAGGAAATTGTAATCTTGTGATTGAATGCACAGAGCGGTAAAGTTTATATTTTATATAGTTGCTTGCTGCTTTGAACTTCTGTTAGTTAATTACATTAAGATCCATACAAACACACATCACACTCCAGTCCAGTCGCTTTTCTTTCCAAGCTCCCTAGATTATTTTGGACAGTTAACCTGAAATTCTCACAACTCACTAGATGGGCCGTTAGACCTAAAAACCCTTGTAGGGTTTACACTATGCGGCATGCCGTGTGTAAAGCAGCATATGGAAATGGTTACCACTTATCTGTATTATACGTAACAAGTTAATAAGTGAAAATGTTAAAACGCAAAGGGTCAATCTTACAGAAGGTAAGGTAAGGTTACAGAAAAATGTAGGAATAAGATGTTGCTTTAAGTATTACTGGCACTGACAAAAATGTTCAAGCACAGAAGATGCAGCATAAACGGCATGTAAAGAACCGCCCTTAGGCAGAGCATTGTATTATTAAAAGGAATCTTTGCCAGTTAGGGAGTAGATGGGATTTATTAAAGTTTGCTGGATGTGAGAACTGGAGATTATAGAGAGAAACCTCTGCAAGACTGCCGGCTAGATTAAGGATTAATGAGGGCGTTACAGAAACATGTCTATTCCTCAGACGAGCTTACTTCTCCTCCTTATTTATATATCTCTTTCCTCATTTGCATCCTCTCTCTCGCTGCTATAAATTCTTGGTTTCTGGTTACTCTTTACTACTCTTTACTTCTCTTCTGATCTGAAAAAGACACACCACACTGAGCTGTGATCGTGTTCGGCTGACTCATGCCTCCAGATCTTACTCCCACCAGCACCGCATGCAGGTTGCTTGGTTCCTGTGTTCATGTGTGTGCCCCCTTCAGATCACTTAATTCAATAAAAGCACTACGTATGTGCTTAAGTTAGTACAGTTCTTCTCCACAATGATCCACAACAAAGTCAGTGAACATAACGCTAATGCTGCTCGGATTTGGATTTACTTGCTAACAGTTGGGTGGGTAATCTCCCCACCTGCGCTAATATACAGTATCTCCTGAAACACAGAAGCCAACACTTGATTACATAAATATGAGTACTGAGCGGACCCGTTGCTGTATCAATGCACCTTTTAAGCTTCACTTACAACAGCAATAAGGACAAATTACACATGCCAGCCCTAAGGACATTTTTGTGAAAAATACTGGCTGTTACCCTCCAGTGTGATAATTGACTTCAAAGCATTTGGGGTCAAGATTTGTTGATTCAATTCTGCAGAAAGGCTGCATGAATTACAGAGAATTATACTGAAACCACCATGAACTACTCTTACCAAGATACAGCTGAGTAAACGTCTAACGTATTTCCCGTGAAGTGCTACACATCTGTGTGGAAACGGCTTGTATAAGCCCGTGGGTGTAGCGAGCATCTCCTGGATGAGATGCTAAGAAAGCGCAAGCATGCCCAGGAAACTGTCCCAGATTAAAAGATAATAAGATCAGTCTTAAAGGCCTAGTCTTAAGATATATAAATATAAACAGAGAAATTATGAGAGAAAGAAATGCCAATCAGAGAGTGAACTGAAAAAAATGCAGTGACCAATGAAATAAAAGGTTTTTTAATGTATTATCTAAATTGGCTAATCAGAGATTTTTGAAGATGGCTGCTAAGTGGCAAGATTGGCTCCTAGAAACACTTTGGACCTGGTACCTGTGTTTAATCTCACCTACATACTAATAGTTTGTTTACTCTAGTCCGAATCAGTTTATAACTTTTTTCCAGCTTTTCCCCATCATTTGGCTTCTAAAACCCAAATAAACTCTAAGCAAACAAAAATGCGTCACTGCAAACCACGTGAGAATGTTCAGTGCTCACTGGCCAGATGTGTCTGGGGTCAGAGCAACAAAAGTAAACAGTAATAAGGTGGAGAACTTATATTAATTTTAGAGCTATTTTAGCCCGTACAGATATATAATACCTTTCTGCATCGCAAAAAACAAAGCATACAAAGCTGCAGGAAGTTTTTTACCTTAAACTTGCGACGTACATGTGGTAGCTGGTTCAGATCACATTCACATTATTAAAGAACCGCTACACCTACATCCTCCGCCACATCCTCCAAAAGGTCTCGATGCAGTTGTTTTGGTCCGCACCCGAGTTTGATTCAAAGAAACTAAACACCGCAGGTGTGAAAACACCCTGAAAAGCACCTGTTGCTGTGCTAAACACACATTCCTCATGGCTCGTGCCTCACCTCCATTCCAGGACCCGTTGTGGGGTAATACTGTTACGGTGGCGTCATGGTCATGGCTGTCCAGCGATGTGGTTCCATCAGCATCTGTAACCTCAGGCTCCTGCAGGCTGTCCTCCTCCACAATGTGTAGCTTGTCCTCGTCATCGGAGTCTGAGCTGGCCTCCAAGCCATTGTTGAAGTTTGTCACTGCAAGGAAAAAAAAAAAAAGATTTAGTGTTTTGAAATGATCTAACCACTTGATAACCACATAAACAACTCGTTCTCAACCCCAGCACTGAAAGGCCAGCACCCTGTTGCTGTAATCAGTGTTTGATTCACATGTGGTGAACAGAATAAAGGCAATTAACTTCAGTGTGATTAGCATCTGAGCTGCATGGGGAAAAAGCCTCTATGTGCCCCCTTAATGTCTCCCATTCGTACATTTCACATCATAAAAGAGTGTAACAAAACAGAAAGTTGAAATGTATGTGTTGCAAAAATACATAACAGGCCATGCTGACATTAAATCATCTACTTCATTTGTACTGCAAGCACCTGTGATCCTGTATATACATAATGCTGGGCTTACACTGCGATTTTTGGCCCATTTTGAGCCGATTTTTGAGTCGTGCGACCGTTTTGGCGATCGGCCCGATTTTGGCCTTCATCGTGCATCGTGTAGTATACGTGGGGTAACGAGAATCGATTAATACCTCACAACCAGCTCCCGATCATCAATCGCTTGGTCGCAAGGATTTCAAACCCTCGCGACCGTCGTGAGGCTGTCAGCGCAGCTTCTCACACTGCGCACGCGCAAACACAAATGTCCGCGAAAAAGACGGAGTAGCACGGCAGTGCAGCGTGTGACCTGGACACAAGCGATGGAGGCACAACTTGTAGAACTATGGCAAGCTCATCCGAGCCTTTTCCATGTGGCCTCACAAAATTATCACGACCACAACAACCGTGAAAATAGTTGGATCTACACTGCTGCCTGATCAATGTTATAACCTTCATGTTATGGACGCACAGTGTGAGCACTCAGGTCGCATCAGAGCATCGGGCCGTATAGTGTGAGACCCTGCATCGTGACCTACCAACTTCTAACCCCTGCGAGTCAATTGTGCAGTTTGAGCAGAAGCTGGCTAACGCGACTGAAAAAAATCGCACAGTGTAAGCCCAGCTTAAACCTGCTATCCAGGAAAAGCATCACTCCCTGATATGAAACCCTGACTCTGCCTCTGAAGAATATGCTGTATTTTCTTGTCTGTTCACTCTTTTGTTTTTAGCATTTATTGAATTAGACACAGGGGAGGGAACAAGGGGGACTCGCATGCAGGAAACTGTCTGAGGCAAAATCAAACCCTGGCCCCTGCAGCCTCTCCGCCTCAGTGTATGTGGGTCACCTGCTCAACCAGGTAAGCTATAGCAGCACCTGACTTGTTTTTCCAGGAAAGCACTGACTGTAATATTTTGACCTTCAAGTTAAGCCTGTAAAATCTGTGAAACGCATTCATAAGTGAAATGACTGTGTGTGTGTGAGTGTGTGTGTGTATATGTGGACGGGTATTAACATCTTTGTGGGGACCAAAAATTGGAAGTTTACTATATTCGTGGGGACCGACAGGCCTCGTGAGGACCAAAATCCCGGTCCCCACAAGTTTGAAGGCATTTTTGAGGCTCAAAATGCGGTTTTAGTTACAATTAGGTTGTGGTTAGGTTTAGGTTTAGGGTTAGGCATTCATTTTTGATGATTAGGGTTAGGGTAAGCGGCTAGGGAAAGCATTATGTCAATGAGATGTCCCCACACTGCTAACATAAAACACAATAAAATGTCAATGCCCACTGAATACAGAAAGAAATCCATTATTTTGAACATGTTTGTATTAAATGTGACAAAACAAATGTATCTTATTTGAGCCACAAATGTTGGTTTTAGTGCCTTCTCTCTGTGAACACTTCAAAAACCTTTTTAATAGACTATATTATCATATCTTAATCTTTAAATCCTGAAATCTGATCCTCAAAATCGTTGCTGCCCTAAAACCTGCATCAACAAAAATAAACCATTGACTTTATGCACGTGCAATTTTCACCTCCAAATACGAGGAGACGATATTAAAAAAGGACAAATGGCAGCCGAGGGTAAAAATAATCACTTGTTTACCAGCCTCTGAAAGCAAATCTATTTCACACTGCGCTGCAGTCAGTGAGTTTGTCTGTAGGATACGACTTCTTAATGGAAGCTCGGTGTGAAAAATGGACCAACTGGACCGATCTGAATGAACTTAAGAGCGAGAAGTGTGCGGGGGGGATTTAGCACAAAGCTGTAGATGCTCGAGACACGGATGCATACAAGTAAGTGATGATGAGCAAAATATGCTGCAGTGGCTTTTTAACTGTCAGCATGAAAACACAAACGAGCGCGAGCGAGCACACGAGAGTGTGTATATAAGTGAATAAAACTGCGTGTAAGTGTGTGCGCTCCACAGGGAAGATGTACGTCTCTGCAGAGGTGCTGAAGACGCCTAATGAGGAGAAGAGCTCGGGCTGTTTGTTCACAGGTGACAGGTGCACACACACACACATAAAAAATGCACGCACGTCTTCAACCACAAGACAAGCTCTACATGTATAGTTCAGGTTGTGCCGTTACCTCATACCTCTTTGCATGCAAACACTGCACACCAGATCACACACACCTACTGAAACCCACCTACATTTAGCCTATGACACCTACTGAGCTCACACACTTTATTTAAACACACAGAGACTCCAACACCACCCCTCAAGAAGTGAGGTGGTGCTTTCTGGAGACAATTCATTCACTGCTCCAGGCAGACGAGCAGAGCTGTGAATGCAAAGCCCTGTCTGTGTGTTTATGGTGTGAGGTCGATGCCTGTCTGGATCGATGTGAGAGGCTGGAGAGTCATAAAAAACATTTGCTGGAGCTTCAGTTTATGATGTAACACCAACCAAATGATGGAAATACGAGTACTCGAAACATTTTAAAGGTTGGTGTTAGAAATCCTTGAATGTGTTTATGTTAAAAAGCAATACAGGAATAATTTTCATATGGCATCATGTATCTGTGATGAGCAGAGCAACAACAAAAATGAATAAATATCTCATCTGTACACTGTGATGAAGCTGGTGACCTCAACTATATCTGTAATTATTTAAATCTTCGCGTTAGTCTCCCAAACACTTAGTGAAAGATTTATAGACATATCTATCTGACCAATAGTCTAAAACCCAAACACCCATATTTGGACTCAACATGCAAGCTGGAGCTTTGTATGTATACACGGATTTGTATCTTTGTTCAAAAAAAGAGAAAAACCAAATGATCCAGTGATCTGCTATGAGCAAACACTCCAACAGCAGGGAGAAAAAAAAAGCTCCTTTTAAACTAGGCTCAGGGAGGGCGGCCATCTGTCGCGACCGGTTATTCTGTGGGAAATGGCTTCTGGATAGTGAAAGCATCAAAGTGTGAAAGTGATCACTGTTAAAATTCATTGAAGCTGTTTATAAATAAACTGCAGTGCCCATTTCCTGTGTTAGACTTATCACTGAGTTTTTTTTAGTTTTTGGGTGGTCAGTTAAGCTGTGTGTCACTATTGTGTGGCTATAGCAGTGTTGGGTAAGTTACTTTTAAAAAGTAATTAATTACTAACTACTAATTACTTAGTCAATATTGTATTTAAAATACTTATCTAATTACTGTGTCAGAAAAGTAACTTAATTGGTAAATAAGTAATTTAACTAAATACTTCTTAAAATCCCTATAAACCTTGAGTGGGCAAACAATAGAAATTAAACTCTTTAAATAATAAATACATTTTTTTAAAGACGGAGACTCTACGCAGCAACAGTATATAAAACATGGACGTCGACCAATGGTTGAGGACTTGTGACAAGACGGTGGGGTGAAAAATGAAGTAAAAGACCAAAGCAAAAGCTTCATGGATATACCTCATACTGGACATGAGGGTATATTATTTGTGAGATAATGCAAGTAAAATGCTCCAAAAGGTACCAACAGCACAAATACATTTTTAATGCTGTTAAGGTGGACATTAGGAGTCTATCGGGACTGACTGGACCAGCCTCTAGTGGCCACTCAAGACACTGCAGTTATTAGCATGTCAATGCAGGTCTAGCTCTTTGGTCCTAAAAGATTTTTTTTTATCGGTCGTCCAAGTTAAACAGACAAAACTGTCACCAAATTTAAAATTATTGATAAAAAAAATGTCGGTTTAGCTACTTGCTGTCTTGCTGCTCAGTCTTATAAAAAGAATGCTTTCTTTCCTGACCTCAAACTCAGCAACTTTAAACACATTGTTGTCATTTAAACTAATCTTAGCATCAAAATATGATTAGTCTTATACAGTGTGACCAAAAACCTTAATGGTATTTTAGGTGAACCACTGTGGTTTGGCTAGATGCAGATTAATAATGTGTTTAAGTACCACACCGCAGGCATTCAGCGTAAACACACCACCGTAGGCAGCAAGTTCCTACATAAAAAGTCAACAAACTGTGTCTCTCTTCATTTAAACAAAAAGTCACATTATTAACCAGGCAGGCTTGTGACAGTTCCGATAATAGAAAGCACTTCTTCTTTCCTACACACCAGAGGCTGCCTGTTGCAAAATGGTTTGGAATTCTTAACAGAACTGGCTGGAGGGAAGCACGAGCAGCTGAGCCCCTGATAAAACTGCTTAAGCATCACACACATAAATTCTTTTTTCCTGGATTTTAGTCAGCGCGTTGAATTTAACAGAATTAATCTTGGGAGCACGATAGTGAAGGTGACAAATCATGTGCATTAGCAGATGAAAATGTAGTTTCTTAAACTGCATTCCTAAATCTAACTCTGTACTTTGTTTCTGGTGTCTAGTTAGCATGCTAACTCAGTGATGAGCAATGCTAGGTCACAGTAAGGTTAAACCCCAGCCAGGGCTCCTTCTGTGGCTCCATCGTGGCTATGCGTGCACCTCTGGGAGAATGTAATTCATTATTACTGCCACAAGGGGAGCACTTGTGCTTGTTTAATGGTGACTGTTTCACAATCACCATTAGACAACAGAAATAGAAAACGGATGGAAATGAATGTAAATGAGATCCAGTGCACACTCTGTCAGATAAAGCTACACTGTCACAAGTCTGCAACACTCTCACAGTCAAGTGAGAGCGGTTTGAGGTGGGAGGGGATCAAATAGAATACAGCTGACAGAAAAGTCGAGTAGTTCTCAGTGCACATCCCTGATATGGAGAGGAGTGATCTTCTCCACGTTCATTTAATTGCACTGATAAAAATTTTAAAAAAAAAGAAAAACACCCTCTCTGTCAGGTACCGTCTCGAAGTGCTGCCGTAACAGACATGTCTCATTTCATGTAATTAAGGTACACTTTAATACACTTTTCCCTGTTTGCCCAAATAATTTTTGGGTATTTACCAAGACGAAATAAGAACACAACAAACTTTAAAGGAGGTACAACTCTGCACTGAGAAAGCTGAACTCAGCACCTTAAATCTGACTCCCCCCCTTTCACCATGAGTTTAATCACAAACTCATCTGTTAAGCAGATAAGAGCATGATGTGTGTGGTTAAATATGATTAGTTTAAGGATTTGTGATGTGAGACGTTTACATCCTTATGCAATGTTGAAAGGCAGACCTGTCTTTCGCTGTGGTCCGACTATTGCTCTGAAGACGCCTTAATGAAAACCTATAACCAAACAGCAGCTGAGCGGAGCACGCCCTGAATACAAATGATCCTGAGACTCATAATTCTTGCAGACCCTGTTCCTCCTCTGCTGTATTTTACATAGTTTTGTTACAAAGTCAACAGACAGGGGGCAGCACTGAGCAGAGCAGGACAGACAAAAACATAATAGGTAAGCCAGAGAGGGTTATTGTGTAGGAGAAAGAGAGAGACACAGAGACCTGTCCACATCATCATGACAATGCGTCAAGTGAACTGTTAATCCCCCATCTGGAGCTCTGTGAAGAGGAGAGGCCGGCTAAGAGAGGAAGAGAAAAGTCTAGACAAAAGCATTCCTCCCTTCCTGCCATCCATCTCTCTGATTAAATCTGTTTCATAACAGGCTCCTTCATTACTACTCCAAACTAATGTTTTTTTCTGATTTTTTTTCTGCCAGTTTGAGTTTAAAAACTAGCGCAAAAATACATGCATTTTTCCTGCTTTCTTTCTGTTCATGATTGAAATCATTTTTCTTTATGAAAGGCCACATGTTTTACTTAAAATATCAACTTTATGTACCATATGATTCAGCTTAGGTTAACATCAGTGAATTAATAAATAGGTAATAATACTGTGGAGAGCAAGTGCAAGGTTTTCATCCTTTCTCACCTTATTCAAGCACATTTTCTAAGCTTACACATTGTTGTAAGATATATATGAAACAGGTTAAGAGTCATATATTGATATTATGGCCTATATTCAATAACAGCAAGGGCTGCGTGCCACCACTGAATAAAAAGACCAGCTTTAATTTCAATAGCACTCTGCTGGCACACACAAAGATGCAGAAACAACATGTCACAGGTTGGAATTTACAATATCTTGGAATTTATGTTTGCAGTTTTAAATTATTTATCCATTTAATGAGGTATTCTCACTGAAATTTAAAAAAAAAACATCTTTGAAATAAGAATTGAACTGGTGGTTAAAAACATCAATAAATAATAGACTTTAAGAACAAACAGCTGCTCTAAGAAATCACTGCTATAAATACACAATTTCCCTCACTGTCACCTCTGCAGCTACTGCCCTCTATACAAAGCCTTCTATTTATCGTTCAGCAACTGAAAAAATAGTAAATGAAAAATTTCTCCCAACATTTGCTTTACGGAAAACATACGCAAAGCAAAAAACATCAACAGCTCACTGAGTGATCAGCAAGGCAACTGATTTCCTCAGTTTTAGCATCAGGCAGCCAAACCCACATCAAGACACGTGACCATGGAGAGGAAATCACGTTGGCCTGACACACCACAACATAACCCGAAGTGGACCACATGGTCTGGTATCTGGGTTAAAGGTCAGCTGCTGTGCAGGGACAGAAGGGGGGAGGGAGAGCAAAAGCTAGAAATAGATTACTATCAGTCTGCATATGTGATTTATCAGTACTATGCTATTTCTCAGTACTATATAAGTATGTGCATGTATGTGAGGCTGTACTAACTAAGTTAAGTTGTTTAACAAGTCCTCTAATTAAATGATCCTTCCTGAAATAACTATTGTAAGGACTTCTGATATGATAAATAGGGTCATTTCCACTGTAAATGTACAATCATGCCTGACTCATGTCTGAAGCTATTCTTCAGTTTCAGTTTCACTCAATTTATTTTCGTTTTCACTCGCTGTTTGGCTGGTATAAGTTTGATTACTAAGTTAGGATTAGAGAAAATTTACTCGAGTTCTACTGCAGGTGAAAATCCCTCCTTATGCCGTTAAACAACTATGAGAAATTCCCATTTTCTAGGTTACTAAAGTCTAAAGGTGATGACATCAGAGCTCATTGTACTTGCACGTATTCACACAGCCACTAGCTGTCAATTAACGCTAAAACTAAATTAGAGGTTGTAATAAAAGCTTGCTCGATTGACCTGTGAGGTCATTTCTCTAGGAGAAGGCTACTGTTACATATTACAATTCATTCTGAGGGGACATGAATGTCTGTAAAAAACTTTGATCAGTTTCACTAAAACCACACACATCAACCTCATGATGATACTAGAGAAAAATCCAAAGGATCGTTTGTACAGAGGTTACCAGACACCATATCTTTATTGGTTTAAACGGTCACTGAAGCCCACAAAAATCGCAGACCCCAAAACATTTGAGTCTGGAACAGTCATAAACTGACTGACCCACTCCGTCTTTAGATCTTCCCGTAGCTAAACAAATGAATCAACGTGTCTTGGCATATATTTAAGTTGAATACTAATATATTACTCATTATTGTCAACACATGACTAAAGACTAAAGACTCCAGCTGAGCAAGTACTACTGGGGATGAATGAAAAAAAAAAATCACTTTTTAAAAAAGTCCCGACTAAAGAAAGATGTGTGAGCAAAACATCACACTGTGACAAAACCGCAGCTAGTTTGCTTGGTGGGTGTGTGTGCATGTGTGTGTGTGTATTAACCCAGTGCAGCTGTGCAGCTTGGGATCTTTGCCAAACCTCTAACAGACAATTACCCCACTGTGTGTGTGTGTGTGTGTGTGTGTGTGTGTGTGTGTGTGTGTGTGTGTGTGTGTGTGTGTGTGTGTGAGTGTGTGAGAGACAGCCAAAGAGGAGTGTACATCACTAAAGCTGCCTGTCTGCTACTAGATGTGACCAGACTTTAACATGGTGAGCAGCTGCAGAGAGAGGCAGCCCACTTAAAGGTGTAGTCGCACATTTTCTTTCCTTTGTAGTCGACAACTATGGTAGTTTATGTGAGAGACAATCTATATTTTAACTCTAAATGAGGATGACATAGAAGATACCTATATAAAATTATTTTTTTCCAATAAATACTCAGGGTTCATAATTTATAACATTCAGTGGCGCGTGTTGGAAAGCTGCAACATGCAGCTGGCCTGCCAAGATCCTAGCATGCACACCTATCTTGTCATCTCTGTTATTTTATCTCCACAGCAATGCTAGTCATTCATAATGAGAAGCTCAACAGTATCCTCCAGCTCACCACAACAAAAAGGAAACACGCCTTGGTGCACTATTCAGGCGTTGCTGTTGATAAATTACTTACTGAATTAAGTTCTTGAGGCAGCAACAAATTAGCAAATGCAAATACGAAAATCAGGCAAAACCCCCCCCAAAAAAAGACAGCCCACAAATCGTGATGGACCAGACTGTAATCTGATAGCTGATTATTTTTGTCCAATCATCTGACCCCTGCTATAAAAGATTAGACCGCATAACAGATGCACGTAGCTATCATGAAATCATCCACTGCTTTCTGAAATCCTGTTCTGAAGCCTCGAGATGAGCGATTCTGCCGCCGCCATCTTGGTTGCAAAAGAACGGCTATGACAATAAGGGGCAGGTCTGACATTCAAGAGTTGCTAGCCAATGAAAGTACCACAGATAATCCTCCTGTTTGAAACAGAGTCAAACGGCCAAGACTTTTTTTATTCAGTAGAATTCAAAACAAGTATTTGAGCTCAGCAGAAAAGTGTTCACAGAGGTGAAGCCACAAAGCTGTTTTCCCACAGACTTCTATAGGACTCCAAGTACTACTTTGTTTCTACAAATCCTGGTATTTGAGCAGCAAGTTTGCTCAGAGTACAGGTTTCTGGCATGGTTACACTTAACTTCCAAGATGCACGAAGAGGAACATAAAATCTAGACAGACTGAAGCTCCAGCAACACTTCTAGCATAAGGAACAACTTTTATTGCTTGACCAAGCAGTAAAAGTTGCCATTTTTGGACTGCTGGTAGAATAAACCAAGCTAAGCTTTGGGCTAACTGCCAATATTTCACTTTATCTTGCAACAATTTATAGCCATAACATTTCAGCAATGGAATCTGCAGCAAAGGAAAGACTGAATAGAAGAAAAAAAAATGCTACTTGTATCATTTATAAGGTACCATTTCTATAAATCCCATCAACTCTTGCTGAAAAGAGGTTGTTATTTTCCTGACATTGTTTACTGAAAAGAATGAACATGAAGTGATTTGTCTGGTTTTCAGCATGCTGCATGCCTATAAGGGCTTTCCAGGCTACAAAGTGGTTATAGCAAAGTCAAAACAGTCATCACTTTATGACTGGAAGTAGTTAACTATGTAGCACTGAGTCATGTTCCTGAAGTTTCTGTTAAAGACGGGCATCATGAGGTAAGACTGTGGCTGCGTCATCGACACAGACAGATGGAGGTGAGGCGCGGTCGCTTATTTCCCTGGCACACAACGGCGAGTTTCCATGCCCACCTTGCTTTAACACAGCTGACAACCTCTGGACAAGCATGCGCTGTACAACTCTAAACGCAGCAGCTCCACACACATACTCAGGAAAGCCCCTCTGGCTCCAGCCAGCAATGTAAGTCACAAGCCAGGGACTCTCCCACCCTCCTCCCCCCAAAAGAGATAGAGCATCTGCCACGTGTATGTTCGTATATGTGTGTTTATTACTGTGACAGAGAGAGGGAGGCAACCTTTAAGGGCTTGGGTGTGATTAATAACCATCCAGTGAATCTCTATAAGTCACTGAGGGCTAACCTGCATTGAGAACTGTGCATGAGAACGTCTATGTGTGTGTCCACAGAGTAATCAGGACTGTCCAGCTGCTTCCTGCACTGCCCAGGTGCTCAATCAGACCTTTTTCTCTTTCTTTGAAGGGTTGGTTCCTCAGTAAGCACGAAGTAAAGAAAAGCTGCATGACCTCTGTATTCTGCACAAGGCCTACAGCTTACACAGAGAGAACAGCCTGGGACTTTAAATGGGATATAGGCTGAGCTCATATTTAGAAGGCTTGACTAGTTTTGGTAAACGGCTACTTTTCTGACACTGTGTCCTAAATCTAATTTCACACTGAACCAAATAAGTCATGTGCACTATCTTCCTTTAACATATCCATAAAATGACATTTGCATGATTCTGAATTCTCAATTTACTACTTACTATTGTATAAACTATTGCATATCTATTACATGTGCTTTCGGTCTTTATGATAAGCTAAAGTAATGATGGCTGGGCTCTGTATAGCATGGCATCTTCTAACCCAGTGGTTCTCAAACTTTTTCTAGCATTCTCCATTTCAGAAGCCAAAAAAGTTCACAGTGTGACTCAATCTCAAGTGGGTTGTACCAGTAAAACTATTGCGTAACCTACAAGAAAAAGACTTCTACATGTTCCATAAAATACAAGTAAATTAAAAAAAATATTTACATATCTTCAGAGAACAAAACAGATGATCACCAGCCTCAACTTAATTGAAAATTAAATCAGTCTTCTGTCATTGCAAAAACTTTTACTGAAGATCACATCAGCCTATCCTCTCTTATTTCGGTGTGGTATGGCAGATTATTGGTTATGTCTTTGTTAAGATTCGTGTTCTACGAACACTCTCCATTCTTGATGATATATCATGAACTTGCAACACAATTATGGTTTATGGTGACATATGTCCAAAATAATACCCTCTTTCTCTGCACAATCCACAAACCATCCAGTAAACCTGAGTGAACAACTTAGAGGGTTGTTTCTGGCCTGTGTAGGGACGTGCGACACCCCAACTTAGAAAGTATATGCTAGAAAATGCTAGCATCTTCTCAGGACCCTAATGCTAAGTCCTTACAATATAACAGAGAAAAAGACCTATGATTCAGGTTGAGCGTGCTGTTGGCAAAAGCTGTAGTTAACGTCATACAAAGTGCAGTAAATGGAAAACAGCTAAATCAAATCAGTATTTGATGTGACCTTCCTTCGCCTTGGAAATAGCACTAGCTCTCTCTAGTACAGTTTTCAAGATATCTGACCAGTAGAGAAAGAAATGTGTCTGCAACAGTACAAATCTGGTTTGTAACATATATAATCAAAACCTCAAAATTAATTTCAGTATTTAATGATGGACACAATATCTCGCCACAGACCAGACAACTTAATGAATGCATAAAAAAAGGAAAGTACCAGTTTTTATCTATTATTTACCATTACAGTCTTAGCAGGTTACTGAAAATGTTCAGAGAGTGAGGGAGTGAGAGTTGACTACCTGATCTACCTCTTCTTGTCTTTCTGAGTGAGAGAATCATCACGAATCTAGGTTAGTCCCACTGAGATCAAAGATCCTCTTTACAAGGTAGACCTTTTAGCACAGCTCCATGAGTGTGAAGTGTGAGCGATTGATTTTAAAAGTTTCATTGCACTCTGGAGGCAAAGGAAAATCTATGAGAAATTCACATTTCAGTGTCACAGCAGAGGTCTAAAGCACGTAGAAATGCTTTGGTTGCGTGGCTATGAGATTCTGTTTTAGAACGTTTGAGGAAATCAGGATGCGTAAGGAGATTTAATCCATGAAGAAACCTTGGTATGGGATGTTAGTCCTTTTAACTGTTAAATTAGTACAATATGAAAAAAATTGACCAATGAAAAAACGTAAAAAATAATGCAGTTTTATATTATAAGATGCATAGTCTGTCCTTATTACTGGTAAAAATAGCAGTCAATGGTCAACCATTACTTTGTGTCCAACCAAAGTTTCTCATTATCACTGTGATCCATTAAGCTCCTGACAAAACTGATTATATGTACCTGAGTATACAGCTCCTACAGCTCCCATAATTCATGTGGAAATGAAAAGTGTAATACATCATATCCAATAACAGAAAACTCGCAGTGCTGTTATCAGTCAACTGCACCATGTTCTAACAGCAAACTAGAGGACGGAGCTTAAAATCCAATGTCATATCGGAAAAAGCCTTTTAAAAAAAAAGTCAAGTACTCGACCACAATCAAATTCTAACATTCACATTAATCATACAAGAGGTACAAACTCACAAGAGAGATAAATTCCCAAATAACAAGTTTAGCCATAACAAATGATTCATAACTCTAATCGTAACCACGTTACCGCTTTTTCAGAGTGCATTTTTAATATTTGGCATTTAGAAAACTTGCACACTCTTCATAAAGAAGACACATACCGACCTCGAGTGACTCTTATACCTTAATCCCGTAATCTTCCGAGATGATGTTGGGTGGCTTATGTGGTACAAACCATGGGTGATGTCATTTCCCTCTGAAGCTACCATTTATTGTAAAGTACTGTATATCTCACTAGTGACTGACGGAAGCAACACATGATCGTAATTTAAATAAAGCATTGGAGGACTTTAGTAGTTAAGAAACGTATTAATACATTTGTTTAAAATGGTTTAATATTGTTGTGCTTGAACACAATTCCATATTTGGGGTGGTGAGCAGTGAGATAAATTAAACTGGTGACTCAGTTTTTGATTAGTCCTCACACCAAGAAGGCCCTGGGGTTTTTTGGTTTTTTTCTGGGAGCTCCCCTTTATCACTCTTTATCAAAAAATATGGTAATTTAATAAGAGCTATCTTGGCCTCAGAAGAAAACAGAGGCTAACAGGATAATGATAAAGGATATTCTAAATCTCAAAAGTTTCACTTACTGGTTAAAATAAATAAACAAATAAAAATAGTCTTTCAGTCCACTATGTGCATTTATCTGACAAATATATATGTAAAGGAATATTAAAATCTAGATATAAACAAATGTGGCTGATTAAATTGGCCCAGGCAGATTCAGACCGTGTGATTATAAGTGTAAAATTCAAACATGGACAACTGGAACATCGAGCACAAGTAAATCTTTTTGGGTCATCATCTGTGTCTACAGTTACATTTAAGTATTCAGGCAATGAAATTATTTTTGTAAGTTTGCCGCTGATTTCAAATCCACTGTGGTAGCGTGCAAACAATCAAGTTGTGAATGAAGTGCAGATGTTTAGCTTTAATTTAACAGGTTTAACAAAAGTACATTAACTGTTTAGGAATCACAGGCACAACTATATATCTAACTATACCTAACTAACTTGGGGTGTGCACACAGAAAGCAGTTACCGAGGACAAGTAGTATTAGTTGTTATACCTTTTTTTTTTGTCCAGTGCATGCCAGCTATAAGAGTGATTAATATATGTCTTTATCTTAAAATAAAGATTTGTATTTGTTTTTACTGCCACCTGGTGCAATACACTACTACTGCCAGGAGGTGTTGGTAATGTACCTAGAAGCTGTTTGTCAGACACAGCAAACACAGCAGAAGAACAAAACATGCTAACATATGTAAACCCAGTAGAAACCAAAAGTTATATTGCTCTTGTGCTATTATTTAAGTAAATAACAAACTAAATCCACTGAGCTGGACTTCTCTGAGAAGTCAGAAATTAATGAAACCACTAAAATTAATTTTTCTGTTCTGCCTTTTTTTTTTTTTTTTTAAACACTAAATTAGAAAATTCATTGACAACAACAATAATTATATTTTAGCATAACAAATACAATTATGATTACAAAGCTTGTGCTTACTGTTGGATTTTGGTAATTACCAATATTTTTAATTTAGGGTAGCTGTGGAATAAATCACTGGGCGGTATACGTGCATTACATATATACACCAACACAACCGTACATAAATAACACAAATAAATGATACAAATAAAATGAAATGATGACAAATGTGAATGATCAAATCATGAATTTTAATATGCATCAGGCTAATGAGCTGCCCAGTGGTACATGCTGAATTTCTGCAGTGTATGTGTGTAATGAGTCATGCTCCACAGGGGGTGGCAGTGCACCGGGGCATTACGTAACATTCTCAGCTCAGATCTCAGTGCTGCTATAGCTGCCTGGAAAAACCAGCAGTTTGACTGCACCTCTGCTCTACATCATAATCTGTCTAATCAAGTACAGTTCATCGGTGAGTCATATCAACACTAATGGGTGATGAGGTATGCACTGAAGCTGCTCTGGAGAAAGATTTTCAGATAAAAGTCTTCCAGTCTCATCAGTCTCCCTAAAGTGAGGCTTCAAGTCGAGAATGTCATTTGAGCAATCTGTGTCTGAGTGTCACTGTTAGGTCAGATTAGCTTTAAAAAAAAATGAAATCAACAAGTAAAAAAAAAAAAAAGCAGTAAACAAGCACTCTGTTTACAGAAGGCCAGAGTCAACAACAGCAAGTCATCTTCTTGTTTTACCAAGAATGCTTCAAAATGTGGAACCGGCAAACCTAATGACGCAACTCAGATGGAAACCGCCTGAGAACTAGTGTTGCTATTTAAAGGACATTTCACAAACCGCAAAAAGGCAATAACTATGATGTGCATACAGTGTAAAAAGCATATTCGGAATATTTCTTTAATAGAAATTTCCATTTATTTTCAGAATAAAACTGTCTATTTAAAAACACTTAATAAAGTGTTCCATGTTATGACACAGAGCTATTTGGTCCAATCAAATCCACCTCAAAACTGACAGCTGTGCACCATCAATGTCATCAAACATATTGAAAATTTATTTTTTGCAATTTGCAATTAACCCTGCCACAGTGTTCTGCTGAGTCACATTCTCCAAACAATACCAACAGCCCCGAGCTGATCCTTTTGGAGTAGGAGCCGAAACATATTAAGCAACAGTTAGATGATCATAAGACTGCACTGCAAAAAAGGCAGAAGACCCTAGAAGAGACAGAGTTTCTACACTAGACCGGGAAACACTTTTAAAGATCAAAGTAAACATAAATACAGTTTATATCAACACAATAAAACGTGGCCTATGTGCTTGTTGACTCTTCTCCTATTGTGTATGTTTTGGGCAAATATCTTCATTCAATAGCCTTCCACTGATGCATGCAAATAAACAAAATAATTATTTAAAAAGTATACCAACCTATGTAAATAGGTTAAATAAATTACTATAAATGACCTAAAGCAGAAGCTTTAGCATCTCTTTAATGTTTCTAAATAAGGAAGCTCAAAAGTATTATTTCTGTTTAAAATAAAAAATGATTATTTTACATTATTTTAATGTATTTTTTTGATATTTGAGAACACTTTGAAGAACTTTGGGAGTCTGGGATTGGGTAGTGAAATAGCCACTGAAGATAGACAACAGTTGAATTAATGGTGCAGGAAAGCACAAAGAGCCTGTTCCTCACCGTCAAGTCAAACTCTCTTCTTGTGTGAATGTGTCAGATAGAGAGGTGAAACAATACGCTTAATAACTGAAGGTTTTCAACTAAAAAGTCTTTTCTGACGCCAGACTGAAGGCGTTTCTCCGCATGTGACCCGGCCTTCTGACCTCTGATCCTACGGGGGGGATGCAAGACAAAAGAAACTGTGCTTTTGTAAGTGCAGCTTCACAGTGAAAGCAAAGCTGGATTTTGAGATTTGCCCCAAGTCCCACTGAGCCTGTAAGTCGGTAAAAAGTGATCCACATCCTAGATGCGTGCCTGACATTCACCTGCCATACTAGCTTACCGCTGCCTGCCTAACAAACTCAGAGTCCAGACTGTTTGACGGGTGTACATTCAGCAGGATTTAACTCACCCTGACAACAACTGGGTCACACGCTAACATGACGCGATTGGGAATTGACTCCTATACAGTATAAACACAGCTTTGACCTACACATCGCACACCACACTCCAACCAACTCACACTTTTGCTACAGAGGTGCGCATTCACCATTTGTGACAAATGTAACCTGAACGCGCTTACAATAAGCAGCCCTTCACATTCAGGAAGCGACATATTGGGAAGTGGGGGGTTTGCGTGGTGAGTGGTCACTTCCTGTTTACCTTAGTACCTCCCCCCTCGAGTCTTCCTCTATATAACCAGTCCTCTACTCTCAGCTCTGCTCTGCCTTCGCTCCTTAAATCAGCGGCTGCTTTCTGTTCTTTTAGCCACACAAGGCATCAACATTTTGGTTTAACTGATGTAACAACGAAGCGAATAAAGTATCTGCAGGACTGTGTATTATGGAGATGAGTTGGGCAAACTAGATCCAGGCCAGAGCTTTTAGAAATGCTGTCCAGGTACTTTTAACTGCACAAGAACACCAAACTGACATTTTGCTCCTTTTCTTTTTCAATCCTAAATTCAGAAAGAAGTAATAATTGATGATTACATCTCTGGGACATTTCTACTGTTGTTTTCAGTCTTCTGCTTCAGTGACAATGATACTTCAGCATATCTATCTGCAGGTAGCAAAGCAACAACAATGCTCCCCCTTTCTCAAAATTAAATTAAACTTTGCACTTAAATCTCACTTGCTGGTCCATCATAAACTCGTTAATGTGACTGAATCTGATATGAAAGCTGACAAATATACTGTATTTTCTCTTGTCCCTTTGTTGCAGATTTCCAGTCTGGCTCAGGCTAAGCTTCAGTGCCTACCCACTGTATTGGACTGGTCTGTGGCTTTACAAAACATAATCCAATATCATGCTTGCTAACAGCTTCCCAGCTGATCCTCTCTTCTATTTTTGTTGTTTCAGTGCAGTCTTAAACATCGCAGTATAAATGTAATATAAATGTAATGGGCTGTAATGACAAAGAGGCTATGCTTCTGTTTTGATGAGTAAAAATCTAGTATGTCGCACTTGTAATTGGGTTTGTATGTCTGTGTGATGCACCAACATAGCTTACAGCTGCAGTATGCTAACCAAATATGGTAACGTCATGGGGGCCAAGATGTCATGGGGGCTGTGCTCATCTTTTATATGCAGTCCATGATCAGGGTCCATTCCACTGGCAGGAATGTCACCTTACTTGATATGGTTTAGGTAAAATTCCTTGTGTTGATGAAACTATCCATCCACTCTGATGACACCCCTCAATTCTGCCTTTGCTTCCATAAGAAGCTAAGAAGCTGAAGATGGTTTAAGTTCTTTCAAAATACGATCAATGACCAGGATCCATTCACAAAAACACAGTCTGATATGCTGCAAAACAACGGTATCGATTTATTAGTAAATCGATTCATTAATCATACAAAGGCACCGTATGACACCAAAAACCAAGAGCTACAGATGAGCATGTGTAATTGTTTTCAGCTCTCACAGACTGATTTCTCACATGCTGGAAACTCCCTGCTGCCGGTCCAGTTCTTTTAAATGCATGGGAGGAGAAACAAGAGTACTCACTTCAAAACAATGAGTACCTAACAGCCTGCAGCCTGTTGGCGTGTGTTTGTGCATGAGAAGTAAAGTGAGTGAGAGATGAGGCAGGTCGTCCAACATATAACCTGCATTGTCATACTCACTCAAATTTCCCACCTCCCACACACATGTGCATACACTTTCTCTATTTTAACACACACAAACACACACGAGTGCTCACTCATACAACCTCTCTGGCAGGGCGTTTCCCTTCTTCTTCACTACAGAGGCTGCAGCGGAGAGCTTAAATCTAATTTAATACTACAGTACATGCATTAATCTGCTGCATCAGGAGGCACACACACTCACTAATCTTCCCTTGCCAGAAGGCCATCCATACCAGCTCTACACCTGGATTAAATGGTTTCATACAGTAATCTATCATAGGTGATTTATTGCATACAGCTACTGTTTGTACACTGAACTCAGTGGGTTTTACCTCTTGTGTGGCAATTAAATCAGTGATGAGATCAGACATAGGCTAACAAGGTCACAACTAATGAGACAGCTGCAGCAACATTTTCATTCAATTGTTCAGTCCAGAAAATGTCACAAAAATGTCAACATCCCAAAATGTCCAGAGGAAGGAGAGGAAATCACTTTCATCAAGATGAATTCTGACTAAATGTAGTGAGGTTACAACAAAAGGTCTATTTAACATAGCATAACATAGTATAAAAGATGGCTGTAGCCATGTGGTTAGTGAGATACTGTTATGAAGCTTTGAATCTCACGCACTCATTGACTAACGACTTGTCGCTCACAAGTCAGTTGACATACCCTGGATAATTCTTACTTCTTTTTCTAATAAAGGTTAGGTTTAGTCAATACGACCTGCAACATTATGACTGAATGCGTTAAGTTATCAGTAAACTACTTTCCGAGGTAGCACCAAGACAGTTTACAGCCATTTTCACATACATATCAATTAGGGCTGCACGATTAATCGTTAGAAAATCGCGATCTCGATTCATACTTGTGTGCGATCTCATTTCCAAATGACAACGATTTAAAAAAAAAAAAAAAAAAAAAAAAAAAAAAAGACGACGACGATTTTGATCCGGGACGTACTCTGCATGAAAACAAGCGCTCACTCTTCCTGCTCAACAAATGACAAGGGCGGAGCCTTATACCGCGTGATACAGAAGCTGTGCCATGTGATGCTAAAATTAGCAGGGAAAAAACAACGGAGAACACGTCAGGGATGACGAGAAAGTGACAGGAGAAAATCCGTCCCGGTCAACCACCCAAACATCAATAACGGGAACCTTATACAGCGTTTCCCTATACACGTCGAACTCCCGCAGGCACAAAGAAATTACGGAGGCTATTACTTATCACCTGACCAAAGATATGGCTCCCATCAACACTGTGCAAAACGAAGGATTTAGGAAAATGATCAACACCCTAGACAAACGCTACACAGTGCCGTCCCACAACTATTTTTCTATTGTTGCACTTCCTGCTCTATACACGCAGCGTCGAGCAACGGTGGAGACGGAATTTCAAGCAGTACAACATTTTGCGGCAACCACAAAACGTGAGACATTTGTTGTTTTTATGTTTATTTATTGTTTTTATGTTCAGTTTCAACTGTTACGAAGTTGATGTGCAGTTAATAAGTGCAATAAATATTTATACTGGAAAAGAAAATCGTGAGAGAATCGTGATCTCAATTCTAAGCCAAAAAATCGTGATTCTCATTTTATGCAAAATCGTGCAGCCCTAATATCAATACAATCAGAAGTGTTTTTGCAACCAGAGGAGTCGCCCCCTGCTGACCAGTGGAAAAGATGCAGGTCAGACCAGGAAGTTGGCTTCATCTTTTATGTTATCTAAAGACACAGTTCACTTCAGTTTGCTAATTGAGATGAAAAATATAGAAGTTGAAAGTTGTTAAATATGAAGCAAAAGAATGAACGAACTGAAAAAACGGCACATTTCCAAATATGTTTGTGTGAAGCACCACAGCAGAGCTGAAACAAGCTGATTAATCAGCCACTGCTCCAATAATCGTCACAGCTTGTCAAGTTATATGATTTACAGCTTCTTTTTTATCATTTAAATAAAATATTTTTTAAAGTTTTTGTATTTAGTCAGCTACAGGATGAAAATTTCCCCTCAGGCTCCAGGAAGGTCACTTCTTACTTTTTTCTGACAGTTTTTGATCTGTTTTAAAGAGCGGGCCAGAAAAAGACAAGTAGACCAGTGAATAATTTACGTTATATTTTACAACAGAAGTCCTTATCTAGCAACCGAGATTTTCATGTGGTTTCACTAATATTCATCAGTAAACAGGAAAAGCACAAAGTTTTTAAGGGAACTAGAACTGATCAGTGTCTGTCTATCAAAGTAACTTCTGCTTTGCTAATCTGATTTCTTACATTTTTCAGAATTACTTTCAACAGTGGACTAAAATTGGGGACACAAACACTTCTGGTAAATTATTTAGACACAACATACATATTGATAAGACATGAGCATGTGTAATTCTGGCTTCGGCCTCCTGTTCATCTTGATGAGCCAATCTACTTAATTCATTATTAATGGGGTACAGAAACCAGTTTCTGCCTCTTCCAGGGAGGATTTCTTCCTGTTTAAAGGCCTTTTTTCACAGCAGACATTCTGACTTGTCATAACAGGAGTTACAAAAAACTTTAACAATGGTTTTATTCCATTCAAGTGTCCCAGTAAGCCATGACAGTGTTACAATAATTTCATTGTTAACATCTGTACTTTTCTTACTCTGACATGTCAAAATGTGCTCTGTAAAAAAAATACAGGCCTTTTGTAAATCATCCGCGAAAAGTGAAATGTGTAGATAAAAGCCCTCCTTTTTTTGCAAATTGGACAGCTTTCTAATATCTGACTTCACATAACAGGACTAACAATTATTTTTATTCTAAAATAAAAGCCGTTTCCATTTTTTTTAAATTAAATGTGTCCTACATGCCCCAGGTCTGCCTTGAAACCCATTATTTTTTTCCTTTTAAACACATGATTTTAAACATTACATTTTTGACATTTAACTCGAGACAAAAAACAACAGCAAAAATTACCACCGAGCACAAAAGGTCTGGGAATTCAAGAAAATCTGTCCATTTGAGATTATCAAAACAATTAAGCTGTTTTAAGTAAGCTGGGATTTTTTTTTTTCTTCTTATAAGCCGAACAGCTTCTCAGCTCAGCCTGACTAACACTGGGACACCACTATAGGTCCCTATACTAAAGTCTCAGGACACCTTTAAAAATACTATTTAGGACAAACATTGTAGCTGATAGGGTCTCTGCTACAATCACCCACCTATGAGTAAGAGGATATAAAACTGATCAGAGTGATGCTGCCTGACCCTTTAGTCTGACATTCAGCCTGCGAAACAAGACATTGAATTTTGGTGAAATATTTCTTTAATCGTCTTCTGAATCCGGAGGTTTAGTTGGAGGACAGGGTTGAGGGCAGGACCTGAAGTCAGGCAGAAAATAGCTCAAGAAGACGTGTGTGTGTGTGTGGTGTCTCAAGGCTGCTTGGCCAAGAATAAGCGATTAAGAGGAGGCGCTCTGACCCTGTTTTCTAGTAGTCTATGAAGCACACCCATGGGAATAAAAGAGAAGGGAGGTTACATAAGCTTTACTCTGAGAAACCCTCACATACAGCATCCGCTGTCACTGCCACAGAAAGACTGACTGACTATGCAGACTTACTACATGGTAGGAAGTGAGATAAGTCGAAAATAATAGTGATGATAAGCAGGGGCTCTAATGACTTCTGCAGGCAGACCCCAAGTTACCTGCTTCTAAGACTTTCAGCTCTGCTGGATCTACTCAAATAGTCAGACCATCCCTGATACACTAGGCAGAACAGAGGGGAAGCCGACTGTGAGAGCGAAAATCAATCTGATAGCTTGAGTTTCCATGATAGGGGCCGCATGAGAGCCAGAGCAACCGGGGAGCAACTGATTGAATTTACCTAAGAAACCCAGCTGCTACTGAGTGAGAGGGAAAGGGAGGAGACGTGTGTGTGTGTGTGTGTGTGTGTGTGTGTGTGTGTGTGTGTGTGTGTGTGTGTGTGTGTGTGTGCGCGCGTGCGTGCGCCTATGGCAAAAAAACTGCCATACTAGCACTTTCCTTTCTTCTCTCTTTCTTTATGTAATTCCATTTTATGTAGGTCTCCACTTTGGCAGACGTGAGATCTGAGGCTAAGACATTAAATCTTTTTGGTCTGTTAAACGACTCGTGTGTGCGCATGCTCGTTCACAGTGCTCAGGCTCATGGCAGGCTATACATCATGCATACATCACCTGCCTGTGACTCTTTGATTTTATTATGAGCACAAATAGACCGCGGTGCATGAGCTGCATGACCTGCAGTAAACCGGTTCCTTACAGAAAGCTGCTTCTTCATTTTATATTACCATTTATAGCCTGCGAGTTAAGGCTCACCCTCCACTTTAGTGCAGTGTGCAGTTTAATGTGGCAAATTTAAACAACTTGCTTGTTAAAAGCCATTATAACCTTTGATATAGAATGTCATATTGCAGTCTCTGCTCTCCCTGGTTTAACTCGTTTTTGGAGGCGTCTGGATTCCTGAAAACACCCCAGAAGGCAACACAAAGTGTTAATGAACAGGCCTCGGCACAAGCATTGTTGATCAATCACATGCTGAATCAGGTGATATATGTTCTTAAATGTCTTATATTAAAAAATAAACTATATTCTGTTCAGACAACTCAAGCGTGAAAATAACTAATGCAGAAGTAGATTATAATTAGTTTGGTTTCTATCCTCTGAGCTCATTATTATATACACAAATATAGTATATGTGATGATGTATGATGACTAAATATCCGCCAGCGCCTTTAGGTGACAGATCATTTTAGGGTCCAATATAGCAACTGAAACCACTCCTATTCAAAATGATGGCTGCAATTTCAGCGTACTAGAAGCACCTCTCCACTCTGCATCACCTTTAAAAATAGGGGCAGGTCTATTTGTGTCAGTAGACCTTGGCAGGAAGTCACACACAGGAACAGGAACTGCATAGAGAAACCAGTCAACTTCCAAAATAAAAGACCAAAGGTAGAAATGCTCCTGGTTAGATTTGATTCTCTTCAAAGGAATCGAATCTGCATCTGAGACATCACAGTGTATTCCTGGGGTGAAGCATGTAAGTGTGTTTGGCACAGCACAGTTCGAGTTACTTGCCTGAACTATCTTGCAGGCTTGGCTCCATTTAGCTCCCAGCACATTTTTTCTCAACCGTTCTTCATGCTGAGTCGTTAAAAATGTATTATTAGATTTTAGGAAAAAATTCCTCCTGTGACTTGGGAAAAGAAATGATTCTGGAAAAACAAGCCGGATGTGATAATAAAATCTGTCAACAGTGCCAGACACTAATGTGTCGGTATGACAATATGATACTGAATCATGATACTCGTTCTTTTGCTTTGTGCTCCTTGAGAAGTCTCTCACCTCTCCACTACACTCTGTCTATAAAAACCTGACTCACCCAGAAGACCCCCTCTACAATATAACACAAGTATGACCACCAGACTGACAGATAAATAGTTTCCTCATAGCGAACCCAAGCTGGAGATACCAGTCCACGAGTTTACTGAAAACACAGTTCCAGAGCTGAGGCTAATTATTCGTCAGAGCTGATGAGCCTTGGCACCCAGAGCAGGAGAAGGTCAGGGAATACAGAGGCCTCGCTTTGAGCAAAACCACCCAGCATATTACTGCTGTCCAACATTTATATCTTGCTTACCCGGTGTAGAAAGGTGCAGCGATAAGCCCTGTTTAGATGAAATAGCAAAGGACATAAGGGATGTCGAGGACAATCTTTCAAGTAGTGAATCAGCATTTAAATCATTTTTTTTCTTGTGTTCTGCCGATCCCTGCACCATCAGATCAATACGGGTGATAAATTAGGCCAGACTTGATTATTTGTATTCTGCTTGATGCACTGACAAGACCTTCTTGTGAGGTAATGAGGTCAGTCCTTTCCCAGGACTTCGCAGTCACCGACCGTCTACAACAGGATGCAGTGGATTACAAATGAGTACATTTAATTTAATGACTACAAATCAGATTTCTTCACTTAGCACAAAAAAGTGTCACTTGCGTGCAGAACTGAATACTTATTGCTAATCAAATGTGACTTTAAATTACAGTTTTGATGTCAACATTTATGATAAAATGCTTCTGTGTTGCAGTGATGCAACTGTTTTGTCTTGTCTTGTCTCTATTTTTTAATTTGTTTAAGTTCAACAAATTTATGATTAGCCTAATTGTGTTAAATAATCTTCATTTCAGTGTCGATAATTAAGTAGTTTTACTTCTTAGTTGGTGATTTCTGTATATTAAAGACTTGAATCTGCATGAAAAACCTTTCCTCCTTGTTTGTAGCTGTTTGTAGGTTTTCTTACTAATGAATAGCACACTCATTTAGCTTTCATTGCTTAGTAGAGAAATTACAATACAATAAAAAACATTTGAAGCATATTAAGTACTATTAACTGAGTGCACTCAGTGATGAAGTGCAGATGGTGACCACCATGCTGATGGTTACCAACAGCTTCTGCCACCCCCCAATGAGCAGCCTCATTTTAGTGTAAGACCAGAGGCCAGAAAGAAGACGACGCAGCCAAGCTCAGAGCCACACAGTGTCCATTCGCTCTAAAGAGGTCGGAAAGGTCGCTACCCAGCCGTTGCCGTCCACTGACTGGAAACGAGCAGTGACAAAGCATGCAGAGGCCATCTCATGGAAGGAGGAGGAGGCTGCAGGAGGAGTAGGAGGAGACAGGACAGGTTAGTGTGTTGGGGAGGGTGGAGAAACTAAGCGCATGGCCTTTAGCCACATGACACTCACTGAGGAAAAAAAGAAAGCAGGGTAGCTAGCTTGCGGTTAAAATTCAGAAATGCGTTGAGCTGGAGCTGAATCCATTCATTTGAATATAAATCAGTTTATCTTCCAGCAGACGCCGGGGAATCTTCCCCAGTGGCACCGGCACAGATGTAATTTACACTGTTGCATTACATGAGGTTTTTTTTTATTCCAGCCCAAGCAGTCGGGTTCGTCTGCCAAAACGAGCTGGAAAGACACCCACAAATGTCACAATGTTGAAATGATAATATTCCTAAGCATAGATTGAATTACAATTTCAAACATTAAGCAGGGACCATGTGTATTTACTTTAGTACTAATGAAAACATCAAGCTGGCATGTACTGAACAGCAGGGATGCACTAGGCCAGAGGATGATACACAGGCTTTCTAAAGCGTTTTATTGCTCCCACCACATTGGCCAAAATTTCTCTACACAGCTACCATCGACTGATCCAAAGAGTACATGTGCTTTCAAACAAAGCAAATGTAGCAAGAGTAGGATGTAGTGACTAAAAGCCAGTTCATGCTCTGCCAGAAGTAGTTTCTGAGACATGCTGTCCAGTGATGTCAGACGTGTTTAGATCTGATCGAAATAGCTGCACTCAAAAGCAGAGTGAAAGGCCGCCTGTCATAAAGAGTAGACAGACATGATGAAGCCTACATTTTTTGGGGATAATAGCATGTTTCCAGTTAGTTTCCCCAGAGAGACATTGATAGCATTGCTCAGGGCTGTGCACATGAAAAGTGCACAAACACTAAAAAATTTAAACTCATCCTGCTTTCTCACCTCCGCAACCCTGACAAACGCTGATGATGTGAAGTCGGATAATTGGTTTCAGAAAAAATACAGAAGTAGCTGGAGACAAAACCCTCATCTTTGTGAAGAGAGTCACAAAGGTATTCCTCCCTTTAGCAAGCTGCACAGACACTAAGGGTGTGTGGTACAGATTTTATCATAGTAGCACTCATTACCATGATAAACGCACATAGGTCTGGATTTAAAAACATAAAAAGGGAAATTTACCTCCTGCAGCACCTGATGAACTACACCATCGCCACAGGTTATATACATTAACCAGACGCCCCTGGTAGGTAGTGCTTCTTTCAATCCATTAGCAATTATTTTGACTTGGAACTAGGGCCAGATTCGCTATCGAATCCCAAATCGATTCCTGATCAATTTTGTGTTTGTAAAGAATTAGGCCCACACAGGTTTTGGCACTGATTTAATTGTTTCATTACCTCTGAGTCTGAGCACAGTGCAGAAACAGTAAAACAGTGGCTTGCATGTTTTCCAGTGTGCCAGAAAAACATGTCAGAATTGATAAAAGCAATTGATAAGCCTGGACACGTGCTGTTCCAGTGCACTGGACGATTCTTATCCCGAGGTCTCACACTCACTCATTTCGTTCCAGAGGATAAAGATCTTTTCTCTTAATGTTTTTTGGCCAGCAGTATTGTAGGTAACATACTCTTCCTAACATTAGGTTATTGTTAAGACAAAACACTGTGAATAAAAGTCTTTATTCACTGAAATGAAATGATTTGAGTATCTGAATGACCTTAACTTGTCATAGGACCTTTCTGTAATGCAGCCTCTGGTGCATATGAAGAGGAAGTCCTCTACTTTATTATTTTCCAGCCTCAGATTCATGAAATGTGCCTATCCAACAGTTTCCCTTCCATACAGCTGCCGCATTATGATCAGCAAAACACACAACAAACCGGCAGCTGTGTAGCAGACGACACATTCATAAAGAATTGAAGGTACCCTGGACTTGTCCTTTGTTTTTGCAATCCCGTAAGAGCCTCTGTTGTTCTGCTGGAGTGACAGATACTGGTGAGAGTAAATCTAGGTCATCGCTGTGTATTCGAGGCTCAGCATTAGTGTTTGACCCAGTAGTTTCACCCCACGGTGTTTTTCAAATTTTTGTGTCTGACTCTCAACCTCTGGATTCACCCTGAGAACAATAGAGTGATGAATCGTGTCTCATATCAGTAAAGTCAGGTGAAACTTTTCTGCCACTTTCGACAGCTAATCACATTTCAGTCCTCGTTTCCATGACAATAAAACCGAAACGAAAGACTCCAAAAAGAGGAGTATTTGTAGAGCGGTTCATCACATCGCAGCTGGGAGAAGCAGAATACTGATTGCGCAGGTCTCGATGAGTCCGTGTGTTGGAATGAATTTAAAGAAAGACTCAATCAATAGCTTGTATAATAGTATACGTGATTTGTAACTGAAAACTACAACAACTCAAATACACAACAACAATATTACGTGTGACTCAGCAGGGATTCAGGAGAAGAATCAAAATGGGGAAAAAAATTCCCATGGAGCAATTCTGCCTGCTCGAAACAAAAGAGAAAAAAAAAATCCAGAGCCAGCCACACATTAAAATATTTTTCTATTCTTGTGCATCATTTACTGTTCCTTGGCCCTGATCATGAGATATTCATCTTTGTACTTTCAGGCAGGTCTGCATCCACAGTGATCACAAATGACTCTTTTAGTGTACTTTTGTACAATCATTTATGTGAATTTGATGCTGATAATAATGCATGTGGAACGCAACAAAAGTACATAATGCCTGTTAAGCATGAAGCTCTGTTATGCACATGCATTGGTACAACAACACAACTGGCTCATACTTCCACTAGCTCTTTGGAAACAAGCTTTCTCCTGCAGCTTTCTCTTCATGCTCCGTCTCTCTCTTTACTATGTCTGCCAGTTTGCACAGCCATCAGGAATTGGACTGTGAGTGGAGATATGTTGTTGGGAGAAACCCAAACAGCTGGTTTAACCCCTCAAACACCCAACCTGCTTAAGTGTCCTTGATGGAAAATCTCTTCTTCTTCCAGCTGAGATGCAGTTATGCAGCTGCTGCTGACCTGTAACCTCCATGTGCCAGAAGAGCAATTCATTGTGCCTCAAACTGTCCGTGCAGTACTTCCTTATACCCTTTAACAGAAAGCCCAGCCCCCTTTCTTTTGCTTCCATCTTTCCTGTCACTCTACCCTGTGAGTGGGGGGTTGTTCAGTCTCTGGTAGGTGCAGCAAGGTTAATATCCTCTCAATCAAGCCGCCCGTCATCTATGGCCTCATGTGAAGCTGTCTGGAAAAGCTACAAAGGGCTACTGGAAAGTAAAAACACAACGGATGGAAAAACACTTGACTTCTGCTGGTTTCTGCTTTACATGTTAATACTGTCTCCACTGACCTTTCCTTTTAAGACTGCTGCGGGTTATCGCACTCAAAATGTCATTAAGGTTCACCTATTAAGTCTTCAATCGCCTATAGCGCTCTTCTCCCTGCCTGCCACAGCATTAGAAACATTTATAATGTAATAATTACCATTAAATATAATGGGAAAAACTGCGGTTGACAGCTTCTTGAACATGTGCCACCTGGAGGACTCTGTTACCTGCAAAATGACCTGTTTTTAAATCCATGCCTTCCGTTTTGTAAGACATGCTGTGGTTCATTTCCAATTTATAGAGGGACAAATTTAATATCCATTAGGCCCTTGGTATTGTATTACTGGTGCAAGACAAAGGATATCCTATAGCTATAGCCAAACCAGCTACTGCTGAAGCATGCAGCTAATCATACCATTGATCAATAAAACTCCAGCATCTGTTCTCATGGAGATGCTGCAATGCAAATATTTATATTGCCAAACCTATTCTTGACTAGGAATGGGTACCGGTGTCCGGTGCCATAATGGCACCGGATCTGACATAAACGGTAGTAACCAGACCGAAAAGCAGCGCACATTTCGGTGCTTTATTTCTGCGCTTTTTTTTCTTGAGATGTCATACACTTTGGATTCTAGACAATCATTTTACCTTTCCAAGAATAGTAGATGGGCCCAGGTACGTACGTTATTTTAGAGCAGAGCTACAGATTAAAAATGCCCAAGGCGAAGCGGCCAAAGTCTGGCTGTACTTCACAGCAAAAGATGCAAACTCAGCAGCCTGCAACAAGTGCTTTAACGTGATACTGTGCAAAGGAGGTAACACCTCGAATCTGATGAAACACCTGGCGACGCATAGCGTTTTTTTAAAAGCCGAGAAATGCGCCGTATTTGATAGCTTGCTGCGAGACCTCACACCGAGCACATCTACTGCAGGTGTGGTGCCTGTTATCGGACCCAGAGTTAGCAACATCCTCCAAGAACCCAAAGAGGAGAGTCCTGGCCCCTAGCCCTGCCAGTGTAGCAGAAATGATGACGGTTGATGATGGCAGCAGCAGCCGTTCTTTTCTACATGAGTAGCTTAATTTTGCTCGTGTGTAATTTACGTTGAGTAGGCTAACCACGCTATTAAATTAATGCATGTAAGGTGAACCAGCAAACACCGTTGTAGTTACATGCGGCTGTCTTCTTGTTTGATAGAGTGATACCATATATGCCCTATAGCTGCAAAAAAGGCTAACATTGTTATCTTTTTACAAAAAAAAAAAGCTAAACATGAGAGGTTTTAGGACAAAGTTTGTGTTTTCCATTGTTTAAGCACCGGTTCCAACCCAAGGAGGTATGTTGTATCAACAGAAAAGGCTAACTTGGTTATCATTTTGCAGAAAAAAAGAGAATGGTAAAAAATAAAAACATGAGAGGTTTTTGGACAAAGTTTGTGTTCTCCATTCTTTAAGCACCGGCACTGTTTCAAAAGTACCGGTTTGGCACCGGTATCGGATAAAACCTAAACGATACCCATCCCTATTCTTGACTGGCTGACGAGCTTGTAGCACAGCTGATATCGCAACGCACAGGAACATTTTCTCCTCCACTGTGTGATTCACCACAGGTGCCTAAAAGAATCATGAGGTATTTGTATTCAGTATCTTATTTTACAGTTAAGCCATACATCTTTTTTCTCTTCGCCTTGCTTTTAGTCTGTACACTTGGAAAAGTCCTGCCTTCATAATTCATGTCCTTCCTTGCCTCACATTGGTCACTGAGTTTTACCAGGAAAAACACTTCCATCTTATCCATAATAATATCTGTGAGCCTGATTTATGCCCCAGCAGGTACCACTGCACTGCTGTGGTCATCTTGTACTCTCCACTAGCTCTCCCAACATTTTCCTTCTCACCTGCTCAGTATTCAAATCACACACTCTCCCTCACTGGCACAAAACTTCTTCGGAAATGGGTTGGAGAACTGTGCTGGTTACAAAGTGCTGCTTAGCATCAGCAAAATCTGAGCTCTATGATGTGCAAACATGACATCCGTGTGTTTAGCTGTGTCTCTGTGAGAGCTAGCCTTTAGGGTAGAGGGGTGTATTGCCGCAAGCAATTTCTGTATCCGTGCTGTGCTTCACTAGGCTAAACTACGCTAAACTAAGCGCCCAGATTAACACTGAGACAGTCATTGTGTGGGACTGGCCTCAGCTTCAGGGTAAGCATGCCGAAGCACAAACGGCTATTGCTGTCATGTCAGAAATATTCTTGGATCACACCGCTGCCCTCAGATATCTGGGCAAATGAAGGTCAGCGTTAAGGTAACATCACTCAAAATGTTTGCTTTGGAATGAGCGTGCAACCAGTCTTCTCGATGAGAAATGAGTTTGTTTAGCTTCGTACCAATTCCTTAAGTGTAGAGTAACATAAGGAGGTTGTTAAAATGGCTAGGTTAACATCTGGCCAGGGGACAAGCGTTGAAAATGAGGCATTTGGCTAACACGGGCAGTTTTACGGTTCTGCTTATTAATGTGCACTGTTCCTGGTTCTTTGTTCAACTGTTACTGGATATTTGGAGGGTAATCCAAATCTTTTTTTTTTCCCTGATATATTTACTGATAGTCTTAATCAGCATGCAGTTGGCTAATTCAGGGGTTTGTTGCAAATGAGCTGAGTTCAACTAGTTATCAGCCTACGGTGAAAAAGTTTACTCGACTTCAACAGTGATACTATTCTTCTACGTATGCTGCAGATGGTGCTGTAAACACCAGTCAGAGCTGCTCTGACAGACAAACAGATGACGGCACCAATTATTTTTATATGAGATATCTCAGGGATTAAATGTGTAGTTAAACATCTGTACATTGGCAAAAAAAAAGCAGTTTTCATCTTTACTTAAATGTGATTATTAAACAAAGCTAGACCCTGTTTTGCAAACTACAACCACTCTTACAGATTTGAATTTGAACATTTTAAATATAAAATATAATATAAATATCGTCTAGCAATGCATTTTCACTTTAGCTACTGTACTAGTCCATCTGTGTTATTGCACAGTCCCACCTTCCTCGCAGATTAAGCCCTGGTGAATGGGTCGGTGTATCCAGTCGGCAGCCTAATCTCATAATCAAAGCGCAGATGGAGAATGGACGCAGCTCCAGCTCCATCATCCGTTCCCTACTAACCATATCTCCATCTTTCACATCCAGCAGGCTGCTTCACACCATCCCACCATCTTACATCATATTACTTAATCAGCCCAGAGTATTTTTGGCACAGCCAGCACAATACCGCCCATCTACTGTATGTCAGGAGTTGGCAGCAGCCATTGCAAGCTCTGCAGGCAGCAATCTGGCACGTACCCTCGCCTGGCATGGGAGTTCTGTCCAAACTAAATGAAGACCAGCCGCTGCCGTCTGGATGCCGGACGGTTAGCTAGCTCTGTTTGAACGGCTGTCAGCGAGGGGCGCGTCAAGCTGGGAGATGAGACTGTGCCCAGGCACCAGAGAAGCTGGCACTGCTGAGGACAGCTTCATGTTTGAGTGTTAGTAAAATCAAGCAAGGCAACGACACCCATATGCTTTCCACTGTTAGATTTCAAGTTCAGCTGAACCTCTCGGATGGAGGGAGATGGAATGGGAAGTACTTTATTAAAGTGTTTCCAATTGTGTGCGTTTAGTGTAAATTCGAAAGGGTCAGTTCTCACAGCACTGTCTGAGAACATTTCAGGTGTCTTAGATGATCTATTATTGTACACACAAGCAGATCAATAAGTCGTATTTGGTGCTTTAAAACTTAGTTCTGCCTACAATTTGCAGCTCCTAATGTCTGAACACAGGAAGGACTGAGCAGTGATCCTCCCTGTATAGCCTGTGGAAAATACTGCTTTGTTCGGAGAGCATAATGAGATGCTACCCTACTTTTCTTTTACAGGTGTGTTTAGGGAAAACATCAAAAATAAACAACTCAAAGCTGTTCGGTGCGTGGCAGGCAGTAAAGACAAAGGCATAATCCTCAGCTTGCAGCCGTACAAAGCAAACTCCCCAGATGTATAGGTAGTCTGTGAGGATACACGCGTGAGGTTTGTGTGTGTGTGCGTGAGTGCCTGCCTGTTTACCCAGTCGCACAATGCAGGGAGGAGGGGAAGGAAAACACAGGGACAGGCAGGACCTTCCGAACGCAGTTTAACAAAATGTCAAGCGCATTCAGAACGCCATTCGACTGAAATGCCATCCAGGCGAGGTAGCAGAGCGACAAACAGTGCAGAGATGGAGCTGCGTAAAGCGAATGCCAGACAAATATTTATAATTATAACACCTTCTGACTGATAATGTACTTGAATTTCTATAACAGTTTATGGATTCAGAGACTTAAAAATTCCAAACACCTAGGCCTGCACAGTGTTGATTTTCAGCACGGCTGAATGGGATTTACACACAGTGCTTCTGGAAGTGTGTGCAGTAAAGTTAAGTATGTGTTTTGGACAGGGTTGGAGTTAAAAATAAGAAAGTGTGGCAGGGGACACTGCAAATTCAAGAAGCATCCTGTTTTAAAAATAACAAAAAAAAAGAAAGTCAAGTCTAATGAATTCATGAGGCCATTTTAAAGAAACAGGTTTCTGCCTTAAATGAGGGGAAAAAACCGTCCGAAGACTCTACTTGAGAGAAAGCATGTTTACTCAGACCAGCTCGGTCTGTTAAGAGGTACTGGGCAGGAGTCTAGCTTTCTTCCCCTGAAGTGTGGTATAATATAATTGTGCTGAAGGGCTGCACGCCACAGGAGGAGAGTTTTATATCGAAGCCTGCCTGCTGTAACGGTGTCAGGTGGTATTTATGAGACTTGTAATGGCGCTGAAGCCTAGGCACACCTGCCATGCTGGGAAGGGTACACACACACACGCACACACAAAAGCACACATACACGTTCACTGGCAGCAAATCCTTCAGTTTCCTTGTTTCCGCTTGTTTTTAGCTGTTGTTTGGATGCATTTCGGTGCTCGGTTGCTTGACGAATCTGAGGGTTTTATGTACACAAATAAAAACAGAACATGTCTTCACGTGGATTCAGTCTGAGAGAAAGCGGTGTGACATAAACAGTTTTCCCTTTTTCAATGGAGCAGCGTTTTTCAAGTCAAATCATCATCCAGCCGAAAATGAAACCAGTGTTTAAAGTACTAATTTTTATTAATCTGCCGATAATTTTCTCAAACTTTAATGCCTGAAAAACCGGCTTAACATTGATCAGTGAACACGGTGACACATCTGAACTGTTGTTTTGTCAGAGTAAAAGTAAAATACATATATAAATATATTTAAGCATAGTAAAGATAATGGAGCTCAATAGAATAAACTAATAATGGCTTCCTATAAAAGTGGTATTTGGGTTTCTCCTAAGGCTTTTCTGCCTCTTCAAATTAGAGAAGGCAGACTAACTAAAGGTTGGTGAGATTAACTCAAAGCACCTCTGAGCTCACATTAAGATGGCTGCTGCATGAGACTAGAGAGGAAAAACAAACCGTGTTGATGAAATCAAGTCAAGACGTGAAAGCTGCAGCCTCTGAGCTGCACCTGTGCCAAATCTCTCGTACCTCTAACCCAAAAAGGAAAACTGCAGCTCAGACAGACTTGTGCTTAAGTTTCGTACATGATGAAAGCAGGAAATTAAACTTTTTACCCATTGACTAGAGGGGCTGAGTTTCCAAAAGCCAGCAGCTAATCTGGTATCAGAAGTGTCGACTTATTTTGCTGTCAGTTTGATATTCCCGTAACAGTCTGTATGAGGAAACCCATCATTTAAAGCACAGTTTCTGTTCAAGCCCAGCAGCTCGCCAGGCTTTGGGAGAATTTTTAAAATGATTTTCTTAAACAAAACAACTCTCAAGTTAGCAAAAGTATATTATTTACCTATTGTCACTTTTGTTATGGTTGGAATGAAAGAGGTTAACCACCATCAGATGTCCTCTGGCTGGTAGAGGCTGTGTTACTTGCTCTTCATGCTGGAAATGGGAAATAACCTCTCTTCTCTTAACAGCGGGAGAGTCTCCCTAAAGTCTACACTGATGTGGAGCCATCCCAACATACTGGTTTTACTAGAGCAAGACGGGAACATACATTTGAATCCTGTAACAAGTGCATCAACCTTGATATGTCAGTTATTGAGACCTCTACATTTTTTATCTGCATGATTTTCTTTTTCCCTGAAAAACCTGATTCCTACAATCACACACATGCAGTGCACAGATAATCCACCAGGGATCAGTAATTCATGCAGAGGGTCTATTGAGTCATCCAAAATGGCTGCTGTCAGTCAGTGACCCACAAGTGACTTTTCAAGAATCTTTGCCAGAGTAAGAAAGATTGTTACTGATACTTCAATAGGAATATTTAATGGATTAATGCAATGTAAAACTGCTTACTTTTAAAATCGCCAGATGCCAGATGTAGCAAAAGTTGATACAAGTTAAAACTCACATATGTAAATTGATATTATATTTCTTTCTTTTTTTTTATTCAGAAGGTTCAATAAACACTGTAGTTTCAAAAAAATGTGAATTTTCTGGTAATTAATTCATAGTTCAGGCTTTACAGGGGCAAGTATTCCTGTAATGGTGCACTGCTTTCCCACACAACTGCTTGACAATATAAGTCCTCCCACCTCATTCACTGGACTAATGTCACAATGCTTGAATTAGTAAACACGGTGTACATATATATGGACCCAAACCAGCTAATCTGAAGCAATATGGCCTATTTTTAAGATTAATTTTAAAATCGTATAATTTTAATGCAAAAAAAAAAAGAAATTTTACATATCTACAAACTTGATCCAAAAACTAAATATCGCCTCATTTTCCACCTAAAACTGTTACTTTTGACTGCAACCTATTCTGAATGCTTTTGTGGTTTGACATCTGATATTTATACTTCACAGCACATGATCAACAGGTGTAAAGGTTACATCTTCCCAGCACCTTACCTCAGCATTAAGAAGAGACACCTCTGCAAAAATAATCCTAGGCTCACTACAGTTTTATGCAATGAGCCCAATATATACTGCAGCAAAATTAGAGAGGAAACACTGGGAGGACACAGAGGTCCTGCTACAGTGACACATTTTTATAAGCAAACACCCCACAAAATCACACCTACGTGTATGTTTATGGCTAACAGCTTCCATCTTCAAAGCCATTTTCTAATGTTTGCACACAGAGTGCAGTGTACATATAGACTCTAAAGCCAATGAAGGTGGCCTTCTCAAACGTGTCTTCTTATGTGAACGCAAAGCAAGCCAAAATCCCACGGAGAGACAGCAACACAAACACGCAAACAAAAAGATGAGAAAGCCTGCGCTGTCGCTGCTCCACTCTCCACCTCTTGTCAACTCAACAGCTGACACCTCAGCAATCACGCTGCAACAGCAACACTGACACCAAAACTGCTTTGATCAACAGAAATATAAGTGCGTAAGCACAGCGGCGTTCTCAGCGGCAACGGAGGAGACTGTGTGTCCTATATATCCTGAATGCTCACCAAAAAAACAAAGCGAACGGGAAATAACCATAAATCCAGCAAAGAATAAAAGCAGTAAAAACAGGAAGGAGACGATTTTTACTCCAATGACCTGTAGTTTTTTATGAATTAATATTCAACCATGAAACTAGACAACAGCTGCTGCTGAATTTCTGAATCAATTTGATCAATAAAATGTCAAAAATGAATATCCTGTGAAACAAAGAAAAGCCTTACAGCTGAGCAGCTGAATATGCTCCATGTTAACCAACTGATGAACAAATTGTTTCAGCTCTACATCTACTAGGATATGAAATACAAAACATTTCAGCTGCTACTGCCTGGGACACAAATGAGGGACACAAAATCACACTTTAAGCACCGTTTGATTAAAAACTACTATCGCCAAATGTCCTCATCAAGTATGGATGCTGCACGAAGATATTCATGGCTTTTTTTTCTTGTCCATGTTTATTCTCTGTTCATTCCTGTAGCGCTCATTTCTGCTCCTGAAGGGTCCAATCACTGCAAAATTAGGATCCTTACCTTACAATATAATGCGCCTTGACACAAATGTTGTTGTGATTTAGCGCTATATAAATAAATTGAATTTAACTGATTGCACCTGGAGAGAGTTACTACTGCTTAAGCTGATCAAAAAAGCCCCTTAATGTTAAAAAGTGTCTTTGGTGACAACCTTCAATCCTAAACCCTAAATATATATATTTGAAAGTATTTTTACTCACTTCTATTCCACAAGGTCGAACCAGGAAATATTTTGCACATTTATCAACCATTCGATGAGTCATTTTTGCATTTTTTTTTTTTAATTTTTTGTTTTTTCATCAGTCCGTTAAAACGATGACTACCACAATTGGTATGCTAGTGGAAAATCCCCTTGCTTTTATTTTGATCTTCGATATGACTTAGTCTCCTCCTCCAGATGAATTCCAGTTTTGGACTACACCTGGTGATGACAGTTCTTCTTTTGCTCTGACGAGCCAGGGAAGGGTCGCTCTTACCAGAAACGTCTGGAGGTGGCTAGCTGCTTCACGTGATACCACACCAAGCTCCCCAAGGTTTCAAAGTAGCACAAAAAAGTAGCAGCTGCGGTCCAAGAGTGTGGAATTACAGTGTGCCTGTGTGACGAGAGGAAGTTCATTAAATTCCTCAATTATATTTGTCACAAAGCACTTGGAGATTAAGACACAAACACTGCTACTGCCAGGAATAGAATCCAAATCTGTGCAAAACTGTCACAGAGTCGCTATAGGCTGAGTCGCTATCACGGCGTGATTCAATAACAGCAGCAAAAACACATATTCAAATAAAATGCTTGCAGAGTATGACTTTCAGATAGCGCTGACACCCTGCCAAGAACCACTGTGGAGTGCTAACGTGGTTATTGTCACAGCTTCGGTACAAACGTGTTGCTTCTTGCCTACAGCCCATCAAAACCCGTGCGATCTTCTCACGCAGCAAGCCACCTCAATTACGGCAGCGTCACCTCCGGCTCCATCGGCCCTTCATCCTTCCAGTCTGGGAGTAATTCATGAGGGCTGTGTGGCCTCCATTAGCACTCCTCCGCAGGGACGGGACAGACTCTAAAGCACAGCATTCAGGGAGCACACAGGGGCCCCGCACTTTACCCTAACAGCTTCATCAACCCTCCATCCCTAGAGCCTCACACATACACACACACACACAATCTCTGGAGGGCCCAATTAGCAGCCATCACCTGTAATTCAATAACAACACTCCCTTTCTTTCAGCCACTCCAGCTCTCTCTTTCTCTCGACTGTGAATTTGCTTGCATAATTTAAAGAGAACGGCGCTTAATGTTCTCCTGCATCAACAAACTAATCTAAATCTACAATGACAGTCTAATAGATTTGAATAGACTTTCAGATCGTGTGTGCAAGCGAGGTGCGTTCCACCTTCTGGTGTTCGCTTTCACAAGCTTCATACATCTTCCTGCTGGCTCCACGGACAGCAAATCAAGCCCACGGGATACAGAACAGATGAGAGACAGAGTTCACAATCCACGTCTCTAATCAAATCCTCTGTTCTCTCCTAACTTATTCAGCTTCTATGCCTCCTATGTGGCAAGTGAAGGAAGGGAGTGAACCCCACAATAAAGAGTAGCTTAACTACAAAAACTACGGGCAACAGAACCAATGAAAGATGAGTCCTGCAAGCAACTTTTGTCCCAACAACAGATCAAAACCAAAGCCTTTTCAGATTAAATGACACAAAAAGAGACATTTTCATTCTGGATTTGAGAAGTCTAAACTGTCAAACGCATTTTTGTTACAAAAAGAAAACAAATATGAGTCTTTTAGTTTCCAATTAACTTTCTGTTGATCGAGCAGACATGTGTTATATCAATAAACCTAAAAACTCCCATTTCTACAAGAAGACTCAAAATTATGAGTCAACACAGGAGACTTAGGCCTATATTTCTAAGATCTAAGATCTAAAATCAAGCAGCAGTGTGAAAGGTGAGAATAAATCGCTCAGCTTTGCCTCCAATCTCTTCTCCAATCTTTCTTCCAGTCCCAGCAGCAGCACAGCAGGACTGCTGGGACACTCCTCTGAGTCTCAGGAGTGTCTTTAATGAGTCGGGCCATTCCTAACCCACCTGTCCACTGCTCTTGATTTATGTCTCCTGAGACCAGAAGCGCTGCCAGGACGTCGCCCTCCTACTCCTACAGTTTTTTGTTTTTTTTATATTGTTTTCTTTTTTTGGTTTGGATGGAAGTGGCTTACTATGAAGAATGAAAACAGAAATGGAATTAATCACAGTGACGTCAAACAGAAAGTAAAAAAATACTCACATTTGCTCTCAAATAAGCAAAGAAACACAAAGGGAAGCACATTTCAGATGCAAGAAGTAAAGAAAATGGTGTCTGAAAGGTTACTGTCAGACAGCACTAAAAACTTTAAAGTCGTTTATTTTGCAGAATATATATTTTTTCCACTTCTGGAGCGGAGATACATAATGCAAATCTGGCATTACAAAACCTGATTCATTGGTGTATGTCTAATGTTTAGTCAGCTGACCAGCTCATTACTCAAACAGTCACTACAGCTCAGCTTGCTGCTATGACTCAGTGGTAGTAAGAGAAGAAAAACTCTTTAGTTCTGTATTGTGTCAAATGTGGAGGTCAGAAGTGAACTTAGGTTTTATTCTTTTAATGATTCCACTGCTGTGCACTTTACTGCACTTTAGTTTATTCATTTCCACTTTTGCTCTGCTCTCAGCTCTGCGTGCATTTTTTGCACCAGCCTCCCAACACCTGTCGCTCTTTGGTTTACCTTTGAGAAGTGTCCCAATTTTAAACAGTAAATCAAAGCGAGTATAGCCTATCACAGGCAGGTGGCACTCCACTTCAGTGACCAGCACACGCAAAAATTACAAATCAGCTTAATCTCTACTGTACGGCGCCCTCGCCCTCGGATCGGCACTTTGCCTGGAGGCGGCGTTCACTGATTTCCTCTGTTCTCCTTTTCCGCCGGCAGAAGAAGAAAAGAGAATGGAGGATGGCAGGGTATGCAAATTGTACCACCGCCAAAGAAGAAGGAGAGGAGTTTCCCACCGGCTGAGTGCGAAACGAGTGCTCCCCCTCTCCCAGGACTTTGAATGGGACTCTTTCTTTTGAACACACTTGCCTGCACACGCACACACACACACACACACACAAACATAACCCACAAAATCTCACAAAAGAGTTAATGCATTAAATATCCGAGTGCATTAAAGCGCTCTTATAAATGAACACGTATGCATTATTTTAAGGCGGTGGTCAGCAGCAGCAGAAGATCGGCCTCCCTCCCACCGTACAGATTAAAGTCTTAGCTGCTAGGGGAACCTCTCGAATGCATGAATATTCAGGTGGCAGAAAGGGAACAAAAAAAGGCAACAGCAAAGCGTGTTAATTGTGAAAACGGGTTAGACCACCTGTAAGACGTTTGGCAGTTCCTCCGAGATTTTATGCACTGGTGGCGCTGGAGGTAATTTTCAGTTCTGGTTCCACATTTGGCTTTGTTTAGAGCGTAGGTGGCAGAGAGCAAACTTTGTATTCAAAACATCGATTTTTAACGGCGCTGTAAAGTCAGAAGGATTTGGCCTAACGATAATCTTATTTTAATATGACACGGCAGAAAATGAGCTTTCTGGTGCCTCTCAAAACATTTTGTTTTCTGGGAAGAATAATGACTACAGTCTTGCTTTTTTTCAGCAGCATGAAGCACAGGATGACTGAAAGGAATATAGAATCTGCTAAAGTAAATGCAGCTTTTACAGTAGCAACTAACAGAACAAAGGTATTATTTAGTGCTAATGCAGAAACGCCGTGGTGACGATGATGGACACCTACAAAACAACGTGTTTTAATGGACAAAGACGTCATCACATTTTAAAGCGAGCTCTTTTAAAATGACATTAGTAAACAGGCACGGTTTAGTTTTCACAGCCTTTTCTTTGACTACTTCCTTGTAATCTTCATGCAGAACAGAAAGAAATTAACACCGAAACTCTGAGCATCCTCATTCTGGTCACCGCTGCGCAGTTTCTCTCAGCATACGGCATCTTGTACTGTACCTTCTGCTATAACACAGCTTGAGGGCTGCTCCACTGACCTCTGACCTCGCCGTGAAGGACACAGAATTTGCCTGCATCTTTTTTTTTTTTTTTAATCTTTATTTAGACAACTCTGCTCTTTGCAGCCTGAATGACACAATTAGTTGCTCTCAGTTTCATGTTAAATCAGAGGGCGCCGCACCATTTCCTTTTCACCTTGACTAAAAATAAGTCTCACGTTGAGTGTTCACGAGCTGCAGGGGCAAAGCGCTCACACCTGCATGACAACAGGCACGGCTGGGCTGGGTCATGTTTTTAGTCATCTGTCAAGCCAGCACAGCTAATAAGTTGATTGTGATTGTTGCTGCTATATTGGGTTTACCTCAGAGCCTTCACACATGTACAGTAAGGCAACATGAATGCGACGCATCAAAAGAAGCTGCTACAAAAGAAAATGTTTCTTATGTTGATCACACACAAATGTAGAGGATGAGGTAATAACGTCCGCTGAAAGGTGGAGAAGCTGCTCTGCTTTCCGATAAGGTCGTGGTGCACTACTTCAACAGATTTCTGTGTTGACTTTACAAATCTAAGTGGAGCACATGAGTCACTGCTGGATATCTATCAAAAAGGACTCGTGTTTTATTAACCTGATCACGGATAGACAGCATTAAAAACTATCAGCTTTCCAATACTCCCTGTTTGGGCCATTCGTTCAAATATAGTATCTGATCAGCTTTTTAATGTGCATAAAACATGAATACAACCAAAGCAATAATTGTAACAGTGACTTGAAATGAAGCAAACTGACAGTATAGCTATCAAATCCCTGACTGTGTTACCTTTTTTGTTGTTGTTTGATTGTTTTATATTTACCAATTCATAGAAAGAGCTACGTTCAGCAGCTCTCTTGTTCAGAAAGGTTCACCAAAGATGGTAACCCCACATGATTTGGCAGCTTTTAGTCCCGACGTTCTTCATGATGTGATTTGTGTTTCCTCCTGCTGACTGTGATAAACTCATCGAGGTATTCACATTTAACTTTGATGTTTACATTTGTTACCAACAGATACACCATACAAACTTCAACCTAATGAACTGTCTGACTCTTTTATCTGATTTAAAGCTAGCACTACAGAAACACTGTACAATTCAGAAAGCTTAAAAGCTTAAACAGCCATTCAAATCTAATGCACACGCCTCGATTAGGCCACACTGAGTCGGCTGCCTTCACTTTCCGTGCCTGATCTGTCAAGGTGCCTTTATCAGCACACGTCATCTAATTGAAGCAACAGCATTCAGCGGGAACCGCTGATGTTCCCTCACAGGCACTTTGTTAATGCATGTAAATCCAAACAAGCAAGTCTGTGTTGTCATGCAAAGCCTGGAGGAAAGTAGCAGCTTCCCACCTTGATGCTAACATCCCCACAATACACAATGCACACACACACAGAGCTCAATTAGTCACAGCAGCAGCATCAGTTAGCCCTGATGCACCTCCCCCTCTGGACCATAAAAAGCGATAGGGAGGGGCTAAAGCTGAGCAGCTAAAGACATCCTGTAGTGCTTTGTCATTCCATAGCCCCATTTGTGCAAAGGAAACACACACACACACACACACACAGCTTCAGGCTTTTTAGCACAAGGAGAAAGTAACTTCAATGATCACTGGCCATAGATCAATTAACAGCTAATGTTGACCACAACCACTTCTAATACCAGTCAGACCACTTCCCTCTGAAGCGCTCATCTCCCTCACAAACAGCAGAGGCGGCTGTGCGAGTAAGTGTTCACATAACACTCAAGTAATATTAAAAATAATAGCCTTACATGCAACAACTGCATTGGCTAGAGCATGTCCAGATAAAAATACAGGGTTGCATTACAGAAACAACTTGGATTTTGTGTAATTCCATTTGCTAAATGCAATTATAAGCCATTATAACGTCAATCATTTGATACCCAGCTAATCTAATGAGTGGAACAGCCAGTGTTAGCTTGCAAATAAATGTTCAGCATTACCTCTGAGGCCTCACATGACTCTGTGGGACTGTGTGAAAGACAGCTGCAACTGGAGCACCTGAGGGTGACCTCAAGAATATAGTTCAGACATAAAGATAAAAGAGGCCTATTAAACAGGCTGCCACTTTTATATGCAACCCATCTTCCCGTAACGAAAGTATGTGTGCAGCTTTTCTGTGTTGCTTTGCACCAAAAATACAGTCCTGCACAGTGAAATATCAAGCAGTGATTTCAGATAATAAGCTCAATTAAATAGCAGCTATGGTCCTTTCACAATCAGGCGAAGCTTGGTGGTACAACATGCAAGACATTAACAGTGCAATACGGCAACTAGAGAGGAGTGCTCATAAATACGAGGGAGAAGGAAAATGCCATTCATCCACACATCAAACAACAGCAGCCTGATCAAAGAGGCCCAGCATTCACTGATTCACACCAAGAAATGTCTGTTTTGTTGACCTGATATTAAAGAGCAGTCACTGAGAAGAGTCACTGAAAGCTGTCTGTCACTGCAGCAGCATTGATTCTACTGGCAATGCTGCATGTCATTTCTCCAAATGCACATCTGCCAGTTAAATATTGATTATGACTAAGAATATTTGCATTAGCACAACATCAATTCTAGAGGTACAGCTGAAATCCAAATGGCAACCTAAACAAAAACAACCCCATCAGCAATCACTCCGAGAACAACTCTCACTTCCAGAGTACAGACGGTGGTGACGGCAGAGTCCTGGCTCGCTTTTACGTACAGTATGAGTATCCAAGCCTGGGAGTAGGCCGCTGTGTTTATCCTGTCAAGGTATGTTAACACCAGGCTGCATTCCTGTAGTCCCTAAATTGCAGTGTTAGATTACAGCCCAGCTGAGAGTGCAGCACTTTAAAGGCGCTGGATGATGAAGCCGTGACCAAAGCAGCGGCAGCAACAGGCAGGGCACATGGAGGGCACACACCTGCCATTTACAGTTGTACTGCAGACAGTTAGCATGGCAAAAACAACTTCACACTTTAGCTTGAGCTCTTTTTCCTGCCAGACATCTGTATTATATACTTAAAAAATAGTATATTTGTTTTATGTGCACTAAATGTACAGATTAACTTCATCTTGGAAAAAAATGAGGGTTACTGGAGGTCTTTGCTTGGCTTTTGCATCGACATGTTCACAGGAAAATCATTTATGTTGAGAGCCAGAGGAAGGCAAGCTCTCTGCCAGCTATCATTAAAACCAGACAGGTTGGGTTTAGTTTGTTTAGATAGGCGAGAACAATGCTATTTGAAGTTGGGTGGCACAATATCACAGCACAGAGACAAGTGGAAATGAGACCCAGTGCTCTTTCAAGAAAACTGCCATGTGGCTTGTTATTAATGGATGAAGGCACAACTCCAGAAAATGACAAAAACCAGACGTGAAGATGTTAAACCTGACATTCTGTGCTGCTCATACATAAATAATATGAGCCAAAGACAAATCAAATTATGTAGTTTTTTTTATCTTTTGGTTCCTAACTAGCTCCAGAGGAGGCACTGCAGCAAAGACCACAGTCAATGATTAGCTTAAATTACAAGGTCTGGAAGCAGATCGCTATCATCGCCAACTTGACTTCTATCAGTGACAGATTACCTGCTCCATCTGATAACGATCTGCTAATGTTTTTGTTAAGCGCTCTGGTTCAGTAAAACCTAATTGTCCAAAGTAAAGAAATGCAAAAAATCAAACTGGAGATTTTGAGCAAGAGGAAGACAAATGAAGTCATAAATGGGCCCTTAGAACATAAACAAAGCAGATATTAGGCTAATAATGTACAATACAGCTATCAGTGATTTCAGTCATTCTTCTAACGTGTGACTGTAAAATGTGTTATGATTCATTATAAAAACTTAATTAAAGGGAACAAGGCAGACAAGACCCAGGCAAATGTGAGTTGTTAGGAGCAGAGCTATAAACAATTAGCTGATTGTTCTACTGACAGAAGATTAATTGAAGAACCATTCTCATATTCTTTTAGTTGATTAGGTAATATTATTAATAAAAAAGTAAACAGCCTCTATTTCCAGCATCTGAAATGACGGCTTTTGCTTTTTAAGCTTAATCTAGGTTCTCTCTCTACTGTTTGTGGAGCACAGCAATAGGGCTGCAGTAGTATAGAGACTGTGTGCTTTACCAAAAATTGACAGATTGTTATTATTTTTAAGCATTTGCTGATCTACAGCGTTTAAAAAAAAATTAACAAGCTAGTGATGGGATTGGAAAGCTGTAGCAAATTTTTTAATGTGTCAGAAACACACACAAACTTACAGCTTACTGCTTTTCTGGCAGTTGTTTATTGCAAAACAGAGACATCAAACTTGTGGCAGTGGAGCTTTGGTACACCTGAGTCACACACAATGCTCTGTCCTACTCTGATTCTGCACTAGAATCAGACTAAGTGATAACAAAGCAGTTGCACGGATGCTAAAAATCTACTTGTCTTCCCAAACATAAAGTAGACCGGGACTTAATAAAGCAATCAGAACCCAATCGATCAAATAAATACAGCTGATGATGTAAGTGACATCTAATGGACATTCATACCAGACAGAATCTGACAGGTGTATCATCTCCTTGCTTCCTCAAAAACCTGTACATACATATTTGACCGATCAAAAACGTGCTTCTGTTTTCATTCTTACCTGATGCAATAACTGTAGAAGGCCACATATATTTCTGATATGTACACAACATTAAAAAAAAACATAAACCACTGCAATTCTACAAAGTCAGCAACTTGAAAATGTTATCTGGGGATTAGTGAAATTATAATAAGCATCTTTGGTAAATATGTGATAGTTTATAGGGAAAATATACAAGCATTTAATCACAAAATGAATCAGCATATACCTAATTAAGATGTCATCCTCCTTAATGAGTAAAATCTAAAAGGTGAAATCTAGCTAAAATTACCTAAGCAACCTGAGTTATCACCTGCAAGACCAAGGATGAGGAAGTAATCCAGCTTTATTTAATTATAAAGGATCCATTTATATGAGTATCAGGTAAGGTGAGCATTTTAACGTGACAAAGAAAGAAGCTTTTCAGGGACTTTAGTTGATTAAATCAGCAGCTGGTTGCCACATCACGGTGACGACGACTGGTTGGAGGTCATGGTACATTAGCACAGGCTAATCTTTGGTACATCAGCTCTTTTAAAAATCGAAGAGGTAGCTGAGGATAAACATCGTGTGTGTCACCTGGATCAAAAGGTAACAGGAAACGAAAAAGAAAACACACACGTGTAAAGAGGAAGGGTGGAAACGAACCGAAAGGCAGAAGGCGGATGAGTTTCACCTGCAGCACATGAAAGCGCTGCGCACTGAATCACAACACCTTTTGCCATCTTGATTGTGCGCCCCATTACACGGACCGGGATGCGCTCCTTTCCCGTTACAGGCTCGTTTCACCTCAAATTTTAGAGGATGTACAGAAATGAGGAGCTAAGAAGCATTCCCATCAAGAAACCGTGGCTTAAACGCCGAGATCGCCACGAGAAAATCGGTGAAAATACACCTTTATAGGTGTTGCATCACCTTGCGTACCTGGCTGTCTCCGGTCCAGAAAAAAAGCAGCAACCCCGCCTTCACTGCAGTAATGGTACTGACCGCCATTCCCTTCCGCACACTGCTCGGGAAATTGTATAACGAACTATCAGCACAATGGATGGACACGGGAGGTTTGACGGTGAGCCACATAATCAACACTGTTATCGCACATGGTGAGGAATAGGGGAAGAATAGCCACCTTATGCCCCGCTCATTTTCCAGAGCAGACACACACACGGAGAGCTGTGGGGGTGCACTCGAACAAACGAGGCAACCGGTCCCACAAAAAATACATAAAAGGGGGATAAATCATGTTCAAGTGGGTCAGAAAAACGTGTCGATGATATAAACACCGCCAGAATAAAGAGGGGTTGTTTAAAAAAGGGGAGACGAGCAACCATTCGAAGCTGGCATGGTGCACACGGTGAGAAGTACCAGAAATAAATATTTAAATAATCACGTCTACCTGCACAAGTTGACATTTGGAGCGGTTTTTCTGGCTCCTCACGACACGCAGAGCTTTTAGGAAACGGCGAGCAGATCCTGTTCCGTGAACGGTCGAGAGCCGCAGGTGTTATTTGTGTTTATTTATAGGCCATTGGTCAGCCCCGTTATCCGCGTTCAGGTAAACATGATGATGATGATGGTGATGATGATGATGGCTCCCGTGTAGACGCGCAGAGTCACCGTCGTGTCGTCAGCAGGAGGGGGAAAAAAGGTGCTTTCCAGCCCCTCGGCTCACAGACACACCATGCCTCATAACGGTACCCAAAAATATATATATTTATGGGTTTACTTTTTTTATTGGTGGATGCAACGAAAGAGGGGGAGAGTACAGGTAAGGAACTGGCCAATGAGGGAGTCCGGATGTAGGTGGGTGTAATAACGTTAAATTTAGACAGTCCTTTGGAGCCAAACTCTATTTACACTTTCTTTACTTCGTAAAAAGAATGAGATCGTTTTCATAATGAGATATGTGAGATAAATCCCCGCGATCCTGTATAAACACCACTAAGCAGCTAACCGGTAATTACGTATTATTTCCTTTTAATACATAAAAAGCAGCAAAAACAATATATATTTCCAGTATTGTGGCGTGTAAACAAACCCGAATTTACCAGTAAAAGAAGCAAAAGTCGAAAACGTGTAATTGAAGCAATCTGCGAGGGAATCGAGAAAAAGCACGCCGAATAAGGAGAAAATACTAAATGAATAAAGGTACGCTGGTTCAAACGGAGACAAAATGCATGCACGCGTGAAAATAAACTCGCGAAACCTACCTACTTCTGCAGAGTAAACAATACAATATACATGCTTACCTTAAGTAAGACAGCATGTGTACTTGCAGTTGGAGCAGGGAGGGGTAAAGTGGACTTGAAATAAACATCCCATGTCTTTGCCATCACCGGAGCAGCACAAAAATAAATAAATAAATAAATAAATAAGTCCACCACAACAGCGTGATCCACCATCCGGCCATCAAAACAACACCCATAAAGTAAAGTTATCTTCAACAGAGAGCGACCACCAGCTCCGTCAGGGGGGCCGAGCAAGCAGCAAGTTAGCATGAAACTAACTAACACCGCAACAACCTCGCCCTAAAAGCTCACACTCTCAACTACAAGCTGCGCTCAGCGGGCCACGTTGTTATACGAAAGCCCCGCAACCTGCCGCCAAGTGCTGCCGTCGTTACAAAACTGACCAAAAAAAAAAGAAAAGTGGAAAAAACAAAGAGCAAAGTGGAAAATGCAAACAAGTCTAAAAGCGCTCCTCGGGTTATTCTAGCAGGCAGATAACGGTTCACTCAGTCGGGTTTGCCCCATGCACCGCTAGGCGGAGAGAGAGAAGCCAGCCAGGTATAACGGTACACCACCACACTGGGATATGAACGCACTAATACGGACCAAAACTCCCTGAAATGTGCTCCAACTAACTTCCAAAAGTCCCCAGAAGAGGTGGACAGCTCATCGACAGCCCGCCTGGCTCGACCAGCAGCGGTTACGGCGGAGTTTGGACTTACCGCTGCTCCTCCTCGGGTTCGCCTGTTTTCTGCGCTTACACCTGGGGCCATCCGCCATGATCCTCTCGCTGAGTCTGAAACGCAGCGGCTCGCAAGTCACCTCCCTCCCTCCTCCTCCTCCTGTCTCTCCCGCCTCCCCCCACCTCCTCTCTTCCTCACCCCTCCCATCCACTTTACGACATCACCTTCTTCCTCGCAGAAACACCTGGTTTGCGACAGACTGCCCGCTTTTACGGTATCACCTTCTCAAACACCTCAGCACATGGCCCCTCCTACTGGCCGCACATGGGCGAGCTGGGAGCTCAGCTGCTGCTGCTGCTAACACTGCTGCTGTGTCAGAGTGGGTCCTGCTCGCACGCTGGCTGTGCCACCCACCTGACTGCTGAGTGGGAGATTGAAAAGTGTAGCAGTAAGGTGTTTCTCTGCAGGTGGAAAAGTAGAAACGTGGCGACACAGAAGAGCTAAGGGGGGTGTCAATAAGTCACTGATAAGAAGTGCTGGAGGAACACTGGGAAACATACAAGTCAAAGCCATGAACTAATTGATTAATTAAGAAGTCAGCTGGGTTTCAGTTTTCACACTTTATCAGCAAAGTGGCAAATTTATTGTTGCTTAGTTACAATTGATAGTTACACTGGAGTAGGTGATAATGGAAATACTCAAGTTCAAATTAGTACTCAAAGTTCCTGAGTATTTCAAATTCAACTTTAGTAGTCAGTGTTATCAGAGACACACAGAAGCCATAATTTACTGTATATTACATTGTTGTGTCATCATAACTAGTCTACAGTGTTGTTGAGGTGAAGCTAATTTACCTTTTTAATTTTAACTGTAACAGTGTAGCTTGCATGGTGTGTTTTTAAAGCGTGTTCTTAAAGTCCTTAAATAGATGTGATGTGGTTGAAGTGTGATGTATAAAGTAGCCGAGTGGTAAATATTGTACTTTTTAGCTCATTGCATGTGCTTGATACCTGTACTTACACTGCAGATTTAGATAATAAAGCAAACTATAGTCTAATCAATAAATGAAGCATGTTGTAAGTGCATGTGTTATATGTTAGAATATAGTAGACTGAGACTTTTTCAGTAATGTCATTTGCATGTGCATATTTATATATAAACAGTAATGTGCTGTGGGATGATGGGAAATAAGTGCAATAAAACATTGAAATATCTGCAAACATACATGGAAATACAGTATATAAGATGAAAATTGAGTTTTTACAATTCTAACGAGCACCTTTATTCTTCAGTGGTGCCTGAACTTTCTCAGCTAAGCTTTCTTGTAATTTCCTAAAATGGTTTTTAAAATCAGTTCTTCAGGGTTCTTGAAGGACATCCAGAGTTCTTCTCTGTCGGCTGCCTTTTGTTTCATTTTGTGCTTCTGTAATGTTGAGATTCAGGATAGTGTTCCACTGTGTATTTTTCTATCCAGGTATACTTTTAGTGCATTGACAGTGTGTTTGGGATTATTTTCATGCTGAAATTGCTGTTTTATGGTATTGCAGAGCATTTCTCATGATGCTTCAGAGAAAAGTAGATGGATCAAATGAAGGACCGGATTTACACTAAAAGAAGACTCTCCTCTCACTGTCTTGTGTGTCTGTGGAAATGACAGACCCGACACCAACAGTATTTACAGTTGTACACGCTTTTTTTGCTCTGTTTTTCACTGCGCAACTTTCCAGCTGCCCTGTTTGTAGCACACACACTCTTGTCCACCTCAGGTCCCGGCACATCTTTTATAGAAGAGCCATGATCAGTTGATGGAGCTCAGGTGTGTGTCAGCCTCCTCTGACACCGCACCCTGAACCCACTGCTCCAGCCCTCCCCTGCAGCTGAGCCACAAACCACACCCCGGCACAGTGTCATAGTAATCTTCTTTCAAGACATGTAGAGTAAAATACTATGTAAACCTGACCCAAATTAATGTGCCTGTTATTTATTTATTTGATTAATTATAGCATCTTATAGTTAAAAACAACTAGTTATTAAAATCAAAACCTGTCAGCTAAGAAAAAGAAATATTATGGCTGAATGCAAGTAGAGCAAGGTTTTCCTCTGCAGAGACAGAAGTTCATAAACAGTTTGCAGCAGGTCAGAGGAATGACCTTTAAGGTCCACTCGAGCTATTCTTGTACCTGGTGACGATCAGGTTTCCAGTCCATACATACCAGGTGCTGCTGAACACCGAGACTTTCTCAACTAGTCAGGTTCCTCTGGATGTACCGACAGCGTGTGAAGAACGGTGGATCAAGTTAGACTGAAGGAGAATAACAGGGAAACAGCGATTACAAACAATATTTAAACACGAGAACAATCAAAACAGAACAATACAGAGTTGATATGCAGTTGCAACAGACCACAGTTACTTGATAGTCTGAAGTCTTAACCTTCAGTGCTCACAGCAACATCTTCTATGTGCTATAATAAAGTAGAATCTTTGCTTGTTTGTTTGTTTTAATGAAGGTTTCTTGTAAATTAGTTGCCTGAAGATAAGGAAAGGATTTCCATTTCCATAAACTTATTTTATTTTAATTTGGCCTGATATGTTTGTAAATGTCGAGATTTTGCCCTGAATGCAAAATACAATTCAGTACTTGACAACCCTGCAGCAGATAAAGAGGCAGGGCTATTATAGCGGTCGAGAATGACTGCGGAGTATGAAAGTCGTACTTTTTCATCTGTTAAATAACTCAATTTGCTGCTATGTCTGTATTTGTTTGATGAACCACTACTTAAAGCATCACTTGAGTAAAATATGAAAAGCTGTATTGTAAAGACTGTAGAAAAGTGTTCAGGTGTGCCCCGGGTCCTTGTGTAAAAATAAACCTCCTCAGATTACATAAGCAAAATTTAGTGCAATAATGAAGACTTGTGTATTAGTGGAACGTATTTAGTGTTGGAAATGTCACGTGACTACAAATCCCCTTTTAAAGTGCCCCTTTCTGTCATGCACTGCATATTTTTACTAGATGGGTGCGTAATACATTTTACTTGTAGGATTGAATTTGCGATTGCAAATTTGTGATCAGTCTTTGTGTCATTCCTTTTGTTCATTTTACAGACTAAATGTGTCTCAATAGCTTTAGTTTCCTGCTGAAGTGCCTTAATCTCCTCAAACTGGAAATTAAGCAACTACCAGTGAAATTGGGAGGCAATATGAGCCTTTGCACAGTGGACAGTGTGACTAGTCATAGTGGGAAAACCACACTAGCACCATTAACAATGGATGTGGTCAATCTGAGTGTTCCAGTAAAGCATGTTAGTATAACCATGAGCTAAAAACTCAGAAGCACCTAAAGGAAAATGTAGTTTTTACATGTTTTACTGTTGTGTATCAAAATGTCTGCATTACATCAGTTTTGCTGTCATAACCCTGAACAATACATCATAATAGACTCAGTATAAAAGATGGAAGTAGCCACCATCACATCAGTTTTCTCGAGTGAAGCCTCAATTTAATGGCACTTGTCATATTGGGTTTTTGTAAAGCCAGAAGTCACTACACTTAGAGTAGATGGTAAAATGCTAAGGTATGAGATAATGGAAGCTGCATAAAGTATACAAGTGCCATAAATGGACACACACGCCTGCTAATTTTTGAAGTAACAGACCAATTGCATGCTATGTTATATCTTTCCACAAAACTGATGGTAGACATAATATTTGTCTTAGACTTCCATGCTCCAAAATGCACCAAGAGAACAGGGTAAAAAGATCCATTCCAGTGTATTTAATTAGCAGAGGTGAAGCTCGGCAGACAACAATCAGCTACAGACACCAATATCAGCATGCGCTGTATGCTGCTGTATGTCAAAGAAAGTGACCATGTCTCTGATTTAAGCCTTAATATTATCCAAGTGGATTTGTAATAATTAAAAAACAGTATACTTGTGCCTTTCAAACATTTTAGATTCATGGCCAAAGATAAATACTTTTTAACATCTATGGGGACAGACTACCTTACCCTTAATAAACAATCACAATAAACTGTGTGCACTGACTTTATCATCATTAATTACATGGTTCCTCCACTTTTCCTGCTATGTCAAACCAGATTATAGGAATACTAAATTGGGAGATAATCATGTCGGGAGGACATGTGAATAGAGGGAGAACACAGATTGGGCTCAGCTTGGAAAGATTTTGTTTTGCACAAATGTTAGGTTTTAGCAGGTTTGTGCAAACAGACTGACCTTGGTTGCAGTTTTCAAATGGTACACAAACTTATTTACAAGTGGGGCATTTGCAGTTTAAGTGATTCACTAATCATAGGCTTGGTGTTTTAATTCCCAACCCCTACTGTTGATATGTCAAAGTGTTTTTGAGCAAGAATTCCAAGTATTACTGACAGTAGTCAGTGTCAATGAGTGTAAATAAAATGCAAGCTTCTAAGGCAAAAGGGTCATTTATTGTCCTCTTACTACTACAAAACTTACTCATCACGAGGATTACTACAGAGCAAAATGCTCAGTGGGCATATGCGTGGGAAGATTAGCGGGCAGGGGATAGCTCAGTAGGTAGAGTGGTTGCCCCATGATCGGCAGGTCGGGGGTTCGAATCCACTGAACGGCTACCCTGAGGTACCCCTGAGCAAGGTACCGTCCCTACACGCTGCTCCCCGGGCGCCTGCTTAGTGGCTGCCCACTGCTTCACTGAGTGAATGGATCAAATGCAGAGAAAAACAAGTGATTTGCCCACGGGGATCAATAAAGTGTACATTATTATCAAGATGAAATACCCTCTGGGGGGAGAACTGCAAAGTCCAAAAAAGCCTCCTAAATTTCTTCAGACCTGTGTTTAAAACTTGGGTTGTTGAGATTGAAGGAGGTGATTTTTTATCTGACATGAATTCTTAAAAGAAAGAAAGTCAGATGTGTAAGATCTGTGCCTCATATTGAAAATTTTAAGTCAGAATATCACTACTTACTGTATGAGGAGCTAGACACCAAGTTTTGATGGAACGCTGATCTGCTAACGAATTTGAACTCAACCTTTTAACAGTTTAAAACACCCTTTACCACATCAGCAACAGAATGTCCCACTAGCGGGATGTGAATTGGTATAGAGTTGTCTGCTATCCAGGAAGTCCTGCCCTGCTACATCATAATGTCTCTGCAGGCCACTGATGTCCTGCTGCCTGAAAAATAAAAGAGAATATGGATGCCATTATTCAATGTTAATTTGGGACTGGCATGAATATTGGGCTCAAAGGGATTTTGAGCTTTTCTTCTTCTCATCTTCATGTATATATTGCTGGAAAATCCTTCTCAGTGAACTAGTGAGCATCGTTCTTTGAAGAATATTTCACCCTTCAGGCTAAACTTCTCTTTATTCCTTCCTCAGCAGTTTCCTTTGTCAGGTTGCAGGTAGGCTAAAGGTTAACGAGGCTGTGGATCTCACTGAGATATACAAGGAATTTAAGGCCTAAACCTGTTAGCACTTATAGTACTAACCATCTGTTTGCACATGGACAATTTTCTGCACTGAGGTAATAATATAAATTAGGAATATTTGCCCTTTAGCTGGTATAGTCAGGGGGAAAAGATTGTACACTCCAGGTATGAATAAAGTCATAAGTATACTTTAAATAAAAATATTTAGAAGTTCATTCAGTCCTGATGTTTTGCTTATTCATAGTCAGATTTGGAGGTAGCAGGCAAAAAACCTAATAAACGAGAAAATGACATGTTTACCTCACCTGTAAGATGGATTTTTTGAAGCATGTATATTTGAATCATGCAAAGATTTATTTATTTTTTTAATCCTTATCAGTGTTATAGCGGGCCCTCACGGAGCGCCTCAATGTATCCACCATCTGAATCAAAACAAACTTTTTCTGTTTGACTGCTGCTTGCAAAAAGAAAGTCTGAAGATGCATCTTCTCTGATCAGTGTGATGAGCTTAAATGTACAAATAAATTACCAGAAAGTGTGAATGAAGTGTTTAGAGAGGTCTGAATCCAGAGCCTTTGGATCACCTGCATCCATCATTTTAACAGTAATTATATATATACCACACAACCTTACTGGTTTTAATGGTGAATAATGGAAACATGTGAAGTGAGGTTAAAAGTTGTGGAGCACTTTTGAAATGCTAATGCAATGGTAATGTTAAAAGCTGACAGCAACACAACGGGGGCTAAAATTGTGCAATAAACCTACATTGGTGCCTTTGATGCCAGATTTATTTTATTCTAATGTCACGTGTTGGTCCTCTTAGGGTTCATCTTTGAAGCAGGTCTGTTATTCACTACTTGATGTTTTATTTTAATGTGTGGTACATAGGTTAGTGTAAGAAAAGACAAAGGTTTGCCATAGCTCTGTCTTTGATATGTTAATCGACCCAAACATGTAGCATTTTACTCAGAAGAAATCAATTAACTTTGACTCTACTGTCCTCCAGTCCAGGACTGTTGAGGGGGTTTCATGCCCAAAAGATGAATAATGTAATTTTTCTGTCATGATGAGTGATGTGAGTACAAATCACTCGTCTTGATGAGTGGCTGGGGAGATGATAATGGTAAGTCCTCACACAGAGTTTATATGGCAGGAGGAGAGACAAAGATTATTCATCCTCTCTCTTGGTCACTCTTTCCATTTAGGATAAGCTGTAAAGACTACAAAGCTGCATTACATTATGAATGAAGAGTAGGGCATGAACGTGAAATAAAGGGAACTAGCTGCTGAGAAACGTTAACTTTATGACAAGGTTAATTAAAGGCTTCCTCTTGAAGCCTCGGTGGAGATATAACCTTGTAATAAATGTCTTTACTGAGCGATATGGCTGTAATGGTCGTTTTCAATGATTCATTAATCTGTTGAAGGGAACCTGGGGTATTTCTAAAGCTTCGTTACTTGCTTTCCATGAAATAGAAAACATCATTTTATTGATCATTCATTGACTGAAACAGTTAAGAGTTTCAATTTTTTTCTCCCCCGCATGTCAGATTTCCTCATGTTACCTGAGATAAGGGCTTGTTTGACAAGCCAAAGTCTGAGGGGCGTTTTGGCAACAGACAGGTAAACCAGGGTCAGTTTACTGAGTGCTCTCCCAGGTGTGTGTGTGTGCATGTGTAGAGTTTATGTTTGTGCTATTGTATATTTTCCATCAATGTCACAACTGTTTAAACATCATCAGGAAAACAAGTAATGGGTTCAGATGCCACAATATCCTGAAACACACAAACACAGTTTATTCAAACACAAATACATAAAAATGAAGATGTTTGCATTAATTTCTCCAAGTAAAAATTGAATTTAGACCTTTAATCCACTTGTAGGTCTTTTTCCATTTTGTTTTATAGGCTGCATATTAGCAGGCTTAGCAGGTCCTGTTTTCCATTTCAACAAGATAGCTCGAATAATGATGTATTATACAAATGTTATTATTGGGAGCATAACTGGGAGTGTCTGATGGCCAATTCTGTCAGTCTGCCACAGGGCAGCTGTGGCTACAACTGTAGCTTGCCTCCACCAGTATGTGAATGTGAGAGTGAATGAATAGTGGAATTGTAAAGCGCTTTGGGTGCCTTGAAAAGCGCTATATAAATGCAATCCATTATTATTATTATTATTCATTATCATTTACTTATTAAAATGCCCCAAATATTAGATAACAACAATGCCATCATTACCTGCACAACAATACAAATAAAATCTTAACATATGCTTAAATTCAGTCATTAATGCTTTTAAAATTGAATGATTCACTGTTTTTTTTTTGCTATTAAAGACTCTACCATCTCCTTAGTAGCTCATATAATTTACATAATTTACACTCATCTGGTCAGCAGCAGAAAATTAGTGGTTGGATGAATTAGCAAGGGTTTGGTGCTTTCAGTTCTGAAAACAATGTGTGTTAGGTGGCATTGCTCTAAAACCACTGTGCACCCACACTGAAGATTTACTGGTAAGGCCTACCAGACACAAGCCTCTGTTTAAAATTAACATTTCTTATTGGAAAACCAATCAAGCAAACACAAATAGACACAAAATGACTCCAAAGATATTGCAAAAACAATCAGAAAGAGAAAAGAAGGCACCAAGGACTCCAAATGACCACAGAGCAGCAGGAAAAAAAACTAGTGTGAGATACAGAATAACCACAAACGATGAAAGACGCAGGCAGATCACAGGGAGATTAAAAGCTTTAAGACAAAGACACTAAACAAACCCAAATACACAGCTACATCCTTGTTGCTCATTCTCACCTTCTCTCTAGTTTCAGAGTCCAGCTTCTGTGTAGGAAGGTGGGGAATCTTTTACCAGCCCATGAGGAGGGGCCTGTTGTCTTTTAATTTGCTCATTGTACATGGACTTGTGCAGCACTGCACAAGTAGACCAGCAGAGTTCAAAGCTATAGTTGGTGATATTCAGATAATTTTCTCAGGAGTTAGGGAGCAAAAATTAAAATTATAACTAAGACTAAAGCTCCATGTCTGCAGTGAAAAGAGCTGATTGTTTGCTAACACATTAGCTAAGACCTTTAAAACTTGCTCATATTTGTTTATGCTGTGCTGGGGTTGTGCTCTTCTTGTGCTTTTCTGCCCTCTGGCAGCGAAAAATGGATCAGTGCAGCTTTGTGGTTACAAATACACACAGCTGCTCAAACACACACACACACACACACACACACGCACAATACATCAACACCACAACATTCATTTCCTGTCCTCCTCACATCACACTGGTGATCAATAGACTCATGTGCACTTCAGGTGATGTGTGTGGTGATAACCTGGCCTGTTTTCTTGCTCTCAGCAGAGATAATGGTGAATCTTTAGAGCCAGTGTAATGAGTCACATGCGGAAGCGGGAGCGACTCGTGTCATTTTGCATCACTTCATTTTCTTTGGGGCCAGACAGTCTGTGTTTTTTGTGCACGTATTAGCGTGCCACTGTGTGGGCCTTTACATGTGCATTAGTTTGCGTTCATTGCATGTGTGTGTGTAAAGCAGTGCTCATCCTGAGGCTCTGCCTGCTGTTCAAGCCCATACCTGGAGGCTGACCTCATTTATTGTAGCACGCATCTCTGGACACATGGAAATCATGTGATTAAGCCCTTCTGACTCCATATGGAGCAAAAGGCTCTTGCTGAATGTCCTGCCCACCCTATTATGAAAGTGGCCATTTTGAGCTTTGTGCAGGGAAACCTAAGCTCCTCTACACTTTCTCTGTCTCTCTATAATTATCAGGTTTACCAATTACCATTACCAATAAATAATAAAATAAAAAGCCTACATGCACAAACCATGTGTTTAGAAACATCTCTATAGAAAAACACTCAATAGATCACAGTCAGCGGTACAAGCTGTCATTGTACAGATAAATTCTGATGTTCTGATCAATGGAAAAACATCCTGCTAGGGAGTCAGGAGAGCAACCCAGGTGATATAATAAAATGTGAGCCTTTATTTGACTGTTATTCAGAAATAAAGTAGAAACGTTAAACGTAAGAAAAGGAATCTGATCTGAAACAACCACAGACCACAAGCAGGAGTAAACGGAGACACAGGTGCGAACGGGCAACAAGTGAATGAATGAATCAAATACAGTTGAAACTACTGAAGCAAGGGAATAAAGCAGCAACAAGTAAAACTGTGGTAAGACACACAAGAATCTTTCAAAATAAAACAGGAAGTGACCAGGTGGGAAATAAACAATGATGCATGTAGTCCAAATCTACAAATGATTATGAAGACACGGCAACAGAGGAAACAGGAGAAAGTAGAAACACAAAAACTTTGCTTGTGACTGTAGTTTTCAACCAGGTGAAGATATCAGCAGGTGGTTTCCAACCTTAATTGGATGTTTCGACCATGAACCGCAATGTCCTTCAACTAATGGCCAGTCATTGCCCACCATCCTCCCGGCTTAGAGGTCAACTCCTCCCACTTATTTTAGAGCTAGCAAGATTCTCGTTCTGCTGCATCCCCCCAATCTGCATGCTGCTATCATAAAAGACACCATAAAAATAAAATGCCAAAAAGTTAAAAAAAACTTTGTTGTCATTGCTTAGAACGATATTAATCTTTTAATTGCATGCGAATTATATATTAATTTCCATCTGTCATCCATTTTTAACCACTTGTCCAATGAGGTGTTGTGTTACAGGCCGTTTAGAAATTAACCAAGTTGATACTGGGAGTGAAATGGGGCACATCTGGACAGGTTGTCAGTCCATTGCAGAGCTAACTACAAGAGCCAGACAGTCAGTCAAATTCACATCCAGATTTACAGCTAATTTAGGATCAGTAATTAACCTTAATGTGCATGTCTTTGGAGTCAGAAGCACCCAGAGGAAACAAAAAGGCCCCAGCCAACCAGGTGTGCTATTTAATAAAGTATAGAATGTCCAAAAAAGGACTATTTGATGGTTAAAAGTGAAACAAACAAGAAAAACCACTCATGTGTTCAAACAGATTGATGACCTTTTACACCTGACAAAACGCTTTGGAACCTTAACACTTAATAACAGTGATTTTTTGGGAGAGGGCTCTATTTTCCAGCTGTTTCCCAGTGTGATATACAAGGCACACACTGTGTGATTTTCAATCTAATTGTAAAGTCTTTACCGAGTCCAAATGTGCAATGTCCCATATCAATGAATGTACACAAAGACACCTGTGCCAGCATTTTAATCACACCCTATGTTAGACCTTTTGCCGCAGCTGCACTGCAGTAGCTTGCATTAACACTGAGTATAAGCTCAGTGGGCATATGCGTGGGAAGATGAAATACTCTTTGCACACAGGCATGAAAACTGTGTCAAATTAAACCACTTACTCTGGTGAAATGCACTCATATCTATGAAATTTCCATAGAAATGAATTACAGCTGTGACATCTTTACCCTGACTTCGGTTCTTCACGTTTCACTGACACATTAAATTATTATTTTTTTGTACATTTGTTTGTGCTTCTGTGTATTTGTTCCTTTTAATTTTTTCTCCCAGAATTCAGGAGGTTAATATATTATTCCAAAGTCATCCCTTAGGGTCCCAGCGATGATCTCACCCTGCCTCTGCCTCAGTCTATGACGGTACAGAAAGCAGCGCTCAGTGTCTGAGCAGATAAGTCACTGCTCAGACACACTCTGTGACTCATCCCACTTGATATTATTGAAGATGAAAGTCAGACTTTCTGCTTGTCACACTTTCACATTTACTGGAAGGAAAGGAAAGGGTTCAAAGAAAGGAAAGAACATCCTGATTTATTATTGATGCAGTAAATAGAATTACTGGCTGACTTCAGCGGTGTAACCTCACTTGTTGCAAGATGAATAAACATCAAGTGCCTGTAATCTTTTATGGTTTAGTTTTAGTCTAATGTCAATGATTAGATTTTTTCTACAAATCTGAATTGTGAAAAAAAAAATCCAGTCATCTTTTCAGTCTCACTTTCTACCTAGATGTTAACAAATTATTCAGCTACAGGCTAATCCAACTGTGTTATTAACTGAGGATTGATTATGGTGATATCTGTTAAATTTTTGCACTTTTTTTCCTTTTTATTAATTTGAATGACTATTTACAATACACATGTTTAACTCACTAGCTCACTCATTAGGTGCTCTTCACCAGTTGGGGCCTTTTTGCCTTTAGAATAGATTTACTTATTTCTGGCAAGGAAGTATTTCTCAGAGATTTTGGTCTGTATAGACATGAAAGCTTGAAAGGTGCTCTACTGGATTGAGATCTGGTGGCTGGAGAGTGTATTTGAGTTGTAGGCAGTCATCAGAAGATGGTACACTGTGGTCAAAAAGGGAAGGACATGGTCACCAACAATACCGAGGTAGGCTGTGGCATTTAAACAATGCTCAGTTGGTACCAAGGGGCCCAAAATGTGCCAAGAATACATCCCCCCCCACACCATCACACCACCACCAGGCACCAGTCTCAATCACTGATACAAGGCAGGAGGAATCCATGCTGTCACGTTGTTTATGCCAAATTCTGACATTAGCACGAATGTCAGCAGAAATCGAGACTCTTCAGACACAGCAAAGTTTGCTAATCATCTATTGTTCTGAAAACGTATGGAAGCTAACTCAAAATGGACAATACATAATTTGCATATTCAAACATATTGTCAATGTAAATAATCTTTCATTACATGTCAGCTGATCGTGTTGCTATGACTCACAGGGAACAATATTTAGGAGCAATTAATGTTTGCACTAAATCTCGTGAAAGTCTATCTCATAGTTCTTGAGATAATTCAGTCTGGACTGAAGTGTGGGACGAGCTGTCATTGATCCACAGTGACGTGTTGTTAAGATGACAAACAAACATGGCGATGAATTATATGCTGAAAGCTAAAATGTCACAAAATAACACACAACTTGTCCAAGACTGTTATAGAAGAAATACAGCTCTATAAAGGAAGTGTTTATATCTGTCAGTACAAACTAAGCTAAGACAGTTTTGACTTTGCTTTCACCAACAGAGAGTCAGCTTGGGTCATTTCCATTACCTCCACCCATTAGATCTTGATAGGTACCTGTAAACACACTTAAATTGCTGTATTTGAATCCACTGAGCACGATTCATCAGCACAGAGGTAACACCCCCCCTGCTCTCAGCTTCGCCCTGCCATCACCCTCAGATCAGCAGAAGCCATCTAGCCTCCACTCCTCACTGTTTTGACACTAATTGCACTTTGTCGAGATCAAACTGACTCACTGTGTTTTCTCCACTCAGCCCAAAATTCATTCTGACACTTGATAGTCAGTGAAAGGGGCTTCATATCTCACACATCAGACAGGTATGTAGCGTGATGTGATAAAGGCTGACTTTAATATTCAAACCTCTTATACCCCCCCCACACACACACACACACACACACTACACTCAACAGCTCCTCTCAACTTTAGAACAGCACTTTAATCTTCCAGGTCACGTTCAAAGTGGGTGAAAGCACCAGCAGTGTGTGATGAACTCTTACTGCAGATGAAGATTTACTTTCAGAAAATAATCTGGAACATGACTCCAGATCTAAAATGCAGAGGAAGCTAAATATAAAAGCTGACCCTCACACAAGCTTCTCTGTTGTGTTGATTTTCTGCACTTCCGAGTAAAATAAGTATTCAAAAGATTTATTATGACTTAGAATTCAAATTCAAAGTGGTCATGAGGAGCTCTTAGTGAATCTTTCACCAGGAGCTTTGAGGAAGTCCTCTGTGTTTGCAGTGTTTTCGCTCTACTAGTGAAGTGCTCTCCAATGGTTCATTAGTGCACACACACCGAAGCAAAATACAGGAAATTGAATCTTAAACACACAGAACTTGTTTAGATTAAAAAACAACAACAACAAAAAACAAAACAAAAAACAAATTTCACTTAATGTAAAAAGAGCAAGATCAGATGTTAGCGGTGGTCCCCAACACCCGGGCCATGGACCAGTACTGGTCCGTGAGTCGTTTGGTACCAGGCCACGAGAGTTGAGGCTCGGGTGTGAAATTTATGGTTTTCAGGGTTTTTATCATTATTTTTTTTTTTTTTTTATCGCAAACTCAGTTTCCCTGGGTCTTTTACTGAGTGCTATGAATAAATCTTCTTTGTTTTGGTACCGGTACTGTTTTTATCTTGTTGTATTTATCCGCGACACATTAAAGGCCGGTCCGTGAAAATATTGTCCGACATAAACCGGTCCGTGGCGCAAAAAAGGTTGGGGACCGCTGTCCTACAGAACTGCAGTCAGTCTTATAAATGCTCTAACACACAGTCTTCTACATGTGGACACAGTGCAGTCATATTTCAGAATAAGTTTGGAAATGAGCTTCTTACCGATAAAGTCACATGAACACTCCCTGAAGATGTAACTCAGAAGACAGAAACATTGTAAATGGATGTAAATGTGTGGTTTGCATCTCTAATATTATTTATTTGCTAACATTTAATTGGAAATATAGTGCTTTCTAGTCATCTGTGGTAATAAAGTGTTTAATAAGAATACAACAAAGTTGAAAATATGACTGACTATATGACGATATGAATAAGAACAATACTGTCATTGGAGTGGCAGAGACACCTCTGACTTCTAAATAGTTTTACCCCAGGGGCAAATCACCGTGGACCTAAATTGTTTAGCACTGTATTTGGCCTCTGCAGTTATGGCTGCCAGGTAGGTACACTTTGTAGGCTCATATAATAGCTGAAAAGACAATTGGAGATTATGCATCAGAATTTCAGGAGCGGGACCACGCCTCCAAACACGCTCCTTCCGGTTGTCATCTACATAGGTTCCCCCAGTTCTGCAAGCTGTTTTCAGTTCTTTAACTTCTTCACTTCTATTTAGTACACGGAGATCTGCCAGGCGCGGGAGCTGCCGCCAGTCCCCTTCGAGGCCTTCCCCAAACCGCAGCTCAATTCATGTCCATGCATTCACCTTTACCTACTAAAACACTGTCAAACCTAAATTGAGGATGTGGGCCCAGCTAGTGAAATGCTAATAAAATGTAAGCTGATGCTGTTGTATCTGTCTGGTTGTAGAAAATAATTCTATAAAGTTCAGCTGGAAAGACAGTAATGCTTGCAAGTCCTCCTTTGCTCTTTGTGTTTTGTTTCATCCAGCTTTTTTCTCTAGTTTCAGTCTCAACCCACATGTAAACAGCACCAGAAGACCAACAACCTCTTTAACTCATAATTAACCCAAAATATTGCCAGACACCATCTCCGGGCCTGCAGGATGTCTCCTGGCTTTTTTTTTTTTTTTTTTTTTGTTTTGCCCTTCTCTGTCTACCTTGCCAGGAGCGCTGGCAATACCTAGAACAGGGGAAGTGCATAAAGGATTAAATTATGAATGGAGATGCAGAGAGGCAGAAGAAATGGCTGTGATAATAGCACGACAGCATATTTAATTTGCAGATAATTGCACTTTGGGGGCTTTTAGGAGGCTCGTCTCACACTGGCATTTTTAATGAAATAGGCAAATGATGGCTTACAGGACAGAAAAAAACACAGAGTCATAAAAGAACCATGGCTAGGATTGGGTCAGCCGTTTTAATCATTCAGATTGTGGTGAAAAGGGAAACCGGGCCATTGCAAACCAAAAATGTTGCATGTGACTTTAGCATTATAAGGGACAGCGATGTGTAAATGTTTAGGTGACGGTGGATAAATGAGAAAATTGCATTTTTTTAATGAAAAGAAGTCAGTGTCATGATTGCAGTGAAACACACAGAGTTTGCTGCTCTTCCATGTAATCTCTGCAAGTTTTTATAGTGTAATATTTTCCAGTACTTCTTTTTAATATTACAATTTACTTTTAAATTTCATTTTCATTTCAGTTTAGTTTTGGTTAGTTTCTAGACCTGGTTTCAGAATTCATTTTAGCTTTCGTTATTATGATACGTGTGGTATTTGTCACATTTCAGCAGTTTAGAAAAACACATTCAACACAACAACTTACTGTAATGACTCGACACTTCGTCGGAAATCCCGGTGCTATTAAACACAGTCATCTCTTCTTCAGGCTGTTTGTATTAACAGACTTGACAAAAGTGTTTTCCAGTATGTTGTATTTTACCCCAGTTAGTTCATTCAGTCATTCAGTGCATTTTCATTTTGGTTAATTAAAGTGTTTATTTGAAAATTTGGATTTAGTTTATTTAGTTAACTAAAATCAGTAAAGCCAATTTATTAAATTAAATTGTTATCATAGCCTGTTTAAATCTAACTATGGGTTTTCAGACTTTCTAAATCGACTCCAAAAGCTTGTGTTTTTGAAAAAGTTCATGGAGGATTGAGAGGTCTGCTTTGGATCAGCATCCTGTTGTTAAAGTCAAAATCTTATCAGTTTCACTTTTGTGACTGTTTGACATTTACATCCAAAATGTGATATTTAATGGAATTCACTTTTCTCTTTACAGGTGCAATGTTCCCTGTGACCACAAAGAAGAAAATTTTCCCCCACCCACCCATTCACAGAGTGGAACCATCAGTCCCATATCAGATAAACCTTCCTGTGACTCTTTGTAGTCATATCTGAATATTTTAATTCACCTCCTCCACAGATTTCACCTCAACCGATCCCATTAACTGTCATTTCTTTACACAGTGGACACTGCAAGCTGGAAGTACGCTTGTGTTACTTTTATAACAGGTGCTGGTTCACAGGCAATAGTTGACTCTTTCACTTGCTTCACTGGAGTCCATAGCTGACTGTTACCACAAGTTAACAATCACATTAATGCTTTAGCTGCCCTATGATCCTGAGTGGAGGCCCAGTGCCACAAGCACTTGTGTAATTTTCTTTTTAGTTCTAACTAAAATTGGCATATCATTAAAAAATTGAAGAACTTTATTTTCTGGGTTTAGTTGTATTTTGTAGAGAAATAGAAGACATAACCATAATCAGCTTTTAAACAGAAGACTTTTTTTCTACACATCCAATTCAGTTACACTAGCAGCTTTTCAAATCCTGCCCTGAATTTGAGACTCAAATCAGATCTCTTTAAGACTTAGTTTGTTTTTTGAGGGATTATATTATCATATATAACAATTAATTTTGGAATAGGAAATTGCTCTCAACCTTAGTCTAAAATCCTGATTGCAGTGCAGCTAAATGCTGTCATTGTCATGGTAACAAGCTTACAGTGTGAACACAAAATTTTTAATTTTTGAAAGGTTTTGAAGATGGAGCTGCCGGGCAGGAAGAAAAGAGGAAGACCACAGGGAAGATTCATGGATGTAGTGAAGCGGGACAGAGGGTTGGTGTGACAGAGGCAGGATGCTAGGGATAGAGCAAGATGGATGCCACTGTGGTAACCCCTAAAGGGAACGGTCGAAGAAGAAAAAGAAGAAAGAGACGGAGAAGAAGGATAAACTGATTACCTTTAAGTTTATGAAAGGTGACATATTTTATAGGATTAATTATATATTTCACCAAAATCATTGAGATTCATCCTTTGTTGTCGATTATTCATCTGCACTGAATTTCATGACAATCAATCAAATGCCTGACAAGACAGGTGACTGAAGGCCAGAAACATCAGTCTGGTGGTGACAATGGAGGAAAAGTGTGGTCATAATGTGGAAACCCTGAAGGTCAGTAGTGACCTGCCCTAGTAGTTGTTAGGCTATACAACTCTGAAATAAGGTACAGTGTTTTTTGGTTCAGATTTGGTTCATGATTTTAAAGCCTTTTCCTGAGTTTCCAGCTGATGATGTGGCTGTTTCTCCATCTGCAAAACAGAAAGCTGATGTTTGTTTTCAGATTTTATTCAGTCTCTAGTACACCTCATGTTTTCCACCACAGTTGCATGTGGTGTCAGCACTGTCTGGGCAGAGGATGCATTTAATTTATGAGCTGAATCCTCTGGCACTGTGGACACTGTGGATTTAGCACAGAAACAGAAAAACACCTTTATGTCATCATCCAAAGACAACTCTGTTACACCAGCTCGTCCAATTCTGGCCTACATACTGTAAATGTAATGCTCACATTTTTTAAGTAATAACCTCACTGAATGTGGAGCGAATCTTGCACGTATGAGACATGTTTGGTCAAAAGCAGCATTTGCATGAGTGTGGGATAGCTTATGTATTTATGAAATGAGAGTAGCTAAAACATGTTTAACCCATTTCTGCTTATTTTGCAGACAAGTGCTTTGTAGAAACTTAAATCTGCAGATATATAAATTTATTTTATATAACATTTACATTTATATTGTATATAACATTTATATAGCACATATGATGAGATGATCAATGTCATTCACTTCTCCTGGCAGTGGTTTTAGTTAATCACGTGTTGTGCAGCACTGCAGCAGTCCCACTAAAGGGTCGGGTATATATTTGATTTTCGCACCAGCATCTTCATCTGTGAACACTGTGACATTGTCATGAAGCTGATGGTGCCTTAAAATATCGTTAGCTACACTTTAACACACTGAGAGCCTGTGTCCTCTACATATAACGCAGCACTCCTCCACCTGCGACAGTTGTCTGCAGCAGACATTTGTAATATCTCCTCCTTCTGACCGCTTTCTTGCTGGTCAGTTTGCCACTTTGAGTCTTGTGAGCACAGAAGTGGAAAAAAGGTAATCTGTGTCTGTGAGGAAGAAGTGCACACGCTTGACAGCTCACGAGTGCCCAAACAAACTGTAGGTGGAGATTCCCATTTTGCAGATTAATGAGGTAATTCACGCAAATGGTTTGGTTTCTAATTAGCATACTGTAATGAAGGGAGCAGCCCACTTCATTCTTTTACTTCTATCTTCTGCCTTAGGTTTGTTGTATCTTACACTGGCATTCACGGGCAAATTAATACAAAGAGACAACTGTGACCTCCTGAAGAGGATGTGCGCGTGAGTGTGTGTGCACCACCTGTTTTTTTCAGCCATCTGTGGTGTCAGATGTTTGGAAGGAAGCTAGAAGTTGCTTAACCCGGTGTGACAAACATTATTTGGCGTTTACGCTGCACACACACACACACACACACACACACACACACACACACACACACTGCTCATCTTTGCTAAATTACTCGTTCTGCTTGTTCATGATTTTTTTTTTCTATGTCCTCTCCCTCTTTCTCCTTTCTGTTCAGCTCTGTTATGTTTTTTCTCTTAATGACATTGCCTAATGGCCACAGGAGTGTCTGTGACAAAATTAATGATTACAGAACAACAGCTAAACTGCAGAAGTAATATTATATGTGTCAACATGTTGCTGCAGATCAGTTCATTTACATGAAGAAGAGCTTTTAGGAGAATGGATTAGATTCATAAACCTATATTTAGACATTACATTACAAAGTGAGCAACTAGCTGTGTTTAAAAAATGAGCTCTGAGTTATTAATACTGATGTTTTACTTCATATCTTCCGCTATATAAGTTATGATAACATTGTACTCAGTGAGTTAATTTGCCTTTTTTTAAATTAAGCTTCACTCTGTAGAATACAAACACACTGAACTACTGACCCAAACAGTCAAGAGTGTCCCGAACTGTCAAAATAATCATGCAGTTACTAATGTAACTATTTTAGTTCCTTTATCAAAGAAATGTAACTTGTGAAATATGATAACTTTTGAGGATTTATGTGGTTTGTCTTATAAACAATATGAACAATATTGTCCTCATGACATCTGAGAAGAGTTTGAATATCATATTACAAGGAAATACTGGCAATCCCTGCAAGACTGATTGATAAAATGTCAAACCTGAGGACAAACTTAAAGCCTGTATAGGACACTTCTGGGCTTATTTGAACAGTTAGAAACACTTCACGTTACAGACTCGGGTCGCTTAGAGCAACGCAATGTTACTGGCAGATGAGCCGAGGTGCAAATTAAAACAGGTAAACTAAATGGATCCTGCGTAGCCAAAGAAAAACCTCCTTCAAGCCATTGTACTCTTCCACTGCCTTTGAAGAATTGCTTTTCATCCAATCATCATATTTACATTGATATATGTCCATTAATATGGTCTGTTCCTTTTAGATAAATAAATTGAAATTTATTTGAGAGACTGAATATTACTGCATTATAACTGCATGTCCAAAAATGTAACCAGTATTTTGATTATTGCCTTAAATTACTTTCGTAGTAACTATACCTGATTCAAATTGCATTGGTCATTGTGATGTTAATTCAGTTAAGTAACTTTTACAGCAGTATTAACAAAAGCTCCTCCTCAGCACTTCTACAGAGTGATTTTGTTACCTTAATTTGTATTTGTATTTTGTTCTCGGGACATGAATGCTTTGACTTTCTAAGAAGTGGAGCCACACAGCAGTAAGTACGAAATAAGACTCAAGCCCAGACTTTTTAATGACTTTAGTTTGTGTGGGTTTTGGATACTGAAGGATTACATTAACATATACAATAATTTATGTAATTACAATAAGTAATTTTCCATAATAAGATAACATAAAAATATATATTAACCCAAAAGCAAAAAGTAAAAAACAGCTTAATAAAATCAATATAACAAAATATCTAAAGGAGGAGTTTAGGTACATAGAAAATATGAATGACTGAATCATTGAGATTTATCCTCTGGTGCTCATTGGCTGTGCTGGATTTAATGACACTGAAGGCCAAATATATTCATCTGTTTGCAATACTGTAGGAAACATGTAGAGTAAAGTAAGGTAAGAGTAAAGTAAGAATCTGTGTACCATGAGTGTGAGAGGCAAAGCGTGGATCTGTGTGAAGAAGTATCTGTACAAAAGGTGTCTGATATCTGTTTCCAGTGTTCATTTAGTTTCTTGTATGTCTCTATATTTCCTGCAGCAATTGCATGTGTGTCAGTGTTCTAGTTTTACTATTTGGTCATGTTCTATCTTTAATTTATGATGTTATGTGAACTAAATCCATTGTCCTGATGGAACAATGTGTGGAAAAGTTAGGCTATAACCCCTGACTGCTTCACTGACAGAGCAGCGAAAGATTATGTTTTACTGGCATGTAGGGATCTGGATGGATGTAAAACTTGGCAATTGTGAGTGAACTGCTCAGATAAATGTGTTTAAAAAAAAGGCTGCTTCAGCTGGACTACATCCTATCTTCTCAGAAATGACTCCATAAAGCAAGCCGTTCTCCTTCAGCTGATCACCCATGTGATCAGCGTCAATGCCAGGATGCTGTAAAGAATTAAAGACCTGATGTCCGAACAGGACGGCAGAGCAGAGAGCTGCGAGATCCTTCCATGTACCTGTCAGCCTGAAATGATGGCTCACTTCCTGCTGGCTGGAGAAACACTAATCATCTCCATCTGGATTGAGAGAAATCTTCAATGTGTGTGTGTGTTTGCTTCAAACAGCAGGAAACCTTACACCTACGTTAGGTCAGTGGATGACTTGAACATATGTGTTCACCTGATGCCGTACTTTCTGGAAAGAGGAAGAAACGATTGGTCAAACTCCAAGAGCTTGAGAATAAAATCGGAGGTGACTTCATGATTACTGCACTTTCTCACATGCTGGGGATTTCTCCCCTGCTGTCAGGTCGATAAGACTGTGGAGGTTTGGCTAAACCGTATCTTATTTTTTACAGACTGCCAAAGCTGTCTACTACTATTATAGAGCCAGCTATGAGATGAATAATAATAGGGCGGGTATATTGTGAAAAAGTCGGCCAAGATACCTGAAAAGATGTGTTCACACAGCTGTATGAAACGGTCTTACAGGGTAGATTTAACAGTTTAACTGCTCGGTCGCTGCTATTAACAAATACAAATGTAAAAAAAAACCTAGCATTAGCTGAACCAACACAGGAAAAACGGTGAGGCGCAATCAGAGTATCTGAAGGCAAGGCAAGTTTATTTATATAGTACAATTCAACAGCAAGGTGATTCAAAGTGCTTTACAGAGACATTAAAAAACAGAAACAAATAAAAAGCATGATTTAAAATGGAAAAAAAGAGTAAGTTTCAAAATTTAAGCTTAAAAGTAAAACAGTGCAGATTTGGTGCTTTATTCAAATGCAGCTGAGAACAGGTGAGTCTTCAACCCGGATTTAAATAAACTGAGTGTTTCAGCTGATCTGAGGCTTTCTGGGAGTTTGTTCCAGATATAAGGAGCATAAAAGCTGAATGCAGCTTCTCCGTGTCTGGTTCTGACTCTGGGAACTGATAAAAAAAACACAGATCCAGATGACCTGAGGGATCTGGAAGGTTCATACTGGGTCAGGAGGAGCTTTATAGACCAGCATCAGAACTATCTTCTGACGGACAGGCAGCCAGTGTAAAGACCTCAGAGCTGGACTGATGTGGTCCACTTTTTTGGTCTTAGTGAGGACTCGAGCAGCAGAGTTGAACTTTTTTTATCAAACTGAATCTCTTATAGGCTTTAAACATCGACCACATTAACAGAAAAAAAAAAAAAAAGGCGTCATTTGTCAGTCGGTGAAGAATTCCAGTCTCGACCAGCTTGTTTTTTTAAACAGGACATGCTGAGCAAAGGGAGTATCTGGCGGAGAAACTAAGGGACGGTGGACACTAACAGTAGGGAGGCTTTTTAACCAAAAACATAATGCAACAATCAGCGACCTGTCAGAGAACTGAAAACAAAACACTGTCACAAGAAATTTGTGTAGGATAACACACTTTATTTCACAACTGTCACACTTTAAACTGGAGACGTTAGATGGCGGTTGGGGAGGATGGACATGTTGCCTGCCTGGTTAAATACAAGACCTCGCCCCCAGGTTTTTAGCATTTTCTAACATTACTAAAAAATGGTCAGAGAGATGAATTCCCACATAAAAAAAGTGTTGAGTGCTAATGCATAAGGACAGCATTTTGGAAGCAGCAGACGAGGCCTATAAGGAGCATTGATGATGGTATCTTGCATTTATGGGGCGCCGTTTTCATATTTAAAACACGATTTTAAATGTTAAATCTAAATGTTAAATGTTAAATCTAAATATTATATTTAAATCTAAATGTTACAGGAAACTAAAGCTAACATGCAAATTGATTTCATGTTAGCAATCAATTTGCCGCTGGACATGTGCTGCAGCAATTGTGAAGTGGAGACTGCAGCTGCTGAGAGTGCACTACTGCTGAACCTTTGAATGGCTGACAAAACGGATCTTCTGATGTTTTCAGCTAAATCGCTGGACGTGCTGGTAGGCAAGAAGTGAAGCAGCTCATGGCGGTGAGAAGTGACCATCATTGGAGAGCAGACACAATCTGACCACTACCGGCACACTTTTCCACTGGAGGTTTTTGTAAAGCTTTTATTTTGGTATTTCCGTTGAGCCGTACAGTAAATTTGCATGTTAGCTAAATATTTAGTTTCCTGTAACATTTAGATTTAACAATTAACATTTAGATTTAAATACAATATTTAGATTTAGCATTTAGATTTAAATATATTTAGATTTAACATTTAAAATTGTGTTTTAAATATGAAAAGTTACAAATATTTTACTAAATAGTGTAAAAAATTACTCAAAAAAAACCAAAACATGTTTTTGTTAGGTTTTGAGCTAAATGTGAAAAAATGTTGCCGTTAATTTCAGCATGTTTCACTTTACAAACGGCGCCCCATATGCATTACTACCCGGAGCCCTACATTAACTAAGCAAGGCAACAAGCCTCCCATCCTAATACAGGAACACTGACCCCTTCATTATCTGCCTTCATTCCCAGCAGCCCTAACCAGCTGCGAACGACACCTTCCTCTAAGGTGAATGCAGTCCCACCATGTAGCTTCCTGCTCCTTCTTACACACACACTTCCCAAATGCCCTTTTAATCAAATCCTACGATCCCAAACGCTGTGCAGTTAACCACACCTGATATCAATCAGTCATTCCTGTTGGACCAATGATAAGTTCAAAGTTCATCTCAGTCACATTATAATCATTTGCCCTATTGATAGTGTCTGTCTGCTAAGGGGGCAGTGTGTCGCTAGATTAACCACATAGAATCAAATCTGAGTGATTGTGACCTTCTCAGGTCAATATTTAAGATATTATAGGAGCACAGGTGCCTCATTAACTGTCTTTGCAGCCAGCAAAATGGCATTAGCAGCTGCACTTTTCACCACTGGAGCTTCATTTGATAACTAACAAAGAATGAGACTCTACATTGTGAAAACTTTTAATTATAGCTCTGCAAAGATGCATATTAAGGTTGGACTGAAGATGTTTTGAAGACTCAAGGAAAAATTTAAGAGGTAAGACAGAGCTCATGCTGTAAAAGTTAAGTGTAGGTTGTTCCCGTTATACGAGGCACACTCACCTTTAGTCACAGTGACCTTTCCTTGATGGCATCCTAAACTTGTAACAAACTTCTTACGGCCAACTTCCACTCATCAAACTTTGGTTCTTTTTCTTTTTTGACGCTTTTTTCTGGTCATTATTTTGTAATTGACCGCATGCACTTATTGCTGTATCACACTTAATCTCTGAATATAACGAAACCTGCTGTAAATTGGACAAACTTTTCTTTCTGTAGAAAAAGACCATGTCTCTTATTTCTGGGTCAAAGCATCTACTGCACTGGATATTTGGATGGATTTATATGGATTTTTAATGTGCTGCAGCACTTTGTCCCTTGCTGTTGAAGGGACACGGGTCATAAAATGATTCAGTCATTCCAGCCTTCTGGAGCATTTTATTAGTATTTTCCAAGTGTAGCATGCCTTTAAGCTAAGGTTTTTAAAAGAAACTCTCTGTGTATGCAACACTTCTTGGTTTCCTGGACACCAAAACTAAAATTATGGTACGGAGATTCAGCTGAAGACCACAATTCTTAATATATTAATGCCTAACCTTGTGTTGTGTACTTATAGCAACAACTGTATCCATTCTCAGTGTCTTTTTGTTATATTCCACATTTGCCAGTCAGATGCAGGTGCTGTACCATCTCTAACTGACTCAAAACAATCTAATGCTTATCCTTAAACTTTTAGATGTTGTAGCCCGTACTGACCTGATTACATTTTGATTAGCTATGAAATAAAGGAGTGTGTCTTCCATTAAATTCTAACTTAGAAATATTAGTTCAGGAAACCAATAAATAATATATTCTCCTCACTTGATGATTATGGATCAGCTGCACTGCATCACAAACATTTTAACTTCAAAGTGATGCACAAGTTGTTATATGTTGAGGTGCAACATGAACTTATTGTGTGGCAGATTCAATTTATTTTTAACATCCTTTTACTGAATTTTTATTACATTTTATTCTCTCGTTTGGAGCACTGGGTGGGCATTAGGGGCACAGCACTGGAGTGGTTCAGGTCCTACTTGACGGGGCGAACTTTTTGTGTCAGCCTTGGTGACTATGTGTCGTCCTCCGCTCCCCTCTTGTGTGGTGTCCCACAGGGCTCAGTTCTAGGCCCCCTCCTCTTCTCTTTATATCGGCTTCCTCTTGGTTCTGTACTGAGAAAGCACGGCATTGCTTTCCACTTTTATGCTGATGACTGTCAGATCTATGTCCCTCTAAAGAAAAAAGGCAGATACCTTACACAGCCATTACTTCAGTGTCTCGATGACATTAAGGCTTGGATGTCTGTTAACTTTTTAAAATTCAATGATAAAAAGACAGAGGTGATGGTTTTGGTAGCCCCACTGAGACCCCCAATGTGTATGTAGATTCCCTGGCACAGTATGTTAAGCCAACTGTCACAAACCTGGGGGTCAAAGTGGACTGTGATCTGAAGTTTGATAATCAAATTAAGGCAGTGGTAAAATCTGGCTTCTTTCACCTCAGGCAGCTGGCAAAAATAAAACCAATTCTTTCACGGCAGCACTTTGAGACAGTGATCCACGCCTTTGTTAGCACTCGGCTGGATTACTGTAATGCACTTTATATTGGGGTCAGTGCATTATATATTAGTCATCTACAGAGGGTGCAAAATGCCGCAGCTCGTCTTTTAACAGGCACTCGAAAGTTTGAGCACATTTCCCCTGTTTTAGCTTCACTTCACTGGCTGCCCATTTCTTTTAGGATTCATTTTAAAATTCTTTTATTTACTTTTAAAGCTCTACATGGCCTAGCTCCATCTTATCTTTCTGAGCTGCTACAGCCTTATACACCCACCCGCTCTCTCAGGTCAGCTGATCAGCTGCTCCTGAAGATACCCAGGACTGGGCGTAAACTTAGAGGAGATCGTGCTTTTGCTGTAGCAGCTCCAAAACTGTGGAACAAGCTTCCTTTAGAGATTAGACAGGCCACTTCTTTATCTGTTTTTAAGTCATTCTTGAAAACCCTACCTCTTTACCCTGGCCTTTGACACCACGTGAGATGTTGGTTTTTTATTTTAGTTGTTTTTAGGTGATTCGATGCTGTTTTATCTTGTTTTTGTTTTAACATAGGGCTGTTTTAATTTTGTTTTATGTGTTTTATTTATTTATTTTGCTGTTTTCTGTTATTCTATTGTTTTAACTTATTTTCTGTACAGCACTTTGTTCCTGTGCTGGGTATTTTAAAGTGCTTTATAAATAAAATTGGATTGGATTGGATTATCTCACTTTACTTTGACCATAAGCAATCTGTCACATCCACCAACTCAGCTCTAGTCAGAGTATTTCAGAAACTGCAGATATGCTGGCATTTGAAGATGTCAGAAAAAGAAAATATCCAGTGAGTGGCAAAAATGCTTTGTTGATACTAGAGGTCAAAAGAGAAAGGCCACACTGCTTTAAGCTATCAGGAAGGAAAAGTAACTTAAGTAACCACTCATTACAAAAAAGCTATGCACGAGAGTCTCTGAATGCACAATAGGTTGAACCTTGAAACAGATGGAGTACATCTACGCAAGACCAGGTGTCAATCGTGTAAGAACAGGATATTAAGAGCTCGATTCACATGGGGTAACCAAAATTGGACAACAGAAAATAAAGTTGGGGGGGGGAAATGGCCTTGTCTGATATATCTCAAATTCTATTGCAATGTTCAGATGGTACGATCAGAATTTGGAGTAATCAACATGAAAGCATGGATCCTTCCTCGCTATCAGTGGGATTAGAGTTGGGGCTGTTTTTTTTTTTTTTTGTTTGTTTGTTTTTTTCCCTTGGGAAATATCTTCTCACAGTCTTTGAGCTTAGTACCAGCTGACCACAGGCTACATGATTACTGCTGCTGATCATGTCCTTCATGACCTTAAACATGACGATGAGTTCCATGTTCTCAAATTGCTTTCACAGTTACCAGATCTCAGTCCAGTAGAGCGACCTCGGAATGTAGCAGAACAGGAGATTCCCATCATTGATGTGTAGCCGACAGATCTATGTGATGCTGTCATGTTATCATTTTGTTGAATCCTTGATCCAGAACAATCTCAGTCTCATCAAAGTTTTTTTTTTTTTTTTCTATTCAAGCGAGAACTTCCTCTTGTAATCCTGTTGTGTATGTTTCACAGCACAGACATCCGTGGAGTCCTGTCACTTCTTAAATTACTGTTTTGGTCAGACAAGGAAAAACTGCAGATCTCTCTTGGGACAGAGACAAACATTTCTCTTTCAAACATGCATCCTAGTGTTCCTCGGGACGAACAGATGGAAATAATTCCTTGTATTCATTTTAAAGTGTTGGGTTAGCACACAATCGCGCATCTTGACTTTTAGATATTTTGCTCCTATTGCTTGAATTCCTGTTCATTGCCCTACAAGGTCTGCAAAAACAATTTTCCCTGGTCAGATCTACTCAAAGAGTGGGAATGAAACCATATTGAAATCATTAAAGGACCTGTGCACTGTTGGCTGCATTTCTCAGCCTCTTGCAGGTAAGAGCTGAAGTCAAACCACAATGCATATCTGAAATATCTGGCTGGAGGAATGTGTGTGTGCCATGCTGATTTCTATCCTGAGGTGTGTTTTCAAGGTCTCAGGCTGCATGGAGGTCCCTGCTCCGGGCCTGCTCCACATTAAAGCCACATGTCTATGTTTTTCTTTCCTACAGGCATGTGATACCTGCAGCTCTCACACTGGCACATGTGCACAATGCTGTCTTAGGATGGAAACCTCATGAGTCCATATGATCTTACTCAGTGTAAAATATTAGATGACTCACAGAGGTTTTATAAACATTTATAGGTGCGTGAAGCCTGTTTGAAATGTATAATCTTTGATGACTCCAAAGAACAGGTGAGGTAAATGGTAATTGTTGGAAAAAATTACCAAATGCACCAGTTACATTGCATGTATTTATTAGGGAACATACACTAAAAGAAACTGGCAATAAAAGTCTTCACTAGTGCCTATAAAATATTGCAATGTTTCATAACGCAAAATTAAATCATAAAGCTGCAAAAACGGATATTTTTGCCCATTAGCGGACAGAAAAATTTGCAAACGAATGTATGGGGTTGGGGGTGTGTTACGGTACCTTTTTTTACGCCTCAGTGTGAGCAGGCACCTGTGAAACTGAAGGATGATGCACCCTCATACAGTAACTTTTCCATCATAAGGTAGGCCCATATTCATCTACCTTTTTGACTCTAATGAGGACCATCATTTACAAAATGAACATAATATTTTATTAAATAACACCCTTGAACTTCCGAGGAAAGAATTTATTGAGGTCATAGTTCAAACGGACCAAAGGGGGTATTTCCATCCAACTCTACATGAGCAGGTTTGCTTTTGCAACCAGAACAGCTCCCTCTCCAGGTCATTAGAAAGATGCAGCTGTGTGCTGTAGATTAAATGGCCCGTTATACCTGCCTCTGTTGCCCTTGTGAATGGTGAATGAAATATGAGCGTGCAACCATGTTGGTTCTTATTTTTTTGGTGAAAACATTAAAAAAAGAAAAGAACTCTGTTTTTGCACAGATGTGTTTAAAATGTATGTCGTAGTCATACAGTTTATTCACACAAAGACCCAGAAATGTGATGGTTATGATATAATCTTGTTCTCCCTTACTTGCACACACTAACACACACTCAGAGTTGGACAGGAAGGGGTTGAGTTTTGCGTTTCCTGTGCTGTATTCCCCACTCTCGGCTCATGCCTTGATGTGAAACGTTCCCCATTTCCTGCAGCTCCCAGGTGAGTGTGTGGCTGGAAACTAATGTTTTCACTGGGAAATTGAAAATCTCCTATATTCACCTTCTTTCCAGCAGTTATTTTCAATGTTTTTCCACTACCTTTCTCTATTGCAAAGACAGGTATGTGGGCCTTTTTTTTTTTTTTTTTTTTGCAAATTTGCTGCAAATTTACAGATTAATTCTGGGATATAGTTGAGTAATCAGAACTAACAATGAAATGAAATGTATCCAGCAACCTATCATGCAAATAAATTCTGTCTGGCCGTGTCAACAACAGTTTCTCAAAGCCAATTTAAAAAAAACCATATAGGGCTGTAATGGGCCTTGGAAAGAGGTCCTGACCTTTTTCTCATTCATTAGCTGGTAAAAATTCATGTCTGCAAATCAATGATTTTGAAAACATAATCTAACTATTATTGTTTCTGCATATTGTTCTTTATACTGTAGAAACACTAAAATTCTTCCCAGATGGAAAACACATGAACTCTACCTGGATTTGGTGTTGAGCTGCAGCCTGTCTGCATTTTTTTTTTCTGCCTCTGTCTGTTTTCCCCTTCTTCCTTCAAGCTCTACCTGTCTTCTTGTCTTCCAATCTTTTCCATAACCTCTTTCTGTTTACTTCATCTTCTCCCTGTTCACTCAGTTTCTTTTATATTCAGTTTCAACGCTGCTGAGGCGGAGTTGTCTGTCTTTACGATGTGCCGGTTACGATGCCTTAGGGCGCGCCATTTCCATGTTGATCCGCTCCTCAAAACAGACTCAGACATGCTTTGCTATGCACAATATCTGATAGCAATGATGTATTACAATACCTGCAACCTCTTTTTAAAAAAGACCAGAATTGTGCTGAATTAGGTAGAAAAGAGTCCCTACAGTTTATAGGGACACTCAAGAGTGTACTCAGCATGCCTGCAGCAAACTACTTGGAGGGGGCGGAAGACTGGACTGGTAATGTAGGAGCTAAACATTTTAGTCAAAGTTTCAGTAAAATACTGTTGGGATGGAACTACACAAATCATTTTACAGTAGCTGTGTTGGTGTTCAGCGTAGCAGCTGCAGGCTTACTCTTTTAAGGTTTAAATGAGTGAGAGGAAGAGACACCAGGGCTGACAGCAGCAACTGCGGTGCAGTTCAACATCAATGTTTTTTAATTAGAGGTGAGAATTTAAACCTTCTGAAGCAGTGTGGCTATTATAATGAAAGACTCTACCTACTCTATAAAATGTCTTCTTAAAAAAAAAACCCCAAAAACAATCATATAAGAACACATCCACCCATCCACATTAAGGGGACGGCTGTGGAGCGTGTGAGCAGCTTCAAGTTCCTGGGAGTCCACATCTCCGAGGATCTCACCTGGACGACCAACTGCTCCAAGCTGGTCAAGAAGGCTCACCAGCGCCTCTTCTTCTTGAGGACTCTGAGGAAGAACCACCTGTCCTCAGACATCCTGGTGAACTTCTATCGTTGCACCATCGAGAGCATCCTGACCAACTGTATAACAGTCTGGTACGGGAACTGCTCTGCGGAAGCGTTGCAGAGGGTCGTGAAAACTGCCCAGCGCATCGCCGGAGCACCACTTCCTGCCATAAAAGACATCTACAGGAAGCGGTGTCTGAAAAGGGCTGGGAAAATCATCAAAGACCCCAGTCACCCATCACATGGACTCTTCACCCTCCTGCCCTCTGGGAGGCGCTACAGGAGCCTCCGGACTAAGACCACCAGGTACCGGAACAGCTTCTTCCCCACAGCTGTCAGACTCCTGAACTCTGCCTCCTGACATCTGACCCATGTTAACACATGGACTGAACATACACACACCCACAATGGACAACTGTACCCTCAAACACACAATAATAACATGGACTGAACCACCACTCACAACCACTAGCACTTTATATAGCCTCTGTAGAAACTATCTACACCCTCACTTATCTTAACTGCACTACTGTATAGCTCTGTGTAAATAATCATTCTGTACATACGATAATTTTTAACCCTACAACTGTTTACAACTTGCATAGTTCCCATTTCTGTATAGCTGTATATCTCAGATTCTGTAAAGTTATTTATTTCATATTCTGTATAGTTTTTCATATTTATATCCTGTTCATATCCTGTACATAGCTTGTACTCACTACAGCCTGTACATACCTATAGTTATAGAATATTCACAACATACTTCATACTGTGTACATTATAACATACCATAATAGACCCATTTCTGTAATATACTCACATATCTATATTATTGCTAATATATATTGTAATATATCTATATCACTAAAGCACTTCTGGATGGATGCAAACTGCATTTCGTTGCCCTGTACCTGTGCATGTGCAATGACAATAAAGTTGAATTCTATTCTATTCTATTCTATTCATGCTAAACAAAGAGTCCTGAATGGTCCAGTCAGGACTTGACAGTTTTGTAGAGTGTAAATGTTTCAGAGGAGGAGGGCTACATTTTTGGGCTTTTCACTATGACATTATCTATGGCTTACCATAACACATGGTGGTTAAGCCAAGTAACCTTTCCAGTAAATAAAATAGAACAGATTTGTCAAAAATAGCTGGAGGAAGGACACAAATGCAAAGCAGAGAGGCAAAAACGATCTTTAATACAAATGAATAAAGAAAAAATACATAAAGTGCAACAATTAAAGCAAAAACAGAAATGCAAAAGGGATAAGAGGATCAAAAGAAACAAAACCCAAGAAAGTATTGAAACTTTCTCCTTGAACTTTTTTTCAGGCTGTTGGTCACTGGTTTTGTTGTAAATGTTTTCAGAATATATATGCACTTTTTATTACACAAAAGAAGCCACAAGTTACCATGGTTTTATCATACAAATAAAATGAGAATAAGTTTAATCACACAACAATGTGTGTTAGACTGGTAGGGCCCTGTGGCTGTCTATCAAAGAGCTGATGCCCCTATTAATACACACCTTTACTTTGGGGATACTTTTTAAGCTCTTCAGGTCGTATCAGAGGGTAACGTTTGAGCTCATCTGCTCATTTGTTTAATGCAGGAGTCTGTGGGAACCTGTATTCCCTATGTGCGATGATGGAAACTCTATTGAATCACTTCAGGTACAGTTGTTGATACAGTTGGTAGAGCGAAAAAAAAAATCACCTCAGCAGCAACAGAAGAAGTGACTTGTCTCTGAATACCTCACTCAGCTAAATATAGCAAAGAGATTCTTGTCTGTCAGCCTCCCCCCCCCTGTCCTTATCTTAATTATTTCCAGACCTCTCAGTCTACACCCAAACATTCACAAACACACGCATATGCACACAAGGCTGATGGAGAAGAAAATGCCAGTGTTGTGTTGATTGGCTTTTCCTGTTAAAGCTAGCCTGGGGTGTGACCCTGTGTGTGTGTGTGTGTGTGTGTGTGTGTGTGTGTGTGTGTGTGTGTGTGTGTGTGTGTGTGTGTGTGTGTGTGTGTGTGTGGAGGGGGGGGGGGTGGCATCTGTGTGCCTATGTAGGATATATTGTTTTAGTGCATGATCTTTGATCTTTTCAGACAAATAAGGAGCTGGAACAAAAATACAATTCTTTTAATTGTTAATTGAGATTCTTCTGAAAAACATTCAATCAGTTTACAGTAACTATCTAATAATTTCACGTGATTACCATAAGATAATCTAGCATAGAAAGTTCAGCAGTGGTTAAATATGCCACAATGTTGTGTTTTTTTCTTTTCACACATGCAATCCTGTGTCACTGGTGCAGTGATTAGAACTGTCGTCTCGGAGCAAGAACGTTCAGGTTTAAAATCATCTGATTGGCTGGTGCATTAACCTGTTCTCCCTGGACCTGCATGCTTTTATCTCCAGGTGATCCAGCGAGAGGTTAATTGCTAATTGGCTGTAAGTGCTGTTGTTAGCATGTCTGAGACTTCAACAGACTCAACAGAAACATCTTGGGTGTAACGTGCTCCCTTGCCATCATCAGCTGGGGTAGGTTTAGTCTCCTATAAACATTTAGAGCAGTCATTCCCAACGGCAAGAGTGCTGCGGCCCCTTAAAAACCAGAAAATCCCACAAGGCCCAGCCAATCCTAAATATTCACTTTAATTAAAATACAAGAAAAAGTGATGTATTTCCTTGAAAGGTTTATCCAAAAAACCTAACCTACATTCGTTGTTGGCTATAAATTGCTAATTCTATCCACTCATATGCCAAGTATTGAGGCCTGAGGGTGACACACCGGCCACTGGGACACAAACTTTAATAAAAAGCCAGCAAATTTCGATCAGAGTAATTAATAATATCACAAACTAACAACCTTCTATTTCCACTTTTATTTAACTCTTTATATAAAGAGATAAATTTATATAGATATGCAACTGTACATACTTCTCTATGTACTATACATCTGTTATTACTGCGGACCACCTGGAATACCTTTGTGACCCACATTTTAGGAATGACTGATTTAACCGCTGTAGCATGAACCTAGCTTTACTAGCTTTAATGTAGCTTTGATACCAATGACTGTATTGGATGATACATAACTTGACATTTTGGTTTGTTTTGTAGACATAGATACAACAGAGTTTTCTAGGGAAAAAAAATAAAAATCCCTCAAAATTTTAAGATGCAGCTAGTTGCAATGTGACGTGTGCATAACACATAGTTAAAACCTGTGAAGACTATTGCATATTCTTTAAATAGCTCAGGTATTTTTGGCTCAGCATTATCGACTGCAGCTCCAGGGTAACAAGTGTGTGGAGACGGCCATGTGTTGGCATAGATTATTAGATTATGCCCATTTTCTGGCGTCTCCTGTGCACCCCAGTCTTTTAAAGCCCCACCTATCAAACCTGGTTGGGAAACAGTCCACATAATGTTCCTGCGCAGACAGCATTATTGCTCCTCATGGATCCAAACCTCATATTTGCAATACGAAGAACATCAGCCTTTATTAACCCAAGTGCCTTCCAGCAGCAGGGGTGCATATTTCAGGTAATTGTCGACTCATATAATCTGAATGCCTGATGATTTTTTTAATGATAAAAGGATTTTAAATGGCTATCATCAGGGCTGTGTGTGTTTGAGAAATAACATTAGATGAAACTTTACTGATCTCAGTAGGCAAATTGGGCAGCAGCAGCAGCAGCAGCAACAGCAAGGAATAAAATGGCAAAAAAAAAAGACAAAATTGAGGTTTAGTACATATGTATGAAATAAACAGCTGTGAACACTGCAGGAATTATAAGCATCAGATATGTTTTACTGAGATAAATTACCTAATGGCATGGCTATCCGTCCATCAGTTATTAATAATGTCATTTGGCTAATGAGCTCGTCCTCCAGAAAACCCTTTAAATCTCAAACACACTAAGAACAAGCATGGATGGTTTGTTTCTGTCAGAGGCGATAATCATATGAGTGGATTTTGACACTGAAAAGTGAAAATGCCACTGAAATAATTGAGGTACATACGTCAAACTGGTGTGGTTGTCTCTAAACTCAGAGACGCAGGCTCTGATTAAAACACATCAGTGAGCAGCTCAGTCACATTATCCTAAGCACAAACAAATAGGTTGTTTATTTTTATTTAGTCCCACATGCTGCATTATCATGCTCAAGGAAATTCTCCCCAGATGTGTGTTTATCCGCTACTGAAAATAGTCCCCAGCAAATAAACTGTTTGCATACAGATTTTTTTTTTTTATATTTAGTGCTTTTATTTTTCTTTAATGAGTTTAATCTTCCAGATGATGCAAAAAGCACCATTTTATTTGTTTGTTTTATAGTTTCATTATCATTTCCAGTTTATCAATATTGTTAATTCCTTCTGGTTTCACATCTGTGATTGGATCAGTTTGGGCTTTCCGGTTGTTTAAAATAATGTATTTTTAAAGATAAATGTGGCAACAGGAAGTCAAAAATCAAAAAGAATCCCCACTGCAGAAAACCTTTGATGTTTGGGTGATCGGCCTGATTCAGAAAGGAAAGGTTGAGAGAAAGGACATTAAAAACAAGTGTGTGTGTGTGTGTGTGTGTGTGTGTGTGTGTGTGTGTGTGTGTGTGTGTGTGTGTGTGTATAAGCAGGTACCAGTCTATTGTTGGGGTGCCTCCCTGCAGTAAGGAAGCTGTGTCTGTGTTTAGTTGTGTTTAATATGGATATTTGTGCATTTGAAAATGACTGTGTGTGTCATGTGTGTCTCCATTTATTTTACATTATATTAATCTCTGTCTCTAGTTGCAGTCTTTTCAGGTTGTGTGTATGTTTTTCAAACAGGAAGTAATCCGTCTTTTCAAATATAATATAATATTTTAATATATATGCAGTACTTTGGATAGTTAGGGGTTCTTTACTTGCTTACATTTAGTATTTAGATTATTTAAATGCTTTTATTCCAAGCAACTGTGCAAAATGACTCCTCACAACCACTAGGGGGCAGACAGGCAAAATCATTTATTCACTTTTCAGAAACTAAATCACTGAAAAGTGGGTGTAAGTGGCTGAAAAGTTACTTTCCCTTAAGAGAAAACGGAAGTTGTTGTTGGGGACTGAAAGTTAATGACACACTGAAATCCCTAAAGTTTATGGAATTTTGGTTAATTGTATGGATTAAACAAATGACACTAATGGCTCTTATAACTTTACTGAATCGCTGAAATTACTCCAGAGATCTAAAGCGTATCTTATGTGAATATTTCCCATAATGCTGAAATGCCAAGTGTATCATATTTAATATATTAGTTTTTATGACTTTTTTCAGACTTCTACATTATTAGTGTGAATTTTCCCCCTGAGAAATCTGAAGAAATTGCACAATAAAATTTCAAGCAATAAGTTGCACAAAAATGCCAGCTGAAGTAAAAAAAATAAAAAAAATAAATTAAATTAAGACTCATACATGCACATTGATATTTAATTTTTTTTATGGGTCTAAAGTTTAAAAAATACCTGTGTCAAAAAGATGAACCATTTTGTAGTTATTTCATGGTTCAGGCTTTACAGGGTTAAAAACGAGTTCAACCGTTGTTACATTCTTTTATTCTGAAGCACATTTGAATTCATGGGATTAATTTCCTCTTTTCTTATGTATGTGTACTTTTGATATTTGTTTTGTTTTCTGTTCATTATTAATCATACTGTCTGTGTAAAACACCAGCTTCTAATCTAGGCATGGGGATATCTTTAGAGTCCTGCATATGCAAACCATGCATATGTCACAGAGGGACAACAAAACAATGAACAAGGGGAGACTGAGACAACATGAAGACAATATAGATACAGTATAATGAGACGGGGGAAGTTAGCTCAACACAAAACACATTACATATCCATTACCAAAATAAAACAGGAAATGTGACACAACATGAATCCATCCATCTTCTTCTGCTTATGTAATCCAGGGTCACAGGGAGAACATAAATCATTTGACAAAATGAGCTCTTAAGACACCGAGACCATAACAGCTGTATATAGATTCAAGGACTCAAGAGATTTTTCAAATTAGCAAAGAAAAAAAATGTATCAACATTTTTCTGGAAATGTATGTTTCCATTAAAATAGTAAATGGCCTTTATTTGTATAGCGCTTTACTAGTCCCTAAGGACCCCAAAGCGCTTTACACAACCAGTCATCCACCCATTCACACACACATTCACACACCGGTAATGGCAAACTACATCGTAGCCACAGCCACCCTGGGGCGCACTTCGTAATCCATTTAAAAATTCATCTTAAGTCACTGTCTGCTTATTCAGAAAAGTCCTGTTTAATTTTTTATAGGAGATGTACTCCAGAGAAGCTCCTCACTGTACAGGTGAGACCCTCGTGACTGACTCGCAACACAAAAGCTGCCAAAATAAGTGAAAAGCAAGGATTCTGGTATCTTACTGCCCCTGAGGATTTTTATCCCTTTCCAAATTTATTTAACAACACAAATTCAAAACAGCTGATTATTCAGCTTCATTATATGATATAAACCCTGTATTCTCTCTCCCCTTGAGCTTTTATCTCTTAACTGTCACCAGATTTTTGTTATCTTGTCCACACAAACAGCTTTATTTTAATGTAATTTGCAATTTTTCTTGCACAGAATTTATGCAGATAAAGTTATCACATCATTCCACCAAATGTTACAGTTTATGGCAATAAGACATGGAAGAAAAGCACAAAACTGCATAAAAGGTCAACCTAAACCCCCAGACATTTGAACACTTTTACTAATTTGTAATCCATGATCATTTCTGCACTAACATCTGAATGTGAAATAAAGCTTCACTCTGCTGATCTGTTACTTACAATCATCTAAAAGCCTTTATGTTCCATTATTTCTTTTACTTGTGATGTGACAGATGGACGGTGGGAGCATGTAAATAATCATAACAACAGCAAAAATGTACTGACAAGGTGAAAGTGAGGGTCTAGAATCTAGTTATAGTTCAATCACTATATCAAGCTAAATGAAAAGGCTTTAAGCTGAATTCATACTGATATAGATGTAAACTTTACATAAACTGATTTTTGTGCTCTGAGGCTGAAAAGTATGCCAAAAACTGCAATTCTTTTAACAGGCGCCTGAGGCTATATCCAAAGAAGTGAGTAACTCTCAGCAGTAGGAATACACTTGTTTACAGCTTGGACCAAAGCCGTTTTTTGTATCTATGGCTAATTTTCTACTTGTAACAGCTTCGTGCAGGGTGGAATTTTATATAACTTACCCATTTAAATTGTGTGCAAGTGGATGTAGCCACATTTAGTGACAGGTGTGTGGAAACTAGGTCAGTACTGTTTTAGTGGGCCTCACCGAAATTGACCTCTCAGCCACGTAACTGGGTAAGTTTCGTATTATTTAAAAATGCAAATCATCAACTAGCCCAAGAACTTTGTGCTCCAATTCTAGTGTGTGATGTTCAAGTATTTAGTTTGTTACACCAATATATTGTATTGATATAGTTTGCTTACCAAGCTTGCAAGCATTGGGTGATAACTACATCCTCTTGCTAACGCACTGCTTACACCAGGCTGTTTTTCTGTTTGTTTGTTTTTCATTGTTATTTTTAAGTATGAGTGATAGAGTGAAATAACATGTTTTAATTCAAGTTTATTATTTATTACATCAACGCTAAAAAGAGTTTAGTATTGATTGCTTAACTACAAAGGATTGGAAACAAATCTTTCATCCATTCTGTTTGGGAAATCTATCCATTCATTTACTTCCACTTACCTAATTCCGGGTCACAGTCAATTTAGCATGAATAATTAACCTAATTGCATGCATGTTTTTGGGCTGTCCAAAGAAGCCAGAAAGGCAAAGAACATGCACACACAAACTGGGTTGAGACTCAGAACCTTGTTGCTTTGATATTCAGTACAAATCACTGGTCCACTCTGCTTGACACTCAGGAAGCTTTAGGTTTTAAATGTGGTGCCTAAAGTTAGATATTTGGGTCACATCAGGACTGATCTCTGCAATGATGATGTGCAGCACCACTGCTGCACAGTATATGCACAAGCAAATATGCAAGTCTTTAAATTCTACATGTGTACAGATGATGTTAAAAGCTCCTTTTAGATGGCTTTTTTTTTTATTGTACTCCATCTTAAACCACAATTATGGCACAAAAATAAAAGAAAAAAGCTAAAGGATGTTGCTCAAGCTTGTGCAAGTGCAACACTAAATGTGTATCGTTTTAAGTATTGATTGAGTAGTGTTAGTTTGTTCTTTTCCTTTGTTTGATGACTTCATTTACTTTTGTTTGAGCAACCAAAAAAAAGTCAAGTGGATTTCATAATGGTTTTGAAAACACTAACAATAAAAAGCCCATTTAAGCCTCTCAGAAAATTCCCAATAGAACATCTCAGCTTTTCATTAGTTATCTATTGTTTTACAGAGTTTTTCAAATCCTGCAGGAGGCATTACTCTCAAAACAGAAACAGTAACACCCATGATGTTAACCTATTGCTCCCTCTTGATGCAGTGTAACCACTGCACTGTTAAGCCAGGGGGCTTTTTTTTTTAATCTACATAAATATACACGGTACGGTATCATATACCAAACATTAAATGTATTTTTTTCCTAAAAACTATGAAAATACAGATTTCCATGCAGTAGTGTTGCAACACAGAATCTGACATGATGTCTATGCCTATTCAGGCCTCACTGGGAACAATGTAAAGCACAAAATGTGTGGGATAAACATGTAATTGTTATACTTTTACCAGAAACGTGGAAATCTTTGATCATCTGTTTTCAAAAGCAGGCCAACACGTTCGCTGTCTGCATGTTGGCAAGAGCCCGAGGACCACTGCCAAACACAAGGGCCGCAGAGGGATTTGAATAAATGTTTCTACAATCACTGTTTCCTCGTGTCCTTTTTAGATGAATTAAAAGGAGATGATATGGTGGCTCTGCTTGTTTTGGATGCACTGTGCAAGGAATGAGACAAAGACTAAAGAAAAGCGCTCTTGCGTAAATCAAAAGTTGTTTGACTTTGGAGCCCAACTTTTTCCTTTGTGTGTTGATAAAATCAAGAACTACACAAAAAGTGTACAAGAACTAAGGAATTTTCTACACCAGTCATTGCAGTTAATCAAATCGCAATCACTATTGCTAGAATTTAGTTTCCCGTGAAAGCTCCAAGAGCAAGGCAGCTCTCAGATTGTGGTTTTTGATTGTTTTGCCAGTTTCATAAGAAAATTATAGTATGAGACACGTGCTACAGATATATATATATAAAAATTATTTACTGACCTCTTACAGCTACAATCAATAAGATTTATTAATAACATAATGTAGGGTGCGATCGTGGCTCAAGAGTTCGTCTTGTAATCGGAAGGTTGCCGGTTTGAGCCCCAGCTCCGACGGTCTTGGTCGTTGTGTCCTTGGGAAGACACTTCACCCGTTGCCTACTGGTGGTGGTCAGAGGGCCCGGTGGCGCCTGTGTCCGGCAGCCTCGCCTCTGTCAGTGCGCCCCAGGGCAGCTGTGGCTACAATGTAGCTTGCCATCACCAGTGTGTGAATGTGTGTGTGAATGGGTGGATGACTGAATGTAGTGTAAAGTGCTTTGGGGTCCATAGGGACTGAGTAAAGCACTATACAAATACAGACCATTTACCATTATGTTTAGAAACAGAGTGGACCTTTCAAATTATTTCACACATTTCCTCTTGCTTCAAATTTGTAGCTCTCTCTCAAAAAATTTGAGTGATTTCATTATTGTAAACCCGGTAAATGTGCTTTTAAAGTGCAATCAACACTTTGAAACGGTTCAAACACTGGATAATATCTCATTATGGCTTCCAGATGGACTAAATAAATAAAAAGAAGCTCGCAGCTAGCAGCATAAAATAGTGAAGAAAGGGGAGCCGATATCATGTGATGCATTATTGAGCAAAGTGTAAGAATAGTTTAAGAAGAATTTTGGCTTTCAAGTTTTCTTCAACTGACGTTAAAACAGTCTTTGTCTCTGTCCTTTGTTACTAAAGTCCTAAAGATACAACACAGTCTTAAAAATAAATACATCTGCACCACATGGGACAGAGATCTTGGCTCCTCTTGTCAGCAGCCTGCTGAGATAATTACATGGTGCAGACTACATGAACATGGCCTAATAATACACAGTGCAGACATGGCAGGCTTGTAATGTTCACCAGATCAGCAGCTTGGCCCAAAACCATTCTCGTTCTTACTCTTTTTTAATCAGTTGGAAGAAAAACTTGAACACCTGAAACAGACAGTATTATTTGTAATTGTTACTGTACGGGGGACTTCTTGAAGAAAGAAATCAGCTGCTAATCTGACCAAAAGCTTGTTTGTGTCAATGAAACTTTGAACTTTATAAGCCGATCTTTTAAACTATTCACTGAATTCTCAGCGTCACAAATTACCAACATGATGTTAACAACAACCCAAGGGAGAGCAGCAGCTCCAGTCCTTCATTAAATACCACAAGCGATTAGATGATGAGAGAGAAACTACAGGAAAAGGAAACTCCATCCACAGGTGGACCCACAAGGAAGCGTCACAGAAGAATGAAAGGGACAGAAGGACTGAGAGAGAGTGAGTGAGAGGGAAAAAAACAGGGAAAATCCCAAAAGTTATTGTTAGAGGCCAAAAACCAGGGGTATTAATATCCAGGTAAAATACCCCAGCTTGCTCCAGATCCTTTAAATCACCTTCAATTAATTCAGTGAGATTTTTTAGGTGTAACTGATTTTGCAGCTGATTCCAAGAGAAGAGAAATGGAAATGTTTTCCAAATTCAATGTTTTTTAATGTGACATAAACAAAAGTACAAATGTTGGACTAGAGTAGGATTAACCTCTTCAAATCTTATGTTATTTAGTTCCATTTAGTATGATTAATTCTTCTTTAAATAGCGCCAAAACAATACAATTATTCAGCAAAGAATTCAACCCCAGCAGTTTTTATGGGTTGTTTTGAGTTAACTCTAGTATTCAGTGAGGTTTCACGGAGTCCTGAAAACTTCACCCCTGATAAAGTCTTTTGGAGCATCATGACCTGCCTCCTGTCTGTTTTGGCTCCACAATGGGCCACAACAAACAGCTCAGCATTAACAACAGCAAGTTAATGTCAAGTGGACATTGGGTAGTGTTCAGAACCCAGCCTTAACTTCTCTGATCACCTATTCTGCTTGTCTCTAAAGCCTGTATGTTTTATACCTTGTACTTGTGAAATACTTTTAACATCTCAGTTACAGTTCTGGTATCTGCTGGTATCTGCATGCAGTTTAAATTTTGAATGGCTATACACAAATGAATTAATCATCATTTACTCATAAACACAGAAGCATAAAGTCAATCTCAAGTTCCCACAGAACATACATCCCTTAGTGCAGGTATAATGCCTTTCAAAGGCCAGAAGCTGACGTGAGCTCCGCTGAGCTGAAATGACAGAAAGGGAGCAGTCAGATACAGAAACACAAAGAACAGGAGAGATAGAGAAGGAGCTTTTCAACAATGCTGCTTAATAAATCAAACAGGCAGATGAAGGTTCTGCAGTCTTCATGAACTCCCTGCACTGTAGCAAGCATTATATCTCCCATCTCAGAGGTGAAAAATGAGGTTGAGGTAGTTACTACTACGTCAGGTTTTGTTCCCTGCTTCCCATTTCTTGTTTAAATTCCTCTTCCGCTCTGCCAAAGTTGCTTTGAGGTGATTAGTTTGGTTGAGTTTTATGGTGAGTTATATTTTTTCGAGACTTTAGTGTAATGTTGCCCAAAACTCTGTTCACTTAACAGTAATCTCCAACACTCGGTCTTCCTCCCACAGTCCAGCACCGTGCAGGTTGGGATAGATGGTGCTCTAAATTCGTTGTAGATGTGATTCTGTTTCTTTCTGTGTGGGAGCACTAGCCAGAGCACGACTGTTTACACTGCCAGTATACAAAGGCTTATACTGCCATCTTGTGGCAGTAGTGAAGACTGACAGGCTCACTTGTTTCATTCATATAGTACCGTTTCACAATAGTTCATCCCAAACTATCTTATAATGGGAGGCAAAGACTGCGTAATATTAAAGAGGAAACACCAAGTTCACAATCCCCTATTAGCAGAACTTCCTTTTCTGGAGGGTCGTCTGCTAGAACAAGGACTAAGAGAGACACAGGCGTGTTCCACTGGTTTGGGAGTTCATTGAGAAACCATGAACAACAAACACAAGAGCAAATTCGTTGCCTTTGAATACACGTCTATTGTAACAGTTGCAACAACAATTTTAAGGAAAAACAAAATTCAGTTAACATTAGCTTGTAAGGTTGCAGGTACAGGTAATAGGCACCAGTCTGTCTAGTTTGCTGTGTGAAGATGGGATGTGTCAGTATCCCTCAAGGTAATTTGTGAGCCACAGATGCCAGTTTATGATAAATCACAATCTTTCATTACATTAAATAATACATCAGAAATCAACACTTAAGAACATTTATTCTAGAGTTAAACGGCAGTCAATACGTCGTCTTTTTGGTTTTGATGAATTAATAAGTTGACTTTAGAGTGTCCAGCAGCAAAAGTAACTTTAATTTTAATAGATATTTTAATAGACATGAGACAAAGTCTGCAGCAACATCACCCTGTGACAACTGGATCGTCTCGCGACATCAAAGTACCTCAGTGTGACAGAAGGACTGGATCTACATCGTGTCAAGAATTCAGGATACGCTTTTTAGGTTTTATACAAATAAACCTTTTTCAAATTTTACCAACTTTAATGATGAAAACAGAAAACTTACAAGCATTTACATGACACTATGGAGTATTAACACAAAATTATAGCTATACCTCGAGGGTAAAGAGGATCCCGTTCTACCTGTTGTGATAAATTACAGACTTTAAATGTTTAAAATAGTGAATCATTAATCAACACATTTAACAGGTCAGACATGATTATCACAGTTTTATGGCAGTCGTGACTTTAATTTTTGTTATTCATTGTCTAGTTTGAAACTATAACTTGGCCTTATTCTGTGCAGCATCAGAGCTCAGATGGTTTCTGAGGAAATCTTGGATCTTCTTCCACATGTGGACCTCAGCTGCTGCGTGGGACTTGGGCTCACCTCCCCACAAGACTGGCTTGCCTAAAACCCCATGGAAGCTGGAAGGGCAGTAGGGTCCATAAGGTGGCTCTAAGTAGTGTCCAGCTCCAGGGTATGACACACTCTCAAACTTCTCCTTCCCGTGACGCTTCAGTCTCTCCACCATCTCATCCACGTAAGCCTTGCTGTCCCAGTTAAGGTCATCCTCAGAGGCCACAAAGAGGAAATGTCCTTTGGCTCGTTCAATGGGAATCAGGCTGCCCTTGTTCTCCTCCGCCAGAGGATTGTTTAAAACGTATTTGGTGTTGAAGGCCCCTGACTCAGTGGGAATCACTTTCTTTAAATCAAACATTAATGCAGAATGTATTTGTCTTTTCTTATAGTAGAGAGGCAAAGCTACATTGGCAGAGCAGCCATTGATCCACACTGTGGCCTCAACATCTGGTAGGTAAGAAGCAACTGATAAGGCAAGATCTCCACTTTTGGAAAGGGATATTACACCAACTTTTTTACTGGAACCCTGTGGAAAAACATGTCAATGAACAGCCATCAAAGTTGTCTTCAACAACTATGAGTCTTCCAGAATAAATTAACTCACCTTAGTTTGTTTTTTTAGAAACTCGACAGCTTCTTCCAAATAATCCAGGTGGATCTCCTTAATGTTTTTAGGCAGGTCATCGTGGCCATACAGGGCAACAGTCAGAACCAAAAATCCTCTGCTAGCCAACAGAGAGGCTCTTTTCTCTGACAGACCTCCACCAAAAGTGTACAAATCTAACACAGCTGGGAAGGGACCCCTGCCTGGAATGAAACATACATGCAAAGCAAGCATATTTTTTGTATGGAGCTAAAATTATGAGTAACTGTAACTAGGACATTTTCAAGTATGTACTTTTTTTCCTAAATGATGCTGACAAACCTGGAGGAGTAAACAGGACTCCTCGAATGTTCCCCTCTTTGACGGGGACCCGAATGACCCCATCTCCCATTAGAATCCTCTCATTAGTAGCCTCTGCCAGAATCCGGCCCTCACCTGCCTCCTCGTGCACTGAGAACTTTACCATGGATGGATTAAGGGCATTTATCTTCTGAAGTCTTTTATGCAAAGAGTCCGGTGTCATCGACCAAAGCAGACCCATCGGTTCAACCCCAACGTAGCTCCCACTGAGTGAGGGGTCTCTCTTCAAGTCAATCTCCCCGTTGCCATTGGCTCTGTAGGTGGCCGCAGATCTGAACACAGTTCCCTTGTCGTCGGTTGAGCTGGCTCTCAGGGAGACCACCTGCCTCGACCTCAGCCCGGCCACCTTCACCTGAATAGGCTCATCAAACAGACACCTGGCACTCGGGAGCAGTCTCAGCCTGACTTGGGAAGCCATGTCTTCAGCAACTTTCCTTTAAGTTACACGTTTAGACTTTGCCCTATAGAAAAATAAACAAAATAGTGCTACTGCACACGTTATTTTTTTTACTCTAAGAGGTGCTATGAACTTTAGCCTTTTAGAGTACACACTGGCCTTGTGGTAAAGTTAGAGTCCTATTGTATTTCACTCCAACTCTAGCATCCAAAGTGGATGTAAACGACGATGTGATATACGTCTTCCAGCTTTGTTTGGCTCAACAGAACTGTCAAGTTTCAAGGGTCCTGTGCGATTTTATTTTGATGCCTTCCTTCCTACTTCCCTAACCCTCTCAGACCTGCAGTAACAGAACTACAGAAGCATTAGCGCTAGCTAAAAATCTTTTCTTCCCCCACCAAGGGTAAAAGAGCAGGAAATATTTTTACATTTCTGTAAAAGCCTGAAGCCTCACCACCTAGACTTTTGTCGAGGATCAAGGGAAGACAGAGTACAAGAAAAACTTCGTAAAGACTTTAGCTTCACTAACTAGAACATTTAAACATTATACATACGACTTAAGCCTGAAAACAAAAGCTTTACCTGACGCTTAACCCTCCAAATGTGGAGGCATACACTCACGAAATCTCCCACCACGAGCAAAAAGTGTGCAGAGAGCCACGACAAACTCGAGCGCTTATCAAAACAGGAAGTTATCACTAATCCCTTCACAATAAGAGCCTGAACTGCAAACAAACGCAGAGCTGCTCGGTACCGATTATAGCCCCCCCAACCCCCCTTCCCCCCTCTCTCTTCCTCTCCACTGCATGGCTTTGGAAAATGTGAATGCGTGCACAAAATTCAGACTTTTAATTGTATTTTCTTACGTTTTAAAGCTTTATCTGCAATCATACTACATCAAAGTAATTAAGTAATAGAAAAACAACTAAATTAAAACTGAACAGTTAAACAAAAAATTCAATGTTTTTCATTGTCTACAGTACCTTAGAAAATTCAGTATGTGTTTTTTTATGTAGAAAAAGGAAACTGCTTGAAGATAAAATAATAATGATGGATTGGATTTATGTAGCGCTTTTCAAGGCACCCAATGCCACTATTCATTCACTCTCGCATTCTCACTGGTGGAGGCAAGCTACGGTTGTAGCCACAGCTGCCCTGGGGCAGACTGACAGAAGCGAGGCTGCCTACTGGTGTTGGCCCCTCCAACACCACAGATACGCTTCCCAACCCCCTGAGCCACGGTCGCCGTAATAACAACCTTTTGTTTAATAAATGCTGAAAAGCCTGGGAAATCGCACATTGACTACAATGAGACTACAATATGACTACAATAAGATTATAACAAGTATCCAACATCAGGATTTAAGGGCAGAACCAGAAATATAAGAAAATTTTAGAATTACTTACAAGAAGCATTAACAGAAGCTTGCCGAAAAATAAACAAAAAGTTGTTGGAGAGTCCAGGGCTTTTTCCAGAAACCACGTTAAGAAAAGATGCTGAATTTGTTAATCGTGAGATGAGGGACACTCACGTTTGTGTTATACACGAGGGCTAGCTTACCAAGTTACCAGGATTAAAAAAAAAAAAAAAACTACCTAAATGGCTGGCAGGTTTTCTTCAACGCACCTTAAGTTTTTGTTTGACTCCTCCCCTCATGCTGCATCTATCTGAAACTGTTCCTCGTTTCCCACATTTATGTAATCATCAAAGCACATAGTGATTTGAAAATTGCAGCTTTTCTGGTATTAAGAGATGACCACCTTACACTTAGTAAGCATATTCAATAGAACATGTTGGATTTGTTTGGAGGTATAGTTACCAGTATGTCAGGTTTTGTTCCCGGCTTCGTGTTTAAGTTCGTCTTCTTGCCAAGTTACTTTGAGGTGACTAGCTTGTTGAGTTTTTAATGGTCAGTTATAATATTTTTTTTTACATTTAGTTATAGATATTTTTTTATTTTATAAACGGGGCCCTGGGACAAAGGGGGTAAGGTCAAGAACTGGCTCCAGGATCAAACACAAAAACACTCAATAATAGATCACAGATAAAAGACCACCCCCCAGGACTACTGGTAGTGGCCATGTCCTTTCCCCAACATTTATATTCATTTCACCTAGTAATAACCTCCAACAGGTGCTCTCCAGGGACTACTATCTTCCTCCCACAGCGAAGCAAACAGAAGTTTGGGATAGATTGTGCTCAAATTGGTTGTAGATGTGATTCTGTGTCTTTTTGTGCTTTAATATCAGGCAATTATTTGTCTAATTAAATATTGACTGGCAGCTTTTCTGGGGTGTACCCTGCCTCTCCTAAATGTCGGACAGGATAGGCTCCAGCCCCCTTAATTATTGGGTAAGTGGTGGGAAGTGGTTAAGAAAAATTTAGGGATATTTTGGCTGGGGATCGTAAGCATATTATAAACTGAAGGAGTAAGTTAATATTAATAATATAAATTTACTACATTTGACAGATGTACAGATAAGAGCTAGAAGCTCCATTAACAGAAAAAGAATTAACCATGTAATATTTCTTATACCAAACAATATAGTGCCAGGGCTGGATGGCTTCCCGGCTGAGTTCTATAAGCTTTTCTGGAATATGCTGAGCCCAATATATTTAAAATGTATCCAAGGAATAAAACAAACTGGTATTATTCCCTGTGATTTAAACACAGCTGCTATCACAGTTCTTCTTAAACCTTGCAGGGATCCCACTGTCACATGTAGTTATTGATCACTCTCACTAATGAATACAGATATGAAAAAGGCAGTAACAATCAGAATTGAGAAAGTCATCTCATCCATAATTCACCTGGATCAAACTGGTTTTATCAAACACAGACACTCCCCAAACAATACACCTAGACTTTTGAATTTAACGGCTTCAACAGGAAGCCGTTAGGAAAAGCTTTGTAAAGACATTTGTGCAGAGAGCCATGACAGACTGGAGTGCTTACCAAAACAAAAAGTTACCACTGATCCCTTTGCAATAAGAACCTGAGTTGCAAACAAATGCAGAGCTGCTGGATATGTGTTTTTTTTAATAATCTCTCTTTTGAATTTAACCTTTTGGATTTAATGTCAACTTAAATACAGTTTCAGTCAGTGCAGACCTGTAATATTTGACCTGTACTGGTAAATGAGTATATAGTATTGCCAGTGTGGCAAGCACGTCCCATTTTACTTAGAGGTTAACTCTAATGGAGCCAATGTTGCTATGTGAACTTTGCTCCAGATACCATTCCTGCTATCCAGAAAGTACATCATGAAAAGCTATTCGTGTACACGCAGAACACCCAAAACAACGCGTAACAACAGTGCAATCCTCTATGCCAGGGGTCTCAAACTCGCGGCCCGCAGGACGATAGTTTTTGGCCCCCACCTTAATATGAAAATTTAATGTTAGTGCGACCCGCGAGTTTGATAATGTATTTTAATGTATGACGTATGGAGTGTTTCTTTCTTTTCTGTACCTGGCTGGCTTTGTCCTTTGGGCAAACGCGGACATACGCCCCAGCGCGCTGCGTTCACAACACTTCAAAAAAAGTTGGTTTTTTTTAAGTTGCTGCCCAGCGGGACATTATACGTATATAGATTTATACACACGTCAGTGGGATTTTTAGTTATTTTTTCACAGAGAGAGATCTCATATTAACTCTCAAAGTGATGCGTAGACGGCGGGATAAAAGAAAAGTAATGAACTCAATGCAGCCCAATTTAGTCTGCAGTCACATAGCGACACCTGTTCATCGGCAATAACAGTCCCCGGTAACCCGGACTAATTATAGAGTCGCACCGTAATTTGTCGGTCGATGTTTTTTATTTGCATTACTCCGTTTGCATTGCAGCATACATGAACATTACATATATTTCAATATAATGTAAAAAGCAGTCCAAACAACTAACATCAGAAACAGGTGATGTTATTTGTTATGTCACGGTGTCATTTCCGCTTCTTTCTCCTGTAACAACAGCCCGGCGGATAACAGTCCGTGAGCAGTCGCCTTTTTTGCGCTCCCTGTACTTTCTACCATCTGCAAATGCCACGGTGTTCGTGTCATCGTGAAAGACATGAACATCGAGCGTAAAAACAAAGGAGACTGCTACCGGCTTTTTATCTTCCGATCGCCGTGCTACGGTTGCAAGAAAAAGAAGGGGGAAATGACGTTCTCATGCGTTGAGACGTTCTCCGTCCGTCGGCTAAATGCTTGATTGAAACTTCAATCCGAATTATTATTATTTATTAAACTTTATTAAGAAACAGTATACAGAACATGTATACAACCAGAACAAAATTAACATATGCCAGGGGGTGTAATTCAAATAATTTGTAATTACTACAAATAGTAATAGTTTTCATAGCCTTTTTGTCAAGTGATCCACGAATCAATTTTATGTAACATAAAACATCATTATAGTAATGTTTAAAATTAGGCTTTTTGTTACTGTATTTGCATTTGTGAAAATAAAATTTTGCTAAGATAACTAACAAGTTTATTATAAAGTAAACATCTTCTTCTTTTTTTTGCCTTTGAAAGAAACAAAATACAACGTTTTCCCATTTCACAGTAAAGTCTTTATAGAGATGTCCAGCAATGAATCTACTGAAGTCTTTCCAAAATGTTCTAGCGTATGAACAGATCCAGAAGAGGTGTTGCACAGTCTCAGGATGGCTTCCACAAAATCCACAGTTCACATTTATGTCCCTTTTGAACTTTGTCATATAATTAGCAGGATAAAATTTATGCAGTATTTTAAATGAGACTTCCTTCACTTTATTCGTTACCAGATACTTGTTAGGAATTGCCCATACTCTTTTCCAGTTAATGTCACTGACAAAGAAATTCCAATAAGAGACCACATGTGGAATAGTTAGAGATTCTGTCTGGAACAAAGCACGAATATTCTTATTACTTTTACTATGGTTTGTTAGACAGATTCTTCCTATGTGTGAATCTAAAGGGTTGGGGAGAGAAAGATGATATGCAAGGTTGAATACCTTTAAAAAGCATTATAATACCCGTAGGTATTGCATCAAATAATATGGCATATTCTTTGGGTGTGGCTGGAAATTTATAGGTGTTTAAGAATTCTGAATAGGACATAAGCTGCCCATTAGGATTAAACAGCTGATTCACTAAAACAATCCATTCTCAACCCACCTAGAAAAAAATAATGATCTATTTTATAGGAAATGCAATATTTCTTTGTTGAGCACCGGGGCACCCCGACCTGTCTTATTTGCACAGAGAAAGTTGCGCTGCACAAGGAATACAATTTGAAACGTCATTACACAACTAGACATGCTGAGGTGGATGCAAAATACCAGGAGACGAGAGAGCGAACCGGGTTGCCAGTCTTAAAACAGAATCTACTGAGGCAGCAAGATTTCTCCAAGAAAGCAACCAAAGAGAATAATGCAGCAGTCGGAGCCACGTGGTTAGTGAGATGATTGCTAAAGCAGGGAAGCCATTCACAGAAGGTGCATTTGTCTAAAAGTGCATATTGCAGGCTGCAAATATAGTCTGTCCGGGAAAGAAAGGTCAGTTTAGCAACATCAGCCTTTCTGCCAACACCGCAGCAGATCGCATTTCTGACCTGTCAAGTGACATTTATGACCAACTGTGTGAGAAAGCCAAATGTTTCAGTGTATACTCAGTCGCTCTTGATGAGACCACAGACATCACCGACACTGCCCAGCTCCCAATGTATGTCCGTGGTGTTGATGACAGTTTTGAAGTGATGGAGGAGCTGCTCACAGTAATTCCAATGCATGGCCAGACCACCGCTCAGCAGATATTTACAAGCTGTGTGATGCCATTGAGAATGTTGGTTTGCCATGGAAGAGGTTTGTTGGAATAACAACAGATGGAGCGCCATCAATGACAGGGAGGAAACATGGACTGGTGGCACAAAACAAACTGGAAGAGGAAGGCGTGGAGGAGGCCATTGCTCTGCACTGCATCATCCATCAGCAGGTCCTTTGCAGCAAATGCCTGAAGTTTGACAATGTGATGTCTATTGTTGTGAAATGCATCAACCAAATCAGATCCAGGGGCTTAAAGCACCGAAGGTTCTGTGCTTTTTTAGAGGAAATGGAGTCAGAATATGGGGATGTGCTCGACTTCACTGAGGTACGTTGGCTCAGCAGGGGAAATGTATTAAAGAGACTTTTTGAGTTGAGAGCAGAAGTGAAGCCTTCATGGAGAAGGATGGAGTTAGTGTTCCTGTGCTAACTGATCCCAAATGGCTCATGGACTTAGCTTTTCTTGTTGATATGACACATGAGCTTAATGTACTGAACAAGACGTTACAAGGCCAGGGGCAACTTGTCAGTGCTGCCTATGACAACGTGAGAGCATTCTCCACAAAACTGGCGCTCTGGAAAGCTCAGCTCTCTCAGACAAACCTTTGCCATTTCCCAGCATGCAAGGCACTCGTGGATGCAGGCACACCATTCAGTGCTGACGAGTATGTTGATGTCATTTTGAGGCTACAGGAGGAATTTGATCACAGATTTGCTGACTTCAAGACACACAGAGCCACCTTTCACATTTTTGCGGACCCCTTCTCCTTTGATGTGCAAGATGCCCCTTCTGTGCTTCAAATGGAGCTCATTGAGCTGCAGTGCAACTCTGAACTCAAAGCAAAGTTCAGGGAGGTGAGTGGAAAAGCAGACAAGCTTGGACAATTTTTGAGAGACTTGAGCCCTAGTTTCCCTCGGCTTTCCCGAATGTTCAAGCGGACCATGTGCCTTTTTGGTAGCACATACTTGTGCCAAAAGCTCTTCTCCACTTTGAACTTCAATAAGTCCAAGTACAGGTCCAGACTTACGGATGATCATCTTCAAGACATACTGAGGGTCGCAACTGCTTCCTCCCTCAGGCCAAATCTGGCTCGGCTATGCGAGAGGAAACGCTGCCAGGTCTCTAGCAGCAAGGAGTAGGCAAGAGAAGCCATGTTCAGAAGAACAGTTCATTTTCTACAGTGTTCCATTCATGTTCAGAAGAAGGTTATAGAACTGTTAATACAGACATTTCAATCTAAATACAGCAGATATAGAAGACTGAAAGAAACACACAAGTTCACTGACTAAAAATATCTTATTATTGTTTTATTTATGTATTACAGATTGATTTATTTTCTTATTAATTCTTAATTTGTTTATTTATTTTTCATATTTTGTGTTAAAAAATAAAAATAAAGAGATTTGAGAAGATTGGAATTTTTTAACCATGCCTTTCTTGTGGAAAACCTAATGCGGCCCAGCCTCACCCAGACTCTGCCTGCAGCGGCCCCCAGCTAAATAGAGTTTGAGACCCCTGTCCTACACCATAAATCAGTAAGAGAGGGTACGACCTCTCTCATGGCCCCAAGTGGTGTGTGCAAGCCAGAGCACTCTGGAAGGCACACAGAGTCTTTACAGACTACTAAGGATCAATCCTCTATCATTATGCAATCAATTATAAAACTCTAAGCATATATGAGTAAATATTTCTAAGCATAAATGACAATCAACAATATAAACCTTACAGCTGGTTTTAATAACAGAATTTATTTGTTTCTCAAATGAGAAAGAGCTATCGAGAAACACTCCTAAATCTTTAGTTCTTAACTTTTCCAGTGGGCCAAGGTCAACATTATCTGCTAATGCTAAATAGGCTGCCGTTATTAACTAATGCTAATTTGATGTGAATTAGCATTATGCACTAATGCTAACACTTACTTTTTAACAATGTGAGTAGCTAATGCTAACACTATTTCCCTTAACTTTATAACAATGTGAACGGCCAATGCTAACACTCTTTTCCCTAGCATTACAACAATCTGAGCTGCTAATGCTAAGTAGGCCGCCATTAGCACCTACGTCTAATTTAAGGCAAATACGCATTAGAACATATCGTTTAGCATTAGCTAATAAAAGCAGTCTAATTTAATGCAAGTTAACCTCATTTACATTATAATGATGTGAGGAGTTAATGCTAAGTATGCTGCCATTAGCGGGTAATTCTAATTAGGGGTGAATAATTATTACCAGCTAATGCTAATATCATTTTCTCTTCCCTTTTAATAATGTGGGCAGCTAGAGCTAGGTAGGCTGATGCTAGCAGCTAATGCTAAAGCTAAAGCTAATTTGATGTGAATTAGCATTACATTAGTGAGGAGTTAATGCTAAGTAGACTTCCATTAGCAGGTAATGCTAATTTTAGGTGAATAGGAATTGGCAGCTAATGCTAATACCATATTTTCTTGCTTTATAACAATGTGACCAGCTAATGCTAAGTAGGTTGCCGCTCTAAGCTAATACTAATTTGAGGTGAATTAGCATTATCCGCTTATGCTAACAATGTTTTTTCATACTTTGTAACAATACGCCATTAGTGGCTAATTCTAATTTTAGATGAAAAAGGATTAATAGCTAATGCTCATACTGTTGGCTTTGTAAGAATGACAGAAGCTAATGATACAAAGTCTACCATTATTAACTATTGCTAATTTGATGTGAATTAGCATTATCCGATAATGTTAACCCTTTTCCCTGCATTATAACGATGTCAGGAGTTAATGCTAAGTGGGCTGCCATTAGGGGCTAACTCTAATTAGGTGAAAAATTATTAGCAGCTAATGGTAATATTGTTTTCCCTTCCCTTTTAACAATGTGAGCAGCTAATGCTAATTTGATGTGAATTAGCATTATATTAGTGAGCAGTTAATGCTAAGTAGGCTGCCATTATTAACTAATGCTACTTTGACGTGAATTAGCATTATGTGCTAGTGCTAATACTGTTTTCCCTTAATTTTTAACAATGTGAGCAGCTAATTCTAAGTACGCTGTTGTAAATAGCTAATCCTAATTTAGTGTGAATTAGCATTATTCAATAATGCTAACACTGTTTTCTCTTACTTATTAAAAATGATAGTAGCTAATACTAATACTCTTTTCCGTTGGGTAACAACGATGTGAGGAGTTAATGCTAAGTAGGCAGCTTTTAGCGGCTTATTCTAATTAGGGGTGAATAATTATTAGCAGCTTATGCTAATACCATTTTCTCTTTCCTTATAACAATATGAGCAGCTAATGCTAATTTGATGTGAATTAGCATTAGTAGCTAACGCTAATACCCTTTCCTCTTGTGTTATAATGTGGTGAGACGTTAATGTTAAATAGGATTCCATGAGTGACTCCTTTCCCTTGCATTATAAAGATGTGAAGAGTTTATGCTAAGTAAGCTGCCATTAGCAGCTAATGCTAATACTGTTTTCCCTTGCTTCATACAACTTGAGCAGCTATTGCTAAGTAGGCCACTTTGCTCTGCTAAGGATTTATGTGACCATGATGGAAACTGATAAGCTAATGCTGCTAAGCTAATGCTGTTTATGGGCCCTGTTAGAATCAATATTTCATTCTCATTCTGTTGTTTGAGAACAATAACAGAAAAATGTGCACTTGAGAACAAATTTATTGTGAATTCAGCTGTGAATGTAGAGTTTGTCATTATTTAAGCTTCCATTTCCAAATGTTAGCTGACACTTTATTAGGTACACTGGCATCTATCTCAGGTACACCTGTGACCTAGATGTTCCTGCAAACAGACTCCTTGGAGACCCCTACATAAATATCGACGTACTATCCAGCTAGAGTAGTGTGTCTGTCCCTGAAAATATTCCTGCATGTGTGATTGTTCATGTCTCATCTGCAGGAAACAAACATGAAGTGAGTGAAGGACACAGGAAATGTTTCCAGCTCTTCCTCCTCTATCAGACATTCTCCATACCTGAGAGTGTCCAGTCTCCAGCCTGGTTCCTTCAGTCCAGCCGAGAGCAGCTTCATTCCTGAGGCACCTGGATGATTGTAGCTCAGGTCCAGCTCTCTCAGATGGGAGGGGTTGGAGCTCAGAGCTGAGGCCAGAGAAGTACAGCCTTCCTCTGTGATCAGACAGCCTGACAGACTGCAGACACACAAAACAACAATCTATCTGTTAACATCCGTTTTCTCTTTGTCACAATAACATCTATCCATTTACATCCATTCAATGTAACTTTATTTATAAGTGACAATACCCAACAGACAACAATCGTCATCTGAAGCTGTTTAACAGTGTAAGGTAACAGCCTCCAATATTAGAGAGAAAGCATCAAACATCAGACAATCCACTGTGAGCAGCACTTGGTGATGGTGGGAAGAAGAACTCCCTTTGACACAAAGATCCTCCCAGTGAAAACAGGCTCCAGGAGGAGCATCTACCATGACTGGTTGCAGTGTGAGGGGAAAGAGAAGAGATGAGCTCAGAGAGACAAGAACAAAACACAAACTAAGGAGACAGAAGACAAAAGTTAAGGACATGCAGTAGTGACATATAAAAGCATCAGGAGTGAAAAGAGTGGAGAAGAAAGCAGAGCATCATGGGAAGTCCACCAAGAGCCTGAGCCTATAGCATGATATATTTCTCAGTGTCCTGTCTGTGTGTGAGAGACAAACAGCCTCTGTATGTGTGTGTAAATACAGCATGAATATGTAGAGGACATGTTTGTGGATATAAGTAAATGAAAGCTCTGCGTCATTTGAATCTTTGATTCTTGTTTCTGTTGCAGGTCTGTGACTGAACTTCTGGGAGGAGAAACGTTGGTTTCATGCTCTGTGATTCTGTGTTTTGTCATCTCTCTCAGGTGATGCAGAGCTCAGATGATGACCCCGCCTACGTGGTCAAATTCAAGTCTACATTCAGAACAGACCTGGAGACACGCAAGCAAAATGCCAACATTGTATATGTGAAAACTGCTGCTGGAGCCAGATTCAAGGAGCTCAAGTGTTTACCCAGATCTTACTGAACTTACTGCAGGAACAGAGGGTTGTTGGAGGGAAACCTGTGGAAGCAACAACATCCGAGCCACCAGAGAAGAAGTTGGCCCTGTTGGTGCTTCATCAGAGTGTGAACAGGAGGAAGACTCAGCTGAGAACAGTGTGGTGGATACAGAGCAGAGCCCACCATCAGTACAGAGGCCTGTCCATTAGAGTGCTGCTCCAACATGCAGCACATGTACTTGGCCACAGCTGCAACATCTGTACCTGCGTAGCTTCTTCTCTGTTGCTGCTCATATTGACAGAAATATTTGAACTGCTGCTGTGTTAAAGGGAACACTGCTGTTAGAAAGCACCTGATCTGTTTCTGCACACTGAATGTTGCACTTCTCATACTGCAGTACTATTAAAATAAGTACACAATACACTACTTTTGAACTCATGATTGAATGTTGCTGTAACAAAGCCATTAATGTGATTCAAAGTGTTCATGGTTTCCCAGCACAACAAATGATTGCATAAGTGTGACTGATCCACTTTCTAATGTGTGTGTAGCCCACACTGTGTGTCACTGTGTCACAGGTGAGTCTGTGTGTCCAGGTTCTATGAGGACAACAGGATATAGTGACTGAGTCCAGCAGCTTAAAGTCTGACTCCATCCTCCATTTAAATAACTCACAGCAACAACTGAATAGCTTTGCCTTTGTGTAGCTGACACTTCATTTTAATGTCCTTCTATTCTGGTTCATCTGGTCTCAGTTTCTATCAGCACACAGGTTTCATCAGGGACTCTATGACCTCAGTAATCTTTGCTGGGCCTTAATGCTCTGAACAAAGCTGCACATCACAAGACTAAATAGAAATGAATCAGTCTTTCATTCTCACTGCTGTTTGACTTCAGCTCTCAATGTCCCACCATAACCCATGGAAAGAATTACTGTCCATCCAGGCTCCTGAACATGAAGCTGAAGAAGGTGGAGTATTGTGAGGGCTGATGGAGATGATGATGAGGAATCCAGGAGCAGTGGGTGGATGGCAGCATCAGCATGAAGGATCAGTGTGAGAACACATCATCATCCACAAAGGAAACCAGTCTGAGTGTCTGACGCTCTTGTTAGAAAGACGCAGTCCCAGCAGTTAGCTTGTCTGCTAGTTAGCTGTGAGCTAACTCACTTTTACATTGAATACCAAACTGTGTAAACCAGGGGTGTCAAACATATGGCCCGTGGGCCAAATCCAGGCCTTGATATAATTTCATGTCAAATATTGATGAATTTTCAGGCTTGCTGATAATCAATGTGAGCACGGCTGAGATTTTATTCTGATGAGCAAACCATGTGGCCAAACACTTTAAGAGACAGACTGGGATCATACCATTATGTGAAAGAGGACGGAAATGTCCCATAGACAGCAAGGGTAGTGGTAGAGACCAGTACACAGAGAAATGGGAGCTGTATTGAAATGCAAGCGTGTCAGGAAAGAGTGAAAAAGCAAAATGAGCAGCATCTGGCTGCATTTCAGTGATATTGGAGACCACAAAGCTGAGTGCAACATTTATATAGGAGATATACAGGAGACACTGAGAGTAGAACTGATAAAATTAGGAGCTGGCTAAAGTGAGACCCATTTTTATTTCCACCCATTTTCCATTGTGGAGGACAAAAGGTTTCAAACTGGTCCAGGTCTTAAACCTCACGTGTTCTTCCTAATAGCAGTAAATGGATAAAAATAAGGCTTTTATGAAAACACTGAATAAAACTTGCTGCATTTAAAAAGACTAAATGTACAGTTCAGTATTGAATACTACATAAAATAAACTATATATAAAGTGTGTCTGAATGGCAGAGATGCAGAAATATGTGCATGTAGCACAGAGCCACGGCTCAGTGTCTGAATGAGTCTCACAGACCTGAATGTGCTGTTGAAGCCATTTATAATTATAATGTAATTCTTTACTCGTTTGATCTGCTCCTTACCACAAGCCACCAGACGTAGAAGGTTTTGGACTTTTAACTATATTTTCTGAAGTTTTACAACTTTTCTTACTGTTAAAAACCTCGTTATGGCCATTCATGCTGTACAAAGTAATTAGACATGTGTGGTATCTACAGAAACGTCAGAATCTCAGCTAAAAGTTCACAAAACCATCTCAACAACCACCAAACAGCTGAAACAGCAGGTGAACAGATCACGCAAAAAAGATGTAAACACAAATCCCCCTGATCATCTGTTTTTTAAACATGAAGTGTAGTTTTGGATGTTCATTTACTGCTGGTTCAGTGAATTTTGGTTGGACAGTGATGAAACCTGCAGCCTCAGAATCTGTGAGAAGTCTGCTTTCAGCATGCAACAGCATTGTTGTGTTGTGTGCTGTGGATCCACCTCTGAAAGCTCATCACTGTTTCACCATCATGTTTCTACTCAGACAATAACAAAGGAAACAGTTCCCAGGAACTACTTCCTGTCTTGTTAACATAAGAGTATGTTGCCCTACAAAACACCTCCACTTCTCCTCTTATTAGAGGACTGCCTTATTATTAATCCGCTAATTCTGTCAGTTGATGAAAGAAAAATGCTTGATCTCACCTGAGAGTTTCCAGTGTACAGCGTGGACTCTTCAGTCCTTCAGACAGAAGCTTCACGCCTGAATCCTTCAGGTTAATGTTACTCAGGTCCAGCTGTCTCAGATTAGAGGTCTGAGAGCTGAGACCTGAGGCCAGAGCTTCACAGCTTCTCTCTGACAGGTCACAGTGACTCAGTCTGAAAAATAACAGAAAAACAATTACAAATATAAAACACTTATGTTGAAGTGTAATGAGATACTATTATTTTTAGCAATATTTAATCTTGTTTTTGTCAGGAAACTGAGCACTGATGCAGAGCAACATGTGGAGAGAATCAGAGAAGAAGAAGTGAAGAGAGAACAGCAGTAAAACAACACTGAATTGTACAGTGTGCTTTTGATATCAACACAATGTGTCAAATTTCTTTATTTTGTATTTGTTTTAGTAGAATTGATGATTATCACTTAGATAACAACCACAGGCCAGGTCTAAATTGCACTTTGGTAACAGTTACACCCAGAAATATTTCAGAAACGTGGACAATTTGTGCTCCATTGTGTCCAGTATTGAACAAACTGAGTACCGATGACCACTTAATATTTTTGATATTTTATTTGAGTTGTTCCCACCTGATCTGTGTTAACAAGAATAAACATTTAAAAACTAAAGCTATGGTCACATATGTACTTACAGAGCTTTGTTGGAGGCTTTGACCACTGGCAGCAGCCTCAGAAGAGCCTTTTTAAAGGCTCATGTTCTCACTTAGATCATTTATTTCTACTTACATTTCTTTCTGGGAAAAATGGGGATTACTTTGGAAACAGGAAGTATTTTGCCCAATAAGCAGCCCTGGATTAGTAAATCACTCCAACATGTTCTCAGTCAGAAGAAACTGTCTTGTTATGAGGGAGAGAAGAAAAAGATTGAGGCACAGAAACTTGTCAAAAGAGAGATAAAGCAGCTAAAATCAGGTGTAAAAGTAAAGCAGAGGATGAGCTGAATAAAGGACACTGAAGGCTGGCTTGGAAAGGAATGAAGTCCATGGTGGGGATGTAGAACAAGGAGCAAAGATGAATGTGATACTGAAACAGCAGAAGACTTGGACTCATAATTCCAGCTTTGATATCATTGATTTCAATGAAGAGCTTTGTGATTGTAGCAAAGGGCTGGTAGCTCTGAGAGTCCCACTGATGAGGTGTTTGTGAAGATTCGCAGTTATCTAAAGATCTTAGAAAAAAAGGCATCTGGACTTCTTTAAGTTTCTTGAAGATGTTTCACCTTTCACCTCTCATCCAAGAAGCTTCTTTATTTCTAGGGTCAAATGGTGGATAGTCCCAGATTAGCCTGTGTACAAACAGACTTCAGCCATATGAGAGTGAGTGTGAGTGAATGAGAGCACACACAGGACACTCTGATCTCTGAATGTGTGTGACGCAGTGAAAAAGAGGATTGTACTGGATATACTGTGACTGACAAACAGAGTTTAAAGACAAAGGTGTTTGGATTAAAATGGATTATGCTAAAGTGAACGTGCTAATGAAATCTGAACTGACTGAAATGCGAAGTGAAGATAATTCAGATGTAAAAGAGAGAAAAACTGATAATAAGGTGGGGCTGGAGATCAAACACCTGATTGGTTGAGTAGATATCAGATCGACAGTTTCACAGTTTTCCCTGTGGATTATAACTTTAAGAAGATGTGACATTCATCAAGGAATCCTGCTCTCCGGATTATTTCCACGAACACTGAGCTGGAACACATCTACAGTGCTGGAAGTGCCCGTCTCACCACCAACCTCTCTGTGCACATTCACATTTCAACCCTTTGTGAGACACTAAAGGTGTAAATCGGAGTATTTATCTATGTTAGTGCAAACACCTCTAATAGGTTGGTTTAGTCTTTCCAAGTCATAACTTCCCTTGGAGTCTGTGGTCCAGGCTCCTAAAATCATCCTAGTTTAACATCGACTACAATCTAGAGGAGAGCTGCACTAACAGGTGTGACTGATGAGATCTGACCTGCAAGGATACTCATGTTTGTGTATATCAGGACAAGCAGGGAAGACCTGGACATCAACTCTGTCAGGCTGCCTGAGTCCTCTCACCCACATCAGCTCAGAACTCTGCATTATCTACTGAGACAGACTCAGAGGATCAGGGATCAGAAGTTCTACAAAGAGTAGAACCAGACTTCCTGTATAGAGGTGTGTGGGCCTACTGATCCACAGTGTCAGCACAACTTTCACATCATATTCATCTCAGCACAACTAAAACATGTGACTGACCTCAGAGTTTCAAATCGACATCGTGGATTATCCAGAAGAACACACAGCTGCTTCACTCCTGAATCCTGCAGGTTGTTGCAGTCTACACTCAGGTCCAGCTCTCTCAGATGGGAGGGGTTGGACTTCAGTGCTGCTGCCAGATAACCACAGCTGATCTCTGACAAACCACAGCCAAACAATCTGTATAAAGAATGAAAGATGTAAGTTTATTAGACAAAGTGTGAGCTTGAAATCATTCAGTGTTTCATCATCTGTTCAGAGCTGAAGAAGGTTCAGAATGTAGAAGTTTAGAAAATGGAAATTCCAAACAGCTGAAGCCAACAGGAAGCAGCTTCAAACAAACACAACAAGAGAAAAAACTCTGAATGTTTCACATTAAAGTCGTACATTTCTCATAAAACAGGACAAAGACTTGAAAAAGTTGTGTTTTTCCTTCCAAGAACCACAAGGCTTCACTTTTAAAGGTGAAGTGTGAAAGAAATGGACATATTTGAAGTCCAACACCTTTTTCCATTCACATTATTAAAGCAGACAAACTACAAGCTCATTTTCATTCCAACAAGTCATCTTCTGACCTGGACTAACAACACTGGTCTCTATGTGCAGCTGGCTGTGAGACCAGTGCTCAGGGAGCGTCTACAAAGTGCAACACTGAAAGAACATCACACACTCATTTGCTTCCAGCACTTTCACACAAACATCTACTGTCATTATTGTCACCAAACTCTGTGGATCCTTTATTGCAAATTCAAATGGGATCAAATGGTCAGACAAAAGAGGGTTATGAGGAAATATGATGAAATGTTGTGCATTAGCAGCAAGTTATTGAATCATTTTCCTCAGAAACCAAACAAAATGATTGACAAACATGTTTTTACAAACTCAGTGTTGGACTTGGATCAGCAGGATAAGCTGATGTTTAAAGGCATTTGAGTCTCGCTGTATGAGAGTCCAGTTATTACTCAATATTTATGGATGATGTTCTTTCAGTGTTGCACTTTGTAGACGCTCCCTGAGCCTCACAGCCAGCTGCACATGGACCAGCTGACATTACCCAGCATTAGAGGCGGGTGTAAAAAAAATGGATTTTCCTATTTAAATGGTTTTAATTTGAATAAAGCGATGTTGATTCATTCAATCCTGAATCGATTTTTAATATAAATGTATTTTGCCAGAATCTCAGGTTAAAGCTCCCAAAAGTATTTCAACAACAACCAAACAGATAAAACAGTAAATGAGAGCAGCTAAACACACAAAGATGGAAACACAGAGCGTGGATCGTTCACTCGACGGCACGTACACGGACACGCCGTCGGGGCTGAAAGTGGACAGCTCACAGATCCTGAAGCTGCAGGTTTCATCTGTCTCCAACCAAAACTGACTGAACCAGCAGCAAAAGAAGATCCAAACTACGCTTTACGTTTGATGAACATCGTCATGAATTCTCTCTGACTTTGACGTTTACTTCCTGCACAGCTCTCTCTCTCTCAGTGTACTTCAAGAACAGTTTACCTTCAAAAATCTGTTTCCTGCATTATTCACTGCTTATTACGCACCAGTCTGCTGTTGTGTTCACTGCTGTCGGCCTCCGAAAACAAGGCCTCAATTCTGCTGTTCAATACTGAAGAAATTTAAACCTTTTAAAATGATGACAGATTACAAACTCTCAGCTGTGTCTGTAATCAAACCTCTGTAACTTTGCTTCACTTCAGCAGCATCAGGTCATGTTCACATGTTGATTCATGGTTTGCTTCAGTTTTTGATGGACTGCAGAAGATTTTGAAGGTTATCTGCTATAAAAAGCCAGAACAGGAAAATGTGCTTCATGTGTTTCTGTTTGATCCTCAGTGACTTTGACACAAAGGCCTCTGCTGTGATGATCACAGCTCTGATCAAGTCTCACAGTGTCAGCTTTGTTTTTATACACTCAACAAAAATATAAATGCAACACCTTTGTTACTGCTCCCATTCCCCATGGGATGGACATAGAGACCTAAAATTCATTCCAGATACACAATATAACCATCCCTCCCAAACAGTGGTCACAAATCAGTCCAAATGTGTGGTAGTGGGCACATCTGCTATATTGAGATAATCCATCCCACCTCACAGGTGTGCCACATCAGGATGCTGATCTGACATCATGAGTAGTGCACAGGTGTACCTCAGACTGCCCACAACAAAAGGCCACCCTGGAATGTGCAGTTTTGTCTCACAGCAAAATGCCACAGATGCCACAAGCAATGAGGGAGCGTGCAATTGGCATGCTGACAGCAGGAATGTCAACCAGATCTGTCGCCCGTGCATTGAATGTTCATTTCTCAACCATAAGCCGTCTCCACAGGTGTTTCAGAGAATATGGCAGCACATCCAACCGGCCTCACAACCGCAGACCTCGTGTAACCACACCAGCCCAGGACCTCCACATCCAGCAGGTTCACCTCCAAGATCGTCTGAGACCAGCCACCCAGACAGCTGCTGGAACAATTGGTTTGCACAACCAAACAATTTCTGCACAAACTGTCAGAAACCGTCTCAGGGACGCTCAACTCCATGCCCGTCGTCCTCATCGGGGTCTTGACCTGACTCCAGCTTGTCGCCGTAACAGACTTGTGTGGGCAAATGCTCACATTCGATGGCATCTGGCACGTTGGAGAGGTGTGCGCTTCACGGATGAATCATGGTTCACATTGTTCAGGGCAGATGGCAGCTGAGAATGTCCCAGTTCTTGCATGGCCAGCATACTCACCGGACATGTCACCCATTGAGCATGTTCGGGATGTGCTTGACCGGCGTATACGACAGCGTGTACCAGTTCCCACGAATATCCAACAACCTCGCACAGCCATTGAAGTGGAGTGGACCAACATGCCACAGGCCACAATTGACAATCTGATAGACTCCATGCGACGATGTGTTGCACTGCATGAGGCAAATGGTGGTCACACCAGATACTGACCGGTTCTGGGTCCCCAGACCCCCAATAGCACAAAAAACTGCACATTCCAGGGTGGCCTTTTGTTGTGGGCAGTCTGAGGTACACCTGTGCACTACTCATGATGTCAGATCAGCATCCTGATGTGGCACACCTGTGAGGTGGGATGGATTATCTCAATATAGCAGACGTGCCCACTACCACACATTTGGACTGATTTGTGACCACTGTTTGGGAGGGATGGTTATATTGTGTATCTGGAATGAATTTTAGATCTCTACGTCCATCCCATGGGGAATGGGAGCAAAAACAAAAGTGTTGCGTTTATATTTTTGTTCAGTGTACATATGGATATGTGCTGATAAATGATCAGAATTATAATATTTCCCACTGTCTGCTGTGTGCCGTGACCTTTGACCTGCTAAAGACAGTCAGCTGTGGATTATTCATTGTTGTGTCTGATACTTAGAACTGTGAGGAAGAACACTACACAGTTAATCAGGGTCCCCTCTCTCTGAATCAGGAAAGGTGGGCAGGCCGTGTGTGGGCCGCGGGCCATACGTTGAGTATCACTGTTTGAAATGTGAACATTGTTCTGCTGCAGTCAATGGACTAAACCAGAGAAGAAGAAAACAGACTTTACCATGAAGATCCTCAGTGTGGATCAGTATAATATCAGCCTGATGTCTGCAGTTTATCTCAGCACAACTAAAACATGCTAACTGACCTCAGAGTTTCAAGTCCACATCCTGGACTCTCCAGGAAACCACACAGATGCTTCACTCCTGAATCCTGCAGCTTGTTGTTCCTGCTCAGGTCCAGCTCTCTCAGATGGGAGGGGTTGGACTTCAGTGCTGCTGCCAGATAATCACAGCTGATCTCTGACAAACCACAGCCCCACAATCTGTATAAAGAATGAAAGATGTAAGTTTATTAGACAAAGTGTGAGCTTGAAATCATTCAGTGTTTCATCATCTGTTCAGAGCTGAAGAAGTTTCATAACGTAGAAGTTTAGAAAATGGAAACTCCAAACAGCTGAAGCCAACAGGAAGCAGCTTCAAACAAACACAACAAGAGAAAAAACTGAACATTTCACATTAAAGTCGTACATTTCTCATAAAAACCGGACAAAGACTTGAAGGTTATATAAAAGGTTGGAATTGTAAAGAAAACAAACAGAGCTCATGAACTGAAACTGATTTCATTGTTTCAGCTGGAACATTTTAGTTGTTTCTTTTTCAATACATACATAATTATATTTACCGTAAGTCTTATCATTCACCTTTTCCCTGTCAGTCACCGCCAATGTTCCCTGTAATGTTTCACGTGTCTGAGCGAACACACAAACTCCCTGAGCGTCCCTTGGACCACTGTGAGCAACAGCAGACGTGTGCACTGTGGTCAGGCCAGCATCAAACAAGTTACGGTTTATTAAAATAATCAAATTACAGCATTTACATTTATGTTAAACTACTTTTAACTGTTTTAGCCCACTTACAATGAAAATTTAAAAAAAATCTTGTTCATGACCTGTAGCATGTTAACACTATTGGAAGTAAAAATAACTTGAACTCCAATTTTGAAAACACAACTTTATTTTTTCTATTTTTATAAAGCTCTGACTTGTATTATGAGTCTGTGGTCTGGGAGAGAGTCTGTAACTCTGTCTGCAAAATACAGGATATAATGACCAATGTTGGGCAATTAATTATATAGTTACTTCTTCAAAAAAGTTACTGAGTTTTGCAAACAACAAAGTTTGTTGCAATAAATACTGAATACTATCGTTGTTATAAACAACACTATTCAGGAAGAAAACCAAACATTGCAGATATTTTTGTCATAGCTCTGGTTTTACATGGCCGATCAACACAATTTAAAAACTGGTATAAAGTCCACACTTTGTCCGTCAGTTGTTCCGTCTGTCCTGCTCACATCTCCAATGGTTGTACATGTTGTCATTAATATGGCTTCACTCCACATCAGCCACTTTGCTCGCTATAACACCGGTGTTGGCACATAAGGACGCTGTCATAGCCTGTCAACCACGTTGATTAGCTGCGTATATACGAATGTGAATCGCATCATTGGCTGGACTATGGGATAAGGTGGCACCGTTCTAATCCCATACAGGAGCAGCCAGTACCTGACTAACACTGCAAAACAGAATTGTTAACGTATTCATTTTAATTTCAATTGAGATTTATTTTTTTTTTGTGTGCAACACAGATTTTCTGTGCGCAGAGACGTGCCAGCAGCACGCAGTTGCACGAGAGCAGCTTAGAGGGAACATTGGGCACCACCACAGTTCACTTCAACAAAACTTTACTTCAGATTTGTTTTCATGTTTTGATCCAGTGATGAGAGCCGTTTCCCCCATGTCCAGTCCTTGTACTAAGCTAGGCTAAACATGTCCAGGGCCTGTCTCTGTGCAGCTTTTAATCTGATTTTAATAAGGTAGAAATGGAGGAAGAAGAAAATGACTTCATCAATCAACATGCAGCTACCAACCCAAATGGTGATGTGGTGGTTAGTTATTACTGTTGTTTCTGATCCCCTACATTATCCTACATTCAAATATATTCTCCAGCTACAATAGTGTTTGTGTTCCTAAAAGGATTTCATGAATGTGTTATTGTTCATGTCACATCTGTATGAAACAAAGAGGAAGTGAGGTTTGTCCTTCATGATCACAAACTGTTCCAGCATGTAAACCTGAGATCTGTGTGGAGCAGCTGACCTGTACGATGTGCTCAACACAAACATTATTTACCATCAGTTACTGTGTGACTGAACCACGTGGGTGTATGAAACATCGCTTTTAGTTTTAATAGCACATGGCAACATTCAGACGTGAATCTATACAGTAACACTTTGATTTGTTACAGTGAGGAGACTGTTGAAGGAACGATGAGGGGAAACTGTAACAACAGCAACAGAAACCAGGAGACAAAGCTGAGGTCTGGGTTCCTCTATGCTACACACAGCCTCCTGCTCCTGGACTTTAGTAAACACATAAATGTCTCCAAGTACACTTACTTCAGAAACTCTATTAAACTCATTACAAGTTTACTTCAGCTTTAAATTACTCACAACATCAGCACACATGAGTAAACAAAGTAACTCACACAGCTACTGTTCAAGTTTACTCATCTTTAATACAAATATACCTCATTATTATGAATCTCACAGCTACCTGCTCATTGAACTGAACAATAATTCTGTTTTACCATTAAAACAAAATATGTGACTGTAAAAAAATCTTCAGACAATAATTAAGAATCTCCTAAGCAATCCAAAGATAAAGAAAAGTTCACCTGCCAATTCTATAAAGCTTGGTTGTTTGTACAATAATATCATTTAATGATATGTTTGGATCCTGACCTGAGAGTTTCCAGTGTACAATGTGGACTCTGCAGTGCAGCAGACAGAAGCTTCACTCCTGAATCCTGCAGGACATTGTTACTCAGGTCCAGCTCTTTCAGACTAGAGGACTGGGAGTTGAGAACTGAGGACAGAGCATCACAGCTTCTCTCTGAGAGGTTACAGCCACTCAGTCTGGAAGAAAACAAACAAACAATTAAATCAGTCAAATCAAACATTTTTAATGCCAGTATGCAATACAATTATTGGTTAACTAAATAGCTTCATTAAAACACAACTCTTCTTCTATAGCAGCACTTACTCCTTGTAAGCTCCACCTGCTCCACCTTCTGAGTCAGAAGACATGAAAACAAACTGTAAATCTAGTAGAAACATGATTGGAAATCTTCTCAGATCCATTTGTACATTTAGAGCCTGATCCGGAAATATAGCAGCACGGACATTCACAGCAGCAACGGGTTCTTGCTGATCTGAGCTGGCTTGGCCCTGGCTTATTGAAGATTAAAGAAAGTGGAATCAGGTATTCAAACCCCCACAAGGCTGCCCGCTGTGACTGAAACAATGGGACGGGTTGTGACTTCTCAAAATGGGCTCATTGAACGCAGCACGGATAAGATCTTGAAGAAGCTCATGGCGGTCGTGAGTTCTCAGACTTTGCTCTTTGAGTGCAAAACTGATAACCTCTCGGAGAAGCTCGTGGCTCTCCAACGCGAGATTGAGAGACGAGTGACGGACTGTTAGATCAGCTGTGAAATTGACATGCAGTTGTTCACACCAAAGAAAACCACCATCATTTCATGCGGCTAACATACCGGCGCCAGCTGTGGTCTCAAGGCTGGAGCCGAACATAACAAATCTCACCCTGATAACAGACGCTGTTTAGACTGTTCCTTCCCATCCTAAGCATGCTTATCCCCTCCCGGTGCAGACGGTGGGTCGAGGGGACCAGCGCAAATGCTGCAGGCCCGGATGCGCTGTCTACATCGGCTGTCTCTCACCTTTTACCCATCCCTGTTGCTTGTCATGTGTTTCTATGGCGCATTAAGAGTTTTCATGTGCTCTGCGCTGGGGTCATTTTTTTTGTCTGTTCTCAAACTGATCTCCCTGTTGGAGCTCAGTCTGGGAGGACTTCTTTTTTCTCCTCATCTTTCCTGATGTTGTGCATTTTCTGCTGTTTGGTTCCGGGTCGCTGCTCTAGCGGCTGACTGGCCAGCTACCTGGCCTGACCCGTCTCCCCAATGTGATGTTTGTGTATTGTATGTACGGTTGGAAAGCTCAGTATCCTAATTGCCGCTTGAAAATAAATACAGTGTTCTGAATCTGAATCTGAAAAGATTACAGAAGACGACTCTGTTCAGTAAATATTACGCTCATGCTGTCACGAAATACCAAAGGTAGGTAAAACTCTGGTTGTTGCAGCCATCCACTATGACATGCTTTATACTGTCCTCCTGCAGTTTGTGACACCTGGTTGATGAGTTGTGAAGGATGATGAAACAAACACTTCACTCAATCTTTGTCTTCTAAACTGGATGTAATTTTGGCAGCCGAGAGTTTTTCTTAATCTATCCCAGCTGCAAATAGGAACACAACAAATAAATAACTTTACCCACTTGGATCCTTATCATTCAAGATTGTGAAAAGATTCTCTACTCAGAGAATACTGGTGATTTTAGATGAGAGAGATGATTTGGAAGATGATGAAGGGGAAGAGTTTTCAGAATTTGAGGCCTTTTTGTCTTCACTGTATAGGACAGAGAAGACAGGAAGGGAGGGAGAAGTGAGGAGAATAACACACAGGAAATGGTCTTGGGCAGACTCAAACCAGGCCCTGGAGTCACAACTCTAACCTTCAGTGCATGGGTCACCTGCTCAGCCAGGTAAGCTACAGCAGTCAGCAGTGTGTGAGTTAATTTGAAGACAATGATGACTATAAGTCAAAAAAAAAATACTATCATCAACCAACAAGGGGAAAACAGTGAGCTTGAATGGCCAAGCTTTGACCAAGGGTGGCTCACTCCTCGGTCTTCTTGCACAAGTAGTGAACCACCCTGCATCGCTATCAATGTGGTGCAATGAAGGCCATCATACAGTACAGGCCATCCAAGCTGATTTTAACTTTTCGTCCCAGATACCACCTTAAAAATCATCTAGATTAGGATATGTTGGCTGTTCTAGATCCAATCACAACAAACAGAGAGTTGCTGTGTGTCCAAGGTGAACAGGAAGAATATATACATGCATAAAGTCAATAAAGTCAGAAGGTTTGCTTTAGACTGTGCTGCAGTTTATCATCAAAGACAAACAGGCACCATGCTGCCAATAAATGGCACCAAGTCTGACTTGAGGTTTTTTGTTCTTTGTTTTTTAAATCAAGATTACATTTTATAGCAACCACAGCAGAGATGACCAGGGAAGGTGTGCTTGAGGGGATATAGCTACAACAGCTGGTTTCAGACTGAAGATGAACTGAGGTGCTGCACCCAAGTCTGCAGGTTCAGGGAGGGACAAACATCTGCTGCAACCAGATTGGAGTGAGAGGAGAGAGCAGGCCAACAACAACAAAGAAACAACAAACACACTGTGGAAGACCGAAGCAGAGTTTAGTTTGAAGTGGAACTAAGGATGTTTCTCTGACTGCCAGGATTCACTGAGTAATTCAAATGCTTTCTTTAATGCAGGACCCACCATGCATGTAAAAGCAAGTGTTTCACCAACATTTGTGACTAAAAATAGACCTGCAGTAGAAATGTATCTAGGAGCATGCATGTGAATATAAAGTATCACAACATCAGGCACATGCAGCCTAAGTGTTTAAACAAAGACTGATAACATAACAGCAGCAGTGATGATCAGAGTTTATGGTGAATCCAGCGTCTCGAGTTGACCGAGTTCTGGAGGCATCAAAGAGGTCACAGTTGTACTGGAGAAATCCCAAAACTTTACAAATTCATACAAAGACAGAAAGCCTGGTGAAATAAATTACTGACACAGTTGGATGTTAAAAGTAAAGACATGAGTACAAATGTACTCACAGAGCTTTGTTGGAGGCTTTGACCACTGGCAGCAGCCTCAGAAGAGCCTCCTCTGAAGCAGAGTATTTCTTCAGGTCAAACACATCCAGATCTTCTTCTGATGACAGTAAGATGAAGACCAGAGCTGACCACTGAGCAGGAGACAGTTTATCTGTGGAGAGACGTCCTGATCTCAGGGACTGTTGGATCTCCTCCACTAGAGAACGATCATTCAGTTCATTCAGACAGTGGATCAGATTGATGCTTTTCTCTGCAGACAGATTCTCACTGAGCTTCTCCTTGATGTACTGGACTGTTTCCTGATTGGTCTGTGAGCTACTTCCTGTCTGTGTCAGCAGACCTCGTAGGAGAGTCTGATTGGTCTGCAGTGAAAGACCCAGGAGGAAGCGGAGGAACAAGTCCAGGTGTCCATTTGGACTCTGTAAGGCCTTGTTCACAGCACTCTGGTGGAGAGATGGTTTAAACCACCAGGAGGTTGTTTGTTGTTCTTCCAGCAGATTGAGTCCAGAGTTGATGAAGGTCAGATGGACATGAAGAGCAGCCAGAAACTCCTGAACACTCAGATGGATGAAGCAGAACACCTTGTCCTGGTACAGTCCTCTCTCCTCTTTAAAGATCTGTGTGAACACTCCTGAGTACACTGAGGCTGCTCTGATATCGATGCCACACTCTGTCAGGTCTGATTCATAGAAGATCAGGTTTCCTTTCTGCAGCTGATCAAAAGCCAGTTTTCCCAGAGACTCCATCATCTTCCTGCTCTCTGGACTCCAGTGTGGATCTGTCTCAGCTCCTCCATCATACTTGACCTTCTTCACTTTGGCCTGAACCACCAGGAAGTGGATGTACATCTCAGTCAGGGTCTTGGGCAGCTGTCCTCCCTCTCTGGTTTCCAGCACATCCTCCAGAACTGTAGCAGTGATCCAGCAGAAGACTGGGATGTGGCACATGATGTGGAGGCTTCGTGATGTCTTGATGTGGGAGATGATCCTGCTGGCCTGCTCCTCATCTCTGAATCTCTTCCTGAAGTACCCCGCCTTCTCTGGGTCAGTGAACCCTCTGACCTCTGTCACCATGCCAACACAGTCAGGAGGGATCTGATTGGCTGCTGCAGGTCGTGTGGTTATCCAGAGGCGAGCAGAGGGAAGCAGTTTCCCCCTGATGAGGTTTATCAGCAGCACATCCACTGAGGTGGACTTTCTAGGGTCAGTTAGGATTGTAGTTTTGTGGAAGTCCAGAGGAAGTCGACATTCATCCAGACCATCAAAGATGAACACAACCTGGAAGTCTTCAAAGCTGCAGATTCCTGCTTCTTTGGTTTCTGTAAAGAAGTGATGAACAAGTCCCACCAAGCTGAACTTTTCCTCTTTCAGCACATTCAGCTCTCTGAAAGTGAATGGAAATATGAACTGGATATCCTGGGTGGCTTTGTCTTCAGCCCAGTCCAGGGTGTATTTCCGTGTTAGGAATGTTTTCCCAATGCCAGCCACTCCCTTTGTCAGCACTGTTCTGATTGGTTCGTCTCTTCCAGGTGAGGCTTTAAAGATGTCTTCTTGTCTGATTGTTGTTTCTGGTCTGTGTGGTTTCCTGGATGCTGTTTCAATCTGTCTGACCTCATGTTCCTCATTGACCTCTGCAGTCCCTCCCTCTGTGATGTAGAGCTCTGTGTAGATCTGATTCAGAAGGGTTGGGTTTCCTGCTTTAGCGATCCCCTCAAACACACACTCAAACTTCTTCTTCAGTGCAGATTTAAGGTTACGTTGACATACCGTAGGAAAATGTTCTGGAAAAAGAATGCAAAACATTATGTCTCATTTTTTTAAAGCATGGATATTTGGCTACATGTTGGTCCATCTCTTAAGAAAATAACAAATGTTCTAGTCATCACTCCATCCATTTATATTTTTACGCTTATCCAGGGCCGGTCAAGGAGGCAGCAGCCTAGGTAGAGAAGCCCTGACAACCCTCTTCATGACCACTTCCTCCAGCTTGTCTGGGGGAACATCAAGGTGTTCCCAGGTAAGCCAAGAGATATAATGTTTCCATCGTGTCCTGGGTCTGCCTCGGTGGGACATGCCCAGAACACCTCACTTAGTAGGCGCCCAGGAGGCATCCTTGTCAGACCCAAACGACCTCAACTGGCTTCTTTCGATGAGGAGGAGCAGCGGCTCTACTCTAAAGCCATCCCAGGTGGCTGAACTTCTCACCCTATTACTAAGGCAGAAGCCAGCAGCCCTTCAGAGGAAGCCCATTTCCACCGCTTGTATCTGCAAACTTGCTCTTTTGGTCACCAACAATATGACTATAAGTGAGGTTAGGGATGTAGATCGACAAGTGAGACTTTTGCTTTTAAACTCAGCTCTCTATTTACCATGACAGACTGGTACAGTGTCCGCATCACTGCAGCAGCAGTACCACCAATCCCTCTGTTCTCCCGTCACTTGTTAACATGGCCCCGAGATACTTGAACTCCACTTGGAGCAGGAACTCATTCTTGTCCCGGAGTGAGCACTCAACCCTTTTCCGGCTAAGGACCATGGCCCCAGATTTGGAGGTGCCGATTCTCATTTCCACCACTTCACAATCAGGCATGAACCGTTCTGGTACGAGCTGGAGGCCATCATCTGATTAGGGCAGCAGAACCACATTATCTGCGAAAAGCAGAGATCAGATTCTGAGACCACCCAACACTGCTGAATACCTTCTCCAGGTCCACAAAACACATGTAGACTGATTGGACAAACACCAATGCATCCTCAAGTATTTGAGAGGATAAAGAGCTGATACAGTGTTCCACAACCTGGATGAAAACCAAACTTTTCTTCCTGCATTCGAGGTTCAGACGGACAGACGGACTCTCCTTTCCAGCATCCTGGCATAGACTTTCCCAGGTAGGCTAAGGAGTGTGATCCCCCTATATTTGGAACACATCCTTGGGATCCCCTTCTTAAAGATGGGGTACCGGAGGAAATCCCCTAGCAAAATTGTATAGAGGCGTGTCAACCAAGACAGCCCTATAACATCCAGAGTCTTCAGGAAACCTCATCCACCCCAGGTGCTCTACACTGTAAATCCTAAAGTACAATGGGCTCAAAAGTTTTATAATCATAGAAATCAAAAGTAGCAACCAAGTCAAAACACCGTAAAAATTATAAGCAGATTCAACTTTTACTTAAGGGATCTTTATTAGAATAGAAAGTTATGAGCAAAGAAAACCTTTGTGTCAAAGTTATTAAGTTAAGAGGCTTGATGACATCATGGCGTACGTTCGTGAACCTGAACTATATACTCTGAAAAGTTTTCAAGATGGCGGAGGTCTGAAGCGAAGTGAAGTGAAGAATAGCAAAGCAAGAAGATATGTAAGTAAAATGAAAGACAACGTTTTCTGTTTGTTTTTTTATTCTTTGAGCTGCTGTCGATTATTACCAGAGGAATGTTGCGTCCGTGTTGAGTCATTTTGGTTGAAAAGTGTTGGTCTCACAGCGTGAGCTGTGGTTTTTCTTTTCGTTCGAACAGCTTGAAGTGGGATTTGAGCATTAAACACAGTTATCGCTAAGCTCCGAGGTAAGTTTTTTTTTTATTGTGTTTTAATATTGTTGTGGTCAGTGCAGCAGCTGTAGTGGAGGATGAGCTTGTGGTTGGCGACATTCCCAAGTGGGCTGATGCATTTGTCTTGTTGTTCGGATTGTTTTATGTCTTACATCTGGACTATCCAAAAAGCCTGGTTAACACATTCATCCAGAAATTCCTGATGGGCCTTGAGGATGGTAAACAGTTGAAACCATGTCTTCTTTGCCTCAAAAACAATCTTTTACTGCCAGAGTAGCACGTACAGGTGCTGGCACTATACTGCTGGCAAAATTCAGACTGTTCCACTGAAGTTGATGCCTCGCATGACTAGTTGTACTAAACTGTAGTAAAGTTTCATACAAAGATCTGTAGGTTTAGGACATCTGCTGCTATCTGTTCCCCACAGCCTGAGACAGACTGAGACAAACATGCCTCTAGATAGCTTTTTTTATATAGTGGGTGTTCTATTTAACTTAGTCTTATAATGAAAACGTGGAAGAAAATGCTCATACATATTTTTTTGTTTTAAATGTTTCTATTTTTAAAAGTTTTAAAAGGGAACAACTGGAGAAAAAACTGATGCACTATATTATTTGTTACAAAAAAAACTATTTATGTTGAAGTTTAAGGGAAAAGCTAAAGAGTAGACTGAGACTATTTATTTGGTTTAAATGTTTATAAAAATGCCTTTTATTAGTTTTATAACAGCATCAGGCTGATACTTTTTTTTATGTTGTTTCCAGAATTATTTTTAAAAGAGAGCCAAAGAAAAGGCTGAAGCATTATATTGTTTAACATTTTCACTGTACAAGTTGTACAATAAGCACTAAAAACATGTCCAAATGCAGAAGCATGTAAAGTTTTGTGCAGGTGGTTGGAAATAAACTTGCAATTGCAAATCTGTCTCAGCTTTCTTTCTTTACAGAAAGACCCTGTCTATGAAGGGTTAGACTTAGCGTGTGCTTTAATAGGTAAATGGTAAATGGACTGGTTCTTATGTATTTATTATTTTCTACTCATCTGAGCACTCAAAGCGCTTTACACAACTAGGTCAATTTAGAGTTTATATAAGTTATAATATTTAAGTTAGTAAAGTAATGAAATAAAGTTCAAATAAAGTAAAATATACAAGTTTAGTGAAATTAAACTTTGTAAGTTACTTAAATACTAAGTTACAGGTTGGAGGTAGTTCAATTCCTTGATCTTATTCAGGTCATATTTTTTAAGTTACAGTGAACTTATAATTTTTAAGTAAGTTAACTTAAAAATTATTATGTAATCAGTTTCCTCATAAATGTTGAGTTCACTGAAATTATTCAGGTTTACAGTGTACCCAACAAGGAGTCATTTATCTCTCTTAGGGACCTCGCCCCCGGAGACAGGCGAGTCGTCCCCTCATCCACAGACTCTGCTTCTTCTACAGGAGGAGGAAACCAATGGGATTAAGGAAGTCCTCAAAGTATTCCTTCCACCGCCCAACAATATTCTCTGTCAACGTCAGCAGTGCTCCACCTGCACTATGCACAGAAGTCCAAAAACAAAACACCACTCGGATTCAGATCCAGGAGGCCGTTCCTCCAATCACGCCCCTCCAGGGCTCACTGTCATTGCCCACATGAGCGTTGAAGTCTCCCGGTAGGACAACAGTGGTTGTTTAATGACTGTTGTAGTCATCAATCAGCTTAAACGCTTACAGAAATGCTCTTACTGCAATAGAGACGGTCAGCCAGCTCCTCCTGCTTCAGTCTCCTCAGGAAGTCCACTGTGATCTTCACAAGTGCCTCTCTGCTCCTCCTCTCCTCCTCATCCTCCCTCTGACTCTCTAAGCATTCTGGGTAATCTGGACTCAGAGCCTTCTGGATCTCCTTCAGCTCGTTCAAAAAAGTGATGATGTTGTCCTCCAGCCGCTGGAACAGAATATTTATGAATGAGCCAATCAGACTGAAATCATGTAATCATGAAAACATGTAAACACAAAGTGTTGATCATTAACCTGATGTTTCTACCTCTGATGAAGTCTCAGCTTCGTTTTTATACCACAGTAGTTTACACGGAGTTTGTAGTTGCAGAGAAAGACTCAAATCATTTGGAAATAAATGTTTTTTAATTTACAAGGTTTAGAGGTTCTTTCAACAGTGAAATCCAAGATAAATAATCATCATTATAAAATTTCTGACTGAGTCAAAACTGAATTTGTGAATCAGAACTGAATGATTGTAAGAATCAGCAAAGTACACAAAGTCTGTACTTGTGTTTAAGTAGAAGGACAACTACTACTATTAAAAACTACTCCAGTAAAAGTTGAAGTACTCATTAAACTTAAAAGTAATAGTAAAAAAGAAAGCAGCTCTTTGGAGGACATTTCTACTTTTAAGAAGTAGAAAGTTCAGATATTTGTTTAAAAATGTACGAAGTAAAAAATAGTAACTACTCAAGTAAACTACAGATACCTGAAAACAGTAATTAGGTTATGTAATGAAGTATTTGTACTTTGTTCTCAGCCCTACAGACAATCCACTGGTCTACAAAGAGCAGCATGGAGATGACTGTGAACAGAACAGATGTAACAGTAGCTGTTGTACATGTACAGACCATAAATATGGAGTCCAGCTGTGTTTGATGCTGCTGGGCAGAATGACCACTGGGAACCTCTGAGCTCTGCTGGTCCACTCTGTGGAGGAACCATGAAGGATTAGATCAACACAGGATAAAGATCCAGGAGTTTCTGCTCAAATAACTTCATTTGAATCAAGTCTGTCACGTTTTAGACTCTCAGATTCTGAAGATATATTTTCTGTTTTCTATGAACTTTCTTTCATCAGTGATGGAAGTGATGATGTTGCAGAAGCTCAGAGGAAACTTTGAGACTTCATCAAACTGATAAATTCACTCACTGGAAGGTAAAACTGTGATGAACCATCAACTAATGCTCTCAGGAGGCCAAAGGTCCCTGAATGAATGAAGAGCTTCTTAACCACAGGACTACAACACCTGTGGATTTACTTCCAATATTTGTCGCATCTGCGGCAGATTTGCTGCAGACGCCGAAAGAGAGGTAAGCGAGCCGGCGCACTCGTGCGTCTGAGGAGACGTGGACTGCGAACTGCTCTTCCTGGGATCTTCCTTTCCAATGTACGCTCACTCAGGAATAAGATAGACGAACTGGCCCTGATGAGAAGCATGAACAGAGACTTTGCCTCCTCCTGTGTCTTATGTTTTACGGAGACGTGGCTTTGTGAGGACATCCCGGACAGCGCGCTAAAGCTGGAGGGCTTTCATCTGCTGCGCGCGGACCGGCAGGCCTCTCTCTCTGGTAAGACCAAAGGTGGAGGTGTCTGCTTCTACATTAATAGTGGCTGGTGCACAGATGTAACAGTGATTGCTCAGCACTGCTCTTCCTCTCTGGAATACCTTTTTATTCACTGCAAACCATTTTATTCTCCACGGGAGTTTGCTTCATTCATCCTGGCCGCTGTTTACATCCCGCCGGATGCGGATGCGCAGGCAGCTCAGTGCGCACTCGCGGAGCAGATACTGCACATGGAGCGGACATTCCCGGACTCTCTCATCATTGCTCTTGGGGACTTTAACAAAGCCAATCTGAGCCATGAGCTTCCCAAATACAAGCAGTATATTAAATGCCCGACCAGAGAGGAGAGGACATTAGACCACTGTTACAGCACGATCAGCGGGGCCTATCGTGCGGTGCCCCGCGCTTCACTCGGACTTTCTGACCACGTCATGATCCACCTGATCCCCGCGTACAGACAGAGGCTGAAGCTCTCCAAACCTGTCGTGAGGACCAAAAAACTGTGGAGCAACGAGGCTGTGGAGGAGCTTCGCACGTGTTTGGAGTATACAGACGCAATGAAGGCTGCTTCTAACAGCTTGGACGAGTTTACGGACACTGTCACCTCCTATATCCACTTCTGTGAGGACAGCATTGTGCCATCACGCACCAGGGTGAGTTATAACAATGACAAACCCTGGTTTACTCCTAAACTCAAAAAGCTGTGGCTGGAAAAGAGAAAGGCGTTCAGAAGCGGAGACAGGAACTGCTACAGAGAGGCCAAGTACAGGTTCACTAAAGAAGTGGACATTGCTAAACATCAGCACTCTGAGAAGATGCAGCAGCAGATCTCAGAGAATGACTCGGCCTCTGTGTGGAAAGGTTTTAGGAATATCACAAACTACAAGCCTAAAACCCCCCACTCCACTGATGACTTGCTCTTGGCCAACACCCTCAACGACTTTTACTGCCGTTTTGACGAGCCATCAGGCAGCCTTCACACCTCCAATTGCCCCAACAATAGAGGCACTTTGGACACTCATTCCCCCACCTCTCCCCCCTCCACAGAGCCATCACCACCTTCAAACACTTCACCTACAACACCCCCCTCCTCACCCCACACAAAAGAGGATTTCACACCACCTCCTCCCACCACAACTCTTCATATTCATGAAGCAGATGTGAGGAAGCAGTTTAAGAGTCTGAATGCTCGAAAAGCTCCCGGCCCAGACGGTGTGTCTCCTGCCACCCTCAGACACTGTGCAAACGAGCTGGCCCCAGTGTTTTCTGGCATTTTCAACTCCTCACTGCAGGCATGTCATGTGCCTGCCTGCTTCAAGTCCTCTACCATAATCCCTATCCCCAAGAAACCTAGGATCACTGGACTAAATGACTACAGACCCGTGGCTCTGACATCTGTGGTCATGAAGTCATTTGAGCGCCTAATGATACTTCTAATGATACTGCCTAAGGGAAGCATGTATAATGTAAACAGAATTGGTCCTAGCACTGAACCCTGTGGAACTCCATAATTAACCTCAGTGTGTGAAGAGGACTCTCCATTTACATGAACAAACTGGAGTCTATTAGATAGATATGATACAAACCACTGCAGTGCAGTACCTGTAATACCTACAGCATGTTCTAATCGCTCTAATAGGATATTATGGTCGACAGTATCGAATGCTGTAATAAGGTCTAGCAGGACAAGCACAGAGATGAGTCCACTGTCAGAGGCCATAAGAAAATCATTTGTAACGAGTGCGTAATTGTCTCTTTGTGTAGACGCTAAAAGCTGTGAGCCAAAACTCTCTGCTCTGAAACTCTTCACTCAGTCCTCACGCTGAGAGTTTAGAGGCTGAACTTCTTGTTCCTCCATAACACTGTTTTCATGAAACAGAGCAGAAATGAGCTTCTGTTTCTCAGCAGTGCGCACACAGAGAGCCACTCCTCTCTGCTCAGTCTGAACAAATCAAAGTGAAACATCAGTGAAAACACAGCTGCTGATGAAACTGTGTCAGATTAATGCCTCAATGTTTCACTGTGAGGTTAAAAAATACATAAAAATGATTTAAAGAAGTAGGAGGCGGATTTTCACAATAAGAGCACTTTGTTTTTAATTCAGTTAATGTCAAACTGTCATCAACACCTCTGTGTTGTCTCTGTCTCTGAGCAGATTCAGGCATTACTCAAATATTAAAGGCTTTTTATTACTATTATACTTTTCATTAGTCTCCAGGTTGATGATTATAAACAGAATTATTAAAGTTTTTATCATTTCAGGCTGAAAATCAACATGAATTTGGTTCTAATCAAAGAAGCTCCTTTAATGTGTGTCATTAAAATCCTCACACAGGCTTAAAAAGGCGACATTAACATTAAAATAAATGAAAGAAGAAGCTTCAGCTGAGAGCTTCATGCAGTCATCATAAGCAGCTCATAGCAGTCACAGCTCTTTATTATGCAGCTTTGCAGGAATTAAAGTGGCTGAAGTGTTTGAGTGAGAAGCTGCTTTATGGACAGCTGTACACACTTCTTTATTATTTCTCCATAAATCAAACACACAGGTTTGTCTGTAGATGATTTAAAGTGTGTCGTTGTGCAGTTAAAGCTGTTTGTGTGACGCCCTGACCTCCTGTGAATGAAACAGCCAATCAGATCCATCAGAGAGAGAGCAGGAAGTGTTGTGTGTTTGTGACAGAACAAGGAAACAGTGATGATGATGAACATAAAGATCCTCTGATGACGTGTTTGTGTTTCCTGTTACAGTAACGCTTGTTCATCTGTTGCTCTCCTACACTTTCCTATAAATAAAGGAGAAAAAGTCCGTTTAGTTTCATTTCCTAAAGCTCCGAGTTACACTTCACATTCCTGCTGTCACATCAAAAAGCTTCACTTTGGTCCAACATCTACATGTTAACATGAAACACAGAGAGACTCAGAACATCTGGAACATCTGCACTTTGACCCAAACTGTTATAGCCAGGATATTTTCTACATATTTCTTATGTTGGACCTGTTTGAACTGTAAACGACCTGTAATCATCTGTAAATGGTGTGAGACACACTGAGGCCACCTACAGGGCAGCTGGGGAACAGCAGGGATCTGAAATCGTATGAAATGTTGTCAAAGGAGCTTGCAAAGAAAAGCGTCTGGACTTCTTTAAGTTACTTGAAGACGTTTCACCTCTCATCCGAGAAGCTTCTTTTCTTTGCAAGCTCCTTTGACTACGATGACCTGGATGACTGAGAACCTTCACAGACATATGAAATGTTAGTGAGTGAGAAGAACAAACGGACTTAAGATGGCTCGAAGTGATCAAAGTTGATCTAAAACAGAAGATGAATCCACTGATTCTTTGTAAAGTCGATCTGCTGCTCACATGAATCCTGTGATGAAAGATTTATTTCACTGTATGTTTGTTCAAAGCTCATTTCAACCTGTTGAAGTCATGAATGAAAGTGCAGACTGAGAGTGGATCACATGATGTCTAAGGTGTGTCATGTGACATGTTCAGTATTGTCACACATGTCTAGATTGTCCCTGATATCATAACTGCTCAAACACTGATGATTATATTTGAAGAATTATTCCTGATGGCAGCAAAGTTTGAATGGAGCTCTCTGTCTGTGCTGATTTGTCGCCCTCTGGAGGTCAAAGCACAAACTGCATGATGTCACTGTAACCACCACAGAGACAGGAAGTGTTTTTATGACTGAAACACTGAAATGATGCTAACGGCTGTCGTTAGGCTCACTGACAGCAGTGCTGATGTGTTCATGTCAAACACTGGCTCAGGTCAGACTCCTTCATCCTTCTCCAGCGTGAGGCCGCCCTCAGACCCACAGGAGCTCTGACCTTTGACCTCCTGACCCTAACCATTTTAGTCTTGTTGCATCTTTAAATGCAAATCCATCCAAACTGTAGCCGAGCAAAAGAAGCTGGAAGCTGTTCTATGAATGATGTTGTCAAAGGAGCTTGGAAAGAAAAGCGTCTGGACTTCTTTAAGTTGCTTGAAGAGGGACATGGACGTCTTAACGCCCACTCACATCCTGGGACATTTGATCACAGGAAATCACATGATAGGGTGGGGCTAGATCTCACAATGGGTTCACCCAAAACCTTGGTTGATTGTAACCCACACCCGTTTTCACGGAGGAGGAGGAGGAGGAGGAGTTTCACATCCTGAACATGTGACAGCCTGGTTTAAAGGGACCAAAAGTAACTGGACACCTGATTCAGTTCAGGTTTATTCATCCGCTCCAAACCACAGCAGCAGTCACCTCCAGGGAACCAGCTGATCCATGTAACTGGGGACAGACCACAGCCCAGAGCACTGGTTCATGGTGTGTTTGTGGACTGTAGGTTGTTTGGATAGAGATGAGATGTACACAGCAGTCTGTCTCTAATGTTTAATGAAATGTTCTGAAGATGATAATAACTTGTGATTTTCTTTTGAATGAATCTTTAATCGTGTTGTAGGGCCTCTGACTCTCATGAAGATTTTCACATCAATGTGCTTTTCACAAAGATATTAACAATGAAAATGACGTGCAGCCCTGAACTACTCATGCGTCAACTCAGCGGTTCCCAACCCCCGGGTCACGGACCGGTCCGTGAGTCGTTTGGTACCGGGCCGTGAGAGTCGAGGCTCGGTGTGAAATTGATGGTTGATAGGTTTGTAGCATAAACCTGTTCGCTGGATCGTTCAATCCAGCTACACAGCAAAGCAAGACACGAGTAGTTCTTTATGTTTCTCGTGCACGGGAGAGAACTGGACCAATGCCGTTCCTTCGCTTGACCACAGTTGCTCTCGTCCGTTCCCTCGTAACACTGTTCTTTTATTGAGGTTACATGAACATACATAGGTTCATTAACATACACGTGAACAAAGGTACCAGTCTGTATGTTATGTAGGGTAGGTGTGTGTGTGTGTGTGTGTGTGTGTGTGTGTGTGTGTGTGTGTGTGTGTGTGTGTGTGTGTGTGTGTGTGGAGTCAGAGTGTGACCCCATAAACGACTTCCCTAAACCTGCTGGTCTGGAGTCCAGCAGTTCATCTAAACAAAAGGCACTTAGACTAAAAACAACATCCTACCACAAAACAAATAAGAAGGGTAGCACCTCTCCCATGATCGCCCAGGACGTGGGTGTGAAGGCCAAAGAACACTCTGGGAGTCCCACACAAAGTCTTTAAAGACTACTTATCATGACACATTGGTTTATACACCGCTTAAGCATATATGGTTTAGAGAGTTCCCCAATAAAATGACATGAATAAATAGAAATCCAACAATGGTTTTCAGGGTTTTTAATCGTTAACTTCGTTTCCCTGGGTCTTTTCCTGTGTTGTAGTCGTGTGTCTTATTTTGAAAGAAATGTTTACGCGTTCCATAGCGACTAGAAGCATAGGGTGCAGACCGATGCACCAACCAAACTTATTTGATTAGGACGCATTAAGGGTGCTTATTAGAATTATTAGATCATCCATACCTTAACATTGTTTTATTTCCCTTATTTGATTTATGGACACTAACTGTATTATTTATTATTATTATATTTATATTTTATTATTAATTTATTATTATTATTATTATTGTTATTATTATTATTATTATTATTATTATTATTATTGTTGTTATTATTATTATTATTATTGTTGTTGTTATTATTATTAGGGCCCGAGCACCGAGAGTGCGAAGGCCCTATTGTATCTGCTCTGTTTCTTATTATTATTATTATTATTATTAGGGCCCGAGCACTGACAGTGCGAAGGCCCTATTGTATCTGCTCTGTTTCTTATTATTATTATTATTATTATTATTATTCAGGCAAAACAAGGGCCTTTTTGAGGGCCTAAACATGCTCAAAAACTCATGAAATTTTGCACACGCATCAGGTCTGGTGAAAAATTTTGTATTTTAATGGTTTTACATATGAGCACTGGGAAATGGCTCTACAGCGCCACCTATGCCTTGTTAAATGCAGCCCTACGACCACATGGTTTGAGCTACATGTATGAAATTTGGCACACATGTGTATCATGCCAAGACGAACAAAAAAGTCTGTGTGCCCATTGCCGCAAACCAAACAGGAAGTCCGCCATTTTGGATTGAAGGTGACATTTTGGCTCTGATTTTACCGTTTCCATGCCTTGTACTTTAACGAACTCCTCCTTGGGATTTGGTCCTACAAACTTCAAATTTGGACAGTGTCAACTACACCCTTGTGCCATGTTAAATTGCGGAGCTTTTGAGTTTTCACAATACTATGAGGCCGTGGCGCCATGGCGAATTTCGATGACTCGCCATGAAAATCTTATTGCCTCTCATTTTGTCATACATTTTCTGACCTTGACCAAAGTGAACACATATGATAAGGCTCCACCCCTGAACATATTTCAACTGCCATATTTGACATCAGTGACAGCGCCACCTAGTGGGAACAGGAAATGTCATGTTTTACACTTTGGGGTACAGTATAGTGATGGGTGACATCTGCAGCCTCAAATTTCTCCAGGAAAGCCTTAAGGAGTTGGTCTTGGGTTACAGTGAAAACTGTGAGTTTTCGCGAAAGGGTGTGACCCCAGCAGCATGGCGAACTTTGATGTCACGCCATGAAGAAACAAATTAGTATAACTCAATGAAATCCAGTCTGATCAGTACCAGACTTTACAGGCATGATGTCAGACCCGCCCTGAACAGATTGATGTGCCCATTGTCGGAAATACGGACAGCGCCACCTAGTGGCAACAGGAAATGTCATGGCTTTAATTTTGTTGTACTGATTTTCACAGGTTCATCGTGGCCACCTCAAAAGCGGTGAATATCACCATCAGTCCCTCGTGATGCTTCAGTGCAAAAATTGTGACTTTAAACTGAACGGCGCACCCTGGTGGCAACGCTGTTCAACATGGAAGATGAAGTGGCTTTTGAGGGTCTTGGCAAGTTTATAGAGGCTTGAAATTTGGCACACACCTCCAAATGGATGAAGGCTTTGTTGGCATGTGATCATTTTCATTGAATAGCACGAAATTGCTCCACAGCGCCCCCTACAAAATTTCAAAATCACAGCCCCTGCTCTGTGTTTTATGTATGAGTCTGAAACCTGGTAAGCTTATAGGAGATATCAAGATGTACAAAAAAGTCTCTTGGAGCAATATCCCAAATCCAACAGGAAGTCAGCCATTTTAAAATTAATGTGCAATTTTGGCAACATTTTCCCCTCTTTTCAGGCATCGTTCTTTGACGAACTCCTCCAAGGGATTTCATCAGATTGAACTATTCTTCAGTGTGTGGAATCCAAAGACCTTTGTGATGTTAAATTGCGAAGCTTTTTACGTTCAGGGAAACGGGGTGGTTATGGCGGCACGTAGACTCTCAATCACTCGCCAAAACGCAGTAATCTGCTGTTACTCAAAAACACAATGTCCAATCTCACCCAAAGGTCGCAGGCATAATGAGACTCGAGTTCGGAAATGTTTGTTATGCCATTTGAACATAATGGTTAGAGTGCCACCTAGTGGAACGACTAACTAATCATGAATGAATGAGTTGAAATGTTAGCTGGTGGTTAAATGCATGAATTCCATCAATGTGACATCAGATCGGACGTGCTGGTTTTAGGTGTTGGGCGTGGCTCGACGCGCCGGGGGTGCGAGGGCCCTCATAACGCTGCTTGCAGCTTTAATTATTATTATTATTATTATTATTATTATTATTCAGGCAAAACAAGGGCCTTTTTGAGGGCCTAAACATGCTCAAAAACTCATGAAATTTTGCACACGCATCAGGTCTGGTGAAAAATTTTGTATTTTAATGGTTTTACATATGAGCACTGGGAAATGGCTCTAGAGCGCCACCTATGCCTTGTTAAATGCAGCCCTACGACCACATCGTTTGAGCTACATGTATGAAATTTGGCACACATGTGTATCATGCCAAGACGAACAAAAAAGTCTGTTGGCCCATTGACGCAAACCCAACAGGAAGTCCGCCATTTGGAAGAGAAGGTGACATTTTGGCTCTAATTTTGCCATTTCCATGCCTCGAACTTTTACGAACTCCTCCTTGGGGTTTGATTTCATAACCTTCATATTTGGTCAGTGCCAACTACACCCTTGTGCCATGTTAAATTGCGGAGCTTTTGAGTTTTCACAATACGGTGAGGCCGTGGCGCCATGGCGAATTTCGATGACTCGCCATGAAAATCTTATTGCCTCTCATTTTGTCATACATTTTCTGACCTTGACCAAAGTGAACACATATGATAAGGCTCCACCCCTGAACATATTTCAACTGCCATATTTGACATCAGTGACAGCGCCACCTAGTGGGAACAGGAAATGTCATGTTTTACACTTTGGGGTACAGTATAGTGATGGGTGACATCTGCAGCCTCAAATTTCTCCAGAAAAGCCTTAAGGAGTTGGTCTTGGGTTACAGTGAAAACTGTGACTTTTTGCAAAAGGGTGTGACCCCAGCAGCATGGCGAACTTTGATGTCACGCCATGAAGAAACAAATTAGTATAACTCAATGAAATCCAGTCTGATCAGTACCAGACTTTACAGGCATGATGTCAGACCCGCCCTGAACAGATTGATGTGCCCATTGTCGGAAATACGGACAGCGCCACCTAGTGGCAACAGGAAATGTCATGGCTTTAATTTTGTTGTACTGATTTTCACAGGTTCATCGTGGCCACCTCAAAAGCGGTGAATATCACCATCAGTCCCTCGTGATGCTTCAGTGCAAAAATTGTGACTTTAAACTGAACGGCGCACCCTGGTGGCAACGCGGTTCATCATGAAAGATGAAGTGGATTTTGAGGGGCTTGGAAAGTTTATAGAGTCTTGAAATTTGGCACACACCTCCAAATGGATGATGGCATTGTTGTTATGTAACCATTTTCCTTGAATAGCGCAAAATGGCTCCACAGCGCCCCCTACAAAATTTCAAAACATCAGCCCCTGCTCTGTGTTTCATCTATGAGTCTGAAACTTGGTAAGCTTATGTAGGATATCAAGATGTACAAAAAAGTCTCTTGGAGCAATATCCCAAATCCAACAGGAAGTCAGCCATTTTAAAATTAATGTGTAATTTTGACGACATTTTCCCCCCTTTTCAGGCCTCATACTTTGACGAACTCCTCCAAGGGATTTCATCATATTGAAGCATTCTTCAGTGTGTTGAATCTAAAGACCTTTGTGATGTTAAATTGCGAAGCTTTTTCCGTTCAGGGGAACGGGGTGGTCATGGCGGCACGTAGAGTTTCAATCACTCGCAAAAAGCACTGATCTGCTGTCACTAAAAAACACAATGTCCAATCTCTCCCAAAGGTCGCAGGCATGATGAGACTCGAGCTTGGAAATGTTTGTTATGCTATTTGTCAATAATGGTTAGAGCGCCACCTAGTGGCATGAGTATAATCCTGGTTGAATACGATGAAATGTTAGCTGGTGATTAAAAGCATGAAATCCATCAATGTGACATCACATCGGACGTGCTGGTTTGAGGTGTTGGCAGTGGCTCGACGTGCCGGGGGTGCGAGGGCCCTCATAACGCTGCTTGCAGCTTTAATTATTATTATTATTATTGTTGTTATTGTTGTTATTATTATTATTTGGGGATGTGTGTTTTCTGCACTATGCTGTGTTATGCTGTGTTCCACTCATTATATGTATAGGCAGGGTGTGGGTGTGTACATGTGTGTCTGCGGGTGTGGCTGGAGGATGGAGAACAGCCACATGCAGGCCTGATGGGTGTGGCCCTGCAGGAGGACTGGCCACACCTGAAGTTCCTGCCTCACCTGTTGGTGATCAGGGCCCTGTTTCAGGAAGCCGGTTTAGAAAACTCAGAGTGAAAAACGATACTCAGGGTTGAGTAACCCCGAACTGTCCAACTCGGAATATTCCGTTTCAGAAAGGCTGATAACAATTAGTTCAATCAACGCGGAGTTGCTTTAACCCCAAGTTAAGCTCGCGCACGAGGATACATAAAGCCCTGATAAGCGGAGCACAGATTCAGCGAGTCACCATGGAGACGGAGGGAAAGAAGGCGCGGTCAATGTATTTTACAGCGCTTGACGGCGAAATTCTGATGGCAGCATATGCCGAAAACATGCAAATTCCGCGGAAAAAAGTAACACAGCCACAGCTGCGAAAGAAAGGGAGCATGCATGGCAAAACATAGCCGACAGAGTCAATGCGTGAGTAAGTGCCTATGAGAGCATGAGGGTGGGAATGGATGTTTGTGTCTGTGTGTGCCTGTATGTCTGTGTCTATATGTCAGGTTGGGTATCAGACGCCACCTCTCTGGGGACATCTCAGGCCCTCCAAGGTTTGGAGGCCTATCTCCACCCACCACCACTTCCCCTGCCAGTGGCGGACTCCCTCAGGTGTCGGTGCGTTGGTGGTTCTTTGTGTCTGGGGGTGGGCGTCCGGGTACACACCGGCTCACTCCTTGGCGGCCGCTTATCGGGGCCTGGAGCCTGGGGCTTGCTCGGGCCACTCCGGAGGTGGGGTGCCCCCGGCCTCTCGGCCTGGGGCTCGGTCACTCAGGCACAGCTGGCTGCCGGCGGAGCTCACGGGCGCGTCACTGCAACTCCCCCTGGCTTCTGCTCCGCGGCTGCTGAGTGAGCCCTCATCTGGGACTCTCCTCAGCTCTTACTGGGACAGTGGCGCGGCTGCCCCTCTGTTGGTCTTCCTTGGTCTCTTGTGTTCTGGGGGCCTCTGGATGTCTGGAGTCTTGATCTCCTCCATACCTGCTTCATGCCCTGGAGGACGGGGCTGTGGCCCCCCACACTCCCTAGCAGATCGTTACATGGAGAAACCTTTGGAATGCAAGCATGCTGATCCACACAGGTATGCACACAGGTGTACACACGGGTATTCACAGACGCGGACTACAGCTTTCTTGGCTGCTGCCTCAAAGCACATTGTGCGCTGTCTATCTTGCGTGCTGCACAATATCGTTTATTATTTAGTAACTATTGATATCTATGACTAGCTAGTTTATTGTGATGGTGCTTTGTTTTCTCTATTATTATGTTGCTCTTTGTTGTTTGCTGTCTCCTCTGTTTGTTTGTTTTTTGTTTGTTTTTTCTTTCTCCATACAGGTGACCCAGGAGTTTTTTTTTTTTTTTTCTCTCTCTTCCCCCCCCTTCTCACCGTCTCTTCTCCCCTTTGGTTTTCTCTCTTTCTCTCCCCCTCTTTCTCTCATTCATTCCCCCTGTCCTATTTATTAAAAAAAAAAAAAAAAAAAAAAAATGACAAAGGATGAACTGAAGCTCTGCCATCACGTAATGTCGCATACTGCTGTTTCTGATGTCATTTAAAAAAAAAAAAAGAGTCAATGCGTGAGTGTTAATTTAAACATTGATCTAGGGATTTCCACCCATTTAACACGTTATTTTATCATGTTATTTTATTTGTTATTTTATACATTTTATTTTGTGATGTGATGTGAGCGCAGGTGCAACCCAACAGGCCCCAAACGTGCCTGGCAGCAAGTAAAAATGAAATATAAAAATATAGTCCAAACAGGTGAGGTGTAATTGTATTATGGGCCATAGTGCTTGGTCTGTTTGTCCCATGTAAATCAATTGCAGTTAGAGGCTACATTAATTTTCTTTCTGTAAGCACTTATTGAAATTATCTGAGCACATTACAAGTACATATTTGCTTACTCTGTATGCTCAAATGTGACCCGTTATAGCCAACAGAAAAAAAGCGGAGGCCCGAAAAACAGGTGGGGGTCCTCCACCACCACCACTCACAGAGGCTGAGCAGTTGGCCCTCAGCCAAAACAGTGGGCGCCCTGTGGCTGAAGGCATCTCTGCGGGGACATCCTCTGAGTCAATAACCCTGCAAGACACAAGTGCCTACATAGGGGGTAGATTCAAAATAATACATGATGTGCGTACATCCTTTCTTCACAGTCACCTTTGCAGTGCTACTCATTCATTTGATAAACTCTTTACCATAATGGATTATTTTGTAGTGACGTTATTTTCCTACTGATTTTGCCTTCCCTCAGTCTTGGTTGTCTTTGAGAGCAATATGACAATGAAGTGTAAGGTGATTGGTATGTTTGTTAATTGCCATTTGGTCCCTTGTAAGTTATAAGTGACCTGTATAAACCTCATATTCTATCAGTTGATGGTGGTGGTGTACTGCATCTGGTGCAGCCTCCTGTTGAGCCAGACCAACATGCAGTTGTGAGTAATACTCCACAGATTATATGAGTTTACAGTAGAACAGCAATGTTGTTTATTTCTTTACCACAGGAAAATAATGAAGAAACATTGACAGCTGTTACAGAGGAGGAAGCAACAGAGACACTTTATGAGGTTTACATCTTTTAATACTTTGTGTACAGGAAACACAGGCGACCAATAAAGCCAGTTGAACACAAAATCTGTTTATTCTTCTTTCAACATGTTGAGGTGATGGGTCAAAAGAAATGATTGTGACATATGGTGTCTCTGACTGCTCTTCCATCTTGTATGTCCGTGGGAGGGTCAGGATGTTCATGGTTTGGATCACTGCTGATGTTTGGTTCAGAAGGACAGTGTTCTCCTCTAATTGTGGCAATGTTGTGAAGAATCACACATGGCCACAATAATGTCACATGCCCTTTCTGGGGTGACCCTGAGTCTTTGCAGGCACTGGAACCGGGCCTTAAGCATTCCGATAGTCATTTCAATTCTGGCTCTTGTCCTGCAATTAGCCAGATTATATCGCTGCTGTGGGCCCGGTTCAGGGTCAGGGTAAGGGGTAAGCAAATAGGGTAAACATGGATACCCCCTATCACCAAGCAAGTAGCCAGTGAACTCTCCTAAGACAGAAGGATACACTTCAGTTCAAATGTCCCTGAAGCAATTGGTCTTTATATATTTTAAAGTATTCTCAACTCACCATGTCCAAATTTTGTGCTCAGTGTACATTCACGGAATATTTGTGAGTCATGGACAGAGCCTGGCCACTTGGCTTCCACATTTGTGATAATGTTGGCAGCATCATATATGATCTTCACAGTGCAGAGAACACAAATTAGCATCCATTACTATAATGAAATAATCTGTTAGTTTGAAATGCTACAGGGAACTATGTACCTGTACATTAATGCTGTGGAAAGACTTCCTGTTCACATAGTCTCCTTCATTTACTGAAGGAGCAATGATTGGAATGTGAGTGCCATCTATACAGCCAATCACGCCTGGGAACCCTGAAAATAAATGTGAAATTTAAGTAGTAGTCCAAGTATCACCACATCATACATTACGTTTAGGTCCTCCTGATACCTGCAATTTTGTGGAATCCCTCTTTGATGAATCTTGTGGGTCTGTGACCGGGGAACACCACAAACGCGTGCAGGAGACGTTTCAGTGCTACTGTGACATTCCTGACTGCCCGACAGACGGTAGCCTTAGAAACGTGCTCAGCGTCACCGATATTGTACAGGAAGCTCCCGTTTGCAAAGTAACGGAGTGCGGTACAAATAATATGTAATGAACTGAGAGGATGTCCGCGATGTGTCACATGCGTAATATATGGCCTGAGGATGTTATCCAAATAACTTATAGATTGTGCTGAGAAACGGTAACGTTCGCACAGAAACTCATCAGGTAATGATAAAATGTCCAGACGCGCTCGAATCACTCTCTCCCGGCGGAGAGCTCTGCGGAGAATTTGGGCTTCGATATCTACCGGCTCTTCAAGGAAGGGACACGCCATGTCTGACACTTCCTACTGTCAGGTTTCCGACAAAGGGGCGGAGACAGTCAGGGTTAGTTGTAGCAAACCTGCTAGGGGGCAGGTTAGCTTCACGGCGTGTGTCGTCATAGTGACTCAGTCAGGCTGCAGCTGAACTCGCTTTGTGAAACCGAAAACCCAGAGTTTTCGTTAACTCAGGGTATACTTACTCAGTTTTTCCACTAAACCGGCTTCCTGAAACAGGGCCCAGGGCTCGTCGGGGGAGCTACTTAACAGAGTGTTGAAGCTCATTGAGTTGCCCTCCCAAGTTAGTGTGTTAGTCTATGATGGTGCAGTTTGTGTATGCCTGCCGGGGTTTGGTGTTGACGGCTGTTTCTGTGGTTTTCCAGCAGGTGGAAGAGTGGACCAGAAAGGCAGCATGCACGGGGTGTGCGAGAACACAACAGCAGGGAGCACGAGCACGAGCACACACACACGGGAGTCAAGGGAGCACCTGGGATTTATTGTGTTTACAGCTCTCAATGTAAATAAACACACTGTTTGCACACTGAGCTCTGCGCCTGGGTCCTCTTTCCCCATATCCCCACGGTCTGCCAGCCAGACCGTGACACAGGCTTACTTACTGCAGGCTGTAACAAACACTCCTTTGGGTCCAGGCCCAGCCACGTGTTTGTAAGCTGCTGTGCTCCTCACAAATAAAGCCTGAAGCAGCTCAGACTGTTAGAAGCAGCACTGAGCCCTGTTACAGTTATAGTGTTAGAGCAACGGCTGCAGCCTACAGCATTTAAACTAGCTGACAGTAAACACATCAGTCCAGATGTTACCACATTACTTTGTGATGCTGAGAGTTAAAGGAGACTGGCTGATTAAAATCCCATTCCTTACATCACCGTCCTCTGCTCTGACTGGTTTCATTTAATCACAATCACAATACTTTTTTGATCCCCAGGGGAAATTATTTAGGTTACAGTGCTGCAGCACAAACAGGAACAAAGACACAACACACTAAGTAAGAAATAGCACAATATACACAATATATACATGCATATATATACATATGAGTCACTTATAAGTAATATGTGAGTGCTGGGGTCTATGACAGCAGGCAGGTCTGTATTTATGTCCAGGACGGTGTGGAAACCCAGCTTCCTCCAGCCGAGTGATGTGTGGATTCACCTTTCTCACTCACTATGTGTTCACAGACCTCTCTGCATTGAATCGTATCTGTTATTAACCTCTGTCTCTCTTCCACAGCATGTCTTTGTCCTGTCTTCCTTCTCTCACCCCAACCAATCACAGCAGATGGCCCCGCCCCTCCCTGAGCCTGGTTCTGCCGGAGGTTTCTTCCTGTTAAAAGGGAGTTTTTCCTTCCCACTATCGCCAAAGTGCTGCTCATAGGGGGTCATAAGACTGTTGGGTTTTTCTCTGTATCTATAATTGTGCGATCTACTGTACAATATAAAGCGCCTTGAGGCGACTGTTGTTGTGATTTATATAAATAAAATTGAATTGAATTAAGAAGCTCAGAAACAAAAGTGTCTGGACTTTTTTAAGTTTCTTGAAGACATTTCATCTGAGAAGCTTCTTCAGTTTTACACTGTGTGCACAATTATTATGCCAGAACTATTTTTGAGGATTAATGTCATTATGGACCAAGGACAGTACTCTGGGTCTCCTGCAGAACAACTCGAGCTGTGATACCTGAATGAAGAGCCTCTGCTGCTTTAAAGAAGGAGGCTCGAGGCAGCGCTGAGGTGCAGACCAACCAGCTTTTATTCAGCAACTTTAACAGAAGGATCAGAAAAATAAAACTATACAGCACAGTGACGCTGACTGAAGCCACAGCATTAAACTAAACAAGCATCTGATCATCTTTAACAACATCTAATAAATAATGACAACTATTTACTCCTGTATTTCCTACAATAAAGCCTGTTCAGATATTTGTTGCTGATGGAAATGTTAAAGGCTCCCAGGAACCAAAGGACCAAAACAGAGGCAACAGTCACAACTGCAAAGGATCCCCTAACACATAAACTGGTTCGAAGATATTTTCTATTTCTGCAGAGGAGCTTGATTGCACGGACAGTAAAAAGTGGATTCAATAACAGCAGCGAGCGCTGAGTGATATAACGGTGCTGCGAGCAGCAGTGCAAAGGCTCACACAGAGACAGCAGCTACACTGTGTGTGGATCCACAGTCACAGCTGTGGGTTTCAGTCAGTGTGTCTCTAACTTCATGGTCACATTTCAAAGCTTATTGGAGCCAGAAAATGTTCAAGTAAAAGATTTATATTGCTGTACTCGTCTACCAGGATAACAGGAGGTTCATAAAGTTGTGTAAAGTTGTTCATTCAGTGAACTACTCAGTTTATTTTGGGCCTCAGAAATGCTCACTCTGTTTGTACATCACTGTCAGCAATAGACTCATTCTGCTGTGTGGACAGGAACACATGTGACATCACTTCCTGTTTGTTTGTGACTGAAGAGGAAGAAGTTTACAAGGAATCATTTAGAAGAGTTTCAAACATCAACTGATTGAATCCATGAATCTGAAAACGTGTTTGTGAGTGAAAGAGACAGACATGTACAGACTGAACTATCTGTTCAACAGTCAGAGTGTTTCTGTAACAGGAGACACTCTTTACACTCCACTCAGCACAGGGACACTGAGCAACCAGGAAACCAGAACCCAAACCCAGGATAAAGAGTTTGAGTGAATGTGGTGTTGAAGGTGTGGAGGTGGATCAGAGTGTCAGAGGAGACTCTGTAGAAGGACAGAGTGCCAGCAGGACAGTCCACATACACTGCTGCTCTGTTAGAGACAGAGGAGGAGGAGGAGGAGGAGGAGGAGATGGATGTGTAGCTGTTATTGTGCCAGACACACTGAGGACCATCATTATAGCAGCTCAGACTCCAGGACTGATCATTGTTTCCAAACCAACAGTCAACACTGCCTCCTTTCCTTCTGATGCTTCTGTAACTCACTGATATAAAAACGTCTCCTCTCCACTCGACCTCCCAGTAACAGCGACCAGTCAGACCATTTCTACACAGCAGCTGTTCCCAACCATCAAATCTGTCTGGATGATCAGGATATGACTGAACCTCCTCCACATGTGTCACCTTCCTGTTGTTGTCAGACAGTTGGAGCTTTGTGTTCACTGTGTTTGTGTCGATTGTGAGTTGACAGGAATCTGATGGAGAGAACAAACACAATCCAGCTGCAGTTATTGATCCATCATCTGTTCATTGATTGACACTTTGATGATGACTCCTGACATGATGAAGATGGTTGAATGTGTGCTGCTTTGTTTTCATGAATCCCATTAAAAACACACTTACACTTCCTCAGACCTGGTCTCAACCATCGGACTCCAGCAGGCTCCACCCTGAAAGGAGGAGGGGGGTCAGAGCAGCACAGTCAGCATGCACACATGGACATTACATGGCTCTCACACACACACTGTTACACACTGAGCTCAAAGCTCGGCTCCACTGTTTTATTCAAAGAAATCTACATTTATTTATCAGCACATTTAAAAACAGCTTGAGCCAAAGTGCTGCACAGAGTAGAGAGAAAATAGGAAACATACACAGTAATGACTATAAAGACTGGTCAGGATTGAAAGCTACAGAGTACAAATGTGTTTCCAACCGGCTTTTAAAAATGTCCAGTGTTGGTGACGACCTGATGTGAAGGGCGACTGTTCCAGAGTTTGGCTGCAGCCATCGATAAAGCTCACCTCTGTTTTTACGTCTAGTTCTGGTCAGAAGCTGCTTATCTGCAGACCTGAGGGCTCCACTTGGATTCTTTTGTTAAAGAGAGATAAGATGGAGCCAATCCATTCACAGATTTAAAGACAACCAGATCTGGAAGTGGATTCTACCACGTACTGGTAACCAGTGGAAGAAGCTGGAAAAAGCTGGTGATGGGTCGTCTGCGTTCACAACACTTCTAAAAAAGTTGTTTTTTTAAGTTGCTGCCCAGCGGGACATTATACGTATATAGATTTATACACACGTCAGTGGGATTTAAAGTTATGTTTCCACAGAGAGAGATCTCATATTAACTCTCACAGTGATGCGTAGGCGGCGGGATAAAAGAAAAGTCATGAACTCAATGCAGCCCAATTTAGTCTGCAGTCACATAGCGACACCTGTTCATCGGCAACAACAGTCCCCGGTAACCCGGACTAATTATAGGGTCGCACCGTAATTTGTGGCTCGATGTTTTTATTTGCATCACTGCGTTTGCATTGCAGCAAACATGAACATTACATATATTTCAATATAATGTAAAAGCAGTCAAAACAACTAACATCAGAAACAGCTGATGTTATTTGTTATATGTCACGGTGTCATTTCCGCTTCTTTCTCCTGTAACAACAGCCCGGCGCCGTGAGCAGTCGCCTTTTTTGCGCTCGCTATCCCTGCACTTTCTACCATCTGCAAACGCCACGGTGTTCGTGTCGTCATGAAAGACATGAACATCGAGCGTAAAAACAAAGGAGACTGCTACCGGCTTTTTATCTGCCGATCGCCGTGCTACGGTTGCAAGAAAAAGAAGCAGAAATGACGTTCTCTACGCGTTGAGACTCACAGTAATTCCAATGCATGGCCAGACCACCGCTCAGCAGATATTTACAAGCTGTGTGATGCCATTGAGAATGTTGGTTTGCCATGGAAGAGGTTTGTTGGAATAACAACAGATGGAGCGCCATCAATGACAGGGAGGAAACATGGACTGGTGGCACAAAACAAACTGGAAGAGGAAGGCGTGGAGGAGGCCATTGCTCTGCACTGCATCATCCATCAGCAGGTCCTTTGCAGCAAATGCCTGAAGTTTGACAATGTGATGTCTATTGTTGTGAAATGCATCAACCAAATCAGATCCAGGGGCTTAAAGCACCGAAGGTTCTGTGCTTTTTTAGAGGAAATGGAGTCAGAATATGGGGATGTGCTCGACTTCACTGAGGTACGTTGGCTCAGCAAGGGAAATGTATTAAAGAGACTTTTTGAGTTGAGAGCAGAAGTGAAGCCTTCATGGAGAAGGATGGAGTTAGTGTTCCTGTGCTAACTGATCCCAAATGGCTCATGGACTCAGCTTTTCTTGTTGATATGACACATGAGCTTAATGTACTGAACAAGACGTTACAAGGCCAGGGGCAACTTGTCAGTGCTGCCTATGACAACGTGAGAGCATTCTCCACAAAACTGGCGCTCTGGAAAGCTCAGCTCTCTCAGACAAACCTTTGCCATTTCCCAGCATGCAAGTCACTCGTGGATGCAGGCACACCATTCAGTGCTGACGAGTATGTTGATGTCATTTTGAGGCTACAGGAGGAATTTGATCACAGATTTGCTGACTTCAAGACACACAGAGCCAGCTTTCACATTTTTGCGGACCCCTTCTCCTTTGATGTGCAAGATGCCCCTTCTGTGCTTCAAATGGAGCTCATTGAGCTGCAGTGCAACTCTGAACTCAAAGCAAAGTTCAGGGAGGTGAGTGGAAAAGCAGACAAGCTTGGACAATTTTTGAGAGACTTGAGCACTAGTTTCCCTCGGCTTTCCCGAATGTTCAAGCGGACCATGTGCCTTTTTGGTAGCACATACTTGTGCCAAAAGCTCTTCTCCACTTTGAACTTCAATAAGTCCAAGTACAGGTCCAGACTTACGGATGATCATCTTCAAGACGTACTGAGGGTCGCAACTGCTTCCTCCCTCAGGCCAAATCTGGCTCGGCTATGCGAGAGGAAACGCTGCCAGGTCTCTAGCAGCAAGGAGTAGGCAAGAGAAGCCATGTTCAGAAGAACAGTTCATTTTCTACAGTGTTCCATTCATGTTCAGAAGAAGGTTATAGAACTGTTAATACAGACATTTCAATCTAAATACAGCAGATATAGAAGACTGAAAGAAACACACAAGTTCACTGACTAAAAATATCTTATTATTGTTTTATTTATGTATTATAGATTGATTTATTTTCTTATTAATTCTTAATTTGTTTATTTATTTTTCATATTTTGTGTTAAAAAATAAAAATAAAGAGATTTGAGAAGATTGGAATTTTTTAACCATGCCTTTCTTGTGGAAAACCTAATGCGGCCCAGCCTCACCCAGACTCTGCCTGCAGCGGCCCCCAGCTAAATAGAGTTTGAGACCCCTGTCCTACACCATAAATCAGTAAGAGAGGGTACGACCTCTCTCATGGCCCCAAGTGGTGTGTGCATGCCAGAGCACTGTGGAAGGCACACAGAGTCTTTACAGACTACTAAGGATCAAACCTCTATCATCATGCAATCGATTATACAACTCTAAGCATATATGAGTAAATATTTCTAAGCATAAATGACAATCAACAATATAAACCTTACAGCTGGTTTTAATAACAGAATTTATTTGTTTCTCAAATGAGAAAGAGCTATCAAGAAACACTCCTAAATCTTTAGTTCTTAACTTTTCCAGTGGGGCAAGGTCAACATTAACTGCTAATGCTAAATAGGCTGCCGTTATTAACTAATGCTAATTTGACGTGAATTAGCATTATGCACTAATGCTAACACTTTTTAACAATGTGAGCAGCTACTGCTAAATAGCATTAGCTAATAACAGCAGTCTAATTTAATTCAAGTTAGCATCATTTGCATTATAACGATGTGAGGAGTTAATGCTAAGTATGCTGCCATAAACAGCTAATTCTAATTAGGGGTGAATAATTACCCGATCGTTCAGTCTGACGTCACTAGCCGTGTCTGGGCCTAAACTGTGCTGCAGGTCCATATATCAAATGATCACTGTGGCATTACTGAGAGTTAAAACACTGTCTTAAGTCTTTCATCTTTAATAAAATTATCAGCGTTCTGCTCTACCATATGGAACGCCAGGACTGCCATAATGAATTAATTAAATACACCATTAAATAATTAATTAAATGTGGCAATAATTAATTAAAATTGGAAATAATTGAGTACATAAATATTTACGACACATGAAATTAATTAATTATTGCCACATTTAATTAATTGACATATTTAATTAATTATTGCCACATTTAAATAATTATTTAATGGTGTATTTAATTAATTCATTTTGGCACAGTTGACTCCTTCAGGTCTCACCATGAAATAATTTTATCTGTCAGCCTCACCCATCAAACTCAGGGGGCGGGGTTAACGCTGATCGAGTCAAAACCATTGCTTTGGCCTGGTGGCCATTGTTTCTAGCACACAACAACCGGCATGTGGAAGCTAACAGAACTGAACTTTGAAAAACCCTGTTTGTGTGTCACCAAATACCGTTTTAATATTTTTTTAGCCGAGAATGTAGTGGTTTAATCTTCATGTGTCTGGTCGGTTTGTCAAGATACAGCCTCTTTGCAAAAGTGCTTCGATGATTTCGGAGATGTCTGCCCAGTCTCACAGCAAAGCGTGGGATAGACCCGCTCGCCTCGCAAGCAATCGAGCTGTTATTACCACCGACAAAGCGCAGGCCCCGGTACACAGCTGTAGTAACCCCCGCTGACTTCTTTTACTGACGTTATATTTATCGGGGTTTTATTTCCTGATGTTCGTATGTGTCCTACGTGTTTCAGTCGCCAATTCTGAATTATAACTAACATTAAAAACATGTTTGAGGAGGAGAGAGAGCAAATAAATCTGTTTAACATCTGATCTTTGGGTTTTTGTTCAGTAATCAGCGTGACCTGTGTATAAACGCATAAAAGAGATAACGTTGGTGTTTCCGTCATGTAGTAACTGCTGGCTTTAACTGTACAAAGGTTGTTCGACACTATGAAACACATACAGACTTCATGATGTTCGGCTAATATTTTTATTGTGAATATTAATCATGAGGGTAAACGGCCCTGTACACCACGGAGCGAGGTCAGCATATCCACGATATCCTCAGCTCCATGAGTTAACACAGAGTTTCCCAGCTGACTATCTAACGGTCATCTACGAATATGTCACAGCTCATATCAGTATGATTTTACAGAAAATCATCCTTATTACTGCCAACTATTCCAGAGACGTGAAAATCTACAGCATAAAGAACAAAACATCCAGAAGTCTGCACGATGTGTTTCATAGTTTGTAACAAGCCTTTGACAGTTAAACATAACATGACCGAAAAAGAAAAAAAAGAGAAAAAAAATTACAAATTATATGTTAACCTCATTTATTTTTATTTAAGTAAACTCTAAAAATTCTAACAGACAGCTGGTGCTTAGAATACAGTTGAATAACTATTAAAAAACAGATGATATTTAGATGATAGTTCAGTCTACCACATGTGCCAGTGAACCATTAAACGTCTGTGAAACTATGCAGTTATGAAACGTAACTTTAACCTCAGCCAAACCGATTTGCTCAGTTGTAAATAAAACAGCGAAGTAAACGTGACCCGACAGACAGAACCTGAGTGAATGAAGTCCAGCGTTTAACCACTGAGAGCTAAAACTCAGCTGAGGTTTCAAAGCTGTGTGCCGGTGATTGGACATCAGCCGCTGATGAAGCTGGTTCGCCTATAAAGTGCTCTGTAAGGAAACAAGCTCCAGCAGCTCTGCGCTCGGGGAAAACACTATATTTACTTATCTTGTGCAGAAAAATGCGCTGACATTGCTTTATATCGAGTACCGGCTGCCCGGTTAAACTGTGACTATCACCAGGTAACGTAGGCGTGTTTCTTGAATTAGCAGCAGGTGTTAAACAGCTGACAGGTGAGGAGGAGGATGCATGCAGGTAAACTGAGGGTCTGTTGAGCTGATCGCTGGTTTCGTGAGAAAAATGTCAGCTCTTCTTCTTTATGTTACAGAAGCACAGAGACACAAGACCAGGCGGAAAGAGACGATTGTTCGGTGAAAATGAGAATCTGCGAATGCAACATGTGGAACACGGAGAGTGGAATATGTAAACAAACCGGTTAACTATTAGATTATTCTGTTATTATAGGTTACCTTATATAGGTAATCAAAGTAGTTTAAGTTAACTGCTGTAGGTCATATATTATCCTTTAGTTTAGATGGTGTGCTGTGTATGTAGTTTAGTTCTCATTATACTTTTGAGTTAACAGAACATATTCACTTATTAGTTTATTAGATAAGTGTGCATCACTCTGTATCCTTGATCTGCTGTGAATGTATTACACTGTTTTCTTGACATGCTTTATTGTTGAATCATAAAAAGAAGGTTGTAAGCAGGAGACTCTGTGTCTAAGACAGGGGAGATAGACCACATTCCATACCCCCACCTTTACAGAGAGCAGAGAAAGACAGGGAGCCGAGGTCATAACTTAGGCGCCGTAACAGAGAAAGAATGTGAATGTTTGGGCTTTTACGACTGGGTGGGGGCCACTAGCGGCTATAAGAAGCTGAGTAACACGTCACCATTTTGAGACTTGCTGTGACCCTCTGCAGGCGGGTCTCCCCATCATGATGGTTCTAATGCTCATAAGTGTTGAATTGTATGGAAATAAATGATTGTTGATTGAGCATTTATACACCGAGTATTGTCCTTCCTTCAGCCCAAAGATTCAAAGAATTGGGAGATTCCAACATAACGTAGCCCCCCCTCCAAAACAAACAAATACACACAAAATAAACAGTTAAGCTGGAACACCCGGGCTGTGAGCTCGGTGCTCTCTGTCAGCTGACTGTTAGCAGAGCTAGTGACATCTCTGAAAACATCTGAGCACTTTTGCAAACATGTTCTATGTTGACAACCTGACCAGACATTCGCGGCTAAAACACTATTATTAAAACTACACCACCACCATTGCTGCCTATGATTTGAAATGCATTCTGGGATACCAAGTCGACACAAGCAATCGATTATCTAAGATTGACCTGTCTTGCCTTACTTTGCACGGCAACCAATCAAATGTTAGAGAAGCTGCATGGCAGCGTTAACCCCGCCCACTTAGTTTGATGGGTGAGGCTGACAGATAAAATTATTTCATGGTGAGACCTGAAGGAGTCAACTGTGCCAAAATGAATTAATTAAATACACCATTAAATAATTATTTAAATGTGGCAATAATTAATTAAAATGTGAAAATAAATAAATAATTAATTAAATGTGTCAATAATTAATTAATTACATTAATTATTTATGTAATTAATTATTTCAAATTTTAATTAATTATTGCCACATTTAATTAATTATTTTTTTATTTTCACATTTTAATTAATTATTGCCACATTTAAATAATTATTTAATGGTGTATTTAATTAATTCATTATGGCAGTCCTGGCGTTCCATACTACCGGGTGTAACAACTGAGTTTAACATCCAGGCATCCATGAAAACGGAATTTATGACATATAGTTAGAAGTTAGCAGGAAGTTAGCTCGCTAGCTTCCATCTAAATACAATATAGCATGTCCTCACTGCGGGATTTTGGAAACAAATTAAAACGTACAGCTCTGTTATCACTTCCAACATCAATGAAGACGGAAAACTAAACAGCAGTGACGTTTGTAGGGTTACTGAAGTTTGGCTAGCTGGTATATAATGATGTGCTACGTCACCGCTAGCGACACAGCTATGTTAGCATAATATAAACAAGCTAACTTTTTTTCCCACTCGATAAAAGTTAACGTGAGGGTTTTCAGTGGTCAGGAACAAATGTAATTGCATGGCAGGATGCTGTAAAAGGACCAAACTTCAGCCAGGAGAACAACTGAGATAATCCATCCACAATACGAGGTTAGTCATTCATATACTGCTGCATGGGCTGGGCTGTAGTTACATCCTAAGGTTTTAAAAACTGAGCTTAAATAAATGATTAGTGGTAATAAAAGCCGAGGGAGGTCAACAGTGTTTTAGGAGCTTTTTGAGATTAAATAGAAGAAAATACAAAGCAATAAACATGTTAACAACACAAAAGCCATATTAAACGCAGACTACTTTAGGCCCGGAAGTAGGATTTGTCACGTCATCACTTAATAATTGGATTACCAGCTAATGCTAATATCGTTTTCACTTCCCTTTTAACAATGTGAGCAGCTAGTGCTAGGTAGGCTGATGCTAGCAGCTAATGCTAAAGCTAAAGCTAATCTGATGTGAATTAGCATTATATTAGTGAGGAGTTAATGCTAAGTAGACAATAACAATAGCTGTGTCCCAAAACGTCTGCTGCATCCTTCGGAGGACCCGGCCTTCGCGGTCTACATGGGCCGGGTCCTTCAAAGACCGAGAAGGCCAGAAGTGCGAGGCTGTGAAATGGGACGGTCTAGCCTTCAGATTTGCGTCACCGCTGTCTCGGTGGAGTTTAATAAACTCGGCCGTCTGCTCCTTGCTATCTAAAATATAACAGGACACTGGCGTAAATTCTCGACCGTCTCACACTTCTGTTTAATCAGTTTTCTGTTTAACGTTTATTCAGCTGTGTGAACATCCCGAAGGAACCCACCCGATGGATTAATAAAGTTTTATTAATCTAATAATCTAATAACTTTGGTCTCAGCCAAACCGATTTACTCCGGAACAAATAAAACACAGAAAAAAGGCAAACAATTACAATTTTAAGTTATCCGAGTGACTTATATCATGTTTAACTCGAGTAGCGAAAGAGCAGGGTCTGAAAACGATGAAGCCGGGAGTCTGCTGCTCTCACCGGCTGGAGGGACCATTGAACCCCCCTGCTTGCTATCGAGCTGGCTGGTAACAGACGTCTCCGAAAACGTCGGCGCACTTTTGCAAATATGCGATGTCTTGATAAACCAAGCAGATATTTGAAGTTTACACAGCTACTTTCTCGCCTGAAAATATGTTAAAAGTTTATTTTGTGGCCCAGAAAGATTAATAAGAGTAATTTTAAAACTTAGTAGTGGCCGCCATTGTTGGCAGCTGAAATTTGGCTGGGCCGCGCTATGAATTCTGGGATATGGTGGGCCACGAAGGACACACCCGACCCATCCTTCAAATTCGGGGAAATGAAGGACGCATTTGTCGGCCGCATTTGAAGGAGTCGACGAATTGGGACAGCCTTTGTCACCTGGCTGTGACGTAATCGACCTTCAAATGCGGCCTCCGGAGGATGCAGCCGATGTTTTGGGACACAGCTAATTTGACCAGCTAATGCTAAATAGGTTGCCGTTATTAGCTAATACTAATTTGAGGTGAATTAGCATTATCCGCTTATGCTAACAATGTTTTCTCGTACTATATAACAATATGAGTAGCTAATGTGAAAACTATTTTTCATTCAATTTTAACTTTTCCCCTGTGATGTGAAGAGTTAATGCTAAATAGGACGCCATTAATGGCCAATTCTAATTTTAGGTGAATAACCATTAGCAGCTAATGCTAATACCATATTTTCTAATTTGACGTGAATTAGCATCATCCGTTAATGCTAACTCTTTTCCCTTGCATTATAACAATGTGAGCAGCTAATGCTAAGAAGGCTGCTGTTATTAGCTAATGCTAACTTGATGCGAGTTTAGCATTATCGGGTAATGCTAACACTTTTCCCTTCCCTTTTAACAATGTTTGCAGCTAGTGCTAGGTAGGCATATCCTAGCAGCTAATGCTAATTTGATGTAAATTTGCATTATATTAGTGAGGAGTTAATACTAAGTAGACTGCCATTAGTGGCTAATGCTAATTTTAGGTGAATAGGAATTGGCAGCTAATGCTAATACCATATTTTCTTGGTTTATAACAATGTGACCAGCTAATAATTAGTAGGTTGCCATTATTAGCTAATACTAATTTGAGGTGAATTAGCATTATTCGCTTATGCTTACAAAGTTTTTTCTTACTTTTAAACAACACGAGTAGCTAATGTGAACACTTTTTTTATTCAATTTTAACTTTTCCCCTGCGATGTGAAGAGTTAATGCTAAATAGGATGCCATTAGTGGCCAATTCTAATTTTAGATGAAAAAGCATTAAAAGCTAATGTTAATACCATATTTTCTTGCTTTATATCAATATCAGTAGCTAATGCTAGGTATGTAGCCAACATTAGCTAATGCTAATTTAGGTGAATTAGCATTAGTAAAGTAGCGAGAAAGTAGCTGTGTAAACTTCAAATATATGCTCGGTTTATCAAGATATTGCATATTTGCAAAAGTGCTTCGACGTTTTCGGAGACGTCTGTTACCCAACAGCTCGATAGCTAGCCGAGAACTCGAGGGTCACTGAAGCCGCCGAGAACGGCACAACTCCCGGCACATCATTTTCAGATCACCGTGGACTTTTGCTACTCAAGTTTAACGTAATATATAACTCACTTAGACAACCTAAAAATGTTATTGTTGGGCTTTTTTCAGTGTTTTGTGTGTTCGTGAGTAAATCAGTTTGGCTGACATTAAAGTTATTCGATTAGATTAGATAAAATAAAACTTTATTAATCCCCCGGGTGGGTTACTCCTTGGTTTTTACACAGCTGACTAAACGTCAAACAGAAAACTAATTAAACAGAAGTATGAGATGGTCGAGAATTTACGCCAGTGTCCTGTTATATTTTAGATAGCAAGGAGCAGACAGCCGAGTTTATTAAACTCCACCGAGACAGCGGTGACGCTAATCTTAAGGCTAGACCGTCCCATTTCCCCAGCCGTTTACTTCCGGCCTACCTGACCTTCTGAGGACCTGGCCCACGTAGACCGCGAAGGCCGGGTCCTCAGGAGGATGCAGCCCATGAATTTGGACATGACCAATGTGAGCGGCTAATTCTAAGTACGCTGTTGTAAATAGCTAATGCTAATTTAATGTGAGTTAGCATTATCCAATAATGCTAACACTTTTCTCTTACTTATTAAAAATGATAGTAGCTAATAATAATACTCTTTTCCGTTGGGTAACAACGAAGTGAGGAGTTAATGCTAAGTAGGCTGCTTTTAGTGGCTTATTCTAATTAGGGGTGAATAATTAAGCACTAGTAGCTAATGCTAATACCCTTTTCTCTTGTGTTATAATGATGTGACGTTAATGCTAAATAGGCTGCCATGAGTGACTCTTTTTCCTTGCATTATAATGATGTGAAGGGTTTATGCTAAGTAGGCTCCCATTAGCAGCTAAAGCTAATTTGAGGTGAATAAACATTAGTAGCTAACGCTAATATCCTTTTCTCTTGTGTTATAATGATGTGAAACGTTAATATTGTTCTCAAACAACAGAATGAGAATGAAATATTGATTCGAACAGGGTCCATAAACAGCATTAGCTTATCAGAGTTTCCATCATGGTCACACAAATCCTTAGCAGACCAAAGTGGCCTACTTAGCAATAGCTACTCAAGTTGTAGAAAGCAAAGGAAAACAGTATTAGCATTAGCTGCTAAATGTGCACTTGAGAACAAATTATTGTGAATTCAGGTGTGAATGTAGAGTTTGTCATTATTTAAGCTTCCATTTCCAAATGTTAGCTGCTCCTGTCTGCCTCTTTGTCACACTATCCCACTATCTCAGGTACACCTGTGACCTAATAAAGTCTAAAGTTACAAAATGTTGTCTCTCTCAAAATATTTATGGACCTAACTGTAGGTCTACTTTTAATGAAACTCTCAACATGGCTTTTCAGTTATAATTAATGTTCCTGCAAACAGACTCCTTGGAGACCCCTACATAAATATCCATGTTCTATCCAGCTAGACTAGTGTGTCTGTCCCTGAAAATATTCCTGCATGTGTGATTTTTCATGTCTCATCTGCAGGAAACAAACAGGAAGTGAGTGAAGGACACAGGAAATGTTTCCAGCTCTTCCTCCTCTATTAGACATTCTCTCCATACCTGAGAGTGTCCAGTCTCCAGCCTGGATCCTTCAGTCCAGCCGACAGCAGCTTCATTCCTGAGGAACCCGGATGATTGTAGCTCAGGTCCAGCTCTCTCAGATGGGAGGGGTTGAAGCTCAGAGCTGAGGCCAGAGAAGTACAGCCTTCGTCTGTGATCAGACAGCCTGACAGACTGCAGACACACAAAACAACAATCTATCTGTCAACAACAGTTTTCTCTTTGTGTCAATGGAAAATTGTATTTAGTAGTCAGTATAATCTTTTAGTGATATAAGTTTGCATATGATAGAATACTGCATGTAGTTATTTGTATCAGGAAATATTCAACCATGTATACTTAGAGGCATATAATCAATTGTGTGTGATCTCTAACAGGCTGCAGGCTTGGTGTGCACTCCAGGAATGCACCCCCACGTCCTGGGAGCATGAGAGTTCGTACCTTGTTTTATTGTTTTACGGTAGGATTAACGTAGCTATGTCTGTTTTAGTTTAAGTGCTTCTTTACATATAGATGAACTGCTGGACTTCCTCACCATGTTATTTAGGGTGAGGGGGAGACTGCCATCTTTGTGACCAAGGATGTACCTTTTGTGCCTTCATGTTATATGACCCTTTGATCAGCAGGACACACACACACTGAAGTATAAAATAAAGACCGGGGCAGTGCTCAGCGCGAGTCTCTCTGTCTGGAGGCTGCCCTTGCTAGCAAGAAGTTCTGTGTGTTTCTCTTCTCTGAGTCTTTACTGAAGAAGTGTTTTATAACATTTTCCTTAACACTTTGTCACAATAACATCTATCCATTTACATCCATTCAATGCAACTTTATTTAAAAGTGACAATTCCCAACGGACAACAACAGTCATCTGAAGCTGTTTAACAGTGTAAGGTAACAGCCTCCAATATTAGAGAGAAAGCCCCAAACATCAGACAATTGTGGAGATACAGAAATTCTTTTATTGCTGCCATATAATCTGCATCATTATAACTGCATTAATAACATTCTTTACAGCATTATTCCATCTAATAATGTTTCTCACAGTATTGATACTGCATTAAAGTTGTCTATTGAAGATGTTCATTTGAGGATCCTTCCATTATGTTAACTTTTATTACAAGTACGGTCAGAAGTATTTCATACACATTGCATATTTGTGCTTATTTTGAGTTGATGTTCGGTTCATTAAGGGTCTTAAGCTTCACTGGCGTGACTGTCCAGGTGATACATGCTGAGGGAAACTAGAACAGGATGATTGCATGCATGCTTACAACACATATAATCTAGGAATGTGTCAGGCCTGAGGCCTTAACTCATTTGGTGGCTCACTATATTTTACTCTACTTGGCAACAGATGACCAGAGTCAATAATTAGCCCCAGAGACCCTGAGGGCTTGAAGTTTATTACCTTGTATGGAAGGTGTTATAGAAAAGAGAAGTTCTATGTCTGTTTATAGCCATTAAAGATGTACAAGATGTACCATTAACTGTGACTAATGTCTGGAACCTATTGTAATCTGACTATTTTTATTGACGCCATGGGGGGGCGTATACCCCACTGCTTTGTAAGTGTCCACAACATGTATTTTTGTCAGAAGACATAGGCTGATGTTTTCTCCTGTGTGTTAATAAACTTATCGTTTGATTGCACTTCTCTGGGGCCTCCGTGGTTTGTCTCACTGCTCTACATTGATAGATTTCGCGACACAATCCACTGTGAGCAGCACTTGGTGATGGTGGGAAGAAGAACTCCCTTTGACACAAAGATCCTCCCAGTGAAAACAGGCTCCAGGAGGAGCATCTACCATGACTGGTTGCAGGGTGAGGGGAAAGAGAAGAGATGAGCTCAGAGAGACAAGAACAAAACACAAACTAAGGAGACAGAAGACAAAAGTTAAGGACATGCAGCAGTGACATATAAAAGCATCAGGAGTGAAAAGAGGGGAGAAGAAAGCAGAGCATCATGGGAAGTCCACCAACAGCCTGAGCCTATAGCAGCATAACTAAGGGATGGTTCACCTGATCCAGCTCGAACCATAAGTTTTATCAAAAAGGAAAGTTTGCAGCTGATCTTCAAAGTAGAGAGGGTGTCTGTCTCCTGAACTCAAACTGGGAGCTGCTTCCACACCCAGTCCAACATAGCCAGGCTGAGTCGTTAGATTACTCCAAAGTAAAGTCAGAAAGTCATTACTTATGTCACATTTTAGTGCAAATGTAGAAAAACTGTCCAAAAGTTATTTCTAAATCTGATATTAAACAGTTTAAATGGTGAAAAAAGCTGTAAAGAAAACAGAGTCAATAAAAGCCTCTTTAGAGGGTCACCAGTTTAAAACTCAGACATTTAAACTGGTGATTCTCCTTCTCTGCTCCATTTCCTCTCTAGATTTCCTGTTGCTAGCAGGGATTTGATTGGCTGAACGTCCTTTTAGCCTTTCTTTAGTTCTTTGGGTGCTAATCAAAGAGGAAAACACACGAGTCATGTGACGTGACATAAGGAGCGCTCTGATTGGTTGGGATTGACAAACTATGGTGCTGTTTGCAAGCTTCGCTTTGCAGAGGCAAGAAAATCTCTTAGATAGGGATGAGACGCTCCACAGTGACGTTTCCACACTTTGGAGCTTCTGAAGTGCAGATGTTTGGAAACGCTGCTCCAACGTGTGGTTCAAACACTCAGATCACATGACCTCAGCTGCCACAGGTGGCATACCTGCTGCTTCCATGTTAGCATGTTAGCTCAAACAGGTGGTCAGTGTGAGAGCAGAAGATGATATCAGTGACATCCAAACAAGGAAGGAAGAGACTGTTGAAGGCAGCGAGCTGTGACTGCTGTGAACAGTGTCCTCACACTATTTTCTCCCTGTGTCAACATACATGAGGCTGCTTCAGCTGCAACACACCACAAACACCTTTATACAACTAAATATACTGAGAGCACACTGCTGTGGGTGCTGTGGTAACATCCATATATCCAGATGTTTGGGGCCGAGTTTGCTTCCTCATCCTTGGTTAAACCCTCAAAGTTTGATGTGTTTTTTTGTGATTTGGTTTTATTTGTTGTTCTACACACTGTGAAACAAAGCTAGAAGCCCCTGTGGTACAGTGGGGGACTCAAACCCAGGACCCAACCTGCTCCAACAACAGTCAGAAGGATTTTATTAAGTCTCAATTTCTGTTCATTAGGAAAACATCGATAATGAAGAGCACATGTTTATAGAGGCACATTCAGACCAATGACAACAGTCCATTCACACTGACCTCCACCTTTTTAAATGTGAGTAAACACATCATGGTTCTGGTGCTGATGTGGTATCAGGGACAGGTGATGATGGTGAACTCAGTCTGAGGTTTGATTACACTGAACCTACACTGCTTTATCCTGTTTATGACACATTTATACCCAAAGTCTCAGCTGGATAACAAAGAACGAGGAAAAACACATTTGTTGAGAGAATTGTTAACAAATGTGGTGAGAGTGTTGTAATAGTTACAGACAGAACTATGATTTATTTATTTAAATGCATTCCAGGACGTTTTTTACTCACGTTATGTCTCTTCCACCATGTTATTTTTCTCTCCTACAACGTACGTTACAATTACATTAGCATGACCATTTATCCAAATTAGGCGATGACATCATTTAGCGACTTCCAGCGACTTTTAGGACAGCCAATAGCGATTTTCCTTACTGAGGAGTAGGCAACACTAGGAGCAGTGGGTGGATGGCAGCATCATCATGAAGGATCAGTGTGAGAATACATCATCATCCACAAAGAAAACCAGTCTGTGTGTCTGACGCTCTTGTTAGAAAGACGCAGTCGCAGCTTGTGGGTGCAGTTTGCTGCTCTGCTAGTTTGCTGCTCTGCTAGTTTGCTGCTCTGCTAGTTTGCTGCTCTGCTAGTTAGCTGGGAGCTAACTCACTCGAACATTTGATGCTAAACTCTCTAAACTGTGTGAGCAGCATTCATTGCTGCTCTGTGTTACTCTCCAGCCTCTCTTTCACTTAGTCCTCTCAGTTTTTTCCTCCTTACAAACTAGAAAACCTTCTTTTTCAGCTTCTCCTCCACACCCGAGCTGTGGCTAAGGTGCTACCAGCACGCAGGCTCGGTGTGTACAAATTCATGGGCTGCGTCCTCCTGAGGACACATTTGTAGACCGATTACGTCACAGCGACGCACCGAAGGCTGTCCAAATTCCTCCGAATGCAGCCGACAAATGCGTCCTCCTTTTCCCCGAATTTGAAGGATGGGTCGGGTGTGTCCTTCGTTGCCCACCATATCCCAGAATTCATAGTGCGGCCCAGCCAAACTCCAGTTTCCAGTAATGGCGACCGCATTTAAGTTTTAAAATTACTCATATTAATCTTCCTGGGTCACAAAATAAACTTTTAACATATTTTCAGGGGAGAATGTGGGTGTGTAAACTTCAAATATCTGCTCGGTTTATCAAGATATCGCATATTTGCAAAAGTGCTTCGACGTTTTCGGCGACGTCTGTTACCCACCAACTCGATAGCTAGTCGAGAGCTCGAGGGTCACTGAAGCCGCAGAGAACGGCACAACTCCCGGCACATCATTTTCAGATCACCGCGGACTTTCGCTACTAAAAGTAATATTAGTAACATATGACTGAATCTATATCTCACTTAAAGCTTTCTGTAAAGGAAAGAATCAGTGAAAACGAGGCACTTCAGCTGATTTTAAACAAAAACTCTGAACATAACCTGGTCCAGACCAGGTTATTGGTTCAGCATCAGTAACCACGGTGATGTAGCCAGGTAGAAACAGAGCTAGACAGACAAACATTTATGCTCACAATCACACATCTCCAGTTAACCCAGCATGCATGTTTTTGGACTGTGGGAGGAAGCAGAGAACCTGAAGACAACCCACACAGGCCACACTATCACTCTTATTTACAGAATTATAATCTAATTAGATGATAAAGTAATAAATTATTTGGTATTTTAATGAAAATACATTTTAAGCAATAGTTTATAAGTCAACAATTATAGTTAAATAAAGTGACAAATCAAACAGTCAATAAAACCTTCTACAGCTGAAATTAATGTAGACAATGTCGGGGTAAAAACCAGAGACGATAACTACCAAAATAAAACAGGAAGTGAATAACATTCAAGCTCACTTTAAGCTCAACAGTCAAACTCTGTTTTGTATTAATCTATTGTTTTGAATTTTTGTTTACATTTTATGTTTAAGTGAGGCAATGAGTCATATCACTATGACCAAATATACAGGGAGTGCAGAATTATTAGGCAAGTTGTATTTTTGAGGAATAATGTTATTATTGAACAACAACCATGTTCTCAATGAACCCAAAAAACTCATTAATATCAAAGCTGAATGTTTTTGGAAGTAGTTTTTAGTTTGTTTTTAGTTTTAGCTATTTTAGGGGGATATCTGTGTGTGCAGGTGACTATTACTGTGCAGAATTATTAGGCAACTTAACAAAAAACAAATATATACCCATTTCAATGATTTATTTTTACCAGTGAAACCAATGTAACATCTCCACATTCACAAATATACATTTCTGACATTCAAAAACAAAACAAAAACAAATCAGCCACCAATATAGCCACCTTTCTTTGCAAGGACACTCAAAAGCCTGCCATCCATGGATTCTGTCAGTGTTTTGATCTGTTCACCATCAACATTGCGTGCAGCAGCAACCACAGCCTCCCAGACACTGTTCAGAGAGGTGTACTGTTTTCCCTCCTTGTAAATCTCACATTCCCAGATCTCTGATGTTGAACTTCTACAACTGTGCCATCAGCAGCGTTCTGACGTATGGATTTCTAGTGTGGTTCCCCAGCTGCACCAAGGCCGATCAGCAAGCACTCCAGCGGGTGGTGAAAGAAGCTGGCAGAATTATTGGAACAAGTCTGCCAGAGATCAGTAATATCTTCCCCACTCGCTGTCTGAGGAGGGTGCACAGTATCCTGCGGGACCAACATCACCCTGCGCGCCACCTTTTCCATCTGCTGCCCTCAGGGAGAAGGTACAGGTCTATACAGGCCAGAACATCCAGACTGGCCAACAGCCTGTATCCACAGGCTGTGAGGCTCCTGAACTCTCTGCCCCCCTCTCACGGACAATAACCATATCCAACTTCTTAATAGCAATGAACTGGTCTGCATTGGTGCATCATATCTTTATTCTCTTCCCCCTCCTGCCCCCCCCCCTCTTTCTTAAATAGATAACTATCATATCTGATATCATATCTCACAGTACAATAATATTGAATGGGTTGCATTGTTGTACTTTGTCATGTTTCTCAGGTCTTTGTCTGAATTTCTACCAACATTACTTGTCATGTTCTCATGTTATTGCTAAGGATTGTCTATTGCATTGGAGTCACACTGGGTTAAATATGTACACTTGGGTTTTAAGGGGTATTTATTATTTTCTTCTTTTTTTGCGTTGTATGGAAGCCCCAAACGCAATTTCATTGTTCTTGACAATGACAATAAATAAATACTATACTAATACTATACTATACTATTTGATGATGGACCACAGGTTCTCAATGGGGTTCAGATCAGGTGAACAAGGAGGCCATGTCATTAGTTTTTCTTCTTTTATACCCTTTCTTGCAGCCACGCTGTGGAGTACTTGGACGCGTGTGATGGAGCATTGTCCTGCATGAAAATCATGTTTTTCTTGAAGGATGCAGACTTCTTCCTGTACCACTGCTTGAAGAAGGTGTCTTCCAGAAACTGGCAGTAGGACTGGGAGTTGAGCTTGACTCCATCCTCAACCCGAAAAGGCCCCACAAGCTCATCTTTGATGATACCAGCCCCAAACCAGTACTCCACCTCCACCTTGCTGGCGTCTGAGTGGGACTGGAGCTCTCTGCCCTTTACCAATCCAGCCACGGGCCCATCCATCTGGCCCATCAAGACTCACTCTCATTTCATCAGTCCATAAAACCTTACAAAAACCAGTCTTGAGATATTTCTTGGCCCAGTCTTGACGTTCAGCTTGTGTGTCTTGTTCAGTGGTGGTCGTCTTTCAGCCTTTCTTACCTTGGCCATGTCTCTGAGTATTGCACACCTTGTGCTTTTGGGCACTCCAGTGATGTTGCAGCTCTGAAATATGGCCAAACTGGTGGCAAGTGGCATCTTGGCAGCTGCACGCTTGACTTTTCTCAGTTCATGGGCAGTTAGTTTGCGCCTTGGTTTTTCCACACGCTTCTTGCGACCCTGTTGACTATTTTGAATGAAACGCTTGATTGTTCGATGATCACGCTTCAGAAGCTTTGCAATTTTGAGACTGCTGCATCCCTCTGCAAGATATCTCACTATTTTTGATTTTTCTGAGCCTGTCAAGTCCTTCTTTTGACCCATTTTGCCAAAGGAAAGGATGTTGCCTAATAATTATGCACACCTGATATAGGGTGTTGATGTCATTAGACCACACCCCTTCTCATTACAGAGATGCACATCACCTAATATGCTTAATTGGTAGTAGGCTTTCGAGCCTATACAGCTTGGAGTAAGACAACATGCATGAAGAGGATGATGTGGACAAAATACTCATTTGCCTAATAATTCTGCACTCCCTGTATATTTCATCTTTTCAGTCAGAAATAATCAATTGATCATATTTTTATTACTAAATGTTTCTGAAAATCAAATTCTGATATCTGAACAAACAGCTCTAAAAAAAACCTTCAGAATACAGGAATCGAACTAGAAGGTTTGGTGGATGAAGCATTGCTAAAATAAAGATTTTGGACTCAGGAGCAGATGGGACATTTCATTGCAAATGAAAGACAGAAAGTGAACAAATATCACTAAAAACCCCAGACACTAATTTCTACATTAAGACTTTTTTAAAAATCAATTTCCTGTTTATGCAGTAATAGAAATCAGGTTTAACGTGATCATCAATGGAAAATTTTAAATCCTGACCTGAGAGTTTCCATTTTACAGTGTGGACTCTTCACTCCAGCAGACAGAAGCTTCACTCCTGAATCCTGCAGGTCAGAGTTACTCAGGTCCAGCTGTCTCAGACTAGAGGACTGGGAGCTGAGAGCTGAGGACAGAGCTTCATAGCCTCTCTCTGACAGCTTACAGTGAGTCAGTCTGAAAAATGACAGATAAACATTAAACAAACACTGTTGTTAAGTTGCAATGAGGGTGCACTAAAGAGTTATTAGATTTAGTCAACAAATGGATGACGCTGACATTTGTTAACTGACAATGGTCAATCAATTCCGGTATTCTATTGCAAATGCCAATTGGGCTCCATGTGCCGGGCAGTGCATTAGCACCAAAGTAGCTGACATATTGATCAATAACTCTCTGCTCATTAAATTATCATAAAACTATTACAGAAGTTTAACTGACTTTTTCCCCATTTAATGGATTCTTATTGGTTAATTCTGTCAATTGATGAAAAGCACAACATATCTTGATCTCACCTCAGAGTATTCAGTTTACAGTGTGGACTTCTCAGTCCTGCAGAAAGAAACTTCACTGCTGGATCCTGCAGGTTGTTGTTACTTAGGGCCAGCTCTCTCAGTGTAGAAGACTGGGAGCTGAGAGCTGAGGACAGAGCTTCACAGCCTCTGTCTGAGAGATCAGGGACACTCAGCCTAAAAAACAAAATAAAAACACAATTTGAAAAACTGTAATTTGATAACAAACTGTTATCAAATGACAAGTTAAATGAACTCTCTGACAAGTTACAGAGACTCAGTCTGGGGGAACAGAAAATATTTTAAAAGTCCACGTGGTAAAGAGATTAGAAATGTGGCAGATGATTATAACTTTAGACCAAAAAGGTCCCTCTCGCTCATATATTTAGTAAAACAAGAATAAACGCTCATCTTGATTTGCTTAGAATTTTTATTGACTTCTTATGCTGATTCATAAAGAATATGACTTCATTTGACCTGAGAGACTGAAAAACAATCAAGCATGCATGATTGAATCTGCCAGCAGCAGCAGCTCCTGGGAGCTGTACTGGTGATGCTGATTGTAACATACAGAAGTGAACTCCTCTTCAGCTGAGCAATAAGACCAGAGGAGGAATGAGGGAGTTGATGATTATTGTTAGGTATTTTAGTACCATGGGAGCATTTACTGGATATTGTTTTATAGTGACATTATACAGGAAAACTCTGTCATTCAATAAGGCCCCTTTGTTTTAGTTATTTTTCTCTTTGACCCAAGAATTGATGTGTGAGAATCACAGGCTGGTACAAGGTTGAAATACCACAGAGATCACTCCCTCAGCTACATTAGTTTCTAAATCTCTTAGGAGACGCCTGTTGAAGGCCAGATGGTTTGTTTCAGATTTCACTAATGAAAGAACTCTTTATTAATTTATTTCGTGCCTTGAAAATATGTCGCTGAGATAATCATAATTGTAGCTGAACTGATAAACTATACAAAGGGTGCTTCTTCACCCAAGGGCAGGAAGACGCTCCCTTATCTTGGTCTGTACTGGTTTAAACTGAGAATCTGCTGACTCATGAATTTTTCCCTCTATATAAACTGTTGTACTTGAGAATAAAGTTGAGTCGATTTGGGAAGACAACCTGAAGCAGTCTCTGTTTTCTTGTTCTCCCAAGCTGCTCCCGAGCTCGTACTAACACGCTGAATGGCATGCTTGAATGTTACTTGAGAATATATTTGACTGTGTTACAGATTAAGGGACAATCTCTGCTGATAGACGTCCACGCCTCGGAGGAAGCCGATCCACGGATTAGGCCCTGGAAGCCGTTTCCTTCAATTATCACTGTTGAAATCTCCCAATTCTTTGAATCTTTGGGCTGAAGGAAGGACAATACTCTGTGTATAAATGCTCAATCAACAATCATTTATTTCCATACAATTCAACACTTATGAGCATTAGAACCATCATGATGGGGAGACCCGCCTGCAGAGGGTCACAGCGAGTCTCAAAATGGTGACGTGTTACTCAGCTTCTTATAGCCGCTAGTGGCCCCCACCCAGTCGTAAAAGCCCAAACATTCACATTCTTTCTCTGTTACGGCGCCTAAGTTATGACCTCGGCTCCCTGTCTTTCTCTGCTCTCTGTAAAGGTGGGGGGTCTGGAATGTGGTCTATCTCCCCTGTCTTAGACACAGAGTCTCCTGCTTACAACCTTCTTTTTATGATTCAACAATAAAGCATGTCAAGAAAACAGTGTAATACATTCAAAGCAGATCAAGGATACAGAGTGATGCACACTTATCTAATAAACTAATAAGTGAATATGTTCTGTTAACTCAAAAGTATAATGAGAACTAAACTACATACTGATCACACACTCTATATTAAAGGGTATAATATGATCTACAGCAGCATTCTAATTCAACTACTTTGATTACATATATAAGGTAACATATAATAACAGAATAATCTGATGTCACCTATGGCTCCATCACAGTCTTTGAACGTCTTCAGTCAATACAGAATGATGCTGCCAGGCTTTTAACCAGCACATGAAACAGACTGGACATTACTCCAGTTTAAACTCTTCACACTGGTAACCAGTTCATTTTAGGCTTTATTTAAAGTTTAGTCCTTACTTTAAGTCCCAGTCTATATTTCTGACTTTTCTACAATCCTACAGCTCTTCTCACATCTGAGATCTTCCAGTTAAAGGCTGTTACTGGTCCCACTAACTCATTTATTCAGACTCTAGTATTCAGAGTGGCCTTTAACTAGTTTTAGGCTGTATGATGTTCAGTGTTTGCTGTGTAATGTTTTTATCTTCTGTGTTTTTATTGCCTGTTTCTATTGTAAAGCACTTTTGTGGTTTTTTGACCTGTGAAAGCTGCTGTATAAAGTTTACTTACAGGATGATTCTGGATATGACTTGATAAAAGCTGACACCCAGATATGTTTAAGGACACTCTGACATTTACTGCTGCGCTATCAAACTATAACTATAATATTCGGTATTAGTGCTGATGATCATG